>NC_065580.1:154230414-154830414 GCF_024542745.1 Macaca thibetana thibetana
CAGCAGATCATTGGGTCTTTTTTTGGTTTTTGTTTGTTTGTTTTTAAATCCTTTCAGCCACTCTATGTCTTTTCTGGAGAGTTTAGTCAATTCTCCGTCAGTGTTATTGCTGATAAGAAAGGACTTACTCCTGCGGTTTTGTTATTTGTTTTCTGGTTGTTTTGTGGTCTTCCTTCTTTCCTTCCTGTCTTCTTTTCAGTGAAGGTGATTTTCTCTGGTGGTATGATTTAATTTCTTGCTTTTTGTTATTTGCATATTCATTGCATTTTTTTTTTTTTTGATTTGAGGTTAACATGAGGCTTGCAAATACTATCTTATAATACATTATCTTAAACTGATGACAGCTTAACATTGATTGCATAAACAAACAAGCAAAAAGAAAACTAATGAAAACTCTACACTTTAACTTCATCCCTCTGCTATTTAACCTTTTGTTGTTTCTATCTATACCTTATTGTACTGTCTATGTCTTTGTCTTTTTTTTTTTTTTTTTTTTTTTTTGGATTCGCTATATTACCCAGGCAGGTCTCGAACTCCTGGGCTCAAGCTATCCTCCCGCCTCTGCCTCCCTGAGAGCTGGGATTACAGGCGTGAGCCACCGCGCCCGGCCTGTCTATGTCTTAAAAAGTTGTTGTAGTTATTATTTTTGATTGGTTCGTCTTTTAGTCTTTCTACTTAAAAGTAGTTTACACACCATAATTACAGTGTTATAATATTCTGTTTTTATGTTTTTCTGTGTACTCTTTTTTTTTTTTTTTGAGATGGAGTCTCGCTCTGTGGCCCAGGCTGGAGTGCAGTGGCCAGATCTCAGCTCACTGCAAGCTCCGCCTCCCGGGTTCACGCCGTTCTCCTGCCTCAGCCTCCCGAGTAGCTGGGACTACAGGCACCCGCCACCACACCCGGCTAGTTTTTTGTATGTTTTAGTAGAGACGGGGTTTCACCGTGTTAGCCAGGATGGTCTCGATTTCCTGACCTCGTGATCCACCCGTCTCGGCCTCCCAAAGTGCTGGGATTACAGGCTTGAGCCACCGCGCCCGGCTCTGTGTACTTATTATTACCAGTGACTTTCATACCTTCAGAAGATTTCTCACTTCTCATTAATGTCCTTTTCTTTCTTTAGCGTTTCTTGTAGGACAAGTCTGGTGAGGAGTGTTCTGTAACCTTCTTATACTTGAATATTGATCTCTTTCTCTAGGTTTGGAAAGTTCTTTGTTGTTATCTTTTTGAATAAACTTCTACCCCTGTTTCTTTCTCTGCCTCCTCTTAGATTCACCCCTTTGAGGCTATTTTCTAGTTTTTATAGGCATGCTTCATTATTTAATAATGCCCCTAGGCATTTAATAATGTGTTAAACATGTGTTAAATATGGTACATTCATTTTACGGGTTACTATACAGCATTTAAAAGAATGTGAAATCCCTCAGCTTTTGTTTGTCTGGGAAAGTCTTTATTTAAGGATATTTTCTCACCAGATGTACTATTCTAGGGTAAAAGATTTTTTTTTTTTTTTTTTTTTTTTTTCCTTCAGCACTTTAAATACATCATGCCACTCTCTCTGGGCCTGTAAGGTTTCCACTGAGAAGTCTGCTGCCGGTCATATTGTAGCTGTACTGTATGTTATTTGTTTCTTTTCTCTTGCTACTCCTAGGATCCTTTCTTTGTCCTATGGAAGCTTGCTTATTAAATGCCTTGAGGTACTCTTCTCTGGGTTAAATCTGCTTGATGTTCTATAACCTTCTTGTGCTTGAATATTAATGTCTTTCTCTAGGTTTAGAAAGTTCTTATTATTATCCCTTTGAATAAACTTCTCCCATCTCTTTCTCTTCCTCCTCTTTAAGGTCAGTAACTCTAGTTTTGCCTGTTTGAGGCTATTTTTTAGGTCTTGTAGGCATGTTTCATTATTTTTATTCTTTTTTCATCTCCTCTGATTGTGTGTTTTCAAATAGCCTATCTTCAAGCTCACTGATGTTTTCTTCTGTTTGATCAGTTCTGCTATTAAGAGACTCTAATATGTTCTTCATTATGTCAATTGTGTGTATCAATTTCAGAATTTCTGCTTGACGCTCTTGAATTATTTCAACCTATTTGTTAAATTTATCTGATAGAATTCTGAATTCTGTCTCTGTAATTATGTTGAATTTCTGTGAGTTTCCTCAAAATAGTTCTTTTGAATTCTCTGTCTGAAAGATCTCATATCTCTGTTTCTCCAGGATTGGCCCCTGCTGCCTTATTTAGTTCATTCACATTGTCCTGGGTGGTCCTGATGCTTGTGGATATTCATTGGTGTCTGGGCCTTGAAGAGTTAGGTATTTATTTTAGTCTTTACAGTCTGGGCTTATTTGTATCCATTTGTATCCATTCTTCTTGGGAAGGCTTTCTAGGTATTTGAAGGGACTTAGGTGTTTTGATCTAAGCTGTATCTGCGCTGGGCAGGGAGGCGGCGGGGAGCACCTGAAGCCCAGTAACAGTGTGGTTGTTGCAGACTCATTGAGGTATTTATTGCCTTGGTGGTCTTGGATAGGATCCAGAAGAATTCTCTGGCTCACCTTGCAGAGATTTTGTTCTCTTCTCTTACTTTCTCCCAAACAAATGGAGTCTGTCTCTCTCTGCTGAACTGCCTGGAGCTGAGGGTAGAGTGATACAAGCACCCTCGTGGCCACCACCACTGGGACTGTGCTGGGTGAGATCTGTAGCCAGCACGGCACTGGATCTCACCCAAGGCCCACCGTAATTACTACCTTGCTGCTGCCTATGTTTACTCAAGGCCACAGGGCTCTACAATCAGCAGGTGGTGAAGCCAGCCAGGCTTATATTCTTCCTTTCAGGGCAGTGAGTTCCCCCAGGCCCCAAGTGGGTCCAGGGATGCCATCTGGAAGCCAGAAACTGGAGTCAAAAACCGTAGAAATCTAGCTGGTGTTCTATTCTGTTGCAGTTAAGCTGGCACTCAAACCACAAGACAAATTTCTTCCCACTCTTTCCTCCCACTTCCATAAGCAGAGGAGCCTCCCCCGTGGCAACCACCATTACAGGCCCATGGAGAGTATTACCTGATTACCGTCAGTGTTCACTTAGGGCCCAGTAGGCACCCCCTTGCCCAAGGCAGGTCCAGAATTGCTGTTCAAGAGACAAGGCCTTGCATCAGGGACCCCAAGAGCCCACTTGGTGCTCTACCCCATTGTGGCTGAGAGAGAACCTGAAACCAGCACATCTCAGTCTCACTCAAGGCCCATGGTGCACTACCTGGTATCGTTACTAGTTATTCAGCGTCCAAGGGCCCTTTCGTCAGTGGGTGATGCATCCTGCCAAGACTGAGTCCTTCCCTTCAAGGCAGTAGGTTTCTCTCTGGCCCAGGGTGTGTCTGGAAGTATCATGCAGGATCTAGGGCTTGGAACGGGTGTCTCACAACTCTGCCCAGTGCCCTGTCCTGCTGTGGCTGAGCTGGTATGCAAGATGCAAGACAAAGTCCTCTTTATTTTTCCCTCTCCTCTCCTCTCCTCAGGCAGAAGGAAGGAGTCACTTTCGTTGCCGTGAGCTGTGCTGCCTGGAGTTAGAGGAGGGATGGTGCAAGCACTCCCTTAGCCACCAAGCTGGTGTCTAACTAGGTCACATGCCCCCCAAGCCCACTGGGTCTGAGCCTAGCACAGCACTAGGTCTTGCCAGGGAGTTGCAGTCCTTGTGGCCTAGACTGCCTTTAAAGCTTATTTAGGGCCGGGCGCGGTGGCTCAAGCCTGTAATCCCAGCACTTTGGGAGGCCGAGACGGGCGGATCACAAGGTCAGGAGATCGAGACCATCCTGGCTAACATGGTGAAACCCCGTCTCTACTAAAAATACAAAAAACTAGCCGGGCGAGGTGGCGGGCGCCTGTAGTCCCAGCTACTCCGGAGGCTGAGGCAGGAGAATGGCGTGAACCCGGGAGGCGGAGCTTGCAGTGAGCTGAGACCGGCCACTGCACTCCAGCCTGGGCGACAGAGCGAGACTCCGTCTCAAAAAAAAAAAAAAAAAAAAGCTTATTTAGGCCCCCAGAGAACTTTAGCCTGTGGTGGCAAAGCTTGCTGAAGTTCCAGTCACTGGGATGGGCAGTTTCCCTCTGACTAGGGCTGGTCTAAGTGTTCCCTCCATGGGTGGGCGCTGGCTGAGTTCAGCCCAGTATTGCTTTCTGTTGTGACAAAGCAGCAGCACTGAGTTCAATGCAAAGTCCCACAATCACTGCACCTTCCCTCCCACAAGCACGCAGATGGTTGCTCTGTGCCATGCAACAGCTGCCAGGGGGTGGCAGAGGGATGGTGTCAGCAATTAAAGAGTGCCTTTCCTACCCCTCTTTGGTGCCTCTTTCAGTAATATGAAGTTAAAACTGATTGCTCACCTGATTTTTTTTTTTTTTTTGAGACGGAGTTTCACCTTATCACCCAGGCCGGAGTGCTGTAGCGTGATCTTGGCTCACTGTAACCTCCACCTTCTGGGTTCAAGCGATTCTCCTACCTCAGCCTCCTGAGTAGCTGGGATTACAGGCACCCGCCACCATGCCTGACTAGTTTTCGTATGTTTAGTAGAGATAGGGTTTCACCATGTTGGCCAGGCTGGTCTTGAATTCCTGACCTCAGGTGATCACCTGCCTCGGCCTCCCAAAGTGTTGGGATTACAGGCGTGAGCCACTGCGCCCAGCCTGATTTTTAGTTCTTAATGCAGGTGCTTTTTTGTGTAGATTGTTGGTAAATTTGGGAGGACAATTGGTGGAGGATTCCATTTGGCCATCTTGTTCCACCTCTTTTCCCCTGTGTTGTTTGTTTGACACGTCCCATCATTCTTTGAGCACTGCCTTCCTTCTATAAAAAAAAAGATTTCAGGCTTATTTTGCACCTTTCCTGCCCAAGCTCTAGACTCAGTCAGACTATTTCTCCAGGAGCCCTGATTTCATATATTGGAGAATGGTGTTTAGAAACCAAGATCTGGGCTCTAGGTGTGTTTATTGCTGTTGAGGTCTAACGCCCTCTCAGTGGACAGAGCAAGGAAACAAACACATTAATACACACATTTCTATGCAGATCTATTTTGCATTCACTCATATATATTGAAGACCATGAGTGCACACCAGTTCCTCCAGCCCAACCCCATGGAGCGCGTTCTCGTTTTCTCCCTCTCCAGATTTGTGACTCCCTTTTCCAACAGTGAGAAACCTGGCTCCCATTATCATCAATGTATTTACTATTGTATCAATCCCCAGTGTCTAACCAATCTCCAGGGGATGACCCCACCTCCTAACGTGGATGCCCTGACCACTCTTCTTGGGCCCTGGCACCCTGTGGGCCACTGATGTCCCCATAAATAAACCCTCCTCACCCCTTTTGGGATCTGGAACTCTGCACCAGGACAGTGCTGGGGCCAGGTCCCGTGGATGCCTCCTCATCGCACTGGGGCTTCTGGAGGCAAGAAGTCTGAGATCAAGGTGCTGGCCTGGTCAGGTTCCCAGTAAGGGCTCCCTTCCTGGCTTGTGGACAGCTACCTTCATGCTGTATTCTCACACAGACTTTCTCCTCTCCTAGAGGGGTACCAATCCTATCAGATAAGGTCCCACCCTTAGGACCTCATGGAACCTTCCTTATTTACCTCCTAATAGCCATATATCCAATGCAGTCACATAGGGATTCAATATTTGAATGTTGGGGGATACAACTTGGTCCATAGTGCCCAGATGGGCCCTGCCACCCTGCCGTCCTATGCTGGTCTGCCATCTTGGCCCCTCCACCACCTGGACTCTGATACCTATTCCAGGCCTGTGATGCTGCCCCTCCTCCTGCTGCTGCCCTTCACACCACTGGGGCTCCACCATCATCTTGCTCAGTCTAATGGATATTAGACTAAATTATTAAGGAAGGGAGAGAAGGAGAGTGAGGAAGGAAAAGGAAGAGGAATGGATGAAGTTGAAAATTTATTAACTTTTTGAATTTAGGTTTTACGTATTTTAAAACATTTACTTAGTGGCTCATAGGTTCAAAGTTTGTTTGTCTTTCCTAAAAAATTCTTCCTTTTACTACTAAGCCAGGACCCTCATTATCCCTCATAATGCTATTTGTCTCAAAGTCACTTTTGTGTGATATCAAAATTGTGACAACAGCTTTCTTTTGATTTAGTATTTTCTTGGTATATTTTCCCCAACTCTTTTCTTAGTCCTTCTTTTTTTGTATTTTTTATTATATTTGTTAGGGATATCGTCTCCTGACCTCATGATCCGCCCGTGTAAAAGTGCTGGACAGCAGATGGCTGGATTTTTTTCTTTTACTTTAAGAAATCTGTCTTTTAACTGACAAGATTATATATTTATATGAAATAGAATTCTCGTATATTTTGACTCAGTTTTCCCAACTTATTTTGTATTTTCTTTTTACTGCATCCACTTTTTAACTGTCGTCAACCCCCTTCTTTTGGGTTGGTTGTGTTTTATCCACCCCCTCCTCTTTTCCTCACTCCACTGGTTTGCAAGTTATACATTTGATTTATCTTCTTTCAGTGCCATGCTCTGATAAAATAAAGGACATTTATTACAGAAAAAAACCCCATAGTGTAACAGCTACCACTCCCTGGTGATGAGTAAGCACCCAGTGACATGGAGCATGGATTTGCTCTTAGATAAGGAGGAACAGAGACCCTCTGGAAGGGCTGTGGGGATGCAGCGGTGGGGTGGCTAGGCTCAGCATTGAGGAGCCCCCATAACTCATGCTCATTCCCTGCACACAGTGAGGACTGTGGAAGCGTTTCTTCTGCTTCTCCTAAAGTGGGCCCTGGAAACTGAGCTGTGGCTGATGGATTGGCCTCTTGGGGGTATCCAGGGAGTATGTGGGAGATGTGGACCAACAGACTTGATGATTGTTCCGCAAGCACAATCTTCCTGGGGAAAAGAACAAACAGCTCAGGCAGTGAGATCCCAATAAAATGAAGATGGGAATTTATTGTTGAGGAAAAATACATGCTATGTTTGAATGCTTGTCCTTTCCAAAACCCATGTAGAACTTAATCCCCAATGTAGAGATTAAGTTTAAGAAGTGATTGGGGGCCGGGCGCGGTGGCTCACGCCTGTCATCCCCGCACTTTGGGAGGCCGTGACGGGCGGATCACGAGGTCAGGAGATCGAGACCATCCTGGCTAACACGGTGAAACCCCGTCTCTACTAAAAAATACAAAAATCTAGCCAGGCGAGGTGGCGGGCGCCTGTAGTCCCAGCTGCTCGGGAGGCTGAGGCAGGAGAATGGCGTAAACCCGGGAGGCGGAGCTTGCAGTGAGCTGAGATCCGGCCACTGCACTCCAGCCTGGGCAACAGAGCAAGACTCCGTCTCAAAAAAAAAAAAGAAGTGATTGGGGCTGGGCATGGTGGCTCACGCCTGTCATCCCAGCACTTTGGGAGGCCAAGCCTGGTAGATCACCTGAGGTCAGGAGTTTGAGACCAGCCTGGCCAACATGGTGAAACCCCGTCTCTGCTAAAAATACAAAAATTAGCTGGGTGTGGTGGCGGTCGCCTGTAATCCCAGCTACTCAGGAGGCTGAAGCAGGAGAATTGCTTGAACCCAGGAGGGGGAGGAAAAAAAGGTTTAAGACACTTGATATCACAAAGTAGGATCACAGATCATTGTAAAATAAGTCGTTCATGCTGGGCACGGTAGCTCATGCCTATAATCCCAGCACTTTAGGAGGCTGAGGTGGGCAGATCACCCAGGTCAGGAGTTCAAGACCAGCCTGGCCAACATGGCAAAACCTCATCTCTACCAAAAATACAGAAAGTAGCAGGGTGTGGTGATGGGTGCCTGTAGTCCCAGCTACTCAGAGGTTGAGACAGGAGAATCACTTGAACCCAGGAAGCAGAGGTTGCAGTGGGCCGAGATTGCACCACTGCACTCCAGCCTGGTGACAGAGCGAGACTCCATCGAAAATAAAATAAGTCATTCACTTAAGTGAATTAAATGATAAATTATGTCTTTTTCTGACCTAATTAATCCTTTAAGATATTAGGTTCCCTAAAGTCCAAACAATGACATAATTCGGCTTATTTAGTACAAAAATTAAATAGGAAGCATTGTCCAATATGAACTGGTGTTAGGTTTTCTTTGGGCTGTATTTGTATAAATATGTTATTGGTATGTGTTCCAAAATTTTGGGAAACTCCTGTAATTCTGATATAACAGTGTACATTATCAGAAATGATCATGATTGTTATGTTAAAATTATTGTGTGCCATAGAGGTAACAAATTTTCTTGTCAATTGTGGCTTTGACTATGGCTGCCCTAAAACTTTCTGTCATTCGCGAACAATTGTTGTCTTATTTTGGTCCTATTTAGAGGATGATTTTATAATCAGCTATAAAACTCTACCAGGTGCTCTTGAATGCAGGTTTCTGGGAACTTTGGAGATTGTGACATCAGAATAGAGGAAAAGCTTTCAGGGCTCAGGGAGAGTTAAAATGTTCACGAGTGTCAGGCAGAACAGGAGTTAACTGCATGGACTGAACTGATCTTTTTGACTTTTTGCTTAAAATGCTTGCTGATCCTTTGTTTTGTTTTTCAGAGTCTCAAGACTTTTCTTTTAAATGATCGACAGTGTTTAACAATTTAGTGTACTTTTAACAATTTGGTATACTTATTATAGAAAATAATGTTTTCAAATTGTTTTCCTTCTTTCTTTCAATTTTTTTTTTCTAATTTGGAGTCCCTGAAAACTAGGCTGTGCTTTCTTAAAGCCCTGTGAACTGAAACCACACAACTTAAACTTCAGAAGAAAATAACAGCAACATATTTACATACATAAGCCACTTTCATACCTGCCTACTGATGTATAGACTTCAGAGTCGTGTGGCCTATATCACATTTTCAGGATTGTTCTTTTGGTTGTTGTTGTTTTTCTCCCTTTCTCCCCCTATTTTCTCTTCACAGGACATGAGACTTCACAACCTGCTAAAAAGGAGCTTTGGGGACCTACCCATCTAGGAATAAACTGTCCTAACCATAAGAAATCATATAAAACCTAAGATCAGAGACTCATTTTCTTCTAAACTGCTTTCTCCAAAAGATTTTAAAGAAGGAAAGGGGGGACATGTGAAAGGAAAATATCTTGGGCCCCCCAAATCCCTAAAAACTAAAAGGAAAATTCAAGCTGGAAACTACTCAGGGCAAACCTACCTTTCATTCTATTCAAAGTCACCCCTCTGCTCACTGAGATACATGCATATCTGATTGTCTTCTTTGGAAAGGCTTATCAGATACTCAAAACAGTGCAACCATTTGTCTCTCACCTACCTGTGACATGGAAGTGTTTGAAATGTGTGCTCCCCATGCCATAAATAGCACTTGAACATAATTTATTTAGGCCATTTTTACTTCCTGCAGAAAGGGGACACTCGCCGGCAGTTTTGCCGGGAGAGTACACCCAACAAAGGAGACAGGCTCATTTATAACCTGACAAGTCCACCCCACTGCTGTGTCCAGTTTCCATTGGCTGGAACGGGACCTCACATTCTGTATTCGTCCCGATTGGCTAGCAACTTAGAACTTTCTTTTTTTTTTTTTGAGATGGAGTCTCGCTCTGTCGCCCAGGCTGGAGTGCAGTGGCCGGATCTCAGCTCACTGCAAGCTCCGCCTCCCGGGTTCACGCCATTCTCCTGCCTCAGCCTCCCGAGTAGCTGGGACTACAGGCGCCCACCACCGCGCCCGGCTAGTTTTTTGTATTGTTTTTTTTAGTAGAGACGGGGTTTCACCGTGTTAGCCAGGATGGTCTCGATCTCCTGACCTCGTGATCCGCCCGTCTCGGCCTCCCAAAGTGCTGGGATTACAGGCTTGAGCCACCGCGTCCGGCCACAACTTAGAACTTTCTAAAAGAGGCAAAGGTAGAGGGGAACAAAGGAAGGAGGAAGTAACTTGTGGAATGCGGAGAAAGGTAAACACTTTTAAATAAGGAAGAAGAACAGGCTATGACCTAATGCTTGCTTGGACCAGTATAAGCATGCCAGGACAAATATTTAGGGGTACAGGTCTTTGAATAAATTTTGCTTCCAAGAGAAGTTACTATTTATTCCTAATTAATTAGATGGAGAGGAAAGTCTTTGAAGAGGAACCTCTACTTTTGCTTTTTACAGAAGCCTTTGCCTTTCTGGATGGAACCAATGTACTTCTTATATATATTGATTAATGCCTTATGTCTCCCTAAAATGTATGAAACCAGGCTGCACACTGACCACCCTGGGTACGTGTTGTCTGGACCTCCTGAGGCTGTGTCACGGGCATGTGTCCTTAACTTTGGCAAATAAATCTCCTAAAATGATTGAGACGTGTCTGGTCATTTTTCTCAATTGACAACTATACACCTGAATGTCAGGTTAGTCGACAGAAAGGACAAGAGAGAGACACAAGGCCGGGCGCGGTGACTCACACTAAAAATAGTTAAAATCATAAAATTTATGTTACACAGTATGTATTTTACCACACACACACAGACATTGTGCAAGACCAAACACCTGACCTGTGGATGTCCATACCAGGAGGGGGTGTGGTCAGCACAGAGGCAGTCCTGGAGGTAGACATCACCTGGTCTAGAATAATACAATGGCTGGGCGCAGTGGCTCGCACCTGTAGTCCCAGCACTTTGGAAAGCCGAGGAGGGTGGATTGCTTGAGCCCAGGAGTTCAAGACCAGCCTGGGCAACAGTGAGACCCCATTGCTACAAAAAATACAAAAATTAGCCAGGCGTGGTGGTACGCACCTGTCATCCCAGCTACTCAGGAGGCTGAGATGGGAGAATCCCTTGAGCCCTGGAGGTGGAGGCTGCAGCGAGCCAAGATAGCACCACTGCACTCCAGCCTAGGTGACAGAGACTGTCTCAAAAAATAAAAATAAAAATAACTAAAAAACTCAAAAACCAAACATTTTCCTCCCACGATGGGAGGACAGTAAGAGCTTTTTCGTGGGTGCCTGTGTCTGCACAGCCCTGCATGGGTGCACCACATTCGCGATTTCATTTAATCTTCACAACGGGTGATGTGACTCTTACCCCTTTTAATGAAGGCAGTGGAGGCCCAGGAGGTTAAGAATTGATTTTTTGCCGGCGCGGTGGCTCACGCCTGTAATCCCAGCACTTTGGGAGGCCGAGGAGGGCGGATCACAAGGTCAGGAGATCGAGACCACGGTGAAACCCCGTCTCTACTAAAAATACAAAAAATGAGCTGGGCGCAGTGGCGGGTGCCTGTAGTCCCAGCTACTCGGGAGGCTGAGGCAGGAGAATGGCGTGAACCCAGGAGGCAGAGCTTGCAGTGAGCCGAGATCACGCCACTGCACTCCAGCCTAGGGGACAGAGTGAGACTCCGTCTCAAAAAAAAAAAAAAAAAGAATCGATTTTTTTTTAATTGAATCGGAGTCTCACTCTGTCACCCAGGCTGGAGTGCAGTGGCATGATCTTGGCTCACTGCAAACCCCACTGCCTGGGTTCAAGTGATTCTTGTGCCTCAGCCTCCCAAGTAGTTGGAACTACAGGTGCATGCCACCATGCCCGGCTAATTTTTTTATTTTTTTTTGGTATTGAACTCTTGACCTCAGGTGATCCGCCCGCCTCAGCCTCCCAAAGTACTGGGATTACAAGCATGAGCCACTGTGCCCGGCCAAAGAATAGATTTTGAATGTAAACCCGGCTATCTGGCTGCAGAGGCAGAGTCCCTGCTGGCCCAGGGGAGATCACCAGGGCGGTAGGCCCCGCTGCTGGAAAGCCCCAGGCTGGGGCCTGGGAGCCTCCTTTGCAGCCTCCACCCAAGTAAGTGTTTCCTCCTCACCCCAGGCGGTCCCTGCCCACTCCAGTCAGCAGCTCCAGAACAGAATCACCCAGGGTTCCACCCTTGCAAAACACCTGCTTTCTTCTGCATCAAAACCCTTTCTTGTCAGTTGCAATTAGAAATAATTAGAGGAGCTAATTCCCATTAAATTGTCAATGACTCATCAAGGCATCCATGCTTGCTTTTTGTTTTTTTAAAAGCTTCCAACTCAATATTTTTCTATTCTTCCTTTGAACTATTCTTGCTCCGATTGAATCAAAGCAGGACCCGGCACCACCTCCCTTTCCCTCCCTGGGGTTTCCCATTTCCCAGTCTTCCAGGAGGGTTAGGAGGCGCTCTCCATCCTTTTGTCAACTGGCAGTCACCACCTTGCATTTTAATAATGGACAGTTCCCTAATGGAGAAAAGTGAATCTCTGGTGGAGGAATGACAATTTCGTTTTTCCTGTGGGGAGAGGCAGGAGGACAATGTGTGTGTCCTCTGCCAGGGGTACTGACCGCTCGCTCAGGGGAGGGCAACTGTGCCCACGGCTGCTTCCCCAGGACGTCGCAGCTCCAGAGCAAGAGAAGTGAGGAGCAAATCTCAGCGCAAACGGAGAGAAAGCATCTCCTGATCCATTGCTAGCAGCAGGGGAAATGGAAAACCGCAGGGAGGGAAAGGCAGTGGAGTGTGGCATGTGTATGTGCATGCCTGTGCGTGTATGTGCATGTGTATGTGCATGCCTGTGGGTGTGTGCATGTGCATGTGTGTGCGTGCCTGTGTGTGCCTGTGCATGTGTGTACGTACGCGTGTGTGCGTGCCTGTGCATGTATGTGCCTGTGCGTACGTGTACCTGTGCATGTGTATGTGCGTGTGTGCGTGCCTGTGTGTGCCTGTAGGTGTGCATGTGTGTGTGCGTGCGTGTACTTGTGCATGTGTATGTGCATGTGCCTGTAGGTGTGCATGTGTGTGCCTGTGCATGTATGTGCATGTGTGTGCATGCCTGTGTGTGCCTGTAGGTGTGCATGTGTCTGTGCGTGCATGTCCGTGTGTATGTGTTGTGCCTATGCATGTGCCTGTGCATGTGTCTGCATGCCTGTGCATGCATGTGCCTCTGTGTGCGTGTACCTGTGCATGTGTATGTACGTGTGTGCGTGCCTGTGTGTGTCTGTAGGTGTGCATGTGTGTGCCCGTCCGTGCGTGTACCTGTGCATGTGCATGTGCGTGTGTGCGTGCCTGTGTCTGTAGGTGTGCATGTGTGTGCCCGTCCGTGCGTGTACCTGTGCATGTGTATGTGCGTGTGTGCGTGCCTGTGTGTGTCTGTAGGTGTGCATGTGTGTGCCCGTCCGTGCGTGTACCTGTGCATGTGTATGTGCGTGTGTGCGTGCCTGTGTGTGCCTGTAGGTGTGCATGTGCGTGCCTGTGCGTGCATGTGCATGTGTGTGTGTACTTGCAGCATTTTGGTCCTTCACATAATGGTTGCTCTCATTTCCGGAGAATTTTTGATGCATTGGATTAAAAGCTGCCCAGCTCGGAGAGCTGTGAAAGGCTTTTTAAGGCCCTTATTCTTCCCTTTCCCTCCTGTCATGTGGTTCCCCAGCAAGGTGCCCCTGCTTCCCAGGCTGCTGGAGCACACTCCAGTCTCAAACATGCGAAGGACCTGTTCCCCTGTGTGTCTTTAGGACACAGTCTCTCCTGAACTCAGTAATTTTCAGCTTTTGCTTCATTTCATCATTTCCATCGGCTACAGATGATAGAGTTTAAAGGGAACCATTACTCTGCGGTAGACTCAAGGCTCCAGTCCCTGGGACCTCACCGAAGCTTGGAAGAGGACCTCTGGCCCCCCAGGAAGGCCCCGTGCAGTCTTTAGGGAAGATCTTCCTTCCCATCCCATGGGGCCTTTGCTTTTCTCACTCACTTGCTCTAGGGCAATTTTAAAAAGCCAATTCTTGGAAGAGCCAATTTGCCAAATGACCAGCTTCCCAATGTATTGCTTCTTTGAACTAAGTCGTTTTCCTTGGGCGTTGTCAATTTGTGTTTCTATCAGCACACTGACCCTTCATTCTGTCTCTGCCTCAGTGCCCTGGTGATGGGGTGTGTGGGGAGCAAAGACGGGGGATTTGATAAGGCATCAGAAGAATATATTTGGAGCACATAATCGTGACTGTGAAGAATTCTTATCAATCAATCCTTTATTAAAGTAATTGTCTTAAAACAATTATTTCATATTGAAGAATAAATTCAAGACGCTATTCAGTGATGCATTCTTCGTAAATCTATTTATTAAATGTATTTGATTGATGTCTCACGTCTCCCTAAAATACATAAAAACCAAGCTGCGCCCCGACCACCTTGGGGACATGTTCCCAGGACCTCTGAGGGCTGCGTCACAGGCCATGGCCGCTCATATTTGGCTCAGAAGAAATCTCTTACAATATTTTACAGAGTTTGACTCTTTTTGTCAACATCGTTACTTTTTCAATCTTTATATTCTGTGTTACAGCACTGGCCTCTGCTTTACGTGTAATCCTTATGTCAAATATTTTATGTCAATGAATCATAATAACTAAATCTAACATTTTTATTTGCTTTAAAAGATTCTCCTTTAAAAATGATAACTTCTTTCATGGTTCATGGATGCTATTTTTTAAATCTCTGTGTTATCTAAAAGAAACTCATTCGTTTTAAGTATAAAGACATAGTTAGTGTGAACCTGGACAATCTGAGACAAGTCTTAGTTAATTTAGAAAGTTTATTTTGTCAAGTTTGAGGACCTGTACCCATGACACAGACTCACGAGGTCCCGATGACAGGCGCCCAAGGCGATCGGGGCACAGTTTGGTTTTATACATTCTAGGGAGACAGGAGACATCAATCAACATACGCAAGATGACCATTGGTTCAGCCTGGAAAGGCGGGACTACTCAAAGCAAAAGCAGGAAGCCTGGAAGCCGGGAGGGGGCTTCCAGGCCACAGATAGATAAGAGACAAATGGCTGCATTATTTCGAGATTCTGATTAGCCTCTGGGAAGGAGGCCATCAGATACGCATCTATGTCAGTGAGCAGAGGGGTGACTTTGAATAGAATGGGAGGCAGATTGGCCCTAAGCAGTTCCCAGCTTGACTTTTCTCTTTAGCTTAGTGATGTGCGGGCCCCAAGATTTATTTTCTTTTTACAATAGGTTAAAAATAAAAGGATGAGAAAAGATATGTTGTGCACACAGACACTATGAAATCAGCTGGAGTGCAATATTCATATTAAACAAAGCTCAGTACAAGAAATGTTACCAGTGTGAAAGTTGTAGGAATCAAAATGGAATCTCTTGTGTTAAAACAAAACAAAACAAAAAAGACAAACAAAACAAAACAAAACAAAAAAAACACCTTGTGGGTGGGCGCGGTGGCTCACACTTGTAATTCCAGCACTTTGGGAGACCAAGGCGCCTGAGGTCAGGAGTTCAAGACCAGCCTGACCAACATGGAGAAACTCTCGCTACTAAAAATACAAAATTAGCCGGGTGTGGTGGCGCATTCCTATAATCTCAGCTACTCGGGAGCCTGAGGCAGGAGAATTGCTTGAATCCGAAGGTTGAGCTTGCAACGAGCCGAGATTGCAACATTGCACTCCAGCCTGGGCAACAAGAGTGAAACTCTGTCACAAAGAAGAAAACAAACAAACAAACCTTGACAGAGAAGACCAGGAAGAGAGGGTTCTCCAGCATGAATGTCTGACAGCAAAGCTATCCCAGAAGAATGCAAAACCCACAGCCTTGCAAAAAGGCCATTGCAAACTCACATCAAAGGTCCTTCTGCGAGGACACCTGCCCAACCTTGGCTTGGTGCCACCTGTGTTATTGGTCTTCGTAGCCAAGGATAATGATCCCAAAACAATGATGTGATCCTCCTCATTTTCCCGTCATCTTCCTTTACCTCCCTGGGTAACACAGAGTGTATGATGGTGCATGGATTTCCACGGCAGTGCTCCAATCCCAAGTAGACTTCATCTTCTTTCAGAAAGCCTCTCTCTGTTTAGGTTGACACCATGGCTAAAGAGGGATATTGCATAAAGATCAAGGGGTCAAGTCTGTGGAGTCCTGATAAGGTAAGTAAGCAACAATGAGGAAGAGGTCCCAGGTGAGGGAGAACAATTGCTCTGAGAGATGGCTAATCACAGGCAACCTGCTGGCAAACTATGTGGCTCAGCATGTAGCCCCTGCAGCACGATCCTAGAGAATCTCCCTCCAGCCCCTGCCTCTTTGCAGACAGCTCCTTCTCTGCTGTGCTCCCTGTTGCATCCTTGCAACGCATCTTTGTACTTTCTTTAATAAATCTGCCTTTCTTTTTTTTTTTTATTCTGAAACGGAGTCTCACTGTTGCCCAGGCTGGACTGCAGTGGCGCCATCTCAGTTCAAGGCAACCTCCACCTCCCAGGTTCAAGGGATTCTCCTGCCTCCTCCTCCCGAGTAGATGGGATTACAGGTACGTGCCACCATACCTGGCTAATTTTTGTATTTTTAGTAGAGACAGGGTTTCACCATGTTGGCCAGGGCCAGGCTGGTCTCGAACTCCTGACCTCAGGTGATCTGCCCACCTCGGCCTCCCAAAGTGCTGGGATTGCAGGCATGAGCCACTGTGCCTGGCCGGTAATCCCAGCACTTTGGGAGGCCAAGGCAGGCTGATCACATCACCTGAGGTCAGGAGTTCGAGACCAGCCTAGCCAACATGGTGAAACCCTGTCTTTACCAAAAATACAAAAATTAGCCGGGCGTGGTGGCACATGCCTGTAGTCCCAGATACTTGGGAGGCTGAGGCAGGGTGAATTGCTTGAATCTGGGAGGGAAAAGTTGCAGTGAACCAAGATCGTGCCACTGCGCTACAGCCTGGGCAACAGAGCAAGACTTGGTCGCAAAAATAACTAACTAATTGGCCGGGCACAGTGGCTCACACCTGTAATCCCAGCACTTTGGGAGGCCAAGGCGGGTGGAGCATGAGGTCAGGAGATCGAGACCATCCTGGCTAACACGGTGAAAACCCGTCTCTACTAAAAATACAAAAAATTAGCCAGGCGTGCTGGTGGGCACCTGTAGTACCAGCTACTTGGGAGACTGAGGCAGGAGAATGGCATGAACCCGGGAGGCGGAGCTTGTAGTGAGCCGAGATCGTGCCACTGCACTCTAGCCTGGGCGACAGAGCGAGACTCCGTCTCAAAAAAAAACAAAAACCAAAAACAAACAAACAAACAAAACACAAAAAACTAAATAACTAACTAAATAAATAAATAAAGGGAAAAGTCAATCTGGGATCTGCTTAGGGCCAACCTGCCTCCCATGCTACTCAATGTCACTCCCCGCTCCCCCACTGAGATAGTTGCATATGTAATGGCCTTGGTTGGAAAGGCTAGTCAGAAACTCAAAAGAATGCAACTCTCTCACCTACCTGTGACCTGCAAGCCCCCTCCCAGCTTCGAGTCTTTCTGCCTTTGCTTCGAGTTGTCCCGCCTTTCCAGACCGAACCAATGTACTTCTCACATACGTTGATTGATGTCTCCTGTCTCCCCAAAATGTATAAAACCAAGCTGTGCCCTAACCACCTTGGGCGCATGTCGTCAGGACCTCCTGAGGCTGTACTACAGGCCCGTCCTCAACCTTCAACCTTCGCAAGATAAACTTTCTAAATTAACTGAGGACGGATGGGGATTTCCCTTTCTTCTGCCCTGGAATCAAGAGAGCTTTGTTTATGTCCTGGGAGCAAGACGGTTTAATGCGCCTTCCTCAGCAGCTCAAGTCTTCCGCTTGTAAGAGTGTCCAGGGAGCAGGTGGGGCTCCTACCTGCCCCAGCACCGTCCCCTCCCACACACACGTGTCACCCACAAGGGTTCTCTGTCATCACCTGCCCTGTCCCTCCTCTTTCCTTTTTTTTTTTTTTTTTTTTTAGACAGAGTCCTGCTCTGTCGCCCAGGCTGGAGTGCAGTGGCAAGACCTCTGCTCACTGCAAGCTCTGCCTCCTGGGTTCAAGCAATTCTCCTGCCTCAGCCTCCCGAGGAGCTGGGATTACAGGCGCCCACCACACCCGGTTAATTTTTGTAATTTTAGTAGAGATGGGGTTTCACCATATTGGCCAGGCTGGTCTCAAACTCCTGACCTCGTGATCCACCCGCCTCCGCCTCCTAAAGTGCTGAGATTACAGGCATGAGCCACCGTGCCTGGCCAGTTCCTGCTCTGTCTTAAAGACCCGTGGTGGAGAGTTTAAAAATGAGTGCAAGATTCCCTCTGTATGGGACCTCCATATCTGTCACACAAATTGGCCCTTAAGAATTTTCCTGAATCTTTCTTGTCCACCCGTATGGTGGCCACTGTTTTTTCTATACACTGTGATAAGATTCTCTGCTTGATCAAAATTTAGTCAAGCTTCTGAACCTTCTCTTGGACCATCTGTGCACTTCCTTGTAAAGTCCAGCTTTAGCAAAGAATCCTGCTAAGTCAGTTTATTTATTTATTTTTATTTTTATTTTTTGAGATGAAGTCTCCCTCTGTTGCCCAGGCTGGAGGGCAGTGACACGATCTTGGCTCACTGCAACCTCCACCTCCTGGGTTCAAGCGATTTTCCTGCCTCAGCCTCTCAAGTAGCTGAGACTACAGGCGTGTACCCCTACGCCCAGCTAGTTTTTGTATTTTCAGTAGAGGCGGAGTTGTACCATATTGGCCAGGCTGGTCTTGAACTCCTGACCTCACCTGATCCGCCCACCTTGGCCTCCCAAAGTGCTGGGATTACAGGTGTGAGCCACCCTGCCTGGCCCTAAGTCAGTTTAGGAAGAGCCTTTCCATCCTCGATATCTGGGTAATTTCTTCATCCCCAGGTAATGTCTGATTGCCCCGTGCTCTCCTTGTCAAGAATCCTGTTAAGTCAGTTTAGCGAGAATCTCCTAACCGCTGATGTTTTCCTCTGTGCAATTTTCCATCCACTGACCCCCACGTCCCTCGCTCCTTGGCGAGCAATTCCCACTTGCCTGAGCCAGATTTTTTTATTCTTATTTTTATTTTTTATTTTTGAGACAGAGCCTCCAGCCCAGGCTGGAGTGCAGTGGCGCAATCTCGGCTCACTGGAGGCTCTGCATCCCGGGTTCAGCCTCCGCCTCCCGAGTAACTGGGATTACAGGCCTGCACCATCGTGCCTGGCTCACTTTTGTATTTTTAGTAGAGACGGGGTTTTGCCATGTTGGCCAGACTGGTCTCCAGCTCCTGGTCTCAGTGATCTGCCCATCTCAGCCTCCCAAACTGCTGGGATTACAGCCGTGATCCACCACACCTGGCCGGCCTAAGCCAGATTTGAAGTTGAGTTTAATTTCTTAAATCCCTGCAAATCCCTTGGCTGTGGTCCCTACACCTACCTTGATGGTCCTGAATAGAGTCTGCCTTACTGTGTTTTAACAAGTATCATTCAGCCTGGGCAACACAGCCAGACCCCATCTCTCTAAAAAAAATGATTAGCTGGGCTGGTGGCACACGCCTGTGGTCCCAGCTCCTCGGGAGGCTGAGGTGGGAGGACCGCTTGAGGCCGGGAGGTTGAGGCTGCAGTGAGGTATGACTGTGCCACTGCACTCCAGCCTGGGTGACAGAGTGAGACCCTGTCTCAAAACAAAACAAAACAAAACACCCCCAAACCAAAAAAGACACAAGTGTTATTGAATATGTTTTTCTTTGACACCTGTCAAAGCAGTTCATGTGCTCTCTCTCTGCTCGAAGGGCCCCTCCTTTCTGGAATTCAGTTCACTCTGTTCCCCTGTGATTCCCCTCCCCAGTGGTGTTGAGGACTGTCTGACTCTTCTCATTGTTAGTGTGAGAACAATGCTCTTTGCAGTTTTCTACATTCTAAGAGGAAATGGGAGTCTCTGTTATGCATCTTATTATAGCCAGAGCCTAATGGACTCACTCTGTGAGCTCATTTTCAGTGGGAATTTCTTCCATAGGAGTCCTAGGTAATGGCAGTAGCCCCCTGGGATATCTGTCGTAAGATAAGCCCACAGCGGGCCACAGATATCACAGAAAACTGGGTCACTGAGGAAAGTTTAGTAATGAGACTATTTACAAAGCTATGGGCAGCGGGGGCAGAGAACTCAGTATTTCAAGGCTAAGGAGAGGAGGCAGCTGTGCCTTTCCTGCCTTCCCTTAGGTCTGAAACGGCAGAGAGGAGACTCACCTGGATGCGGCGCAGATGGCTGCATGGAGAGGACTGTCTGGCAGGGGCTGCAGCCCTCAGTGAAAGACCGTTGCCATTGTTGCTGGACATAAAACAAACAAGGATGTAGAAGTACTCAGCACACTATCGATCTGTGTGACCTTCCCAACATTCACAGAACTCTACCCAACAACAGCAACGTACGCAGTCTTTTAGTCCTTCTCCTCCGCCTCCTCCTCCTCCTCCTCCTCCTTTCTTTTTCTGTCTTTTTGTTGTTGTTGTTGTTGAGACAGGTCTCACTCTGTTGCCCAGGCTGAAGCGCAGTCGTGCAATCTCACTTCACGGCAACCTCTGCGTCCCAGGCTCAGGCAATCCTCCCTTAGCCTCCCACGGGGACTACAGGCACGCGCCACCATGCCTGGCTAATTTTTGTACTTTTTGTAGGGATAGGGGTCTCGCCATGTTGCCTAGGCTTGTCTCAAACCCTTGGGCTCAAGCAATCTACCTACCTCGGCCTCCCAAACCGCTGGGGTTACAGGCATGAGCCACTGTGCCTGGCTGTACGCATTTGTTTCAAACATTCATGGAACATGTACCAAGATGGGTTGCATGATAAGCCATAAATTAAACCCCAATAAGTGTAAAAGAATTGAGATCATACAGAATGTGTTCTTTGACCACAGGGGAATCAAACTGGATGTCAGTAACAAAAAGATAACCCATTTGTGCATTGCTGGTGGGAATGTAAAAGGTAAAGCCGTTCTGGAAAACGGTTTGGCAGTTTCTTACAAAACTCCATGTGCAATTACCATACGACCTCAGGATTGCTCTCCTGGGCATGCCCCAGGCAGGCGAAGACTCATGTTCATAAAAACCAGTGGATCAATGTTCATAGCAGATTTACCTGTAAAAGTCAAACAGTGGAATAGCCTGGATGTCCTCAATGGTTATACAAACTGGTCTTTTTTTTTTTGAGGCAGAGTCTCACTCCATCTACCCAGGCAGGGGTGCAGTGGTGCAATCTTGGCTCACTGCAGTCTCCACCTCCCAGGTGCAAGCGATTCTCCTGGCTCAGCCTCCTGAGTAGCTGGGATTATAGGCACCTGCCACCATACCCGGCTAATTTTTGTATGTTTAGTAGAGACGGGGTTTCGACATGCTGGGCAGGCTGGTCTCGAACTCCTTACCTCAGGCGATCCACCTGCTTCGGCCTCCCAAGTAGCTGGGATTACAGGCGCCTGCCACCATGCCCAGCTATTTTGTTTTTGTTTTTGTATTTTTAGTAGAGATGGGGTTTCACTCTACAGGGATCCTGTGGATCCCTGGAGGGATGTCTGTGAGTTGGGAGGTGACTGGGGAATGTTCTGGATCTTGTGTGTGTCACTGTCAATACTTGCCTGTGACATCATGATATGTTAGAGAAGATGTGAGCATTGAGGAGACCTGGGGCCTTTTATTACAGACGGGGAGGAAGTATTTCCAAGCCCTATATCTGACAGAGGATGAGTATGTAGAATAAAGGCACATGGGATCGTTCTATATTATTTCTTTATATTTTATTTTGCAATTTTGTTTTATCGTGTTTTGTGTAACCAATGTAGTGAACAAAAAGTCTTATGTGAATTAGATATTCATGTATAACATGCGTTAACACACAGATGTGATCATGAAAATCAATCTTAGCATTTACAGCCATTTATCAACAGTGTTGCTTACTCTTGCCATAATTAATTTAACTTAATTTAATTTTTTTTTTTTTTTTTTTTTTGAGATGGAGTTTTGCTCTTGTTGCCCAGGCTGGAGTGCAGTGGCATGATCTCGGCTCAACCTTCGCCTTCCGGGTTCAAGTGATTCTCCTGCCTCAGCCTCTCAAGTAGCTGGGATTACAGGCACCTGACACCACGCGCAGCTAACTTTTTTGTATTTTTAGTAGAGATGGGTTTCACCATGTTAGCCAGGTTCCTGACCTCAGGTGATTCGTCCACCTTGGCCTCCCAAGGTGCTGGGATTATAGGAGTGAGCCACTGTGCCTGGCCCACAATTAATTTTTTGATTCACGTTATTTTAGGATTCGTGAGGGAAAGAATCCTATCCTTCTTCATTTGCCATTATATGTATTGAAAATACTATGCCTAGAATAAAATAAGTTCTTTTTTTAAAAAAAATTCAATTTTTATCTTAGATTCAAGGGTACATGTGCAGGTTTGTTACCTGGGTACATTGCGTGATGCTGATGTTTGGGGTATGACTGATCCCGTCACTCAGGTACTGAGGATAGTACCCAACAGGTGTTTATCAGCCCTGGCCCCTCCCTCCCATGTCTAACAGTCTCCAGTGTCTCTTGCTGCCCTCTTTACGTCCTGTGCACCCAACGTTCCGCTCCCACTTGGGAGTGAGCACATGCGGTAGGTGACTTCCCTTCCTACGTTAATCCGCTTTGGACAGTGGCCTCCAGCTGCACCCATGTTACTACAAAGGACATGATTGCCTTTTTCTCTATGGCTGTGCAGGTGATCCTTCTGCCTCAGCCTCCCAAGTAGCTGGGATTACAGGCATGTGTCACCACGCCTGGCTAATTTTGTATTTTTAGTAGAGACGGGGTTTTGCCATGTTGGCCAGGCTGGTCTTGAACTCCTGACCTCAAGTGATCCATCCGCCTCGGCCTCCTAAAGTGCTGGGATTACAGGTGTGAGCTATCTCACCCGGCCTGTTTTATTTATTTATTATTATTTTTACTTTTTGTAAGGACGTTTATTCTGTAAATTTTCTTTTCTTTCTTTTGTTCTTTTTTTTTTTTTTTTTTCCCCTGATAGAGTCTCTCTCTGTTGCCCAGGCTGGAGTGTAATGGTGCAACCTCTGCCTCCTGGGTTCAAGCGATTCTCCCACCTCAGCCTCCCAAAGTGCGGGATTACAGGTGTGAGCCACTGCACCTGGCTGTGCTTTGTTTAATTTGAAGTTTTTTCTACTTGTAAAACACTGTTATCTGCCTTCCTTAGAGTTGCCTGAAAGCTTCGAATCTCCCTTAAACTTGGCAGAAATTGAGTGACTCTGCTCTCCCACCAGATGGAAGGCCAAATGTGACAATTTCAGTGAGCACGGGGCACTCAGAATAAAACCTTGCACTCACTTTTGAGAATCCCTTAATTACAGATTTGCACTGCAAGGAGAATGTGTAAGAATTCTTTACATTTTAAAGTTTCCTTTGATAGCTTGCGAAAATAAACACCTATGTATAAAAACTGGTGAGGCAAAATAACACCAGATGTCAGACACTCATTCTTCACACACTCCTGAGTCTTGGAAGTTAGACGCTGACTCCCTCCTTGACTCGCACTGGTTATAACCAACACCCCCATCGGTGCCGGGGTAGCATGAGGCAGATCAGCAGCAGGTCTCCGGCAGTCTCTCAGCACCACATCGAGGGTTTCAACAGTCTTAGAAGGTGGAATCCTTCAGTGTTAGTTCAAGGAGAATAGCATCGGATGCCAAGTTAACGTTTCAGCTATTCTTTCTTTTTTTTTTGAGACGAAATCTCGCTGTCTGTTGCCCAGGCGATCTCGGCTCACTGTAACCTTCACGTCCCAGGTTCAAACGATTCTCCTGCCTCCGCCTCCTGAGTAGCTGGAGTTACAGATGTGCGCCACCACGCCCAGTTAATTTTTTTATTTTTTATTTTTGTATTTTTAGTAGAAATGGGGTTTTGCCATGTTGGCCAGGCTGATCTTGAACTCCTAACCTCAGGTGATCCACCTGCCTCGGCCTCCCAAAGTGCTGGGATTACAGGCGTGAGCCACAGCACCTGGCCTCAGCCGTTTTTTGTAATAAGGGGTCGTGGTGTGCCCTGACCCTGGAGTCAAGTAGCTCTTGGAAGTGTTAGAAAAAGCAGCAGGGCTTGGTGATAGAGGAGGCTGAAAAGGGCATGTAAAGACAGATGCTTGAAGAGTGACTCACAATCTTGTTTTTAGCCATCTTCCTCAGTCTGGTAGATTGCAAAAAAATAAAATAAATAAAAAAATAAATAAAATTTTAAAAAATGCCATACATTCTCTGCAGCTCCTTCTGTCATGAAGTGAGTTTTTTCTTTTCTTTCTTTCTTTTTTCCTCGCTATTGCTGTTGCCCAGGCTGGAGTGCATGATCTCAGCTCACAGCAACCTCCACCTCCCAGGTTCACCTGCCTCACCCCCACTAGTAGCTGGGATTACAGGCACATGCCAACTATGCCAGGTTAATTTTTATATTTTTAGTAGAGACAGCGTTTCGCCATGTTGGCCAGGCTGGTCTGGAACGTATTGCTCATGATTTGTTCTCCTGAGTTCTTACCTCCCTGTCAACCTTTTCCTTCTTGCCCCTTTCCATCAGTTTCCCCCTCCCATGTCACACTGTACCCAGTTTGTAGAGCCCCCGAGCTATCCAAGGCCTCTCAAGGAGACCCCGCTGGCAGTCCCTGGATCTCACACACACTCTGAGTCTCCAGTTCCCTTTTGGTCGTGGATTCCTCAGATCCTGACTTGTTTGGGGAAAAGACGTTCCCAACTAACAGCTCCACCCGTGCTTGCTTGGATTAGGAGTAACGATGCCTCCACACACAGGAGAGACCGAGGCAGGCCCCGAAGGGTACCCAAGGAGCGCCAGACACTGTGCAAAGAAAGCCCGGTGTTATTTCGTGTTATTAAACTTCACAACAACTGAAGAGGTAGAAGTTGACAGATGGGAAAGCTGAGACTATAAGGGTGTCGTGAGTTGAATTGTGTCTCCAAAATGATACATGCAAGTCCTAATCTCCAGTTCCTGTGACTGCGACTCTATTTGGAAATGGGGTCCTTGTAGATGTGATCAAATTAAGATGGAGTCGGCGAACAGGAGTAGGGTGGGCCTAATCCCAGCATGACTGGTGTCCTTATAAGAGGAGGGGCATTTGGACACAGAGAGACACACGGGGAGAAGGCCACATGAGGACAGACGCAGAGACTGGAGTGACGCAGACACAAACCACGCAATCTCCCAAAGTGCTGGGAACCACTTGGGAGATAAAAGAAGCAAGGAAGGACCCTGCTGATCTGCTGACCTCCAACTTCTGCCCAAGGACTCTTTGTTTTAAGCCACCAAGCTTAAATGACTCCCTGCTGTTTTAAGCCACCAAGCTGTGGGCAGTTTGTTACGGCAGCTCCTGGAAAGCAGCACAGAGGCTGAGTGGTCTCCACAATCCCGGGGCAGAGGAATGCGGAAAGCCTCAAACCCTGTCCTGCCGGGCTGTCTGCAGAGCAGGTGGCTTCTGTGTGGGCCACGTCCTGATGGCAGAGGTATCCCAACACAGCTGCAGCGATGGGCCATGCCTGAGGTTGGCAGGGGTGTCAGAGGGGCCAGCGTGGGCCGTGGGAGCCTCTGGTGGGTCCATCCAATGGTGGGCAATCCGAGGTGGGCAGGTGATGTGCAGAGGGAGCACCCGTGTGGATCCTTCCCCTGAGAGCTGTGCAGTGTGCCCCGCCTGTCTCGCCTTGGCCTGCAGGGAGACAGCAGTGATGGAGGCAGCAGCGATGGAGGCAGGGCCGGTGGCCACACATGGGGAACTCTGCGAGTCCTGCTGCAGCCACTTCCTCCAGGCTCTATGGCACAGGTGGGACATGCTCACGGCAGCTGAGGGGAGAAGCAGCCAGGCGGTGTAGCATTTCCTTCTGTTACATTCTGATTGGCACATCCAATGCATTTTGAATTTCTGGATAAAATTACTTTCAATCAAAACGACAGAAAGTCAGTCCAGAATTCTCCTTGCCATAAGTAGCTGTCGGATGCTGCATGAGGCCTTGGCGCCCGATGGTGCTGCTCCAGGAGGGACCCGCTCTCTGCCCGCCTCCCCCCTCCGCACTTGCCTCTTTGCTCCTTCGTGAAGCCCAGTGTTGCTAGCTTTTACTCTGTTCCCTGCCAGGTCTGGAAAACTGTGGCCAGGGTGCTTGCTTGGCATCTTTGCATGTTTTTGGCTTCCTTTCTCTTAGCTGGAAGCAGGGCTACGTCTGCACATAATGTACACACATGCCCAGGCACACACATCACAGGAATACACATGCCTACCAGAGGACCCCCTCTTCCCCCAGTACAGTCTGCACTGTGGGTTTTTTCCTCTGAGCTTCTTTAGGTTGGCAACCACCACTCACATCCACCCGGTCATCCCACAAATGGTCACTGAACCCCTAGCATGTCCCAGCCACCGGGCTGCCCTGGGGCTTTCAGGCTCCTAGGAAGGGACGTTCTGCAGTGTGCCTATCTATACAGACACTTGGAACCACCCCAGTTCAGCATGCTAGCACCATTCTGGTGGTCAATGTCCAGTGATCCCATGACAAACGTGGCCCTGGCCAGGGGACGTGCTCTGCTGCCAGCCACGGGTGCCTGACTCCAGGAGCGCCTGGGTCTTCGGCTGACCCCGCCTGTCTGGGGTCCGGGTAGAAGGTTAGAGTACATCTCAAAAGGTGGAATGTGGAGGAGCCTACGTGTCCCTGCCCAGATGGCACTGCCAGGCTGGCTGGTCTCAGGCCATTGGAGTGGGACTTGGAATTTTGGGGAGCACCACAGGGCAGGGCCTGTGGCTGTCTGAGGGCGGCATCACAGGCATGCTGAGGTCTGGGGCTGGAGGAACCCTGGACAGAACAAGGAGTAGGGGAATGACAGACAGAGCAAGCCAGCCATGTGGAGCGCACGGGGCCAGGACATCAACCTCCTCCCGCCGTTAGCCTGGGTTTTTCTGGTTTTTGTACCCAAAGTGGGGAGTGGGGGTGGGGTGGAGTGGGGGGTGGGGTTGGGTGAGATGAGGGTAAGGTAGGGGTGGGGTGAGGTAGGGGTGGGGTGGAGTGGGGGTGGGGTAAGGTGGGTTGGAGTGGAAGTAGGGTGAGGTGGGGTGAGGCACAGGTGAGGTGGAGTGGGAATGGAGTGAGGGTGGGGTTGGGTGGGGTGGGGTAGGGTCGGGTGGGCTGAGGGTGGGGTGGGGTGAGGTGGGGTGGGGTGGGATAAAAGGTGGGGTGAAGTAGCGGTAGGATAAGGTGGGTTGGAGTGGAAGTGGGGGAGGTGGGGTGAGGCAGGTGTGGGGTGGGGTGAGGATGGGGTAGGGTGGGTTGGAGTGGAGGTGGGGTGGGTAGAGTGGGGGTGTGGTGGGATGAGGGTGGGCTGCGATGAGGCAGGGGTGGGGTGAGGTAGGGGTGGGGTGGGATAAAGATAGGGTGGAGTAGGGGTAGGGCAAGGTGGGTTGGAGTGGAAGTGGGGTGAGGTGGGGTGAGGTAAGGTTGGGGTGGGGTGAGGATAGGGTGGGGTGGGGTGAGGCAGGGGTGGGGTGAGGATGGGGTGAAGTAGGAGTGGAGTGGGTGGGAGTGGAGTGGGGATGGGCTGGAGTAGGGGTGGGGTTGGGTGGGGTGGGGTAGTAGGTGGGATGACGGTGTGGTGGGATGAGGTGGGGTGAGGCAGGGGTGGGGTGGGATAAAGGTGGGGTGAAGTAGGGATGGGGTAGGGTGGGTTGGAGTGGAAGTGGGTGAGATGGGGTGAGGCGGGGTGGGATGGGGTGAGGATGGGGTGAAGTAGGAGTGAAGTGGAGTGGGTGGGAGTGGAGTGGGGATGGGCTGGAGTGGGGGTGGGGTTGGTTGGGGTGGGGTAGCGGTCAGGTGGGATGAGGGTGTGGTGGGGTGAGGCAGGGGTAGGGTGGGATAAAGGTGTGGCGGAGTAGGGGTGGGGTAGGGTGGGTTGGAGTGGAAGTGGGTGAGGTGGGGTGAGGCAGGGGTGAGGTGGAATGTGGATGGGGTGGGGTGAGGTGGGTGAGGCAGGGGTGAGGTGGAATGTGGATGGGGTGGGGTGAGGTGGGGTGAGGCAGGGGTGAGGTGGAATGTGGATGGGGTGGGGTGAGGCAGCGGTGGGGTGGGATAAAGGTGTGGCGGAGTAGGGGTGGGGTAGGGTGGGTTGGAGTGGAAGTGGGTGAGGTGGGGTGAGGCAGGGGTGAGGTGGAATGTGCATGGGGTGGGGTGAGGTGGGGTGAGGCAGGGGTGAGGTGGAATGTGGATGGGGTGGAGTGGGGTAGGGTGGTGCTGCAGTTTCTGACAGGGCAGTCAGGAAAGGCCCCCCAGCCAGGTGCAGGACAGAATCTGCCCCCACCCTCCCACCAGGATTTCCTGGTCCTAATTCCTGGAACGGTGAATGTTGGCTCCCACAGCCAAAGCGACTTTGTAGATGTGATTAAATCCCGGACTGCCCCGTGGGCCTGGGTCGTCTGGGTCCTTTCAGGAGGGCAGCAGAGGAGGGCAGGGAGAGGCAGTGGAGAGGGAACGAAGGAGAGGGGAGGGGATGATAGGAGCAGAGGCTGAAATGATGGGCTTTGAACTGGAGGAAGAGGCCATGGGCAAGGCCACAGAAGAGGCTAGGGAACGAGCTTTCCTCCAGGCCGCTGGCAAGGAAGCAGTCCGGCTGGCACCTTGGCTTCAGTTCTGTGGCAGGGCCTGTGGGCTCCAGACGCCCAGGGCTGTCAGAGAGGGAATCTGTGGTGCTTGGTCGGCGATTGTTACAGCAACAACAGGAAACCAGGGCAAGCGGAGAGCCGAGCCGGAAGAGAGGGGGGCGGAGGAAGGGCGGCAGCCTTAAGCAGCTCAGGCCGGGCTGGAGAGCGGGGCTTCTGCCCTGTGGCCTGGGCTGTCTCAGCTCTGGAGGTCCGAAGCCGCAGATCGGGGTGGGATGGTCGGGCTCTGGGGAGGGTGCTGCTCCAGGTTGCAGGCAGTGGTCTGCCTTTGTGTGCATCCTCACGTGGCCGAAAGAGAGCTTCCTGGGGTCCCTTTCGCAAGGAGACCACTCTCACGCTCCCCTCATGACCTCATCACCTTCCAGAGGCCCCACCTCCTAATACCTCGGGGGTTGGGATTTCAACATAGGAATTTGTTCAGCCTGTTGTAGCCTCCTGGACCACCCATCCGGAGAAGATGTAATAGGACATAGAGTTAACTGCAAGGGATCAGAATCCAGAATTTAAAAAGAACTGTGATCTGATCGCCAGGTGAGATGGCTCACGCCTGTAATCCCAGCACTTCTGGGAGGCCGAGGCGGGCAGATCACCTGAGGTCAGGAGTTCGAGACCAGCCTGGCCAACACGGTGAAACCCCGTCTCTACTAAAAATACAAAAATTACCCGAGAATGATGGCGGGTGCCTGTAATCAGCTACTTGGGAGGCTGAGGTGGGAGAATCGCTTGAACACGGGAGGTGGAGGTTGCAGTGAGCTGAGATCGTGCCATTGCACTCCAGCCTGGGCGACAGAGCAAGACTCCGTCTAAAAAAAAAACAACAAAAAACTATGATCAACTTGGAAAAGACAAACTGCCCCAGCGGAATGTGGGCAGAGGCCGTGCGTCACAGAGGAGGAGGCTGAATGGCCAGTGAGCAGATCAAAAATCAAAGATCAGTCTCATCAGCCATCAGAGAAATGCCTGGGAGCCTCGGGTGGGGCCCGCACGCCCACTGCGGAGGTGTGACTGATGCTGGGGGTGACAGGGTGGTTGATGACCATGGACCGACATAGAGGGTGGGGGCAGGGGTTTTACAGCTGGCTGGTAGCGTGGACAGGGAGGAGGAGCAGGCGTGGGTGGGCGACTTGGCGGTCCTGACAACCGAGGCAGTGCGAAGGTTGAAAGGGGCTTCACTAAGAGCTAATTAGACTCCCCTGGTGATGTTGAACAGGTTGTCACTATGGTGAGGTTGTGAATTCGATGGTCTAAGGTGCTCCTAATGCCAAGAAACAAATTACTAGAGCACAGCCGTAGCAGGCTGCAGTCCCCTGTGAGCCTCTCTGGTGACCCACACTAGGCATCCTGTCCCTCGTCTTTCTGATGCTGTGGGTGGACAGCACGAATTCATTTTCCAGCTCAGTTTCTCAGGTGCAGGGCGTGTGAGATGCCTGGATGCGGTAGTATGGGTAGCACGTCACAGTCTTTATGTCTGTGGAGGGAGAGAAGGAGCATGCAGGCTGGCTCTGTTCCTGCGCTCACTCCCCACCCAGCCATGCCCCCAGGCTGCCTTCTCCATTCTCCACCCGACCAGAGCCCCTGCAAGAATCCACTTCCAAGCCAGGACACTTCCCTGAAACAATTAGGGCCTCCCGCCCCACACTCTTGCTTCCTTTCATGTCACCTCACATGCATCAGATGCAGATACAGATGGGCAGATGCCAGCACCCAGGAGACCATCAAGTGTGGCACCCTATGCCTTGCATCAGAGACACACAGCTTGGCAAAATGGACTTGGCAGCCAGAACAGACCTACAGAATCAGAATCTCAGGGCTGGAGCATGTCTGTGTCCACAGATGGCCTGACGACCGGCCAGGCTCAGAAATTCCTGACCCGGTGCAGCTGCTCCTGGGTCTTACAAGAGGAAAAGCTCAAGGTCATGGAGGCAGGGAAGGGAGAGGAGAGAGGGGAGGGAGGGGAGAGAGGGGACGGAGAGGAGGCAAGAGAAGGAAGGGAGGGAAGGGAGAGAGGGGAGGGAGGGGAGGCAGGGGAGGGGAGGGAGAGAGGGGAGGGAGGGGAGGCACAGGAGGAAAGGGAGGGAGGGGAGAGAGAGGAGAGAGGGGAGGGAGAGGAGGCAAGAGAGGCAAGGGAGAGAGGGGAGGGAGGGGAGGCAGGGGAGGGGAGGGAGAGAAGGAAGGGGAGGGAGGGGACGGAGGGAAGGGGGGAGGGGAGGCAGGGGAGGGAGGGGAGGCAGGAGAGGGGAGGGAGAGAAGGAAGGGGAGGGAGGGGACGGAGGGAAGGGGGGAGGGGAAGCAGGGGAGGAAAGGGGGAGGGAGAGGAGGGAGGGGAAGCAGGGAAGGAAAGGGAGGGAGAGGAGGAAAGAGAGGGAGGGGAGAGAGGGGAGGGAGGGGAGGCAGGGAAGGGAAGGGAGAGAGGGGAGGGAGGGGAGGCACAGAAGGAAAGGGAGGGAGGGGAGAGAGGAGAGGGAGGGGAGAGAGGGGAGGGAGGGGAGAGAGGGGAGGGGAGGGGAGGGGAGGGAGGGAAGGGAAGGGAGAGAGGGGAGGGAGGGGAGGCACAGAAGGAAAGGGAGGGAGGGGAGAGAGGAGAGGGAGGGGAGAGAGGGGAGGAAGAGGAGGAAGGGGAGGGAGAGGACGGAGGGGAGGGCAGGCAGGCGAGGCAGGGCTGACAACAGAGAGCCTTGGCCTGTCTGGCCACCCGTGCTCCTGCCATGGGGAGCTGACTGCCAGGCACGGCTTCTTGGAGCTGGCCGAGTCCCCTGAATACGTCCCCCACTTTCTAGGGTTTAGCAGGAGTGGCCATGGGGGTATGAGGGTTCAAACCTGGTTGCCTCCAGCTCACATAAGACAGTGTCTGCTCTCTGGAGAGCCTGTTCCTGGTGAGGACAGGAGGATAATGGGATGCGCTGTTCCATTGCCAACAGTGTTTTTCTTCGGAAAGGAGAAAGGACATGGTGCTGTTTGAGGAATTCTTGGAAGCTCGTGGTAGGTGAGCAGAGCGGGAGGAGTTGCTGGCAGGAGCGCGGGTTTCCCACCGGGCCAGGCGGCCCCAGACCTGGCGCTCGGTGCGGGTCCCCCGGGCTGCGTTCATCCCGCGCCAGCGAAGGCGGCCGGAGGCAGAGGCTGCATCGCCTTCGCAGCCGCGTGTGGGTGAGATTCAGGGTCTGGCTCCTGCAGAATTACACCGGCTGTGACCCCGGCTCATCGTGAGCTTCTGAGGCAACACTTGTGTTTAGAATTTTCCATGATATGATGTCTGCAAATACATTCTCATGAGAGGGAGCCTCGGACCGTGCCGTCCCCATGTCCAGCAGGAACGAACCAGAATTAAGAGGAGGGTGTCGAAGGCGGCAGCTCACCTTGTTTTCCAACTTCTCAGAAACCCTGAGAAACAATGAACGTCTCTTTGCAGCAGATGGAAAATTTTATAGTCTTGCTGTCCCAAATTCTTTGGCTAAACCACCAGATTTTAAATATCTGCTAGCAAAATATATTAGAAAAGTTAGGATTAACTGGAAAAAAAACAGTACTCTATATATTTTCACTTGTAACCAGGCAGCTTAACTTCAAAATGCATTTTAACGTTTTTTTCCCCTTTCTCTTCGATTTTAAGATACAACCTTGAAGCGAACTGCAGAAGCCTTTTCTCTCAGCCTTAAAGTAGACTCCACGTTCCCGCCTTCCTCACTGTCTATACCCGCTTCACTGTTCTCTAACTGCCTGCGCGTGTCTAATTATGCACCTTCTTAGAAGTTCCGGGGGCTGATCTTGAGACAGACCAAACCTGGAGATCAAGCTGCAAAGTTGCACAGATGACGTCCAGGTGGCTAGTTGACCACCTGGTCACTGTTGAGGTGATGCCAGCCCGAGACCCAGGTGGACGGGGACCCAAGATAGCCGCCGGAAGAAGACACACAGACATTGTACTCCACCCAATTCTTGTATTTCTTCGTTATCAAATTCTCCTTTCTTTCTTTCTTTTTTTTTTTGAGACGGAGTTTTGCTCTGTCGCCCAGGCTGGAGTGCAGAGGTGCGATCTCGGCTCTATGCAACCTCCGCCTCCCAGGCTCAAGAGATTCTCCCACCTCAGCCTCCCCAGTAGCTGGGATTACAGGCACCCGCCAACATGCCTGGCTAATTTTTGTATTTTTGTAGAGAGAGGGGGTCACCATGTCGGCCAGGGTGGTCTTGAACTCCTGACCTCAGGTGATCCACCCACCTCGGCCTCCCAAAGTGCTGGGATTACAGGCGTGAGCCATGGCACCCGGCAAAAATCACTTTCCTTCTATCAGACCTCACTCTTGTTAATTGTAGAGGCAGGGGTGAGCTTCGGGACCTGCACTGGGTGGCATACCTGTCCTTTTTGTTGGTTTGTTTATCCAATAAACATCATACACTTACACTTTCAATTCCTAATTTTGAATATTTTGTTTCTTATTAAAAATGCAAATTATATAAATACAATTATCTATATTATGAATAATTGAAAATCCTGTGTGAAGGCCCAGGTATGTCATACGAAGTGTGGTTGGAAGCAAATCCTAGAGTAATGGTAGAAATTTGCATTAGGTTAAAACCACATGGGAAGACTCCCAGGTAAGCCTTTGAAAATATTTTCTTTTCTGTGCAAAATATGTTTAAAATTTTTGAAGTCAAATTAGGCCTGGGTCTTGTTTGGAAGCCTAAGCTCCGTAGTCTGGGGATCACCTCGGAGGCTCCTCGAAGTCTTGGGGTCCAGGCGTCTTCCCTTCCTCTGCAGCGCCTCGCATGGCCTCCCACTTAAGGCCGCTTCATCATCCAAGGTGGTGGCCTCGGTTGCAACTATCTCGCCCATACTCCAGCCTTTAGGAAGGAGGAAGGAACATAGATGAAAGGGGGCAAAAATCACACCCTGCTGTTTTGTTTTGTTTTGTTTTTGAGGCAGGGTTTTGCTCTTGTTTCCCAGGCTGGAGTGCAGGGGCGCGATCTTGGCTCAGTGCAACCTCCACCTCCCAGGTTCAAGCGATTCTCCTGCCTCAGCCTCCCGAGTAGCTGGGATCACAGGCACACGCCACCACACCATGCTAGTTGTTTTTTTTTTTTTTTTTTTTTTTTTTGTATTTTTAGTAGAGATGGGGTTTCACTATGTTGGCCAAGCTGGTCTCGAACTCCCGACCTCAGGTTATCCATCTGCCTCGGCCTCCCAAAGTGCTGGGATTACAGGCGTGAGCCACTGTGCTGGGCCTGCTCTGCTGTCTCTTGAGGATTTTTAAATGCTGCCATATGATGATCACAGTTCTTACCATTTGCCTGGATCCAGGCAACATCCTCGTTGCAGGAGAAGCAAGGGAAGTTAGCCTTGATGAAGGTGCTACCCTGGGCGCTCGTGTGTTCCGCTGAAGTTCTGTCGCTAGCGGGGAACCTCTTCTGGGGTGCAACTAACAGGACCTGCCACAAGGTCCTTTGATGAAATCCACAGAATGAAAGTGACAGATGGATAAACAAAACGCGGTCTATTCATACGGTGGAATATTATCCAGCCTTAAGAAGGAGGAAATCCTGGCCGGGCCCGGTGACTAATGCCTGTAATCCCAGCGCTTTGGGAGGCTGAGGTGGGCGGATCACGAGGTCGAGATGGAGACCATCCTGGCCAACACGGTGAAACCCCGTCTCTACTGAAAATACAAAAAATTAGCTGGGTGTGGTGGCGGGCGCCTGTAGTCCCAGCTACTTGAGAGGCTGAGGCAGGAGAATACCTTGAACCCAGGAGGCAGAGCTTGCAGTGAGCTGAGATCGCCCCATTGCCCTCCAGCCTGGGCGACAGAGCGAGACTCCGTCTCAAGAAAAAAAAAATAATAATAAAAATTAAAAAAAATAAAGAAGAAGAAGGAAATCCTGACACATGCTATACATACAGCATGGATGAACTGTGAGGATATTATGCTCAGTGCAAGCAGCCAGTCACAAGAGGGCAGTACCATCAGATTCCACTTACATGATGTCCCTAGAGGAGTCGGATTCCTAGAGGCAGGAAGTGGAATGGTGGTGCCAGGGGCTGGTGGAGGGAATGGGAAGTGAGTGTTTAACAGGGAAGAGTTTCAGTTGGGGTGATGAGAAGTTCTGGGATCGCCCCTGCCTCTGTGTTGGCAATCTCCTTGAGGCTGTTTGCAGACAGAGCCCAGCAGCCTCTGGCTCACGGACACCCTTGAGTCCCAAATGCCCCTCTGAGTGAGCACCTGGCGTCTGGGGTGCCAGTGGGACCCTCCCCTTTGCTGTGGGGGATGGGGGAATCGAGAAGATTCTTCCCAGTTCTGTAGAGCCTGAGAAGTTCTTTTCCTCCCTGGGCCAAGGCCGCCTGAGCTGGGCATGGGGCAGAGCCGGCTCCCCACAGATGAGGTCGTGGGAGAGCTGAGGAGCTATGACTGCAATGCTGCTTACGTGTCTGGCTTCAAGCCTCATGTCAGACTTGGAGGCTGGTTCAGTTAACATCTTGACCTCACAGGTGAGTAAGGGGTGCAAGGAGAGCTTCAGTCATCATGCCTGAGGTCACATGGCCAAGGTGGCAGTGCTGGGATGGATGGATGCTGGAAGGAGGGCCACCCACATGGCTGGCGTTCTCAGTGCCCAGGTGCCCAGGCTGTGTGCGCTGGTGCCCTGTGCCTGCTTCCTGGGGTGGGGGGGCCCTGGGAGGATACCCTCTGTGCCCCTCAGGTGGGTGGGGCTGGGCTCCCAGTGACCACCTAATTGTATCATACATTACCCCCTGGACACAGGTCCAGCTTCCAAAGCCCAGGCAGGAATGCGTGCCTGAACAGTGTTTTTGCAGGGCATTGGAGAGGGAGCAGTCTGTGGATCCCCAAAGATGTGTCCACATGCTAATCCCCAGTAACTGTGAATGTGATCTTTTTTGGAAGTAGAGCCTTAGCGGATGTAATCAAGTGAAGAATCTCAGGAGGAGATCACCCTGGATTTTCAGTGAGCCCTAAACCTAATGACTGGGTGTCCGTTTAGGAAGAAGAGAGGACACAGAGAGATGCGTGCGGATGCACAGGAGGGAGCCATGTGCATCTCTGTGTGTGATGAATAAAGCCCAAGTTCTTTTAGGACTCACCACCCAACACAAGAAAGACAGACATCAACAACCACCACTGATGACCAGGTTTGGACTCAACAGCGTGGACTGAGGCAGAGATTGGGGTCAGGCAGCTACCGACCCAGGACTGAGTCAAGGACAGCGTCAAGGAAGAGTTTTGAATAAATTCTCCTTTAGAGCCTCCTGAGGGAACCAGCCCTGCTGACGCCTTGATTATGGATTTCTGGCCTCCAGAACCATGAGACAATAAATCATTCTGTTGTTTAAGTTGCCAAATTTGTGGTGGTTTGTAACACAGACACCCACTTGGCCTGATGTTGGGATCTTCCCCTCTACACCTCACTCTAGAGGTGCCCTTGGTTCCTCACAATTGCACCGACCACCTAGGTCTCTTAAAAAAATCTGGTGAGAGAGGCCGGGCGCGGTGGCTCAAGCCTGTAATCCCAGCACTTTGGGAGGCCGAGACGGGCGGATCACGAGGTCAGGAGTTCGAGACCATCCTGGCTAACACGGTGAAACCCCGTCTCTACTAAAAAATACAAAAAACTAGCCGGGCGAGGTGGCGGGCGCCTGTAGTCCCGGCTACTCGGGAGGCTGAGGCAGGAGAATGGCGTAAAAACCCGGGAGGCGGAGCTTGCAGTGAGCTGAGATCCGGCCACTGCACTCCAGCCTGGGCGACACAGTGAGACTCCGTCTCAAAAAAAAAAAAAAAAAAAAAAAAAAAAAAAAAAAAAAAAAAAATCTGGTGAGCTTGTGGGGTCCACTCTGTTGAGTCCGCACCTGGTCATCATGGTGGTTGTTGATGTCTGACTTGCCTGTGGTGGGTGGTGAGCCCTAAAAGGGCTTGGGCTTTATCCATCATAATTTCCTCCCATTCTTTTTTTTTTTTTTTTTTTTTTTTTTTTTTTTTTTTTTTTTTTGAGACGGAGTCTCTGCCGCCCGGGCTGGAGTGCAGTGGCCGGATCTCAGCTCACTGCAAGCTCCGCCTCCCGGGTTCACGCCATTCTCCTGCCTCAGCCTCCCGAGTAGCTGCCTCCCATTCTTACAATAATGCCTGGAATATAGTAGGTGCTCCATTTGTCCATGTATCCATCTGTCCATCCATCCTTCCATCCATTCATCCATCCATCCATCTCCATCCACCCATCCATCTGCATCCACTGATCCATCAACCATCCATCCATCCATTTATTTATCCATTCATTAATCTATTCACTAATCCATCTATCCTTCCACCTACTCCATCATCCATATTGTATCTATTCATCTATCATCCCTCTATCCATTCATCCACCCACTTCATCAATTCATTCATTCATCTTTATCCATCCATCCATCCATCCATCCATCATCTTTATCCATTCATCCATCCATCCATCCATACATCCATCCGTCCTCATCCATCTATTCATCCATCCATCCATCTCTATTCATTAATCTATCTATTCGCTCATCCATCTATCCCCCATGCACACCACTATCCATCTTTTCATCTATCTATTCATCCATCATCCCTCTATCTATCCACCTGTCCATTCATCCACCCATTCTATCCATCCACCCACCCACTCATCCATCCATCCATCCATCCATCCATCCATCCATCCATCCATCCATTCAACAGGTATTGGAGCACTTGTTAAGTTCTGAGGATACATCAGTGAGTAAACAAGCCAGACAAAAGTCTCTTCCCTGTGGAGCTATGTTTTAGTGGGAGGAGATAGAAAATAGACAATCACTGCAATAAATAAGAACTGTAGAGTCTGTCAGAGGTCGTAAGTACCATGGGGACAAATGGAGCAGAGTGCTCAGTGGTTTGAGGGTAAACACAATGGTCAGGGTGGGGCTGGTGGAAATTAGTGATGGTGGGTGTTTAACAAGATCAGCCACACTATGGCTTAGACTCTTAAATCATCCGTTTAACCAATCTCAAAGAGCAAATGGTTCCTGGCTTCAAACACTTGTTCCCTGTGTGCAGCTTGAAACACAGCCTGTTCAAGGAGGGGCTGCCCGCAGACAGCACTGGGGGAGGGGAAGGGTTAATGAGGGTGCTTGTCCCGTCGGCCTCTGGAAGGGAGGGGACAGCTGGGCTGACAAGGGGGACCTGCCCTTTCAGAGGGTATGGTCTGAGGCTGTCTCATGCTGGGGACAAGCATGAGGGATCAAAACCAAACCGGAAACAGGAAGCTGGGGCACCCCAGCAATCTGCTTACATTTTAAAACTACATCATCTCTGATAAAAGACACAGAAAATTAAATTCTTCTTAAATTCTGTGCTAGGAAAAAGTTGGTTCCTCCTGAGTAATTGGTTTGCTTCTTTGTGTTAGAAAATTAGGACTGGGTAATTCATCATTTCTTTTTTCACCCTGGCTGCTGGGAAACTCAGAGCTGAGTTTTAACCTCTATTGTAATAATTTTCCTTAAGCCAGGTTTTCTGTCATAATTGACTCTGTGTCTTATTTATAAGCTCACATTTACTCCCCACTGTTGTAACTGATGCTCTCTTACTACATATAATTTAGCCCATAACAAGGGGGCTCATGCCACACACTACATTAGTGGGCTTTATTTTTCCAGGTTGGTGTCACAGTTTAGGGCACAGGCTCTGGAGTGGGAAGGCCAGGGTTCAGATCAGACGTAATGGTTAAGAAAGTGCTGCCATACCAGCGCCTGAGCACAGCAAGGGTGTGGTATCTGAGCTGTTTTGACCTGTTACATCTGTTTTAAAGTTTGCATATGTATCTTTTTTTGAGAGCTGTCTCAAATCCTTTTTGGAAGTAGGTGGGTGTATTCGGCTGCTAGGGCTGCCATAACAAAATACTGCAGACTGGGCGGCTTAAACAACAGGAATTTATTTCTGTGTTCTGGAGGCTGGAAGTCCAAGATCAAGGTGCCAGCTAAGTTGGTTCCTGGTGAGGGCTCTCTTCCTGGCTTGCAACCGGCTGCCTTCTTGCTGTGTCCCCACGTGGCCTTTGCTTGGTGCATGCATTCAGAGAGAGAAACACTGAGCTCTCCAGTGTCTCTGTTTTCATAAGGGACTGACCCACCAGGAGGGCCTTGCCCTTATGACTTCATCTAACCCTAATCATCTCCTAAAGGCTCACCTCCAAACCCCATCACATTGGAGGTTAAGGTTTCAACGTGTGAATTCTGGGGAGACACATTCAGTCCATAGCAATGGGGAATAAATCAGAGATTATAATAAGAAAAATGAAAAAAAAAAAAAAGATAGGAAGGAGGAAGAAAAGAAAGAAAGAGACGACATTGCTGACTCTCTAGCTCTTCTTTTTTTTTTTTCCCTTAGAGGTGTGGTCTTATTTTGTTACCTATGTTGGTCTCAAACTCTCAAACTCCTGTGCTCAAGTGATCCTCCCACCTCGGCCTCCTAAAGTGTTGGGATGACAGTTGTGAGCCTCCATACCCAGAGGCAATGGTTCTCTCGTCTGCTTTTCCAGTGCAGTAAAGGACTCAGTCCACCCCAGGCTGTGACCTTGAATGTCCCCCAGAGTCACTGGAGCTCGGGCTCGGGCTAGAGGGTGAGAGTTTGACAGCGCCGCCTCCTTCCTCCCTCTCCAGTTCACACATGAGTGGGTGGAGGAGCCCGCCTTCCTCCCTTGGCAGCTGGAGGGGGAAAGTCGCATTTGGGGAGTGGGGAAAGGGAAAAGCATCGGCCCAGACAGTGCCTCTGATGGGCACCCCGGCCCCTCGTGGCCTCTATTGAGTCATTCAGGTCCCTGGCACCACATCAGGCCCTGTGCTGGCACTGGGAATACAGTGACAAAAGGCCCTGCTCTCATGGGGCTGCCTCTGACCAGAAAACTGGTGCCACAGCGGAGAGCTGGTGCTGTAACCCCAGCCAGAGCTCAGTCAACGAGGGCACCGAGACCAGGAGGTCAGGGGAGGCTTCCTGGAGGAAGATGCGTCCCAGTGGAGACCCAGCGGACACTCTCTGCCCCTTTCTTTTGAGTTCCTCAGGTGGAGTGCCTTCTGTGGCTTCGGTCACTGGGCCACACGCACTGGGACACCCCACCAAGGAGCTCTCCTGGTGGCCCCTGATACCAAGCCTGAGGACCAGCCCTTCTCCTCCCACACCCTCTCCTGTTCTTCCAGCATCTCAGGCCATGCCCTCCTTGTCCCCCTCTCTTGGTGCTGGGGGCCCTTCCAAAACATCCCTGGGGTGCATGAGGGAGGCCTGGTCCCGGCTGAGTCTCAGCCTCACTCCCCGCCTGGCTCTAGCCCAGCTCTCGGGGAGCCTGTGCTCTACTCACCAGGGCTCCCCAGAGAAGCATCCGGACAGGATGTGTGCATGTGTGTATGCATGTGTCCATGTGTGTGCACTGTGTGTGTATGCTCGTGTGTGTGTAGTGTGTTTGTGTGTTTGTGTGTGTAATGTGTGTGTGTGTCATGTATGTAGTGTGTGTGTGGTATGCATGAGTGTGTAGTGTGTGTGGTGTTTGTGTGTGTGTTAATGTGTAGTGTGTGTGAAGTGTGGGTAGTATGTGTAGTGTGTGAATCTAGTGTGTGTAGTGTGTGTGAATGTGTTTGTGTGTGTGTATTGTGTGTGTGATGTGTGTTTGTGTGTAGTGTGGGTGTGTTTGTGTGTAGTGTGTTCGTGTTTGTGTGTAGGGTTTGTGTAGTGCGGGTGTGTTTGTGTATAGTGTGTGTGCCGTGAGTGCGTGTGTAGTGTTTGTAGTGTGCGTAGTTGTGTGAGTGAATGTGTAGTGTGTGTGTAGTGTGCTTGTGTGTAGTGTTTGTGTGTACTGTGTGTGGTGTGTGTAGTGTATGTGTGTAGTGTGTGAATGTGTAGTGTTTCTGTGGTGTCTGTAGTGTGGTAGTGTGTGTGTATTTTGTAGTGTGTGTGAATGTGTAGTGTGTGTAATGTGTGTATGTTTTTGTGTGTAGTGTGCATACTGTGTGTGAATGTGTGTGTAGTGCGTATGTTTGTGTGTGTAGTGTGTGTGTAGTGTATGCGTAGTGTGTGTGTGAATGTGTGTGTAGTGTGTGTGTGTGCGCGCGAGTGAGTGTGTAGAGAGAGATTTTAAGAATTGGTCCACGTGACTGCGGAGCCTGGCAGGTCTGAAATCTGGTGGGCGAGGCTGGCAGGATGCAGGCGAGGGGAGCGTGGCAGCTTGAGGCCAGGCCGTGTGCAGAGGCTCCCTTTTGCTGGGGAGTCAGCCTTGGTCTACCCAGACCCTCTCCAGAGTGGACGAGGCCCGCCCGCATTAGGAGGGCGGCCTGCTTTACTCAAAGTCTACCATTTAGAGGCTAATCTCATCCCCGCAGAGCACCCTCCTAGAAACACCCAGAATCACGTTTGGGCCAGGTCAAGGTGGTGCCTACGTTGACCATCGCCCACGCATCCACACGCCAGCTGCCCGTTCCGGTCTCTGGTTTGCGCCCCGGGCATGCGCGCTTGGCGAATGGCAGCCCCTGCTCTCTGCCAGCATCCACCCGGAGCCTGTCCGTGACTCAGACCTGACATGCTGCAGCCACACTCATCATCCTCCCCGCTCCCTGTCTCCTTGTTCCCTGTGCCGGGCTCCGCAGCCTCCCCCAGCCACGTGGCTCCCAGGAACGCTGTCCAGGGATGAGCGGGAGGGCTCTCCTGGGAGGGCTGCTGTTGCGCCTGCTCTGGGGCTCTGCTACTCTGTGACCTGGGGCGTCACGCGCCTCTCTGTGCCTGTGGCCCTCTCTGCCCTAGGGGTTACTGATGACAAGGAAGCCGCTCAGGGCTTGCTGTGGGGAGGGGCTCCTGAACAGCCCCGGGCTGGGGGCGGGAGTGCTGCGGAAACTCAGGGTCAGAGCGAGCAGTTGTCAGGAGGACGATCATCACTCAGTGACCGCTTGTGTGTGCTTCCCCAGGCGGCCCAAACAAACGACCCCAGAGGGAGCCTTCAACAGCAGACGCTCATCTCTCACAGCTCTGGAGGCCAGAAGACTGAAGTCAGGGGTCGGCAGGGCCGCGCTCCCTCGGAAGGCTGCAGGGGCTCCTTCCTGTCCTCCGAAGGCTGCGGGGTAGGGCTGGGGGTCCTTCCTGTCTCTCCCAGCTCCTGGTGGGCCGAACGTCTGTGATGTTGAAGCCAGACCTAGGTTGGTGGTGTTAGGAGTGGATCACTTGGCATGAGGGTGGCGCCCTTAGGAAAGAGATCCCCCCACTGAGAGCTGGTGGGCCCTTTCCCGCGCCGTCTGGGAACCCTCACCAAACACCGAGTCAGCCAGCTCAGAGCGGTGGGAAATCCCTGTTACCACAGCCACGGAACGGGCTGAGACGCCAGCAGGCGGTGGCCTTGCCACTTGTGGACACAGTCACCTTGGCTTCCTCTGCACATCTCAGGCCTTCTCCCTGCAGGTTACACGTTGCTATTTCCACACCCCAGCTCTAAAATAAATTAACGTTTATTTATTTTATTCATAAAAGGAAAGCCAGTTGTGGAAAAATTGGAAACTACAGTACAAATAATGAAAATATTTCCCCCATCTGCCTCCTGTGGTCTCACTGTAATTCGGCTGGAATCCTAACTCGACCTTGGCGGTGAGGAACTGAGGTCAGAGGGCTTGGATTTGGGCTTGATGACCCCATCCCATGCTGGCTGTGGTGGCGGCTGGGTCCACGGGTCCTTAGACGGAAAGGCCCTGCAGGCGGCTGGCACGGACTCCGTGGCGGAGGCTTCCAGAGGGAGCAGCCTCTCCTTTTGAGGCCCCCTGTCCCCTCACTGCGTCCTCACTGCCTGCGCCTGGTAAGGGGTGAACCACAGGCCGGGCCTTGCCTGAGGCAAGATAAGGGCTGGACGTTCCCTCAAGCTGCCTCTCCTGGCTCCCATGGCCTCAGTGCTGGAGAGAAACAGCATTCTGGGCAGCACTGGGGCAGGGAAATGATGATGGCTTTGCCTAAGGGAGGTTCTTTAAGGGAGCTTTGCAGGATTCAGCTGGCCCCAGAGCAACTGCGTCCCAGCGTGCGCACATGCAAGGAGAGAGAGATCATGCTACCAGCGTGCGCACATGCAGGGAGAGAGAGATCATGCTACCAGCGTGCGCACATGCAGGGAGAGAGAGATCATGCTACCAGCGTGCGCACATGCAGGGAGAGAGAGATCATGCTACCAGCGTGCGCACATGCAGGGAGAGAGAGATCATGCTACCAGCGTGCGCACATGCAGGGAGAGAGAGATCATGCTGTGCTGGCCCAGTCAACCCAAGCTCAACCTGTCTCCAGCACCCATTGTGAGCCGGGCCCACGTTGCTGCCCAGGGAGGCAGTGGTGAGGCGGCCCTAGCGAGGCACACAGGTGTGTGTGTGGGAGCTTGGCTGGGGGCTTAAACCACAGACACTTATCTCTCAAAGTCTGAGACAAGGGTTGACAGGGCTGGCTTCCGCTGAGCCCCCACTCCTCTGTGTGTCGGGGTCTGTCCTCCCCCCCGTGCCCTCTGTGTGCATCTGTGCCCTGATCTCCTCTTCTTGTAAGACACACTCAGAGTGGCTCAGGGCTCACCCCGTGAGCTGATGTTATCTTAACCGCTTTTTAAAGGCGCTATCTCCACAGGACTGGGAGGCACCAGGTTGGGCTTGAACGTAAGTTTTGGGGAGAGAATTCAGCCGTAACAAGGTGACTCACCCCCACCGGCCCTGGCTCCTGCCTGAGGCCATGTTTCACAGCGCCGTGTTCTGGCAGGGCACCGGCCCTAGCTCCCAGGAATCTGGGGACCCCTGACCCTCATGTTCTGCTGTGGCAGGGCGGGGAGTCCCAGGGTGGGGGCTGGGAAGACCTGCCTGAGGACTCAGGGAGACTGGAACCCCAGCACCTTGCTGGGCCCCTTTTGGTTACCAATAGAACACAGTCCCCTCCCAAATCAGAGTGACTATGTTATCTGTCCCTTAGACTACGGTGAAAGCCCTTGGACCGAGATTTTTAAACCTCCCTCATGGCCACAGTGCAGGAGCTGTGGGCAGAGCACAGCCTTGTCCGGGCACTGCCCAGTGTCTCCCGGCTCAGGGGCATCCAGCCCCAGGCACTGCCTCTAGAGTGGAATGAGGCATGGCTTCCCGTGGGATGGACTAGGGTGTGACATGCTTTCCTGTTCCAGAGGCCACCTGGGAGCCGATGGTGTCCACTGATGGACATTTTCCTGGGCTGAAGTATTTCAGATGCCCAGTGTTCTCCCAGCCCTCACAGCGGTCAGTTCTGCTTCACGGGTTTCCCATGTGCTTTGGCTAAGACATCAGCAGGCAAAGACGCTTGGGTTGGCTTTAGACATTACGAATAAAGGAAGCTACGGAAGGCGGCCAAAGTCTGAGACATGACAGGTGACATGGGACGGCTGCGCACAGGCCGGCCCTCCCTTTGCAAACTTTCTGTTGTTTTTGGCGAGATGCTTGCTGTGTGCTGGGAGCTGACGGTGGAAAGTCCCGGGCATTGCTGCTGCTGTCTCCTGATGTGCGTGCGGCTTAACCGTCAACATCTTTACCCTTCATGCTGACTTAATACTGACTGTTGGGCAGAGTTCACTTGGAAACACACCGTCCTGGGAGGAAATGGTGCCGCCCACCCCAGAGGGGCGTCGTGTTCAGTGGGTTGTGCTCATGGGGGTGGGCCCCTGTGTCTGCACACTCACTCCCTATGCTGGGTGTACCCCCAGGCCTGGGTGCTGCGTTCCCCACACCTGCCTCTGCTGCTGGACCCAGAGCTCTCTGGGGCTGTGGGCACATCTCTCTTGTCCTGAGCCTCCACTGCCTCATGTAGCCCATGATTCAGCTCACCCGTGTGGCTGCCTCCCGGTGTGGGTAGGCTCCGGGTGCGCGGGCTGACCAAGGTGGACACGGCCCCCAACTGTGGGGCCTCAGGGACTGCTGTGCGTGACAGGAGGGTGGGTTGGTGGGCTTTCTGGGGGTCCCGTGCATGGAGACCAGGCTGGCTGCATACGAACCGGGACTAACAGTAGAGGCCGTCTAGACACCTCCCCTAAAGGACCTCAGTCATTTGATTTAATTGTTCCAGGATGCAGTACAGCCTAGAACCAGGGGAGCTGTGCTGACATGTAAGAGTGTGTACGTGTCCGTGTGTGTGTGTGATTGCGTGTTTATGATAGTAAAATTCAAGGAAGTGTTGTATGGAGTTTGATGAGGGGCGCAGTTTGGTGAGGTGGGCATTCCAAGTGCTGTAGCAGATGAAGGTGCTGTTCAAAGAGCCTTGTTATGGATGAGGAGAGCAGGTAATAATCCCTCATAGAGGCTGCCAGGAAGGTCGAGGGCATCAATATCCACAAGCCTACATTTTGCTTCTATTTTTGCCAAGGTTGCCATATCTATTGGCTTCAGTAGGATTCAAATGAAAAACAAAAGCAGAAACAAGAAGGGGTGTAGAAATCAAGGTCCCTATACGTATTGAGCTGGAGTCAAGATGAGATGGAAAATTTTACAGGTAAAAAATGAATTATTTGAAGGTGGGAATATTCTGGAATTCACCAAGAGGAAACAAATGCTCCGAGGAGAGTGACCCAACACAGAAACGAAATGTTGACCAAGCTCCGACCACGCCGATGGCCTTTACAGACGAGCTCTGTAGGGCGAAGCGCGTCGGGAGGTGGTTCAGTCTCTAGAGCGCAGCAGAGATGGAGCCCACGGCCCAGGGGACTTTTCCTTGCTTTTCATAAATCGGGTCTCCAGGAGTCCACTGCACTCAGGCAGTCTCTGAGAGCTCAGGGGTGCGACTGTCCCAGCAACAACAGGAGCCTGGCCGTGACCAAGCCGGGGGCTGGGTCCCCCGTGTGGGCACAGTGCCACCCAGAACATCCCCTGTGCTCGTTACCGGAACAAAGGCCGGAGGGAGGGCCATCTCTCCTCCCGAGATAGAGACCCTCAGACGTGCTGAATGCATATGTCTCTTTTCCTTATCTGAGGATTTAAATGTGAAGTCACCAGTCTTCCTGCGCAGGAGCACGCAGCGTGTGTCGTCCCCGTGGTCATGGGTGCGTTTGCTCCGACACACGTCCTACAGTCTGGCCACCCTGCCTCAGTCCCCAGATGTCCCACACACAGCACTGACATCCCCCTCTGCTCAGAAACACAGGACCCGGGCACGTCCTTGCGCTCAGGGCACCGTTCTGACATTTAATGCTGAATTTACAGGGACGTACGCACCGTATCATACCGGTCAATTGCTCTGAGATACATCTGGGGGAAAAGCACAGTGTCCTTCGTCTCCACGAGAGAACTTACCGGAAGCAGCGTACACAACTCTAGCAAAGAAGAAGTACAGTACCCATTTCCGTATAAGAATATATTATTTAAAAGACAGTTTAAAAATAAAATTCTGTACAGCATCATGAATTCCTTTTTTTTTTTTTTTTGTATCAGTGAACAAAATGTTTCTTAGAAAACGTGGTCTTGTGGTGCCAGGTGCTCAGGGCAGCTCTTCCCGCACAAGGATCCCGTGCAGCTCCGCCAGCCCGTCCGGAACCGCAGCCACGCCCCTCAGTTTCCTCAGGCACAGTCTCCTGGAAGAAGGGAAAGATGACTGATTTGTTTTTTTTTAGGAATAGGGCGCGGTGGCTCACGCCTGGAATCCCAGCGCTTTGGGAGACCAAGGCGGTGGATCACGAGGTCAGGAGTTTGAGCCCAGCCTGACCAACATGGTGAAACCCTGTCTCTACTAAAAATACAAAACTTAGCCAGGTGTGGTGGCACACGCCTGTAATCCCAGCTACCTGGGAGGCTGAGGCAGGAGAATCGCTTGAACCCGGGAGGTCGAGGTTACAGTGAACTGAAATTGCACCACTGCACTTCAGCCTGGGCAACAGAGTGAGACTCCATCTCAAAAAACAAGATGAAAAAAAAGCGCCAGCAGTCGCAGAAACGTAACAGGATTATACATAGACTTTTTTTTTTTTTTTTTGAGACAGAGTCTGGCCCTGTTGCCCAGGCTGGAGTGCAGTGGCATGATCTCGGCTCACTGCAACCACCGCCTCCTGGGTTCAAGCAATTCTCCTGCCTCTGGCTCCCAAGTAGCTGGGATTACAGGCATGCGCCACTACGGCTGGCTAATTTTTGTGTTTTTAGTAGAGATGGGGTTTCACCATGTTGGCCAGGCTGGTTTAAAACTCCTGACCTCAAGTGATCTGCCTGCCTCAGCCTCCCAAAGTGCTGGGATTACAGGCATGAACCACCGCACCCGGCCGACACACAGACCATTTTAAAAGAAAGAGGCCATCAGATATATTGCTGAATACATTTAGGCAAAATAAAACAATATTGATCCCTTTTCTGAGCCACTGAAAAATATGAACTGACTTAAAAAATTAAATACCAACATTGACTGAACCCTTCACAGGGACCAGACCCGCACTTTGACTGTTTAGTCACTAAAACAGCAGTGACAATGGTATTATTACCTCTGATTTAGAGACTGGGCCTCTGAGGTTCAGAGAGGCTGAGACACTTGTGCACGTCTCTCGGCTTGTAATCGGCAAGCCTGGACTCAAAACCAGGTGTGTTGGACGCCAAAGCCTGTTGCTGCCCCGCTTATAAGTCATGTCCCGTTTGTCCTGCCCTGAGCCTTACATGCTTGATGCAGTCTCTCTTGAATTATCTGTTAGACATGTACAGTGTGACCTTATTATGAGGTGAACAAATGGCTGCTCTGCATTCCCCGTGAGCTGAATAACTATATCAACAAGTGCAGAGAGAAACTCTCAAAGCCACAGAAAGCCAACACGTGATTTGTGAAGTTTTCAGTACTTCAATTGCACTTTTAAAAAGTCCTTACTCTTATAAGTGATGCATATGCTAATTATTGATGTTTTTCTATTAACTAAACCATATTCCCCTTCTTTAAGAGCCTCATTCTTTTTTTGTTTTTCTTTTGAGATGGAGTCTTGCTGTTGCCCAGGCTGGAGTGCAGTAGCGCAATCTCGGCTCACTGCAAGCTTCGCCTCCCAGGTTCGAGTGACTCTCCTGCCTCAGTCTCCCAAGTAGCTGGGACTACAGGTATGTGCCATCACACCTGGGTAATTTTTGTATTTTTAGTAGAGATGGGGTTTCAGCATGTTGGCCAAGCTGGGTCTCGAACTCCTGACCTCAAGTGATCTGCCCACCTCGGCCTCCCAAAGTACTGAGATTACAGGCATGAGCCACCAGGCTTAAGAGCCTAATTCTAATGATTAGATGCAAGGAATAAAATTTCCATTCCTTTGGCCGGGCGCAGTGGCTCACGCCTGTAATCCCAGCACTTTGGGAGGCAGAGGCAGGTGAGTCACTTGAGGCCAGGAGTTCAAGACCAGCCTGGCCAACATGGTGAAACCCTGTCTCTACTAAAAACACAAAAACTAGCCAGGTGTGGTGGCGCACGCCTATAATCCCAGCTACTCAGGGGGCCGAGGCAGGAGAATTGCTTGAACCCTGGAGGTGGAGGTTTCAGTGAGCTGAGATCGCACCATTGCACTCTAGCCTGGGCAACAACAGTGAGAATTCGTCTCAAAAAAAAAAAAAAAATCCGTTCATTTAAAGGTATTCCAAAATTCAGATTTTCTCGCCTTCCTCTTCCTTCTGTCCTTTGTCGGAATCACGGTATGGACTGACGCCACGTCAGCAGAGACAGCGTTACCTTCACTGTGTTTCACATCTCTGCTTCTCTCTCTGGACTTCTCGGTGGCTCCAGACGTCAAGCTGTCAGTCTTCTTCTGTAACTGGAACAAAGTGCAGAGAAGGCCAAGTCAGGGAGCAGGAGACAGCAGGGGAGTGTCTGCCTGTCTTCCAGCAGCTTCTGTTGCCTGGAGGTGCTGCAGTGTGAAAGCCTGTGGTCTCCAGCCCCTGTGAGCCCAGTGCTCCTGACGCGGGTTTTTCAGAGGCCCCTCTGTGTACCCTGTCCCCGTACCCTTGGTGCCTCATCCGGGGCCTGGACAGTGAGCTCACCCAGCCGCAGCCACCACAGCCGCAGGGACTGGTGGTGTGTGCAGAGCCTGTGACTTGGGCCTTTTCACCTCTTTGGTGTGACTGTCCTTTTTGTGGGGGCTGAGAGGGGGAAGGCAGAGGCCTTGAAGAACCCTAGTGTCCCCTACTGGGCAGCAGGGCTCGGGACTAGAGACTCAAGGCCATCAGGGCTATGGCTCTCAGAGGACCACGAGAAAGGCAGAAGCCGCCTCAGCTCTCCTGTGGGGCTCTGGAGTAGGAGAAGGTCTTGCTACATCTGTCCCTCTGCGTAAGTGCTCTCAGCCTTGCAGAGGTTTGGAGACCTTTCTGCGACTTTCCATCAGCTGGAGAAGTCAGGGCAGCTGGTCTGGATTTTCAGTCAATTTCTAAGCAATTGCTGGGCATCTACCACGTGCCTGGCCTGGCGCCCCAGGCGGGCGTGGGCACGGGGCCGTCAGTCGAGGGAGATGAGACCAACACAAGGCTACGCCTGGACAATGGCTCAGCGCTCAAAAGGGCATCATGGGCCACATGGGCTTCAGGAGCGCCCAGGCAGAAAAGACGGCGTGGCGGGCACAGTAACTAGGGGAGCCCTGACTGATGGGCCTTGGAGGGTGCTTCAATGGTACAAAGGGCACTGTGGCGAGGGGAGGTGGCAGGGGCAACACCAGCCAAGGCCAGGAGGCGTCAAACTCTGCAGGAGTAGTGAGGCTGTTCTAGCTGCACGGGGGCGCTGGGGGGAGGAGGCAGGAGGGCAGGGCAGAGGCCACACCATGGGCGGCTGGACAGCAGACAGCCGGGGGAATCTGTGGAAAGACTGCGTGGGCCCTGAGCCTGTGACCTTGACCCCTTCCTCCAAAACGATGTCAATCCAACAGCAACCGAAAGCCAGCCCCAGGCTCCCTGTCCCCTGAGAGGTGCTGGTGTGTGTTCTGGGCCTGGAAGCTGGCAGGTGGGTGGTCGCTTTGCCCCTGTGCCAGGGGAGGGCCCCTTTCTAGCCCATGGCCTGCTCTGAACAAGTCAGCCCTGGGGCCAGGCCAGGCGCTGTACTCAGAGGGGTCCCAGATGCTCTAACAGTGGCTGATACGCCCGAGGACACCTGGGTGCCCACAGATGTGGGTGACAGTTGTGATTTTTGTGAAGGGCACGGCCAGTAAACTCCCTCGAAGGTTCTGAGCCCTGATGCGTTCTTGGCGAATGCAGTTTTGGTTTCCCATATCACATTCCCTAATTTCACTGAGCCAGGCTTTCTGATGGACGGGACACGTGCGCCTGTCCATGGGGTCGCCTTCAGTGGTGCCTTGCTTGGCACGTCCAAGATTCTGGAGTCAGGAGTGCGGAGGGCGCTGGGCCTGCTTGCCACAGGGCAGGAAGGTTCTTGTCGGTGCGTTTTACCTCTTTCATGGCGTCGTCTATCCGCTTTAGCTCCTCATAGCGATCTCGGGATTCCCAAAGCGGCTGCAGCATGATCTCCTCAACCATAGGGAAGAGCTGGGAGAGAAAAACGGATTAATTCAGAGTCCCTCGTTCTTAAGGCAGTGGGAAACGTTGGAGAAAAACAGGTGTCAGGTGCACTGTGCAGAAGCATGTGGGCCAGTCCCAGCCCCTGGACACCCTCCTGCCGGCTCTGCCGCCCCTACCCACTGCGGCTCTGTCTCTGGCCCTCATCACCCTCCATGAGGTCCTACAGAAAGTCCCCCCCTGCCTCCTGTGTCCCCCGTGCCCGTGAGATGAGGGTTGGGGACAGGTTCTGAGGTTCTAACAAAGACAAGGGGCAGGGGAAAGGAGCTGACAGCCTCCCGGCTGAGGGTCCTGGGAGTGGGAAGTGGGTGGGGGCGGCTCCAGATGCCCTGGAGCAGAAGGATCCACAGCACTTGGGAGCCCAGGAAGGTCGGAGGGTGCAAGGCTGTGAGCCCAGACCCCCGGGGGAAACAAGAGATGGGCCTCTTTTGCACATGCTGGGGGTGCCTTGAGGTGGGGCGTTGGCAGGGGCCACGGGCAGCTCAGGGGCCCTGGGGGGAGCTGGGCAGGAACGAGCTGTGTGCAGGGAGCAAGGCCTCGGTGGCTGGGTGCGGTGAGACTGGGAGCTGGATGGGGGCTTCACAGCTCGAGGGCACAGAGCTCAGTGGTTCCTCCACAGGTGAGGATCGGTGGAACTGGGACACAGAGAGGGGACAGGAGAGTCAACAGCTGGTGCTGCCTCCAGGGACCTGAAGGCCAGCAGTGATGCAGGAGGGCAATGAGGGGCCCCCCCAGGGCCCAGCAAGGCAAGGCAGGGAGTGCGGCACACAGTGGAGATGCTGGGGTCACGGGCCAGGCTGTGGGGAGCAGGCTCTGGATGGAGCAGGGACAGCGGTCACCACGACAGCTGGGGAAGAGGCTGCTCAGGATGTGCAAGTGTGCCTGTGTGTGTGTGTGCCTGTGTGTGTGTGTGCCTGTGTGTGTGTGTGCCTGTGTGTGTGTACCTGCGTGTGCGCCTGTGTGCGTGTGTACCTGTGTGTGTGTGTGCCTGTGTGTGTGTACCTGCGTGTGCGCCTGTGTGCATGTGTACCTGTGTGTGTGTGTGCCTGTGTGTGTGTGTGCCTGTGTGTGTGTGCCTGCGTGTGCGCCTGTGTGCGTGTGTACCTGTGTGTGTGCATGTGCCTACCTGTGTGTGCATGTGTGTGCCTGTGTGCCTGTGTGTGTCTGTGTGTGCCCGTGTGTGCCTGCGTGTACCTGCATGTGCCTGTGTATCTAAGTGTATGCAAGTGTCACACGTGGTAACAGTTACTCACCTTAGTCACTGTTTCAAACATTGGGATCAGGACAAACTTGATAAACCCAATCTGGGCTGTGGCCTTGGTCACTTTGTCTCGGTCCATGAACGGGGCCACGGGAAGGCCTTCTGACTTCTCACGGTCGCTCTGCAGGGAATGCAGCAGATAGCGACATTAAAGACAGAAATGCCTCGGAACCAGATCGCTGTTCTCAGAGAAAGACAAGATGCGCCAGTTAACCACCAACCAACCAAACCACACCACAAATGTGTCTCAGTAAAGAACAAGGCGAGGTGACAGTATCTTCAGTGCTAAACAGAGCTGGGCATGCATGTCTAGCTGGGAAGACCCAGATGAGAGACAGACAGAGGTAAGTTGCACGTAACACAGGGCGGCAGAGGCATCCTGCAGAAAGCCTCCCGAGTTCTCCTAGGCTTGATCAAGCTGCTGTATTAACATTTGGTGGTGGTTTTCAGCTGGTTTGGTTTTCTACGTCCCCGATCTTCCCCGTGGCCATCTGTGTGAGCTGACCTGCTGGGTCTCAGCCCTCTGGGGGCCCCTCCTGCCTCTGCAATTCTTGCTTCTTGACTTTCAGGCAATTGGCTTGACAAGGCTGCTTCTAATAATGGTTCAATTAGCAGTGACAGGTGGCAGTTTTAGGACATTAGCTTTTCTGGATTGTCACTCTCTTTCAGGTCTGAAATTATAACCTATTTTGTTTCTGATGGACGCCTCCTGTGAAGGCTTTCTGGAGGCTGAACTGTCCGCCGCCCGGTGAATATGCGGGTCCACCCTGGCATGCTGTTTCACGCAAACCCTTACTAAGTGGGGTTAATAAGACTGGCTGGAGGCTTGATTGCTCTGCAAGACTCTTACCTGCATAAAATATTCCTCTAATAAACAGTCCACCCAGGGCTCTGCGACTTCCATTGGACGGACCTCGTTAGAGATATCACAGCATTTTATCAAAATCATCTTCAGCTGAAAGAAGAGATTTTGGAATTGAGGTAACAGGAGGTAGAACATGGCCTGCTGAGCTGCTCGGGTCTGGACGTGCCATTACAGGCAGGAAGAGAGGGAGGACCGTGCAGCTGGACCGTGCAACTGAGCTTGGCTGACTTCAGGGAGGACAGGCTCCTTTCTCAATGGAGAATGAACCTTCAAGGTCCTGTTTGGGTCCCCTCCTTCCAGCCTTTCTCGCCATCCCAGCCCAGGTGATATCCCCGGAGCACTGCCCCGTGCCTGGTCACCCCCTATTTGCTGCTGTTCCCCAGGTGGATGCACTGCTCATCTTCCCAGGGGACAGGTAGCTCCGTCCGAGCTTGGCCAGGGTTGGGCACACCATGGGAGCTTCAGGAGGAGATAGGGTAGACCCAGGGATGCAGCAGCTTCCACCCGAACTAGCCCGGATGTCACCATAGGACAGACCGTGGAGGGCTGGTGTCCCGCAGCCCTGCCTGCACCGGGCACAAATGACTGTCTGGAATCACCAGGTTTCCAGGTCAAAGTGTTGGCTGCCGTCCAGGCTCTGAAGCTGATTTGACAGGAAAGCCCAGCTGAGGCACATGGCCCCCGGCTGTGGGGCTGCACCTGCTGGTTTGGGGAATGTGACTAGGTGAGGGGCAGGTCAGTTCAGCTGGGTGTCTGCACGATGCTTGGTGGATCCTGCCTTCCAACCTCGGCGGGACCTCGAAGGGACCCTGCTGTGGTCACCCTTCCTTTCCCCACCCTATCAGTTCCCAGGAAGCCATCCAGGCCTTTCTTTGACTCCTCTGTGGAGTCCGGCTCCAGACCAGAGGCAATTACTAGCCTGTGTCTGGCAGGCCCTGGGGGAGCTGTCCCCACACCAGACCTGGTACAGGGCCAGGGTGGCACTGTCTCTGGGGAAGGTCAAGGGGAGCTGTCCCCACACCAGACCTAGGACAGGGCCAGGGCAGCACTGTCTCTGGAGAAGGTCAAGGTCCCAGGCCCTGCCGGCCACACTCCCTGCACCTCACACCTCCTACGTCAGCCCGTGCTCTCCTTGGAGGCCTCCTTATCGGGGCCCACTTTGACTCAGAACCTTTCCCCCCCCAAGACCTTCCCCCCACCTCTGTCCTCCAGTGTTCATGAAGCCCCGTCTGGGACTCCCCAGCAGTGAGACGATCCCTGGCTGTGCTGCTTGTCATCTGACCCTGCCCGGTGCTGGTCGTTGGGATAAATGGAAACCTGGGCTCTGAGCCTTGCTTTGCCTCTGGTCTGCACAGCTGCAGTGTGTAAGGCTGGGGGTGAGAGTGGGGACCTTCAGCTGGGCTCAGAGATCCTGACCACCTGGCACCCGATCTTCCGGCATCCTGCCCCTCCCCGTCTCTTCCCTGACCTCTCCTCCCACCTCAGAGGGAGGAAGAAGGCATCAGTGGGTCATGGGTCACCCTTGCCTGCAGGTCCATCCCTGCCTTCCTAATATCTAAGAGGACAAGGCGGTGCCTCCCGCCTTCCCTTGGTTTTTCGGGAGCGAGGAACTTGCTTGCCAGGAAGCTGTTCCATGCGTCTGTTTTCCTCTTGGGGAAGGGGCTTCTGGAGGCCCTGGCCTGGGGAGGTCTGCCTGCTGTCCAGCCTTTGCCTGCGGGAGCTCTCGCACAGCCTTTGGGAATTAACTGCACCTCAGCTCCAGAGAGCTGAGTCCTAATGACTCCACCTACGGGGAGGGGTGGTTAGAAGCTCAGCCTGAGCCGAGAGTTCCCTATTTTTCAACCTCTCTGGAGGTGGAAAGTGATGCTATTGATTTTAAACAATCAATTTCAGAGTAAGAATGCCAGGGGTGTACCCGATGCTTAGACAAGGTTCCAGAAAACCAGCTTTCTCTTTGAAGGCCAGGAGGGCAGTTCTCATGCACCTCTCTCTCTGTTTTTTGAGACAGACCTTTGCTCTGTTGCCCAGGCTGGAGTGCAGTGGAACGACCGTGGCTCACCGCAGCCTGGACCTGGGCTCCTGCGACCCTCCCACCTCCACCTCCCGAGCAGTTGGGACCACAGGTACGCACTGATTTTTTGGTTTTTCTTTTTTTGTGGAGATAGAGTCTTGCTAATGTTGCTCAGACTGGTCTACAAACTTCTGGACTCAAGCAATCCTCCCGCCATGGCCTCCCAAAGTGCTGGATTCCAGGCATGAGTCGTGCTCCGGTCCTTGTGTGCCTTGGGGTGCCCAGTGCCTGCCCTTTCCGAAAGGAAGATGCTGCACCTTCTCATGGGGGAGGCCCCCTACCCCTTCTCTGGCCACCTTATCCTGGTGATAGAGGGGTGCCGGGCTATGTTGTGGGCCTGGGGGGGATGCTGGCTTGGGGAGCAGGGACTGTGTTGGAGTTGCCCCCACAGAGATGGGCTGGGGCTGTGCCTTCATGGGAGAGCTGGTTTTATTCTCTGGAAAGCAGAGCGAGATGCATGGCCTTCACCCACTTATCTCCCTCAAATCCAAAAGAGATGGAGGAATGGGAGAGTGCCGCCTCCGACCATGAAGGAGGCTCCGTCAGGAGGGAGGCCCTGCCCGGGACTTTCCTAGTAAGAGTCATGACCTTGAAAACCAGATTTATAGATACCATGTTTCAAGGCAAGACTAATACTTTTGGCTTCTTGGCTTCCAGTGTGAGCTGGATGGATGACCCACTCAACCAGCCCACCGCCTGGCTGCCCACACAGGCAGAACAAGCCACTCACCAGGGTCATGTGCTCCTCATTGCTGTAGTCAAAATTCTCCATTTTCTCTTTGAAAGAATCCATAATTTCTGCATGTCTTGCCATGTCAGTGGCCAAGATTAACGTGATCATTCCCTAAATAGTGAAAGAACAAAGCGTTAACACCGGCATAATCCCAACAAGTATTCAACGGAGGCCTACTGAGCCCCCTGCATACATTATTTCATGTATCCCTCATTCTGATTCATATGTGCATCCATCACCCATCCATCCATTTGTCCACACATCCATCCATTCACCCAAAAAATACATCTATCCATCCATCCATCCATCCATCCATCCAACCATCCATCCATCCATCCGTCCGTCCGTCCATCCATCCACCCACCCATTCATCCTCTATCCATCCCTCTACCCATCCACCCATCCATCCTTCCGTCCGCCCTTCCATCCATTTATCCATCCATCCATCCATCCATCCATTTATCCATCCATCCATCCATCCATCCACCCATCTGTCCATCCATCCACCCACCCCTCAAGCATTTACGGAACACATATCTGTGCCAGGTATGATGTTTTCCTCTTCCAAGAAAATAAAACCACAAGCATCAGATACAAAACCCAAACCCATCAATCTAGGTCATTTCAAATGTATACATATATTTTTGAGGGGGACACCACTTGCATCTTGAATTATTCAATTTTCCTGTAAACATTGAATTGTGTTATTAGTGAAGCATTTATTCGGTTATTCCTGAAATCTTCCATGACAAAATATATTTTTAAAAAAGTGGGACAACGAATTTTACCCCCAGAGGAGAGTCACATTTTGCAGTCAGTGAAGCATTTGAAGCAGCCAACGTTGGTGTGTCCCCATGGTGGCCGGGCACGAGGACGATCCCGTGTGCAGAGGGGCTGCTTCTCCAGTCGGGTGCCGCCTCCTTCTCTTGCGGGATGCTCTCTGACACAGCTCAGTGGGACGAGGCCTACACTAAGGGGCGTTCACTTCCTTTGATTCCCCGGGTCCTGTCCCTGGAGGAGCTCCCCACTGGGGCAGCAGTGGCAGATGCAGTGTTCTCTCTTCACGGCTGCCCCTTGACCTACTGCAGACGAAGATTTGCCACCGCTTATAGCCACACAGGGCACCTGCTTGAAGGGTGGGGAGGGGCACAAACATGGAGGAGAGGCCAGAGAGCCTATAGATAAAGGGGAGATAACTGTACTGGGAACCGGTGATTCAATAATGACTGTAAATTGTCTGTTGAATTGTGTATGTTTGTGCAATGATGTCGTCACAGGCCAGAGAGCACTGCTGCCGTGTCAGGCCTAGTGGGTTCCGAGGTGCGGCTGTCCGTGCTCCTCCCGGGGCCATCACCATGCACACCCATCTGTTCTCCTTCTGCTCATTTCACACTCCCAGTGGCCGGCACAGCACAGGCCAGCAGAGGCCTTGACCACAGCATCCCAGTGTACCACAGCCTGGTTCTGCCCACCTGCCTCTGGCGCCTGGTGTCATTTGACAATTTCGCAAGAGGCCGTGATGCCTCAGGGCCCCGTCCCAGGGAGCGTGCTGCTTCCTCAGAGCTTCCTCAAATGCTTCACTGACTTCAGTTTTTTACGTTGGGCTTTGAACCTCCTGGAAGCGTGGACAAATTGGAAAGCCATGGTCGACGAGGCTGCTGCGCTCTGATAAAGGAGGCTCAGCAGCACTCTGGGAGGGCGGTGAGTATTTTTCCAGTGCTGGCGTCCAGACGGTCTTTGTCGGCTGCCTCTGGAAGGAAGCCACTTAGACTTCGAATGGCTGAGGTCTGCCTTGTGGAACGGTGCCCTGGGTGTGTGTCCTGGGGCCGCCACATAAAGTACCACAAACTAGGCAGCTTAAAACAACACTCATTCTCTCACAGTGCTGGAGGCCAGAACCAAGATCAAGGTGTGGAGGGCCCTGCTCTCTCCGAAGACTCCAGGGGAGGGTCCTTCCTTGTCTCCTCCTGGTCCCGGGGGACCAGGAGTCCCTTGGTTTAGGGCTGCATCACTCCAATCTCCACTCACCGCATCTTCACGCTGCCTTCTCCTCTGTGTCTGGACTGTTTTCTCCTCTGTCTTGTCCAAGGACACTTAGTCTTTGGATTTAGGGCCCCCTTGGACAAGCCACACTGATCTTATCTGGAGATCTTAACAAGTACAAACGCAAAGACCCTTTTCCAAATAAGATCACATTCACGGGAGGTGGGCCTTGTTTGAAGGACGCTACTATTCACCCCACACATTTCTCCCAGAGGTTACTCTGAGAGCTTCCCTCCCCTGCAAACGTCGGAGAGTGAGTGTTTGATGAGGAATTCCCATGTGGAAGGGGGTGTTATTTCGATGAGCTGGAGGCGTTTGTCTGGGGCAGGTGGACTGGGTCATCTTCCTCTCACGCAGATGTCCCTCTCGCTCTCCTCCCATCACGCCCTGAGAGGCAGAAAGCCCCCTCATCTAAAACGGAAGGGGCGGCTGGGCGCGGTGGCTCATGCCTGTAATCCCAGCACTTTGGGAGGTCGAGGCAGGTGGATCACCTGAGGTCTGGAGTTCAAGACCAGCCTGGCCAACATGGTGAAACCCCATCTCTACTAAAAATACCGAAAATTAGCCGGGTGTGGTGGCGCACACCTGTAATCTCAGCTATTTGGGAGGCTGAGGCAGGAGAATTGCTTGAACCCAGGAGGTGGAGGTTGCAGTGAGCTGAGATTGCACCATTACACTCCAGCCTGGGCAACAGAGCGAAACTCTGTCTTAGAAGAAAAAAAAAAAAAAGAAATGAAAGGGGGCTGACTGGGCTGTGGGTGACACGTGACAGCAGCTGGGGTTATGGAGCAGGGTAGCTCTCCTATGTTGGATGCAGCAGACGTGTCTGTCCAGGGCCCGCCCCCTCCTTGGGCAGGCTCCCTACCTTCGCTAAGCCTCAGTTTCTTGGACTGGAAGATGGACAAAGGATTTATCTCAGAGGGAGCCAGTGAAGGCTCAATTAATAGAGGCTGGGAAGTGCAGGTCAGAGGGATACACGTGTGCATGGCGAGGGTACCCTCTTTTTGGGGCTCCACTCTGGGCCCTGGAGAAGGTGAGGAAGGAGGGAGGGGTTCCCCTGGGTCTGCAGGGCACTGCTGTGTCCAGGAGCTTCTGGGAGCCTCCAGCCAATGGAGAATGGGGGCTGCTGTCCCTGAATGTGCCCCCACTCCAGTGGGAGGGCCCTCACCCCGCGCACCTGTCGGATCTGCTTGAACCCATCAGGTGGGATGTTGGAGAAGATGTTGCACTCGGGCTCAGCGAGGATCTGGAAGGCCACGGCGCAGTGGTGGTTCTCCAGCGGCGAGATGTCATTGTAGCGAACCGCCAGCTCTGTACGGGCGTTGATCTGGTACCTGGGAGGCGAGGAGAGAGTGAGGGGAGGCTCAGGCGCCCTCACCAGGCACCTGCACTGGGGAGCAACGCCCAGGCATGTAAGTGGAGTCGAGTCGGGGAGAAAGTGCCGTGGGGGCTGGGGGAGCCGCCTGTGCCCTGCCCCAGCCAGAAGGTCCCTCCTGCTGCTCGGCTGCCCCTGCAGCTTCACGTCCCCATGCTCCTGCAGTCCCAGGACCCCTCTGAGGAAGCAGCAAGCTCCCTGGGACAGGCCCTGAGGCATCACGGCCTCTTGTGAAATTGTCAAATGACACCAGGCGCCAGAGGCAGGTGGGCAGAACCAGCTGTGGTTCACTGGGATGCTGTGGTCAAGGCCTCTGCTGGCCTGTGCTGTGCCGGCCGCTGTGAGTGTGAAATGAGCAGAAGGAGAACAGATGGGTGTGCGTGGTGATGGCCCCGGGAGAAGCGCCGACTGCCGCACCTTGGAACCCACTAGGTGCCGACACACGGCAGCAGAGCTCTCAGGCCTGTGATGACATCGTCACACAAACACACAATTCAACAGAGAGAGCTGCTGCGCCACTGTGGACACAAACCCAAGCTCATGGCCTGGACCGTGTCTGCCACGTGGGGAGGAACTCTGAGCCCGTCGAGGCAGGAGTGGAGCAACGGTCTGTTCTTCTGATCCCTGGCCCCACGAGGGACACCTCACTCCCACCTCCTGTCGTTCTGCAGCCCCTTTTCTCTCTTCTGGCCCATGCCTCTGCCTTCCCTGCGGAAGCCAGCTGGAAGCCCGCCCGGGGAGAGACGAGCTCCTGAGAGGGTGTGTGGAGCCCCCATCCCCGCGTGCCCACAGGCGTTGCTCCCTGCCTGGGGTGGAGAAGGCGCCAGCGTGGCCAGGGCTCTGCCGTGCACCTGAGCCTGGACCAGGCCCGCGCAGGGGTGGGAAAGTCCCCCTGGGGTTTGATAATCCCGAAAGTTCCTACTCCGGGGAGACCCGAGGCCCTGGGCAAAGTCCAGAAGCCGGGAGCTGTGTCAGTGGAGGCAGAGCTGGGCTGGGAGGCCGTCGCTGACAGCTCCTTCTGGGAACTGCTCTGAGGGTTGGGCTGACGGGTTCCCTCCGGTAGCCAGGGTGCCTTTTAAAAGGAAAACAAGAGAAAATCCTGTACATACGTGTTGTTGTAGCCGGGATGGTCCAGATCGTGGCAGATGGCCGCTGTCATTAGGATCAGGATATCCGTTTGTGAGAACTTCTCCTGGATTGGAAAACAGGGTGTAGGTGTTTGCCCTCTTCACTCGGAGGGTGGGATGGGATGACGGGGGTGGAATTGGGGGAGTGGTAAGGTGGGGACAAAGGCCCCTGCAGCCATGTGGAGTCTCCTGGCATGGTGGGAGGGGACCAGCCTTCCTGTGGGGATGGACGGGTGACCAGGTCGGGCGCACACCTGCTCATGTAATCCTAGGAGCAGCCTCGCCCTTGGGGAGACTGACAGTGGTGTGGGGGGTGCTTCCCTAGGAGGGCGGAGCGGCTGGGGACACCACACCTGTGGCTCTCTTGGTGGGATGGGGCTGCCACTGCCTGGAAGGGGCTTCATCTGACCCCCGAGGGTGGAGGTCTGGGTGTGCGGCGGGCAGGACCCACCTGGAGGCCACAGAGCCAGACCATGCTGTACATCATCTGGGCCACGCAGAAGCAGTGCCGGAAGTTGTGGAAGGGGTTGTTTCTGTAGTTGTCGTGGACGCAGAGCTGTGGGAGGCAGGGGGTCTGGGTCACCCTGTGCCTGGGCCCGCCAACCTCTCCTCCCAGAGTCACCCAGAAGGCTGTGTGCTGGTTTGAACGTTCTCTGCCAAACCCTCATCCCAACCAGAGGTCAACAGTGTTCCCATGTTTACCACAGGTACCAATGAGGTGACACAGGGACCCTGAGAATGTCCAGCGGGCCGCACCACAGCACCCGGGGCAGGTGTGGGGACAGAGCTCCTAGCAGGGGTTTTCACCTTGCAGTCAAGGACTGGGGTGTCCCCGGAGGTGTCTGAGGAGCCACAGTGGGGCACAAAGTTCGGGGATGAGGGAGGGGAGACTCCAAAAGGGGGCTCTGGGTCCCCAGTCACCATGAAACCTTTAATAGGCTTTTAATATTTGGTTCTGAGCAATATTTCATTAAAAATACCTGCTGCTAAACATACGCACACATGCAGACGTCCACATGCACACACTCACTCTCTACACACACTCCACGCACACTCACAGCCCACATCCACACACACACATCCACATGCACACACCCACTCTACACACACTCCACACACACTCACATCCACACACACACATCCACGTGCACACACACCTACTCTCTACACACACTCCACGCACACTCACAGCCCACATCCACACACACACATACACATGCACACACACCCCACATCCACCCCCCCACATCCACACAGCCCACATCCACATGCACACACCCACTCTCTACACACACTCCACGTACACTCACAGCCCACATCCACACACACACATACACATGCACACACACCCCACATCCACCCCCCCCACATCCACACATCCCACATCCACAGATACAAACATGCACACACCCATCCTCACACACATGCATACACACACTCCACATCCACACAGATACACACGCACACATCCACACACCCCACATCCACACACCCCACATCCACACATGCCACATCCACACACAGATACACACGCACATGTCCACACACACACACGCACACATCCACACGCCCCACATCCACACAGATACACATGCACACATCTACACACCCCACATCCACACACAGATACACACGCACACATCCACACACCCCACATCCACACACCCTACATCGACACAGATACATGCACACCTACATTCACACTCTCATACACACACGCCACATCCACACCCACACATGCACACACCCACCCTCATACACACCCCCATATCCACAGATACACACATGTACACACAGACACACCCCACATTCAGATACACACACCCATACTCCCACTCCCACCCCACACACTCCCACCCCACATTCACATACCCACCCCTAAACTCACACAGACGCCCCCAACATGCTCACATCCACACCCCCCACACACACACGCTCCCACACTCACATCCACACTCCCATACACACACACACTCCCACACTCACATCCACACCCTCATACTCACACACACACGCTCCCACACTCACATCCACACTCCCATACACACACACACACACTCCCACACTCACATACACACCCTCATACTCACACACACACGCTCCCACACACCGCTGCGTGAGGACATGCTGCTTCGCTTGGTGATGGCAGAGTCTCACTCTTTCCTCGCTCATCAGAGCAGGAGCTTGGGCGTAAAGGTTTTGGTGGAAGGCAGAGCAGAGACGGGCTGAGCGTCTTCACGGAGCGCCCGGGGAATGTTGTCTCTGCTCAGGGGAGTGCGGTGCCATCAGGCAGATCCATTCCCTCCATTCCTGTGGAACTGGATGAAACCACGTGCCCAGGAAGAACCGAAGGCGGGTTTGGCACTCACCAGCCACCTCCTGAGGGTGACGGGGTTGATGCTGAAGTCCCTGACCAGCCCCAGGTCGTGGTACATGTGCTCCAGGCAGCTCAGCATCTGTGGGCACAGGAGAAGGATGGGCACCGAGCAGTCGTGTGGCTGGCTCCCCAGCCCCTGGCTTCCCTCCCTCTGCCGTCCTCGGAGTGCCAGCAGGGCCGTTGGCAGGAGGTGGGTTCTCCCCTCCCAGAAAGTCCCCAGAGAGGGAGGAGAGGTCTTTGGACCAGCCTTTCCAGGCCACCCAGATGGGTGGGGGTTTGAGAGCATACTGGGGGTCTCCTGGTGGGTGGAGGGCCGGTTCCGAAGTCAAGGAGAATTGTAAGAAAGAAAGGACGGCGACTGGGTGAGAGAGTGCACCCGTTCAGAAAACACTGCACCAAAAAGGAATTTATTGATTTCTGTGCATAGAAAACAGTCTCAGTGGATCAATATCATAGCTGAGGTTCTAGGACACAGTTCCATCCGATGCACACCTGAGCACGGGTGGTGTCATAGAGAGAAAGATCCTTTCCTTGCCCGAGGTTGGGGATCGAACAAGCTTTGACGATTTACATCCAGAAACGCTGAACTGTGCTCATCTGGGGCCCTGCTGGGACCGGAGATGCTTTAACGTCTTAACTGCCGTGCTCAGATGGAGTCCCTGCCCCGGCAAGCCGCTCCTAACCCTTTTTCATGGAGCCCTGTCTTCTATCAATATCCCTGTTCAAGTTGAAATAGATTTTGTTTTCAGTCCCAAAGAGGATTTATTGTCACTGTGGTGATCTGTTTCAATACAGCTCAGTGCTCTGGAGCTAATTTAGGGAGGAAAACATGAAGTGATTTTTGAAAACAAGACTTTGACCAAAGTGGGCTTTGCTTTCTGGAAAAAGCAGGTCTTGGGTGGGGAGCCCAGTGAGAAGGAAGATGCACACGGCAAAGGGGCAGTTTAGACGCACCTCCAGGCGTCCTCCACCCGGGGCCCCCCACTTGTGCCTACCTCCAGCCCAGCTGCCTGCTGCTTGTGCAGGGCACTGGGCCATCCGGGCTGGAGCCCGGCATGGCTTCCTGCCTGTGTCTGCTCGTTGCCTGACCTTCTCTTCCCAAAAGGGCATGTGACGAACTGAATTGCACCCTCCCCCAGGTCAATGTGGTAAAGCCCCAGCCCCAGTGAGCTATTTGGAGACAGGGCCTTTACGGAGGTAATGAAGGTTCTATCCAGTCAGGGTGAGGCCTTGGTCCCACGGGACTGGTGTTTTCATAAGAGGAGGAAGAGCATGCGTGTGTGAAGAGAACAGGCCACATGAGGACCCAGCAAGAAGGCGGCCGTCTGTACGCCAGGGACTGAGGCTTCCGGAGAAATCGAACCTGGCAGCACCTTGATCCCGGACTTCCGGCTCCAGAACTGAGGACTTGACTTCTGCTGCTGACGCCACTCCAGTCTCTGGTACTTTGTTATGGCAGCCTCAGCAAACTAGGACAGGGCGTGCTGCCCAAAAATCCATTTTTACTTGTTACGCCGTGTGTGAGACCTGGAAATGCTGCAAGGGAGGCGAGTTTTTGTAAATCGAAGCTCGCGATCACTGCATTGATGAGATGGCTCTGAAGGAGGCGGAGGGTTCTCTGGCATCGCAGGAAATCCATCTGGAAAACTGGAAACTCCCCCACATGCAGCCACAGATGGGAGCTTGGAATGTCACCTGGGAAACGTCCTTAAAGCACGTGAACCACACACTCGTTTTCCTTGGGGGGACAGTACAGATGTAGGTTGGATAATGTGCAGGGCATGGCACCGACTTTTGGAGACGGGGCCCCCTTCAGAATGGCAGGAGTCTGGGGCCCCACGTGAGGACAGGAGGGCTGGCTCCCAGGCCACTGGTCAGCTGCCATCTGGATCATCCAGCCAGGGGCCTCACTGCCCAGAGCTGCTGGCCCCCTACCCTCCTGGACGCCAGCCCTTACGACCATAGGAGCTGCAACCTGGAGACTCCTCACTCTCCACCTGACCAGCCCAGATGTTGCTCAAGGCAGTCCTGAAAGGCAGATGCGTCTGCTGTGAAATCAGCATCAAGAGGGGATGCTGACGGGCAGACAGAGCCACCTGGTGCCACTTACGTGGCCTTTGTGGAGGCTGTGGGGCAGGAGGGCTGGGGGCATCTGTGGCTGCACGTGCAGTCAGTCCTCAGTCCCAGGCGGGCGCGAGTGAGCCGGCAGCTCCCGCATGCTGCGGCGGGTCCTGGTCCGAGTGGGCTGCATGGTCGTGAGTGGGGGACTCATGAGATGACGGGGAGGCTCCTGCAGCCTTCCAGCTCTGCACTTGATAGAGGCAGGCCTTGCTCACAGACCACAGCCCTGGGCCCTCAGAGGCCCGAACAGATGGGAGGACACAGCAGCCTGAAGTCATGTCCTCCGCCTGGTTTGTGATGAGCAGGACACTGGGTCGAGCCACTCGGAGAAAGGCAGGGTGGCCCCTGATGGAAGGAAGAGAGGCGATCACTCAGGAGCCCTGACGTTCTCCGAGTGCCAGCTGCCTCGTGGGCGGCCAGATGCAGCCGAGTGGGCTGTTTTCATGTGTGTTCCTTTAGTTGTCCCTCTTTGCCGCTCACACTCCAAAATTCCTGGTATCCCCAGATCTGCCAGAGGCCAAGGCTCCTGTCTTGGGCATCTCTGCATTCTCACACGCGGGCAGCTAGATACTTCCTGGAAGGACTGGAACCCTCATCAGTCTCCTGGGGTGCCCTTGAGATCTGCTGGGCAGAAGCCACGGGCCGTGGGAGATGCCACACAGAGGCTGAGTCCAGCCGCCGGGAGCCGTCTACCTTGCCCACCTGCCAGGCCCGAGAGTGGCTGTGAGTCCACTCTGCAGTCAGAGGACAGAGAGGTGGCCTTTCTATTATGGAGACACGGATCCCTCAGCTTCATGGGGCAAGCCCCACCTCCCCAGTCACAATGGCCCACACTCAAAGGGTTCCCTTGTAGAAGTGGTGGAAAAGACAGCAAGTGCCGGTTTCCATGCAGGCACTTTGCCATCAGTGGCCCCTGGCTTGGCTCTTCCTCCCAGCAGGCTGAGGTCAAAATGGCTTTGGGGATGGTGATTTTTCTGCATGATGCTGAGGCGCGGCGCTTACCCACAGGCTGGGAGCACGAGACAGCGTGCTCTAACCGTCTGCCGTGTCTGCTTGCTGTGGACTTGCTCTGCCCAATCTCAGCGGCTATGCAGGGACCCTGGGAGCCGCTGCAGGCCAGCAGCTCCAACACGTCTCTTCCGAGCTTCCCCTCTTACTCCTTGTGTCTCTCACACTGGAGCCCTTGCCTTTTGTGCGTTGACCTAGACAGTCATGCTGCACATTTAAAGCCTCTTCTGTCGTCTCCACGCCCCGGTCCTGCAGTCTCAGGGCTGGGAAGCAAGTTGCCACATGGTGGCCGGAGGTTTTGAGCAGGTTTGCAGCAGCGCAGCCCCTGGGACTGGCTGCCTGCTGCTCTTCTCGGGTGAACTGGGGTGGGGAGTGGAGGCTGCAGCTTTGGTTTTCTGGCTGGTGCCGCAGTTTTTCTCCTGCTGGGAGACCATGGGCGTAAAAGAGGTTCACTTAGGAGAGGGCAGTGCCCCAGGTGTCAGCAACCCGGCCTCAGGGATGCCAAGAGGCAGGATCCCACTTTCTGCCCTTTGCGAAGAGATCGCTGCGGCCGAGGGTGTCAAAGAGCGCAGCTGAGCTTGCTGAGGAGCCTGCGCATTCTCTGTGTTGCTGACAAGCAGGAAAATGTCCTTAGATTTTGGTGGGTTGAAAACAGCTGGGTCCGAGGTCTGCAATGAGGGAACTTTTTCATTTTTTGGGGTGTGAAAAGATGGGGGTCTATTAGCCAATGAGATGAAACCAAATATTCCCCATTCTTGTATTTTTCAGCAAATAGGAATTTTAACACTTTTTTTTTTTGTAGCGACGAGGTCTTGCGATGTGGCCCAGCGTATTAGTCTGTTCTCACGCTGCCAATAAAGACATACCTGAGACTGGGAAACTTATAAAGAAAAAGAATCTTTTTTTTTTTTTTTTTTTTTTTTTTTGAGACGGAGTCTCGCTCTGTCACCCAGGCTGGAGTGCAGTGGCCGGATCTCAGCTCACTGCAAGCTCCGCCTCCCGGGTTCACGCCATTCTCCTGCCTCAGCCTCCCGAGTAGCTGGGACTACAGGCGCCCGCCACCTCGCCCGGCTAAGTTTTTGTATTTTTAGTAGAGACGGGGTTTCACTGTGTTAGCCAGGATGGTCTCGATCTCCTGACCTCGTGATCCGCCCGTCTCGGCCTCCCAAAGTGCTGGGATTACAGGCGTGAGCCACCGCGCCCGGCCTAAGAAAAAGAATCTTAAGGGACTCACAGTTCCACATGGCTGGGGAGGCCTCACGATTATGGCGAATGGCAAAGAAGGAGAAAGTCACTTACATGGGGGCAGGCGAGACAGCGTGTGCAGGGGAACCCCCATTTATAAAACCATCAGATCTCGTGAGACTTACTATCACGAGAACAGTACGGGGAAAACTGCCCCCACGATTCGAGACCTCCACCTGGCCGTGCCCTTGACACGTGGGGACTATGACAATTCAGATGACATTTGGGTGGGGACACAGCCAAACCATATCACTCAGGCTGGTCTGGAATTCCTGGCCTCAAGCCTTGCTGCAGAAGGTGACACAGTTCCCGGAATCCCACATGTCCACTTATCCGGGACAGCCGGCTGCCTGTGCCTTGCCTTTGCAGACACTGCTCTCAGAGCAGAGCACTCTGACCGCGGCCCCTTCCTTGAGGAGAGATCTGCTCCTGGCATGGGCGTTCTGCAGCACTGGGCTGCCACCCGCGCGCATGAGGGTCTGCCGGGTGAGCAGATGACCCCGGGAGCCCGGTGCCGTCAGGAGCCCTGGGTGGAGGGTCCCTGCCCCTGACAGCTGTCTCCACATGCACAGAATCCCCTTGCTGTGAGGTCTCCTGGGCCCTGCTATCAAGCATTAGTTTCAACTAAAACCCAGCAAAACAAGGGTTTTTTTTTTTTTTTCCCAGTCTTTAAAAAGAGGAGAAAACATGAAAGAGGAAGAACGACGGGGGTGGTCCCACTGGGGTCCACGATCCTGAGCTGCCTCCCCACGGGACGTGGTGCCCGCAAGCCCCGCACTCACCTCGTTGGGCTCCCAAAGCCAGACATCGAAGGTCGGCTTCCTCAGGGCCTCGACGGTCTCTGGAGAGAGCAGGTACTAGAAAGGACAGGAGTTCTGTGTTAACCAGGTGCTGGGGGACTGTGACGGCGATGTGCATGCTGGGATGTTTCTTCTCATTCTCCCGTTCTCTTTCTTTCTTTCTTTTTGAGATGGAGTCTCGCTGTGTTGCCCAGGTTGGAGTGCAGTGGAGTAATCTCGGCTCACGGCAACCTCTGCCTCCCAGGTTCAAGTGATTCTCGTGCCTCAGCCTCCCAAGCAGCTGGGATTACAGGCACCTGCCACCACGCCCGGCTAATTTTTGTAATTTTAGTGGAGACAGGGTTTTCACGATACTGGTCAGGCTGGTCTCGAACTCCTGACCTCAGGTGATCCACCAGCCTCGGCCTCCCAAAGTGTTGGGATTACAGGCGTGAGCCATCGCACCTGGCTTCTCCCGTTCTCTTTCTAAGGCACCTGCGTCAGACTCACAGGCCACATCCTTCTGGAAAGGGCCAACACTATGGCTGGAAATCCCATCAGTGGATGCCAGAGGCAGGGCGAGAGGGGCGGGGGGAGGTTTTGGGGTGACAGAAATGTTCCATATCTCGCTTGTGGTGGAGGTCACAGGACTAAACAAGTTTGTCAAAATTCACTGTACTCCAAACCTAAAGAACTTTACTGCATGTAAATCAGACCTCAACAAGCCTGACGATAGAACAGACAATAGCTGGGCATGGTGGCTCATGCTTGTAATCCCAGTGCTTTGGGAAGCCTAGGTGGGCCAATCAGCTGAGGTCGGGAGTTCAAGACCAACCTGGCTAACATGGGGGAATCCTGTCCTGTCTCTACAAAAATACAAAAATTAGCCAGGCATGATGGCGGGTGCCTGTAATCCCAGTTACTTGGGAGGCCGAGGCGGGAGAATTGCTTGAACCCGGGAGGCGGAGGTTGCAGTGAGCCGAGATGGTGCCACTGCACTCCAGCCTGGGCAACAGAGCGAGACTCCATCTCAAAAATAATTAAAAAGGGCAACAAAGTGAAGTGTGGGGGTAAAATTCACCTGGCATAAATTCAAACGCCAGCTAAGAAGTTACTCTGAGATGCTCCCATGGGGAACCCATCCCTGGTTTCTGCTGAGAGCTAGAAGAGCAGGCCTGCTGATGGGGCGGTGCCGGGGGTTGCTTCTGAGGACATCAGGCTTTAGGTTAAGCTGTCGCAAGGACAGAAGGCTGTGGTTTTATACAGAAGACAAGAACACGCTTTGGTATTACACACTGTCTTCTCCCAGCTCTTACTGGATATTTGCTTTTGGTTTTTTATAAGGGGACGGATCTGGAGTGCTGCCACCTTTTACTTTGGATCTAGGCTGTGCTTCACGGCTCCCTGGGACAGGATCCTGAGAAGCGTGGGGCATATTTTCCAATGGAAAAAGGCACTCGTCTCCATTCAAAAACCTCAGATAAGGCTGGGCACAGTGGCTCACGCCTGTAATCCCAGCACTTTGGGAGGCTGGGGTGGGTGGATCACCTGAGGTCAGGAGTTCAAGACCAACCTGGCCAACGTGGTGAAACCCTGTCTCTACTAAAAGTACAATAATTAGCCGGGCACGGTGGTGGGTGCCTGTAATCCCAGCTACTCAGGAGGCTGAGGCAGGAGAATCGCTTGAACCCGAGAGGCAGAGGTTGCGGTGAGCTGAGATCGTGCCATTGCACTCCAGCCTGGGTGACAGAGTGAGACTCAGTCTCAAAAAAACAAAACCAAAAACCCAAAAAATCCCCCCGAACCTGACAATATCCAGGGCACCGTTTGGACCTGCATGGATAGAACCACTGACTAATGGACTCCAGTGGCCCACATGGAGGCTGTGGAAGCCTCTGCCATTGCCTGAACCGCAGGCAGCAGCAGAACCCACCAGTGAGCAGCCCAGGCCTCTGCTGTCTGCGGAACCTGTGCCCCCTGAATCTTAGCACGACAGCACATTACAAATCAGGTGGGCCGGGCCGGGTGCAGTGGCTCAGCACTTTGGGAGGCCGAGGTGGGTGGATCACCTCAGGTCACGAGTTCAAGCCCAGCCTGGCCAACATGGTGAAACCCTGTCTCCACTAAAAAAAAAATACAAAAAAATTAACTGGGTGTGGTGACGGGCGCCCGTAATCCCAGCTACTTGGGAGGCTGAGGCAGGAGAACTGCTTGAACTCAGGAGGCTGATTTTGCAGTGAGCTGAGATTGTGCCATTGCACTCCAGCCTGGGCGACAACAGTGAAACTCCTTCTCAAAAAAAATAAATAAATAAAAAATAAACAAAAAATGAGGTGGGCCGGGATTTTGCCTGCTTCCCAGCTGAAGGCTTTGAGCGGTTGACCAGCGTCTTGAGACCCTCCTTTTGTCATTATTTCAAAAACGCCATTGCTACTTCACCAAGGTTACAGCTTCTCTTAGAACTAAGAACACTTTTGTGCAAAAGAGCAAAACTGCCAGGACAACTAAGAATTGCTCAGAGAGGAGGGCCAATGTAGTGGATTTTTAAAATGTAGTTAAACATTAAAGTTCTTTAAAGTAACGTTTGACTGTGAAAACCATTTACCGAGGTCAGCTTCAGGGCAGACGGCAGCACAGAGCTATTATCTCCTTGCAGGGGAAGGTATGGTCTGGGATCACTTTTGCTAAACAAATGTCAAAGAGGAAAAATACTTTGCCTTAGAGTAACCCGCAGCGTCCAGGGCTGGGAGCGGCTGTTGATGAGAATGAGCACACAGCAGGGTCTGGCTGCAGGGCCACAGGGCTGGGCGTGGGGCTGGGGACACAGCCACAGCCTCTTCTGGGCCGGAATCTCATCTTACCTTGGGGTAAGTGGGAACATCGCGTCGAGGAGTCAACTTCTTGTGGTTATCCAAAAAACTGTACTTACAGGGGCAGCTGGTCCTAGAGAGAAGAAGCAGAGATGAGCTGTGGTCCTGCTGTTTCAGTCTGGTGAAGCCCTCGGCAGAGCAAAAGCAAGGGACAGACCGAAATCCCCAAGCCCCGTGTGGTCTTATTTGCTATGGGAGAGGAGTCAGGGCGGCAGCAACTCATTCGAAGCAAAATCCCCAAGGACCTGCCTGACCTCTGACCTCACATTGGGCTCTTGGAAAACACATAGAAAGTCAGATGTTGGGGCCGGGCGCAGTGGCTCACGCCTGTAATCCCAGCACTTTGGGAGACCGAGGCGGGAGGATCACGAGGTCAAGAGATCGAGACCATCCTGGCCAACATGGTGAAACCCCGTCTCTATATTAAAAAAAAACACACAAAAATTAGCTGGGCGTGGTGGTGTGCACCTGTAATCCCGCTACTCGGGAGGCTGAGGCAGGAGAATCGCCTGAACCCAGGAGGTGGAGGTTGCAGTGAGCGGAGATTGCGCCAGTGCACGCCAGCCTGGCCAGTTTGGGCAACAAGAGCAAAACTCCGTCTCAAAAAAAAAAAAAAAAAAGAAGTCAGATGTTGAGGGCTATCTTCTGTCTTAGATAAGCTTCTAAAAAACCTTTTTCTAATGTTTTCAAAATGAAAACATTCTTATTCTCAAAAATCTAAACAACACAGAAGTAAAAAAAAAAAAAAAAAAAACCAAAGTCCTCACTTTACCCACTTATTTCCCTAAATCCCATACTCTGGAAATCACTTCTAATAGTTTGGTGTATCTTTCCAGAATGTTTTGAAGTGTGGACACACATGGGTGGCCGCTTATACCTTTTAACAATATTTTAATTTTTATTTTTTGTAGAGATGGGGTCTTGCTATGTTACCCAGGCTGGTCTCGAACTCCTGGGTTCAAACGATCCTTCTGCCTCAGCCTCCCAAAGTGTTGGGATGACAGGCGTGAGTCACTGCACCCCACCCCTTTGCACTTTTTTTTTTTTTTTTTTTGAGACAGAGTCTCACTCTGTCGCCCAGGCTGGAGTGCAGTGGTGCAATCTTGGCTCACTGCAACCTCTGCCTCCCGAGTTCAAGCGATTCTCGTGCCTCAGCCTCCTGAGTAGCTGGGATTACAGGTGCATGGTGCCACACCCAACTAATTTTTGTCTTTTTAGTAGAGATGGGGTTTCACCATGTTGGCCAGGCTGGTCTTGAACTCCTGACTTCAAGTGATCCTCCTGCCTTGGCCTCCCAAAGTGTTGGGATGACAGGCATGAGTCACTGCGCCCAGCCCCTTTGTACTTTTAAACAAAGATGGAATTGCACCAAATGCACTCTGCTGCAACCTGCTTTGTCATCGAACATATCATGAACTCATCCCAAGTTGCTCCACACAGCTTCGCTTCATTTTCCAAGTTTCTCCAGGGTGTGGCCGTAGCACACGTTAGCAATCCAATCCCCAGTGATGGACTTTTAGAATGTTTCCAACTCTCCCTGCTGCATGTAACGTTAGCAGATGAGTTTTCTGTCTGACTCTGGTTTTGTTTAGCACTGGGTATCGAGGTATCCCGCACAGGAGCAGGGCAAAGGGAGCCAGGCGTATTTCGGAGGAAAGCCGCCTCCTGGTTGGGCAGTGTGCTGGCTTCAGGGTGGTCCCCAGAGGCTGAATGAGGAGCAGCTGCCCCGGGAGGTCTGGCCGCTCTTGGGCCTCTGCAGCAGAATGCACCAGGGGGCTGGGCGGATCTGGGGACCCCCTGTGGCTGTGCATTTGCTTGGAAGTGAACAGGCTCCCTGTGTACTTGGGTGATGGTGGGTGGGGGTCACGCCTGGCTTGTGTGACATTCACCAGGCTGGGGGGTACTCAGGGAGCTGAATGCAGCAGAAGCTCCTGCGATTTGTAAATAAAGCCCCATCTTCTGGGAGATCCATTTAATACTGCATAGTGAGAGCCATCTAGAAATCCATATCCTTTCAGCCCACGTATCTATCCTGGGGAATTTATCTTAAGCCAAGAATTAAACAGGAACAAACAGCTCTACGCACACAGATATTCATTGTGGCGTGATCTGTTGTAACAAAAACACAAGACCTACTAGAAGCCACCTGAATGTCCCAAAATGGGAAGTGGTTTAAACCACCACAGTGCATCCACGTGATGGACTATTATGCCATTGAGAGGATAATCACGGATATCATGCCAAGTGAGGGAACTTTACATGAGAAGGGAAAATAAGAAAGCTATGCACAGTATGTACTGAAAGCGAATGCCGAAAAATGCCAAGCTACGGGGAAGAAAGAGCACATTCGGGAGGTTTAAAAAGAGTGCTTGATTGTGGCCTTCCAGGAAAATCTATGAGTTGTACACCGGTTAAAATTTAATCTAGTTATTGCTCACAATGTCACTAGTAAAAAAAAAAGACTACAAAACAGCATGCTTTTGTTGTTTTTCAAAACAAGGTATCTATACACAGAAAAAACATCTGGAAGGCCTCGTGTCCAGGTTTAAACTGGGGGGACACTGCCGGCTGCTGTCATGATCGGTGCCCACCCTTCAACTCCCATCAGTATAGTTTGGAGGTTTTCCAATGAGCCTGTGCTATTTTCAAAACTAGAATACTCAATCTATTTCCTTTCTGGAAAAAGGGCCTTCAGTGTTATTTTCTCGGCATGCTGCCGTCTCTTCCCCGTGATAACCACCGCTCCAACAGAGATCCATTTGGTAGCCCTTCCTTCTGCTTCATGCTTGCAAAACCCGTCAGAGTTGCTGCCACAGTTTGATGTGAAAGGGGGAATGCTAACAGATTCAGCAAAGTATTAGCAAAACCAACCAACAAAATGCACCAATCAAATGATTTCCATTGTCATCCAGTAACCGAGAAATTCCATTTACACATTTCTGAGCAGTCACGAACGTTTTCTGTGTAGTTAAAAAAATTGATGGCACGATGATGATTTCTTTGCTGCTTTTAACCTCTTTTGTGTAAACACTCGCACATGTGTTGTCTCTGTAAGTCTCCTGCATTCCCCAGGAGGGTTATGGAAATTTTCACCAAGCAAGACCGTTTGACTGCTGGAATCCTGCTGTTTTCTTGCAGATCCCAGAGCTGGGAGCAGAGGAGGGTCTGCTGGGGCCCGCTGACCCTGCCTGGCCAGGCAGCCCCTCTCTCTGCGCCCCGTTGCCATGGGAACCAGCGTCTTCAGCAAACAGAGCAGCTGGCACGGAGCTCTTTCTTTCCATCCTATTTGGAGCTTATTTTCACTTTCATTTCGTGGGGTCTCCATCCCCCTTCCCCGGGGCTTAGGCCAGAGGGCAAGGCCATTTTTTTGGGATGAATGCTGAGCCCTCAGTTGCTACCCCAGGCTCCTGCAGGCTCCCCAGCTCTGGGTGAACCCCACATTCCATGCTCTGCTCTCTGCCTGGCACAGTGCTGGGGGCCAGAGTGGCCGTGGCCCTGGGGTAGACCTGCCCCTGCCCTAAATGTGAGCTGGCAGTTGGACCTCTGTCCTCTTTGAGGGAAAAGCAGGAGAAACCTAACTCGGGAAAGTCAGGGGACAGCCGCCTGCTCCCGGCTGCTGTGTGCTGGACCCTGATGCCACTGCTATTCTCAAGGGGCAGCTTCTGGCGGATCCAGACCCCTGGCTCCGCGGTCCCACTGCGGTGTGCTGTGTGGGCTGAATGTAGCTCCACGTTTCAGGCTCACACTGGCCATTTGTGTGGAACGGCGCTGAGCTACCTCCACCCTGTCTGGGGTCTTTATTCTCTTCCCAGAGGCAAGAACGCTGGCCTCCGGCTGGGCTGCCATCTCGGGAAGGCCCCCCCACCCCCACCCCTGCCTTTTGCAGCTCCTCTCCCCAGCCATCCAGGGAAGTCCCAGCTTAACAAGACTGGTCCCAGGGGCCCCACACTGCTGCAGGCCCTCATAAGTAAGATGTACCTCTGCTGTTGACAAAGACGAAAGAGACAACGCACACAGCTCAGTGTCTCTATTCTGAGTTCCCTTCTACATAGAGAAACAGGAAGGGGTTTTGTGTGTGGGGGCTGCCGGCTCTGCGACGAGGGCCTGGGGCACGTGATGCGGCTGGGGATTAGACCAGAACCCAGGAGGCTGAATTTGTGTTTTTCTCAGTGTGTCGACGACGCTTGAGAATTTTTTCCCTGTTCCGTTTTGGATGCAAGAATCCCATTTACCTGTCTCTCACCTACAGGGGAGGCTGCCAGAGCTGTCAGCTGAGAACATCGCCTCCAGAAGCTGACGGGACGCCAGGAAGTCTCCTTCTCTTTGGTTAATGGCGCTGTGGGTTCTAAAAATGTACTCCCGGGGGAAGTGCGGATGCACCTCTGTTACTCAGATGGGCCCAAGTGCTCCCCGCAGCCCGGCGTGCCTGACGGGCACTTGGGGGCTGATGTCTCACTGGAGTTCCTGGTGGCTTCCTCTGTGTGCTCTGAAATCGGTGTTATCCTCCCACGTGGGGTGTTACGGGCTGAAGTACATCTCCCTCCAAAAGTCGTATGTTGAAGTCCTAACCCTGCTGCCTGTGAGGGTGACCTCATTTGGGGTCATGGCTGTTGCAGATGTAGTTAAGGTGATGTCATCCTGGAGGGGGGTGACCCCTACTCCAATAGGATGGGTGTCCTTACAAAAAGGGGGAATTTGGAGAGAACAGATGGGAGCACCAGGTGAAGAAGCAGGCAGAGATCCCCAAGCCAAGGAGCCACCGGCAGCCACCGGAGGCCAAGGGAGACCAGGAAGGACCCTCCCCTGGGACCGTCAGAGGTGGCAGGGCCTGCTGCCACCTTGATTTTGGACTTGTGGCCTCCAGAACTATGTGGCAATACATTTCTATTGTTTTAAACTGCCCAGTTTATGATAATTCGTTACGCAGCCCCAGGAAATGACTACGACTTCGATAAAAATAATTCCCCCCCTGCAACCTAACCTGCAGGACCGGTGCACACCAGAAACCACGCCAGGAGCGGCGTGTGATCCGAGCACTCGCCTTGCTTTCTACAGAGCAGGTGCCCGTCAGGCACAGCAGGGGCAAGACCTGTGAGGCTGGAGGCTGCCTCCCTACTTACTCCTGCGGCTGTGGGAGGGCAGCAAATGCAGTTGTTTAAGGGATAAGAGGCTGCATTCTACAAATACCTCCAGAAAGTGCTCAGGGACACACAGTTGTGGGTGAGGAGCTGGGGGAGCTCTGGGAGGCATGGCCTGGCTCCAGACACACCCCTCGGGGCGGTGGAGTTCCCGAACCCATATGGAGCCCAGAGGCCACTGTTCGGGGAGTCTGGTTTTCGGCTGAAGACTAGAACTCAGTTTTCGTCCCTCTTCCCCTCGTGCTGCTGGTGGGGCTGGAGAGGCTGGTCCTGCGACACCCGCAGCCCCTGCTTGAGGCAGCCCATCCCCACCTGGCTCTGGGCAGAGGGGAACCCTGCCAGGCAGCACCAGCCTTCTGCCAAAGCAGCCATGGCACCCGGGGCACAGGGGACAGCCACTGAACTAAGCCACGTAGAGCCCACGGCCAAGGGCGCACAGGTAAAGGTGCTGCATGTTTGAGGCTGCCAAGCCCGGTCCCAGCCTTGGGGCCCCGGCTGTGTGGCCGCCCGTGTGTAACTTGGGAGCTCTTCCTCAGCTCACAAAGGAGGGACTCTGTCTCTCATCCCTTAAAGAGCCTCCTACCACAGGAATGACGAAGATGGATTGTTCACTCACAATTTTCCATGGTCACAGACTATGGCCCTGACTTCCCTGAAGTCAACTGGGCTGAGACATCCCTAACTCCAAATGAGCCCACGAGTGCATGGGACAGACACGTGGCATCTCTGTAGGACAGGCTCTCATGTGGCTCAGACAAGGCGTGCTTCCTTCCGCTCGGCCTTCCTCCCTGTGCCCACCCCGAGGCCAGGCCCCTGGGGCTTGGAGGGGACCAGGCCAAGCCCGCCAGCTTTCCCCTCACCTTGTGCCTCTGAGACCCTCCCACCTGCCACACTCCCTCACTAAGCAGACTGCCCTCAGTTTTAGAATCAGGGAATGATCGTCAGCATGCAGGGGGCCCTGGGACAATTCGGTGCAATGGCACAGGGCTGCTTCTCAGTTCATCAGACCCCATGAAATCCCGCTGAGGCCGGGCAGTGGCACTCTGGGGAACCATGAGCCACATCATATGCCTGTGGTCTCTGGGCTGGCACCAGCGGGCATGGAGGTAAAGCCCGGAGGTGTGAGCGGGTCCTGTGTGCCCCTCACTCAGCACAGCGCCTACACACAGTAAGCGCTCAATGGGTGCGCTCTGCTCATCGTCACCGCCATCTCTTTGCTACTACGTGCATTTCCATCCCCAGTTTGGATGTGATTCATCCACACGTGTCCTGACCCTGGCTCCAGTAAAGTCCTGCTGTCCATAAAACTGACTTTGGAGGCAGCATCGTGGAAGCTGGGGCATTTTCCCCACGAGTCACCGCTCACTGGGCCTCCCGCAGTGCCTGTGAAGGACGCCTGTTCCCAGGAGAATGACTTCTGTGTCCCCAGTGCTGGAGCCCTCGCTGGAATGCAACCCAGTGGGAATATCACGCAGGGAACCGGCTCCCTGGGGGCACCAGGAGGCTCCTCCCCTAATGCCTTTTTCTTCTTGTTGTTCTGTCTTTAAAAGTAGATATCAACTTATTCCAAGCTGGATACATTGCTCCTAAGGCTTGGATCTGCAGGAGGACTCCTCTTCTGTGACGTGTCTTCCCAGCCCCCATCTCCCGTATGTGCTCTTTTTTTTAATTTTATTTTTTTTGAGACAGAGTCTTGCTCTGTCGAGCCCAGGGTGCAGTGCAGCGGCCTGGTCTCGGCTCACTGCAACCTCCACCTCCTGGGTTCAAGCGATTCTCCTGCCTCAGCTTCCCAAGTAGTTGGGGTTACAGGCATGTGCCACCATACCTGGCTACTTTTTGTATTTTTAGTAGAGATGGGGTTTCACCATGTTGGCCAAGCTGGTATTGAACTCCTGACCTCAGGTGATCCTCCCACCTCGGCCTCCCAAAGTGCTGGGATTACAGGCGTGAGCCACCACACCTGGCGCATACATGCTCTTGTGTTAGAAGAAAGTCACGCCACTGACAAGCAGGTGGCGAGCAGGGTGGCTGCCTCCAGACTGCACTCTCCCAAGCCTGAACTGTACCGAACTGCACCAGCCTTTCTTTTAGAGAAACAAAGCCCACAGGCCCAGCCTAACTGGAATGGGGAGCCCTCACCAGGCCCGGCCGCCCGTGGCCCCAGCACAGACCCTACCTGCTGCTTCTGGCCGCCAGCTCCTCCCTCATCTTCTTAATGTCACTCTTGCATTTCTCAATCTCCACCACTTTCAGTCCTTCCACTGGTGACAGAGAGAGAGACAGCAAGGGGGTTACCACAGACGAATGCGGAGGATCTCTCAAGGCTGGTAACTAAGGGCTCCCTGTGGCTCCCAGGGAGGAAAATAGCTCAGTGCAGAGGTCTCACTCCTACCCCGGCTGCCAATACTCCGGGTGTGCCCGCACTGCCCCACTTAGCTCAGCCCCAACTGACTCCAACCTCGCCGGCATGTGCCGTGGCCACCGCTGCACCACCGCCTCCATCTGGGCAGTTTCCAGAGGGCAGAAGCCCCTCCCCACTTTCCACTCCTGGAATCTCAACTCTGGCACCCACTTTTTGCTCCATACCCCTAAGCACCAGCTGAGGACATGGGACAAAGGCATCTTTTATCCCAAAAAGAAAAGAGGGGACATGTGGTGCCAGAGCATTAAAATGCAGCGAACGGCAAAGCGTTTTCAGCAAGGATTAAGATCTCATTATGGGAAAAGCTTTTCATTGTAACGATCTTCCAGCGCAGCATCACCAGGAGAAACTGTTGATTTAAAACAGAGGAGAAATGAACAGGCAAAGTTGAGGATCAGCAGAACCTGGGCTTGATCACATTCCTGGAGTTGAAACCGCCTTGGCCAAATGATGACTGAGACAGTGAAAGAGAGCTAACTTAACCGACTCCATCTTGCTCCTAACCTCCAAGCTGTCTTTGTTCATTCCTCAAACTAACTTTGGGAGAAACTTCCTTTGCAGTTTATAGTTTAGACAAAGACTATAACAGTCCTTTCCCAAAGCAGACCTTCTTCTTGCCTGGGGACGAGACTAACATTAGCCATAGGATTAGAAATTATGGTTTAAGAGTCACGCAGCTGGAGGCTACAAGATTCTGACCCTCCCTAAATTGCTCCTAGGATCAGCGCTTGAGATATTTTGCAGACCCTGCAGTTGATGGATCAGCTGGCACCACCCAGATTGATAAACTGGCTCGTCAGGTCTTGTGGCCCCACTCAGGAACTGACTCAGTGCCGGACAGCTTCTGCCCAGCTTCCGCCCAGGCTCACACCTGTAATCCCAGCACTTTAGGAGGCTGAGGTGGGCAGATCATGAGGTCAGGAGTTTGAGACAAGCCTGGCCAATATAGAGACACCCTGTCTCTACTAAAAATCCAAAAATTAGCTGGGCGTGGTGCACCAGTGCCTGTAATCCCAGCTACTCCAGAGGCTGAGGTAGGAGAATCGCTTGAACCCGGGAGGCGGAGGTTGCAGTGAGTGAGATCGCGCCACCGCCCTCCAGCCTGGGTGACAGAGCGAGACTCCGTCTCAAAAAAAAAAAAAAAAAAAAAAGACAGCTTCAACTCCCTATGATTTCATCCCTGACCAATCAATCAGCATTCCTGGCTCACTGGCTTCCCCCAACCCACCAAGTTATCCTTAAAAACTCTGCCCCCAGTGCTCGGGGAGACTGATTTGAGGAATGATAAAACTCTGGTCTCCTGCACAGCCGGCTCTGAGTGAATGACTCTTTCTTCATTGCAGTTCCCCTGTCTGGATGAATCAGCTGTTTAGGCAGCGGGCAGGGTGAACCCCGTGGGCTGTTACAGAGTCCTACTGCAAAGGTGTGCCTCAACAGTTAGGATACTATTTTTCAACCAAAAACAAACTGGAGCTTATGCCTCCCAGCGAGTGTTAAACTTCAAGATATTCACCCTTGGCTGACTGCACGTTTACCCCAGAAACGCTGCCATGAAGCAAGCAGCTTCGCACGGCTTTTCAATTAGAGTTGGTTCATAAGAAATAAAAAAGATTAGCTTTGTTACTTTGTAATCACACCTTAATTTTTATGCAGAAGGATACTCCCATGATGCCACTCTATTCCCTTTTTCATGAAGTTTGGCTCTGAATAACTGCTAAAAATAAAAAGCGAATGTTTTCTAAAGGAAAAACCAAGCAACTAGGAGCCTTTGGCTAGTTTCTAACGACTCCTTCCCACCGGAAGTCGTGCAGCTCCGGAAAGGAATTCTCCCAGTGCAGGGGCCCCGGGCAGCCTGGCTGGAATCGGCCTCCTGGGGCGGTTCGAGGCATTTCCGGGGTCAGGGGTCAAGTAGGGGTATGGCTTCCCGGGACACTGCTTCTCTCTGCCAGAAGGATGAGGAATCTGGAGGATCTGGTCCTGCTGATGTGCTTCTGTGCCACAGAAACCTTCTCCGCCCCTCTTCTACTCAGCGGCTAGAGGACAGGGATCTGGAAGTGCATGTGGCAGGAGCCAGTGTGGTCGCTGTCCTGATGGCCAAGTCCAGATGAGCGGCCGCTGGGGAAACACAAGGTACCTGAGGTCCGGACTAAGGTCTTTTGTCCAACCACTAAGAGTCCACCTTCTCCTTCGGAGCCGGGTCTCCGTTTTCTCCAGCATCGTGGGCCCCTCCAGGAAGCTGAAGAACGCCACAGGCTGTCTTCTGAGAAAAGGCGCCAAGAACACATTTCGGGTCGGCATGTGGATTGGGAAGCCCAGCGTGGCCTCCACGGGTGCTCCTTGGTTTTGTCTAGACTGCGGGATCCCACCCGTGCCCTGTGGGTTGGACACTGACGTGAGCAAATGGACAATTCAACATCAGTGGCAGGAAGGCGCTCAGTGTGGTTCACACGCGGAAGGCAGCACATTCCGAAAGTGAGTAGGTCTGGGGAAGGGTTGAGCATGCGGTGTAGACTGCAAACAGGGCAGCTGCACCCTCTGTCCAAGGTCCATGGTCCATTGACTATGTCTTAAATGTCATTTTCCTGAATATAAAAAATCCTACGATCACTGTAGGAAGTATAGGAAATAGCACTTCAAAGAAGAATATTTTAAAATTTATCTAGGATCCTACGGGCCCAGAAAACAACTCAGTTAATATTATTTGTATTAATGTGTGTCCTTCCAGGCCTTCTGCCCACTCCCAGGCCTTCTAAATATTCATCCTGTTTCTCTCTCTCTCTCTTTCTACTACCTATCTACATACGTACTCACTATGTATCCATCCATCCATTCATTTATCTATTATCGATCTATCTATCTATCCATTCGTCTATCTATCTATCTGGAAACCCCGTCTCTACTGAAAATACAAAAATTAGCCAGGCGTGGTCACAGGCTGCCTGTAATCCCAGCTACTCTGGGGGCTGAGGCAGGAGAATCACTTGAACCCGGGAGGTGGAGCCGAGATCACACCTCTGCACTCCAGCCGGGGCAACAGAGCGAGACTCTGTCTCAAAATAGAACAAAACAACAAAAAAAAGGGGGCTTTAAAAGAGATTTTTGTGAGCTTCTGCAAGTCACAGGCCACCTGCAGGGAAAGCTTTAAGGACGACTTTCTGAGAGACGCTGGCTTTGGGGAAAGCGGCCTGGCGGGTGGGGAGAGCCGAGCCGGGGGTCGGGGAGAGCCGAGACGGGGATGGGGGAGAGCCGAGCCGGGGGTCGGGGAGAGCCGAGCCGGGGATGGGGGAGAGCCGAGCTGGGGGTGGGGGAGAGCCGGAGAGCCAAGCCGGGGACAGGGGAGAGCCCAGCCAGGGGTCGGGGAGAGCCGAGCTGGGGGTCCGGGAGAGGCGAGCCCAGGCTCAGGAGGCTCTGTGCTGTGCTCCTTCCCCAACCTCACTGTACTCTGGCCGGGAACCTGGCAGGCCCAGTCCTTTGGCTACAGAGCTAGTGAAAGTTGTTTAAAGACATGTATGAATAGAGCTGTGTTTCAACACTTCCTCCAAGAGCCTCACTTAAGAGCCCGCGTAGCACACACTTCCTGAGTGACGGAGGAAAGCAAGGCTTGGTTCTAGCATCTAGGCTCTGGGCTGTTTGGATGGCCTGTGTTAAACTTTGCCCCAGGCAGTCAGCTCCTGCCACGGCCCACGCTGTGTTTAGGTTTTGGTCCAAACCCAGAGCACGGGGACAAAGGGTGGATGGAGCAGAGCTGCCCTGTGCCCTGGCCGCAAACCAGGAAGGAAGGGAGTAAAGGGCCCTGCTTTAAAATCTCTCTTTAATGTTTCACCTCCAGCCAGGACGTGAGGGGAGGCGCCTGGGTGTTCTGTTTACGAAATAATCTGTAACGTAAGGGAAATCTCAGATCGCTCGAACGAGGCTAAACTTTTTATATCAAAAGGAAGAAGAGCTTTGAAAGTCAGTGAAGAGAAATGAAGAAATTTATATTCAATTCAGAGGAATTATACATTTGAGAAGAAGCAGGAAATTCCATTTAAGTCAAGTCCACCACAATGTAACACGGCTTTAAGGTGGCCAGTTCTAGCGGATGAGTCTTTTAACTGAAGAAGCAGAAAACAGCTTGGAGGGCACAGTGGCTCACGCTTGTAATCCCAGCACTTTGGGGGCCGAGGCGTGTCGATCGCCTGGGGTCAGGAGTTCGAGACCAGCCTGGCCAACATGGCGAAACCCCATCTCTACTAAAAATACAAAAATTAGCCGGACATGGTGGCGGGCGCCTATAATCCCAGCTACTTGGGAGGCTGAGACAGAAGTGTCCTGTCTTTCGGGGGCGGAGGCTGCAGTGAGCCAAGATTGCGTCACTTTAGCCTGGGCCAAAGAGCGAAACTCTGTCTCAAACAACCACCACAACAACAAAACGAAACAGCTCACAGCAGCTCATGTACAGCAGAAGCAGCTGTGTGTGTATGTGATCACAGGTATGAATGTATCTGCACGTGCCTGGGTGCTTACACGTGTGCATGTGTGCATGTATATGTGACATCCTGACATGCCTGTGTGATTTCACGTGTGTATCTGTGAGTGCACGGACACCTCTGTGTGTGTTTACACGTGCATGTGCATATGTAGATGGCAGCATCTGCCTCTGGCCCAGGCCCTGTGCACTGGGTGTCGGACCACGCTCCTGGCCGCCCTCCCCATCTGGCTAGCTTCTGGCAGCCGTGCAGGGCTGGGACTGACCTTCTGAGAAGCTGGGCACACACTTCCCCAGTGGCCTGCCACATGAGACGTTCAGCTCCCGGCCCTCTCCTCAAAAGGATTTTCCCTCTCTGTCCTCCAAGCCTCCTGAAATGTCTGGGCTTTCGCATCTTTGGGTTAAGGCTCTGCTGCCCTTGCGGTGTCTCTGGAACTCAGACTCCCTGGGGCTCAGCACAGCTGCAGCATCCCGGCCACCTCCCGCTAAAGCACACCCGCTGGAGAGTGGGGAGCCATCAGCCAGAAGTGTCCGGGGAGGATGAGCCCGAAGCCAGGTGGAGTTCAGGAGGAGGACAGCCTGTCTGGACACAGCTGCCTCCTGGAGTGGGGGTATGAGCTGCATGAGGCGGGAGGAGGGCAGCCAGGAGGACTGAGGAGAGGTCCCCTCCCTTACCCTCCACAACTCCTAGACTGCTCCTCCTTCCCTACTCCTTAGAAAGGGGAGCTCCCCCAATCCCATTTCTGCAGTCCTAGGTCTCTGGTGCTAGAAATAAGTACAACTGGTAACAACCGGTTTTACCCGCAGAAGCACCAGTAATTCTGGTCTGTGCCGTGAGCCTGAGCTCGGTGGGTCAAGAGTGGTGTCCTCTGCCAGGCCATCTATGTGCATTCACTGAGGGCCTTATGGGAAGATACCTTCCCTCTGAGAAGTGAGCATTTTGGAGAATTCCGCAGCTAGAACAGGCTAGAGGGGAAGGTCCTATGGGCCATGTCCTTCAGAGGTCTTCAACTCACCTGCCACTTGGAGGTAAAACAGGAACACTTTTCTTTTGGCTTGATGGTTATTTTCCAGGGTCAGTTATCCAAAGACACACAGGGTTACTATTCATCTTGTTGTGGGAGACATAATTCTCTGTAAGAGTTTTGAGAGTTACGGCATGGCCTCTTCGACTTGCCTGTTTGCACTTTCGGGGAAGAGCATGGAAGGAGCTGGCACTGGCTTCCGGGTGGGGTGTAGGAGATGGGGGAGGCTGAGGAAAAGCCCAGGCGCTGGAGAGAGGAGGAGAGGTGGGAGGCACCTGCTGTCCGCGGGCATCTGCACGCTCCCCCTGTAGTGATTGCGTGACTTTTTGCATCTGTAAAGGTGGGTGGTGACTCCGCAGCAAGCCTTTTTTGCATGTTTGGCTCAAACCCCTACCCATGTTTGGAGAATTCCCTGTGACACGGGGCTTGGTGGAGAGCTGAGCCAGCCTCCCAGTGCAGAATTATGGAAAGGCAAACACTCGCTGTGGTGGGTTGAATTGTGTCCGCCAGAAAGATCTGTTCACAACCTACTCCCTGGAACTTGTGAATGGGACCTTATTGAGAACAAGGTCGTTGGCAGATATAATCCATTAGGGATCTGGAGATGAGCCCATCCTGGATTTAGGTTGGGCCCTAAATTCAAAGAGAGGCATCTTTATAAGACCTAGCAGAGAGAGACTGGTGACCTGGAGCCATCCTGGGAGAACGTCACCACGTGAAGACACAGGCGGAGGTTAGAGTGATGCAGCATTCCAAGCTCAGTAACGGCAAGGATTGCTGGGAGCCGCAAGAGTCTAAGAGAGAGGCACAGAACCAGGGCCCCTCAGAGCCTCCAGAAGGAGCCAGCCCTGCTCATGCCTTGATTTCTGACTTCTGGCCTGCAGAGCTGCGGGAGAGTCAGTTTTTGTTGCTTAAGCCTCCCAGTCTGTGGTGCTTTGTGTGGCAGCCTCAGGGCACTCACAGCCTCCCTTTATGGGGCCTGCCTTGCAGCTAGACCGTGGGTGCATGGTCTGGCTGTGTCTAGATTTTGAACCTGTAGCCAGCGACATGGAGAAGTGCCTGATATCTGCATAAGTGGTTGTGGAGCCTCCGGGGGGCCTAGGTCCAGAGCGAGGAGTACAGGGGAGCTGGTGCTGCATCCGGGGCTCTGAGACGGCAGCAGAGGCATCCGCACAGCATCAGCTCTGCACGGGATTTGGGGAATTGCTGCTGCTGCACAACCTCCAAGCCCTGTTCCCAAGCCCTCCTGGGGATCCAGGGAGCTTCCCAAAATCCTTCAGGGAAAAACTGCTTTTCTGTTGAAAGCAGCCACGATCAGTTTCTGTTGCTTGCAGCTTCAGCTTTCTAACCTGAGTTACCAAGGAATCCTCATGGAGTGCCTGGTGCTCTTCAGCCAGGTGTGCAGGGAGGTGACCCGTCCCAGAAGGGCAGGTAGCAGGCAGTGAGAGTAGCCTGGCCAGGACCCTGGGTGCCAGTCTCAGCTTTATTTATTTTTCTAATTTGCTGAGTGAACTTGAGGTTACCTAACCTCTCTGTGGCTTCCTCATTGACAACGGGGAAAATGAAACCGTCTTGAAGATCCAGTGACCACATACATTTTTAGAAATGTCCACACACTTTGAAAAGTATAAATCTGACTATGTAAATCATGTTTCAGGAGAATCACTTGAACCCAGGAAGTGGAAGTTGCATATTGAGCCAAGATTGCGCCACTGCCCTCCAACATGGGCAACAGAGCAAGACTCTGTCTCAAAAAAAAAAAAGAAAGAAAAGCGACGATGACATTCAGTCAATCAGCCAGATATTTTTTTTTGGTGATGCTGTAACCCTTAATGGCCTCCTGTCTGGATTCTGTTTATTTAGTTCCTAAGTTGGTAAACGTGGTGCATGTTAATCATTAACCTTTGCCTTGTCATTGACAAAGAGTTCACTTGTCAAGCTGTGAGTTGAACATAGAATTGTGAGGCCTGTGGAATTTAAGCATTGACCTTGGTATTACGGATGAGGACAAAAAGGATGGGTGACTTGAAGTTGTTTTCTTCCCAGAATTTGAGCTTTTTGATCATTGAATCAGGACTTGAATTGATACTCCTCGGCTCACTAGTCATTTTTCTGCTTTCCTTTGGTGGTGACTGGAGGCTGTAGTAGGCTGTTCTTCTGTTGCTATAAAGAGATACCCGAGGCTGGGCAATTTATAAGGAAAAGAGCTTTGATTGGCTCCCAGTTCTGTTGGCTTTACAGGAAGTCTGGTGCTGGCATCTGCTTGGCTCTTGGGGAGGCCTCGAGAAGCCTCCAATCATGGTGGAAGGCGACAGGGAAGTGGGAGGGTAGAGAGCTGCCACGTGCTTTTAAACAACCAGATCTTGCGAGAGCTCACAATCTCAAGGAGAGCATCAAGCCGTTCAGGAGGCATCTGCCCTGCTGACCCAAACATCTCCCACCAACCCCACCTCCAACATTGCCAATGACATTTCAGCGTGAGACGTGGAGGGGACGCACATCCAGACTGTATCAGAAACCAAGAGGTAACAACTTAATAGACAGATTCCAAAAAATGGTGACCCACAGGGTGCAGATCAGTGTGCAGAGAATGTCTTCATTTACACACAAAAAGACACAGACAAGACACTGGGCAGAGGTTCTCAGAGGGGCTAAGTGTGGGGGGCTTCGTGTGTTCATTTTTACTCTTTGGGGCTGAAAGAATGCTTTATACCATGAGATGTGCTTCTTTTAAAATAGAAATAAAATGCTTAGTTAGTCACTGTGCGAGCCTTTGTTAACATCAAAGGTAATTTTCAAGTATTTCAGAAAGAAAAGACATTCGTATTTACCTTCAGCACTGAACTCCTCCCTGTTCCAAGTGGTTAATTTGAATAGAGGTTAAAGGACAGAGAAGCAAAAAGGAAACAGAAACGTCACTCACATTCCACGCGTTTCTCTAGCACAGCCAAGTGATTCGCAACTTCAGCTTTCAGTTCATTGATTTTGAATGCTCTAGGAACGAAAAAGAAAAGAGGGAGGAAATATGACCCTTAAAATTCTCAGAGTTAAAACACGTTAAGCAAACATCTACTGAGTTCCCGCTATGGGCATGGGCAAGGCCTCTAGGTAGGCTGGCGAGGGGCTGGGTGCCAACATGCCAGGACTTGCTTTTCAGAAATCATCATGTCCCATGGGGAGGAAAGAATCACCAAATTATCATGAGGTGTATTTTCCGAGCTAGTGGGCATATTTACTTCCTCAGGCCTGAGCAGAGGACCCAGATTCTCTGGGGAGAACTCGTGGCCCTCTCTCTGCTTATGTGGTTAAGAGGGTCCAGTCCCCGCACCCTCCCCCGATGGGCACAGACACCTTCGGAGGACCTGTTGTGCTCTCTGGAGGCTCCAACCTAGTCAGTTAAAGAATTTGAAGGGGCCGGGCGCGGTGGCTCAAGCCTGTAATCCCAGCACTTTGGGAGGCCGAGATGGGCGGATCACAAGGTCAGGAGATCGAGACCATCCTGGCTAACCCAGTGAAACCCCGTCTCTACGGAAAAAAAATACAAAAAACTAGCCGGGCGAGGTGGCGGGCGCCTATAGTCCCAGCTACTCGGGAGGCTGAGGCAGGAGAATGGCATGTACCTGGGAGGCGGAGCTTGCAGTGAGCTGAGATCTGGCCACTGCACTCCAGTTTGGGCGACAGAGCGAGACTCCATCTCAAAAAAAAAAAAAAAAAAAAAAAAAAAAAAAAGAATTTGAAGGGTTGTTTTTTTTTTTTTTTTCTGAGACAGAGTTTCACTCTGTTGCCCAGGCTGGAGTGCAGTGGTGTGATTTCGGCTCACCGCAACCTCCACCTCCCGGGTTCAAGTGATTCTCCTGCCTCAGCCTCCCGGGTAGCTGGCATTACAGGCATATGCCATCAAGCCTGGCTAATTTTGTATTTTTCATAGAGACGGCGGCTTCTCCATGTTGGTCAGGCTGGTCTCAAACTCCAGACCTCAGGCGATCCGCCCGCCTCCGCCTCCCAAAGTGCTGGGATTACAGACGTGAGCCACTGCGCCCAGCCAATTCGAAGGTTTTTAAAAAATCCTAGCCGTCTGCCCTTTTCACCATTTTGATTAACCTGGGCAGTAAGATACCGCAGAGAAAACCACAGAGAAGTCAGTCTGAGAAATGGAAAATAGGGTATCCAGGTCAGGATTGCTGGGATGACTCCGATGAAAAGGAAGTCCCCTAACTAAGCGAGGAAGCTTATATCCCAGTGGAGCCAATTCTTATAGATTGTTCTCTGATCCCAGAAGAGCCGATGGAGAACATTCTCGACCACACGAGCTCACATTCTAATGCGCCCACTCAACACGGTCTTTGGTCTAAGGCGAGTGTTTCCTGGGCCCCATCCAAGCTGGCTTAGTTACAGAAGCCACAGAAGACTTCCGCCGTGCGGGCAGCTCCTCCAGGCAGGTGAGACAGCCGCGCTTGCCGGCCAAGGCCAGCCTCAGAGCCCGGGGCCTGCCCTCGCTCTTAGAGAAAGATGCGCGCATCTCTGGCTGGTTGTAAGTTTAGAAGACTCTGTACCTTGAGAACTGCTCTGCGACCTGCGCCAGCACGCTCTGGATTAATTCTTCTCTCTCTACAAACCAAAGAAGAAAGACAGATGGAACATGGACAAGAGGAAAAGACGCATAGGCCATTGCGGCCCGAATCCCACGTGCTGGGGGGCGGAGGCCGCGACCGAGGAGCTGCCCGTTACCTGGAGGGACGTGCTGGCCTTCCTGGCAGCAGTCCTGGGGCTCTCTGGGCCTGGGCTCTACCTGTCCACTTTCAAATGCTCCTTCCCTCTGGGGCTGCTCCAGGCCCACAACCCGTCTGTCCCTCAGTGGTCTCTCAGCAGACTGGCCAGGGCTTGTGGTTCTCTTGTCCTCAGCACCAGCTATAAAAAGCAGGCAGGCCTGGGTTTCTCAATATGGGAAGTTTCCTCTTAGTGCCCAGGTCTATTTTATGGGGGCAATTACTGGGACAAAGTGAGTTCAAGGCACGTCTCAATTCAGAACACGGTGTTCTCACGGCGGGTCTGCAGAGGGGAGGCAGGCCCCGGTCCAACGAGTTGCTCCCTTTGTCGCCTGGCCTGTAAAACTGGGCTGGGTGGCCGGCTTTACAAGGTCCAGGTCCCAGGCTAAATGGAACCTGCCTGTCTTCCTGTTTTCCTGACCAGGCCCAATGCCAGATACCTCATAGGAAGGTGTAAATGCTCACAGCGCTGTCCTTGTCATCAAGGCGACATTCTAAGGAAGGGAGCGGTCTCTACCTGGCTCCAGCCATCCTCCGGCTCATGCCCCAGGACACCGAGAGCCCACACCAGGCTTAGTCATAAGTTCACAACATCTTCTATGTTGATTTGATGTCTAACCTTCCACTATAAACAAAACAAATAAAACCAAAGCTGCGCCGGGCGCGGTGGCTCAGGCCTGTTATCCCAGCACTTTGGGAGGCCAAGGCAGGCAGATCACCTGAGGTCAGGACTTCGAGACCAGCCTGACCAACATGGAGAAACCCCGTCTCTACTAAAAAAATACAAAATTAGCCAGGCATGGTGGCACATGCCTGTAATCCCAGGTACTTGGGAGGCTGAGGCAGGAGAATCACTTGAACCTGGGAGGCAGAGGTTGCGGTGAGCCGAGATTGTGCCATTGCACTCCAGCCTGGTGAACGAGAGTGAAACTCCGTCTCAAAAGAAAATGAAAAAAACAAAACCAAAGCTGCCCAAACAAACAAAAAATTCAAGAATCCAACTTGGCAATGGGGCTCAGAAGCTAAAAATGTTCACAAGCACTAACCCAGGGTTCCATTTCTAGGAAATCATCATGCATGTACACAAAAGATGTTCATCACACTGTTATTTAACACAGAGAAAACTGTAACAACCTGCACGCCCACCCGATGGAGATTCGTTAAATAAATGATGAGAAAACTCTATCTTTAGACATACATCTGGAATGATATTTTGCTATTAGAAATAATATTTTGAAAAATGTTCATGTCTGTTGTTAAAGTACAAAAAAAAAAAAAAAAAAAGGTTTTGAAGCACTAATAGGGATCCTGCTTTTGAAAACATATTGGGAGGGTATACTCCAAAATAATAATAGTAGTCATCTTTGGTTATAAGTTTTATATACATTTTATTTAAAAAGTTTGCTTCCCTCTATCTTATGCATTTTCCCTTTTTTTCTTATGCATTTTCTATAATTAACATATATTAATTTCATTTAAAAAATTAAAAGAAACTAATCAGTTTAACTTTGCAACACCTCATTACTTCACCTGTCAAATGAGAGGGTAGACCAGATGATCCTAGATTCCCTCTGGCTTTAGCATTCTATGACTTGATAAGAAGAAGAAAAATGATGTTTTATTATATCTCTTGAAGCTACAAACGTAAAAATGTCAGCCAGAAAATTTTCGTACAGCCATAGGTTGAACTGGTGCAAGCTCGAGGCCCTCACCTGAAGAAAGTCCCACATCTGCTAGTGGGGGAAGGTGGCTCCTATCAACAAGAATCATCATAGGTTTTACAGGCCACTTGGTGAACTCAGCAGGGGTTTAGATCACTTAGGAATTCTTTGGAAAAGGTAGTGTATCACATAACCTTTGAGAATGAATGATCTCAGAGTCTTGAGATAAATTTAGAAGTCCATCAAATGATGAATATTTATAAACCACTTCACCCAACAGCAGCAGAGCGCTACATTCATTTCAGGCGCCTACAGAGCATGTACCAAGATAGACCATATCCTGGGCTATAAAGGAAATCTCACCCAATCTAAAGGAACTGAAGCCACACAGAGTATGTTCTCTGACCACAAGAGGATCAAAGTAGAAATCAATAACAGAAAGATAGTAGAAAAATCTCCAAACACGTGTAAACTTAACAACATACTTCTAAATAACTTAAGGGTCAAAGAGGAAGTCTCAAGGGAAAATTAAAAAGACATCGAACTCAATAAAAATGAAAATACAACACAAAATTTAGCTGTGGGACACAACTAAAGCAATGCTGAGAGGGAAATTTATAGCATTATGGGCTTCCATTAGAAGAGAGGAAAAATCTCAACTCAATAAGCCAAGATCCCACCATGAGAACCCAGGAAAAGAAGAGCAAAGTAAACCCACAATGATAGCAAAGAAAGGAAGGAGGGAAATCACAAAGATAGGGGAATAGAAATCCCGGTAACAGAAAACAGAAAAACAATGCAGCAAATCAACAAAACAGAGCTAGGTATTTGAAAATAATAAATTGTCAAACTTCTAGCAAGACTGACAAAGAAACAATGAGAGGGAAGACACAGATTGTCAATATCAGGAATGAAAGAGGGAACATCACTACAGACCCTGCAGACATCAAAGGATAATAAGGGAACACTACAAATGCCTCTACACACATTACTCTGACATCCTTCAATAAAATGGACCAACTCCTAGAGAAGCATGAAGTACTACAACTCATTCAATATCAAAGAGGTAATTTAAACAACTTATAGCAAAAGTCAATTTGTAATTTAAAAACTCCCCAAGACGAAATGTCCAGGCCAAGATGGTTCTAAACATTTATAGAGAATTCTGCCAAATGTTTAAAAAGTCAACATGATTCTAACAATATCTTCAAGAAAACAGAAGAGGAGGGAACACTACCATTGTTTTTTTTTTTTTTTTTTTGAGATGGAGTCTCACTCTGTCGCCTAAGCTGGAGTGCAGTGGTGTGATCCTGGCTCACTGCAGCCTCCGCCTCCTGAGCTCAAACAATTCTCCTGCCTCAGCCTCCTGAGTAGCTGGGATTATAGGTGCAGGCCACCAAGCCTGGCTAATTTTTTGCATTTTTAGTAGAGCCAGGGTTTTACTATGTTAGCCAGGCTGGTCTTGAACTCCTGGCCTCAAGTGACTTGCCTGTCTCAGCCTCCCAAAGTGCTGGGATTACAGGCGTGAGCCACTGCACCTGGGCCCCATTCATTTTACGAAGTTAGTATTACCCTGATACCAAATGCAGACAAGGAACAACAACAAAAAATTACATGCCAACATCCCTCATGAATCTAGATACAAAAATCACTAATGAAATAGCAAGTAGAATTCAGTAATATGTAAAAATAATGCACATCAAGATTGAGTGGGGTTTATTCCAGGGATATAAGGTTGGTTCAACAGTTGGAAAGCAATCAATGTAATGTCCAATCAACAGGCTAAAGAATAAAAATCATATGATCATGTCAACTAATTCATAAAAAAATCTGACAAAATTCAACCCATGTTCATGAGAAAATGCATACAATTAGGAATGGAGAAGAACTTCTTCAAATTGATTAAAAGCATCAACCATAACCTTACAGCCAACATCATACAGTTGTTCCTTGGTGTCCCTGAGGGATTGGTTCCAGGACCCCCCACAAGGATGCCAAAATCCAAGGATGCTCAAATTCCTTATATAAAATGGTGTAGTATTTGCATATAACCTATGCACATCCTCCTGTACATGCTACATCATCTCTAGATTACTTAGAATACCTAATACAATGTAAATGTTATGTAAAGAGTTGCTGTACTGTATTGTTTACCTATTTGTATTGTTTTTAAAATATTTCTGATTGGTGATTGGTTAGATATATGGATATGGAACACACAGATACAGAGGAGCCGATTGTACTTAATGGTGAAAGACTGACTGGTTGGTGTCTAAGACTGTCACAAGGCAAGGTCGTCTGCTCTCACTACTGCTAATTAACACAGTGCGGGGAGTCCTAGCCAGTGCAATAGGCAAGAGAAGGAAATAAAAGGCAAACAGATTAGAAAGGAAGAAAGAAAACTGTCCCTGTTTGCCAATGACATGTTGTCTACAGAGAAAACCCCAAGGAATCTACAAACAACAACAAAAAACACAACCCTCCTAGAACTAAAAAGAGAGTTTAGCAAGTTTGCAGGGTGGAAAACATACAACATTCAATTGTATTTACTACAATTGTATATTCTAGCAATGACCATGTAGGCACTGAAATTATAAATAAAATACCAGCCACGCATAGTGGTGCATGCCTGTAATCCCAGCACTTTGGGAGGTCGAGGTGGGAGGATTGCTTGAGCCCAGGAGTCTGAGACCAGCCTGGGGAACAAAGAGAGATCTCCAACTCTACAAAAACACAAAAACAAAAAACAAAACAAACAAACCAACAACAACAACAACAACAAAATAGCCAGGCATGGTGGCATGTGCCTGTGGTTCCAGCTACTCAGGAGGCTGAGGTGGGAGGATTGCTTGAGCTCGGGAGGTTGAGGCTGCAGTGAGCTATGATAACACCACTGCACTCTAGCCTCAAGGACAAAGACCCTGTCTCAAAAACAAACAACCAAACAAACACCAGTACCATTTACAGTCACTCAAAAATGCCCCAGGTGTAAAACTGACAATATGCAGAAGTTGTATGTTGAAAACTACAAAACATTCATGAAAGAAATAAAAGAAGATATAAACAAATGGCAAGACTGACCATGTTAATGGGTTGGAAGACTCAATACAGTAAATTCTCCCCACATTGGTAAACAGGTTTTACAAAATTCCCATTGAAAGGCTAGCGAGACCTTTTTTTTTTTTTGTAGAAATAGAGATTATTCTAACATTTAGATAGAAAGGCAAAGGACTCACAAGAATAAAAACAATTTTGAAAAACAACAGATAAAACGAGAGGAGTCAGCCTATCTTATTTTGAGACTTAGGATATAATTTCAGTAATCAAGACTGTGAGGTATTGGCAGAAAGACAGACAGGTAGAGCGATGGGAAGAAACAGAGGGCCTATGACCATGTCCATACAAATACGCCCAACTGATTTTTGACCCAGATGTAAAGCAATTCAACAGAGAAAAGAGAGCTTTCAATAAATCGTGTTGGAAAAATTAGCTATCCGCAGGCCAACAAAAAAAGAAAAAGAGCCTTGACCTAGAATTCAGTTTATATAAAAATCAATGCAAAATGGACCACAGATGTAAAGTATAAAAGTACAAAACGTTTAGAGAGAAAATAGGAGAAATCTTCAGGGTCTTCAGTAAGGTGGGGAGTTCTTAGACTTGACAGCAAAAACACAAACCAGAAAAAGAAAAATTGATAGCCTGGACTTCATCAAAATTAAAATTTTTGCTCAGAGAGATATCCTGGTAAGAGGATGACAAGACAAGCTACGGTCTGGGAGAAAATATTTGCAAGACACGTATCTGACAAAGACTTTGCATATAGCATATATAAAGAATGGTCAAAACTCAATGGTAGAAAACAAAACCAGCCAATTTTTTTGAAAGCAGGCAAGAGATGAGCAGACGGGGACTGGAGAAAGGCACAAATGGAAAGAAGCCCACGAAAAGATGCTGAGCACCACTCGGCCGTTAGGAAATGCCAGTTACAACCACAGTGAGACACCACTGCACACCTATCAAAACGGCTAGGATACAAAATAGGGCCAACCCCCAACGCTAGAAAGGATGTGGAAACACGGCTCACTCACTCGTGGCTGGTGGGAATGAAAAATGGTACAGTCATTCTGAAAACAGTCTGGTAGGTTCTTCAAAAAACAGAAAAAAAAAAAAAAAAACAACTAAAGATGCAAGCACCAGGGCAGAGAGATGATGTACACAGAGAACTGATGTTCACACAAAGGCCTGTCCACATGTTCACGGCGGATGTATTTGTAGTAGCCGCAAACGGAAACAATGCAGGTGCCTTTCAAGGGAGAATGGATGGACAAACCGTGGTCTATCCATACCGCAGAGTATGACTCAGAAAGAAGGGAATGAACTACGAATACAGGCGACAACCCGGATGGATGCCAGGGGGTTGTGCTGGGTGGAAGGCGCCAATCCCAAAGTCACCTGCTGCATGATTGCATGTGTAGAACATTACGGAAATGACAACATCATACAAATAGAGACCAGAGGCCAGGCGCGGTGGCTCATGCCTGTGATCCCAGCACTATGGGAGGCTGAGGCAGGGGGATCACCTGAGGTCAGGAGTTGGAGACCAGCCTGACCAACATGGAGAAACCCCATCTCTACTAAAAATACAAAATTAGCCAGGCATGGTGGTGCGTGCCTGTAATCACACCTACTCGGGAGACTCGGGCAGAGGTTGCAGAGTGAGCCGAGATTGTGCCATTGTACTGCAGCCTGGGCAACAAAAGCGAAACTCTGTCTCAAAAAAAAAAAAAAAAAAAAAGAGAGACCTCTTGGTTGCCAGGGGACAGGGATCCAGTGGGGAATGGAAGGGAAGCGGTGTGGCTATTAAAGACCAGCAGGCAGGATCCTCGTGGGGACGCCAGGTTCTGGATCTGGACTGTGTCACGGTCAATGCCAGGCTGTGACATTGTGCTAGAGTTTTGCAAGATGTCACCACTGGGAGAAACTGGGCAATAAATGGGCTCTGTCTGTATGCATCCTTACAACGGCATGTGAATCTATCCTTGCTTCAAAATAAGAAACGTATAGACATAATAGAATAAAAGTTAAGGAAGAGTTTTCCTTTGGACTTTGGAGATGGAACCCTTTGAGCATGACAGGATTTGTGTGACTACATCTAATTTCCAGCACAAGCAGCCGTCATGTTTCACGCCACTCTGTCCACACCTTCTCTCTGCCCAGTTCAGTGCTGGGGCAGATGCTGGTATCCTGGTCTGTCACAGTCACACCTCGGCCAGTGTGCCACCCAGGCCAGCATGTCAGCTATTCTCAGGAAGGGTACAGACACGAACCTGCGCTCCCAGCGAGAACACTCTGGGGGCACTGCCCAGGTGGTGGTACTTACACCAGTGGAATACATGGGACTCAGCACAGTGGGCTCACGGAACCGCCTCTTTAGATAATGCAAAATCTGCATTCTTTTGCTGGGGGAAAGAAGCAAAACCGCCAGTGTGCACAAAGGCCAACCACACCCACGCATCCACAAACAGAGCCCTGATCAGGAAGTGGGTGCCTCCCCTCCTGACCCTAGAATCATTGGAATTCCTGCTGTGGCCACAGTTTCCTCCCAGGGGAGCTCAGAACTTAAAACAACTGTGATTTCATGCGTGTCGAGTGCTCAGGACAGCGCCAGCCCAGCCCTGGCCACATAAGCCTGCCTGCCTCTGCGATTGCTGTTGGCATTGTTAGTATTTCCGCATCACAGAGGCTCGCTGAAGGCCCCAGGTTCCCTCTGACCTCCCTTTCCTGCTTCCACCACCTTCCCTGGGGTATCATCATCCTTGGGGTGACAGGGTGCGCTCCGGGCACCACCTCCAGGCTATGAAGGGGTGAATCCCACCCACACCACCTGAATGTGGCCCTTACCCCCTCTAGCACCTCCAGAATCCTCAGAGAGCCTGAAATGGCTGGATTTTGGGGGCAACGAACAGTTTTCATTGCAAATGTTCATCCTTCCCAACCTTCATGGCAAAATCACCTCGTGTCAGCCAAATTTGATATTATGTATGACACCTCCCTCATTTTCCTAAATGCTGCAGGATGTATGATGAATTTTAAAAATTAAAGCATATTCAAGTCATTTCACGTTGATAATGTCTTAATAGTTTTAAGAAAACCCAGCAATGGCCTGGGATGCTGGTAATTCACAGGTGGACATGACAGGCGTCTTTAGGGTCCCTCTGGACCTGGAAGTTTTTAAGCAAATGGGGAGACTGCAAATAAGCCCCCGAGGGAGGGGGAGTCAGCATTAACTCTCGCTGATCCATGTGATGGAAACTGAGGGAGAGCAAGCTGATATTCACAGGCAACTCACACGTCCTCCAAAGGAAACTGTCCCCGAGAACAACCAATAGAATATCTAAAAGTGCCCCAGAGTCTGCCTGCTAGAGAGGATTTCAAGGGTGCTGCTCCAAGCTGATGAGGATTTACTTCTAGATACCAACGACTTTAATAAAGGCAGAATATTTGACTACACCAAGGATCAATTAGTCGTAATGACAGTTTTAGGTAGGTTCCTCTTCAGCCTCAACTCCTGGCTGCTTCTTGCCTGCACACACCTGGACTCATTGAAATGAGCTCACCTGGGTGCTGCATCCTGCTGACCTCCTCACTTGATAAGCACAGGCAGGGAATGCTGGGCGGGGCTGGCAGAATTGTTTGCGTGTGATAGGAGACTTTAGGTTTGTTCCAGGGCAATCCTGGAGCCCGGCAGAGTCCGGGTCCTGTTTTTAGACGCTGCCGGATCAGGAGCCTGCAGAGTCCGGGTCCTGTTTTTAGATGCTGCCGGATCAGGTTAGCTTTGGGCCATTGGTTTGCAACAGAGGGGCCCAGGCCCTGCCCACAGAACCAAGGGTACTGGAATGCAGCAAACCTCTAGAGGGACCCAGGAGGGGCCTATGGGCTACCAGCCTCATTCCCGGGCAGGATGCAGCCATGCGGGTGGCAGGACGGACACCCTGCCCCATGGTGTTCACACGGCTGCCCCTGTGTTCACGAATGTCCAGGGCAGGGGCGGCCCCCGCCCCACGCGATGCCCAGAAGCCATCGCCTGACTTCACCTTGGTCTGAGTGGACAGTTCAAGCCTCTGCCTCGCCCACTTCTTCCAGGAATTGTTTAATTGTTTCAGGCAAATCCTGAGTCTACCCGGCGCAGAATGACATGAAATTTGATTTCACTGATCGCTAGCACAGCCTGACCTATAATTCTGAATCTAAAAATTAGTGTAACACAATAAGCTAATTTGATTGACCAGCCAGCTGATTTGCCAATCTCTTTTTTATCTTGTGCGGAAGAGAATACTAACAGCAACAGCGGTTCTTCCGTCCTCCATGCACCTGAGCTGACGGGAATGCGTACTTTTCTCCCCTAGGCAAATGAATGCACACATGGCCCCAGCCATAGAACACGCTGGCCCCCAGATCCATGCATTGAGGGAGGTGACCTAGGAACCTCAGCATGGGCAGTAGCATCCCAAGCGTCTGACCTGCAAGAATAGAGTGAATGATACATCACAAGGGCATGTGCGTGTGGCCTGGGAGCTCGTGCGTGATCCATTCCATTGCCCTCAATCGTAGCCACTGCATGACATCACTGGGCTTAGATTTGCATGCTATTAATATGATGCAATGAGCCATGTTTCACCTTGTTAGTCCTGACCTGGAGCAACAGGGCGAGGTGCTGAGCACCCTCCAGTGAATATATATATACTTAGCAGACACTTCCCATGCATTAGAAAAAATACCTCTGCTGGCCGGGTGCGGTGGCTCACGCCTGTAATCCCAGCGCTTCGGGAGGCTGAGGTGGGTGATCATGAGGTCAGGAGTTCAAGACCATCCTGGCCAACATGGTGAAACCCCGTCTCTACTAAAAATACAAAAATTAGCTGGGCATGGTGGTGTGTGCCTGTAATCCCAGATACTTAGGAGGCTGAGGCAGGAAAATCGCTTGAACCAGGGAGTTGGAGGTTGTAGTGAGCCGAGATTGTGCCACTGCACTCCAGCCTGGTGACAGAGCAAGATTCCGTCTCAAAAAAAAAAAAAAAAAAAAAAAAAAGAAAAGAAAAGAAAAATACCTCTGCTATCCTTTCAGAAAAGGGTAAAGGGGTATCTTATTTTTTATTTTTGCATTGGGGAAAATAATTCACATTACTTGGCCCCAGAGAGATAAGCACTCTAGACGTCCTGAAGATTATGGTGCGGGTGGGGGCAGGGTGCCTTTATTTCTGCTCTTGTCCAACCTCTGATCCCTGAGAGCCAAGGCTCTTTGGAGGAAGGGCTGGCAGGCTTCCCTGTCAGTGAGGGGTGAGATGTCACTGTCCCTCTTCCTGGGAAGCAAACTCATCTCCTGTTCCACTTTTGCTCTCTCCTGACCCCTGCAACCGCCCTTGAACCACCCAACTGGTTGAGGATGTTGTCACTCAGGGTACGGTCACTGGCAATTCACTGTTTATGGACATCATAAAACAGACATTCAGATCAAGGACGACATTTCCTTTATAGCCCAGGAACACAATAAAGTTATATGATTAACAGTGACCTTAAAGGCACAAGAGCCTTTCCTGTGGCCTGTCCTGCCTGCCAAGGGATTGCATAAGTCTATCAGCAGCCAGAGGACTATCCCAGATCACTGGCGTTCCAGCCACTCAGATATGACGAAGAAAGCAAAATCGACCGAAGACCCTGGTGGCCAAACGTGAAGTTTTGGAGAGTGTCTGCCTTGTCGTTTCAGGTTCACCTCAGGGGCAGGCATTGAATCGAGTTTTTTCCCTTTCGTTTTCGGAGAGGGGAATTTCATGTTTTGCATCGTTTACATTGACTGGGTGCAATTTCTCCCTCTGCCCTCCTCTGTTCCTGAGGATTAGTTTGCAGGCAGAAAAATGCCTGTGAAGCTGGCAGCATCTGGGGCAGCTAGCATGCATTTCCCTTTCTGGAAGGAGCTGTTACTATGCTCTGGTGCTGTTCTAGGTGGTCCATGCATGTTAGCTCAATCCTTTTTTTTTTTTGAGAGGGAGTTTCACTCTTGTTACCCGGGCAGGAGCGCAATGGCGCAATCTCAGCTCACTGCCACCTCCGCCTCCCAGGTTCAAGCAATTCTCCTGCCTCAGTCTCCCGAGTAGCTAGGATAACAGGCACGCGCCACCACGCCGAGCTAATTTTGTATTTTTAGACATAGGGTTTCTCCATGTTGGCCAGGCTGGTCTTGAACACCCGACTTCGGGTTATCTGCCCGCCTCAGCCTCCCAAAGTGCTGGGATTACAGGCGTGAGCCACTGCGCCCGGCCAGCTCAATCCTTCTTATAACCTGCAGGGGCTGTGTGACACCAAGAGAGGCCAAGTCATGACATCGTCAAGCCCGACCTGCCCTACTCCACCATGCTCCTATTTACGGCTGCAAAGAGGGGACAGGGCTGGCTGCACTTATTTTCCCTTCAGAAAACCCCAGAGATACCTATTTTTTTTTTTTTTTTTTCTGTGTGGCTTCTTGCTCATAGTGGGGTGAACTCCCTCCCTCCCTTCCTCCCTCCCTCCCTTCCTCCCTTCCTTCCTTCCTTTTGATGGAGTTTTGCTCTTGTTGCCCAGGCTGGAGTGCAATGGCCTGATCTCGGCTCACCGCAACCTCCGCCTCCTGGGTTCAAGTGATTCTCCTGCCTCAGCCTCCCAAGTAGCTGGGATTATAGGCATGCACCACCACGCCCGGCTAATATGTATTTTTAGTAGAGACAGGGTTTCTCCGTGTTGGTCAGGCTGGTCTCGAACTCCCAACCTCAAGTGATCTGCCCGCCTTGGCCTCCCAAAGTGCTGGGATTACAGGTGTGGGCCACTGCGCCTGGCAGAGGGGTGAACTTCTAAGGGAGGGTGTGGGTATGAATACCCAAATGGATGCTGCCAGGGGAATTTGAATTTGGGAGCCACCAGCTGATTGTACACACTGCTGGGACTTTGTCCATTATCTGACAGCCTGTGCGTGTGTCACTGTAACCTGATAATCCTATGGGAAAGTTTAATTATGCTGAAGCCAAAGGAAATCAACTCCGGCTCATCGTGTCTGGGGCTTTGACTCTGTGCCAGATGATCCCACAGACTAGTTCCAGGAAGGATTCTGTCAGGATAATCTGTGATCCAATAAACTAATTGATTACGGTACAAATGACAGAATGTTTGTAAAGACTGAGTCATTTTTGCAAACCAAAGGTTTTACTACATCTGTGGACTTTAACGGGTTGTACGCAGCAGCAACATTTGTAGCAAGAGAAATGAAAAAGAACCAACTGATCACTGTAATAGCAAGACTGGAAGCAACACAAACATCCATCAGTAGGACACACAATAGCAGCACGATGATGCTATAAAAGAACGAAGAGGCCAGGCGCGGTGGCTCAAGCCTGTAATCCCAGCACTTTGGGAGGCCGAGACAGGTGGATCACGAGGTCAGGAGTTCGAGACCATCCTGGCGAACACGGTGAAACCCCGTCTCTACTAAAAAATACAAAAAACTAGCCGGGCGAGGTGGCGGGCGCCTGTAGTCCCAGCTACTCGGGAGGCTGAGGCAGGAGAATGGCATAAAAACCCGGGAGGCGGAGCTTGCAGTGAGCTGAGATCCGGCCACTGCACTCCACCCTGGGCGACACAGCGAGACTCCGTCTCAAAAAAAAAAAAGAATGAAGGAATATTCCTTTTTCTTTTTTATTTTTGAGACGGACTCTCACTCTGTCACCCAGGCTGGAGGGCAGTGGTGCCATCTCGGCTCACTGCAACCTCTGGCTCCCAGGTTCAAGGGATTCTCCTGCCTCATCCTCCTGAGTAGCTGGGATTACAGGTGCCCGCCACCACGCCCGGCTAATTTTTTAAAAAATTAGAAGAGACAGGATTTAGAAAAATTTAGAAGAGACAGGATTTCACCACGTTGGCCAGGCTGGTCTCGAACTCCTGACCTCAGTTGATCCACCCACCTCGGCCTCCCAAAGTGCTGGGATTTCAGGTGTGAGCCACTGCACCTGGCCTCGAATGGAATAATATTCTATCTCTTGCTATAGAGTGACCTTATAATGCAGATGGCTAAAACTTAAGCAGAAAGTTCCAGGTGGAAGTGTCAGATGACAGAGTTTTAGGTTGTCAGAGAGGATGGAAATGGAAAGGAGAGTTCCCAAAGGAGGAAGCCATGGCGGTGGGACCCAAATTCTGTTTAACTACCCTGTTCGTTGGTGGATCCCTGAATGACGCATGTTTGTGGGCCTAGTGTGTCAGAGGTTTCAGCTCCCACTGTGGATGAGACAAAGTTTGGAGTTTACGTGTAGTCCAGTGAGAGGGACTTGATAAACACATCAGGCTTCCTACTGAAACCACAGAAGGGTCACTCTAGAGATCTACCTGAACAAAGCATAAAACTGGGCTGCACGAGGTTCAGGCGATCAGTCAGTAATGTAATTGACTGCTAGAGCAAAATTAACACTCTTCAGAGGATGATAACAAAATCTAGTGTCTCTACGAGGTATTATTCATAATATTAGTCTACAATAAGAAATAGACATGCAAAGAAACAGAGAAATGTGACCCATGGCCATGGAAAATCATCCATCAGACACCTGGACACATGCCAGCTCAGATGCCAAAATGAGCAAACAAAGACTTTAACATAGCAATTGCAAGTACGTCCAAATACCTAAACAAAAAAGGTGTCAGTAAATAGTAGACAGATGGGAGTCTCCAGAGAGAAATCTATGAATAAGAGTCAAGTGGAAATTTTAGAATTTTAAAATATAATATCCTAAATTAAAAAAACTTCATGGATCAGCTTACAGCAGTTTGGAGTCAGCAGAAGAGTCAGGGAAATCAAGGACAGATCAATAGAAATTACCCAATTTGAAGGGCAAAGAAAAAAAAGATTATAAAAAGCCACAAAGCCGCAGTCACCTGAAAGATAGCAAACTTTCTAACATACAGGTCATTAGTGAGAAAGAATGGTGCTTATAACACATAATGGCTGAAAATTTTGCAAATTTGCCAAAAACGCAAATTCACAGTTCACGGAAGCTCAGTGAACATGAAGAAGAATAAATAGGAAGAAAATGAGACTGTAGCACATCACAGTCCAACTGCTGAAGATAAAGGAAAGAAATCAACAGCTTGAAAACAGCCAGAGGCCTGGGCGCGGTGGCTCACGCCTATAATCCTAGCACTTTGGGAGGCCGAGGCGGGTGGATCACCTGAGGTCAAGAGTTCGAGACCAGCCTGGCCAACAAGGTGATACCTTGTCTCTACTAAAAATTAGTCAGGCATGGTGGCAGGCACCTACAATCCCAGCTACTTGGGAGGCTGAGGCAGGAGAATCAGGAGGCGGAGGCTGCAGTGAGCTGAGATCGCACCACTGCACTCCAGCCTGGGCAACAGAGCAAAAGCTCCATCTCCAAAACAAAACAAAACAAAACAAAGCAAAGCAAAAACCAAAGAAAGCAGCCAGAGAAAAAAGACACACTTCATACAGGGGAATAATGATCAAATTAAGCTGACTTCTCATCAGAAACAATGGAGGCCAGAAAGAAAGTGAGCGAATATCTTTAAGCTTCTTAAAGAAAACAAAGAAACTGTGAATGCAGAATTCTACACCCTGAAAACCCATCCTTCAAAATGAAGGCAAAATAAAAGCATGTTCCCTGCCCAGGCACGGTGGCTCACGCCTGAAATCCCAGCACTTTGGGAGGCCAAGGCGGGTGGATCACCTGAGGTCAGGAGTTCAAGACAAGCCTGGCCAACACGGTGAAACCCCGTCTCTACCAAAAATACAAAAAGTAGCCGGCATGGTGGTGGGTGCCTGCAATCCCAGCTACTTGGGAGGCTGAGGCGGGAGAATTGCTTGAACCCAGGAGACAGAGGTTGCAGTGAGCTGATTGCGTACTCCAGCCTGGGCGACAGAGCAAGACTCTGTTTTTTTTTTTTTTTTAAAAAGGCATGTTCCAATGAGCAAAAGCTGAGAGAATTAGTTACTAGCAGATACACACTGCAAGAAACATTAAAAGAAAAAAGAAATGCTTTAGAGTGAAAGGATATAATACAAGTTGGAAGTTGAGAAGAAATAAAAACCTCGGAAATGGCAAATATATAGGCAACTATTAACAAACTATCTTGAAGTTTATTTTCATAATTTCTTCAGAAAACAACTAGCCGTTTAAATAAGAAATTATAGGCCAGGCACGGTGGCTCAAGCCTGTAATTCCAGCACGTTGGGAGGCTGAGGCGGGTAGGTCACTTGAGGTCAGGAGTTTGAGATCAGCCTGGCCAAGATGATGAAACCCCGTCTCTACTAAAAATACAAAAAATTAGCCGGGCGACGTGGCGCGCATCTCTAATCCCAGCTACTTGGGAGGCTGAGGCAGGAGAATTGCTGGAACCCAGGAGGTTGGAGGTTGCAGTGAACTGAGATCGCACTACTACACTCCAGCCTGGGCAACAGAGTGAGACTCTTTCTCAAAAAAAAAAAAAAAAAAAAAAAAAAAATTATAATATTGTATTATGGGGCTTAAAATGTATGCAGATATAAAACATATGACACAATAGCTCAAAGGTGGTGGGAGAGGCGAGTAAGTAGACTTTGATAGTTGCAGTGTCCTTATTTTTTACCTGAGGTGGTACAGTGTTAATTCTAAATGGATTGTGAAAAGTTCAGGATGATTAAAAATGGGCAAAAGATCTGAACGGACACCTCAAAGAAGACATGTAGATGGCAAACAAGCATATGAGAAGATCTCATCATGATATGTCACTAGGGAATTGCAAATTAAAACAAGAAGAAGATACTGCAATACACCTATCAAGAGTGGTGAAAATCCAAGACACTGAAACACAAAAGCTGGGAGGATGTGGAGGAGCAGGAACACTCGTTCATTGCTGCTGGGGGTGCAAAATGGCCCAGTCACTTTGGAAGACTGTTTGGCAGCTTCTTACAAAACTAAACATGCTCTTACCAAAAGATCTAGCAATTGTGCTTCTTGGTGTTTATCCAAATGTGTTAAAATCTTATGTGCGCACAAAAACTTGCGCAAGAATACTTATGGCAGCTTTATTCACAATTGCCCAAACCTGAAGCAACCAAGATGCTCTTCAATAGGTGAAGAGCAAATACACTGTGATACACACAGACCATGGAATAGCCTTCAATGCTAAGATGCCAGGAAAAGGCATAAAAGAATCTTAAAGACATATTAGTAAGTGAAAGAAAACCTGAAAAGGCTGTATTCTGTATGATTCCAACTATATGACATTCTGGAAAAGGCCGAACTATGGAGACAGTAAAAAGATCTGGGGCTTGCGGTGGGGAGGGATGAATAGTTGGAGCACAGGAGGTTTTGAAGGCAGTGAACCTATTCTGTCTGACACTGGGATGGGAGACATGGGTCATCATATATTTGTCCAAACACAGGGAATGTACAACCCTGACAGTGAACTCTGAGGTGGACTATAGACTTTGGCTGATAAGGATATGTCAATGTTGGTTCACTGATTGTAACCAATGTACAATCTTTTTCTTTTTTTTTGGAGACAGAGTCTCTCTCTGTCACCCAGGATGGAGTGCAATGGTGCAATCTTGGCTCACTGCAACCTCCACCTTCCGGATTCAAGCGATTTCCCTGCCAAGTAGCTGGCATTACAGGTGTGTGCCATGACGCCTGGCTAATTTTTGTGTTTTTAGTAGAGACCAGGTTTCGCCATGTTGGCCAGACTGGTCTTGAACTCCTGACCTCAAGTGATCTGCCCGCTTTGGCCTCCCAAAGTGCTGTGATTACAGGCGTGAGCCACTGTGCCCGGCCGTAACCAATGTACAATCTGACGCAGGACGTTGACGGTGGCAGAGGCTGAATGTCTGTGTGTGGGGTGAACATGTGGGAGCTCTGCACTTTTCACTCAATTTTGCTGTGAATCTAAAAAACAAAGTCTATCAATTATTAAAAAAAAAAAAAAAAGTAAAGATGGATATTGTAATACTTACAACAGCCAAGTAAAAATAATGCAAAAAGAGACAGCTAAAGAGTCAGTAGAAGGAATAAAATGGAAAACGAAAATTTACTCAGTTCACCCAGGAGAAGGCAGAAAAGGAGGCACAGAGAAACAAAACCCAAGATCAAGGAACAGCAGATAGCAACATGGTAGCGCTCACCCCAACCATATCAACAAATACGTGGGTGCGCTCACTGCCTGGGTGCAATACACCATGTAACACACCTGCATGTGACACATTTAGATCTGACTGTAAAATAAAAGTTGGAATTTAAAAAAAAGTTTTAAAAAATTTACAAAAAGTACATACATTTCCCATGGTCAAGATGATGTTTTGAAATACACACACTGTAGAATGGCTAAATCAAGCCAATTAACATACATGTTACGCCACATAGTTATTTTTTTGTGGTGATAATGCAAAATGTACTCTCAGTGATTTTCAAGAATAAAATACATTGTTATTAACTATTAAAAAGACAAAAAAACACAACTACATTAAGAGTAAAGGGACATAGGAAAAAATAATACCCAAATTATATAAAATCTTTCAGAAAATAGAGAAGAAAGTAAACTTCCCAACGTGTTTTATGAGGCCACTATAGGCCCAATATCAAAACATGACAAAGACATTCCAAGAAAAAAAGTTACAAACCAGTGTCCCACTTAAGCATAGGCAGCCACATCCTTAATGAATTGTTAGGAAATCAAATCTAGCGATACATAAAAAGCGGTTGGGTGCTGTGGCTCATGCCTGTAATCCCAGCACTTTGGGAGGCCAAGGCGGGTGGATCACTTGAGGTCAGGAGTTCGAGACCAGCCTGACCAACATGGTGAAACCCTGTCTCTACTAAAAATACAAAAATTAGCCAGTGTGGTGGCAGGCAACTATAATCCCAGCTACTCGGGAGGCTGAGGCAGGAGAATCACTTGAAGGTGGGAGGCAGAGGTTGCAGTGAGCCAAGATCGTGCCACTGCACTCCAGCCTGGGCGACAGAGCGAGACTCCATCTCAAAACAAAAACAAAACCAAATCAATACATAAAAAGCAAACACATCAAGGAGAGGGCCTGCATAGCCTTTGTTACATTTATTCCCAAGTATTTTCCTAGAAATATTTCCTGGAAATACAAGTGAGTTTACCCCAGGAAATTTTCTAGGAATATTTCCTGAAAATATAAGTGCATTTACCCTAAGAAAGCTAAGTGGCTTTAACATTTGAAAATCAATCAGTATTATTCATTATCTTAACAGAATAAAGGAGAAAAACACCATATATATGATCATTCCATAGGTGCAAAAAGAGCATGGAACAAAATCCAATACCTCTTTATGAGACAAACCACTAGCAAACAAGGAATAAGAGGACGCTTCCTCAACCCACCTCACTAGATGCAGAGAGAACATTTGATAAAAGTGAGCAAAGAATTTTGTCAAAGAACATTAGACAAAAAACTCTCAGAAAACTAAGAGTATTCGGGGACTTCCAACCTGATGAAAGGCATCTACAAAAAAATCTGTGGCTAACATCGTACGTAATGGTGAGAGACTGAAGGCATCTCCCCTAAGATTGGGAACAAGGCGAGGATGTCTGTTCTCTCTTTTGTTTAACTGTATTGCAGTTTCAACCAGTACAACAAGACAAGTAAAAGAAATAAAAGCCAAAAATTGGAATGCAATAATTAAAACAGTCATTATTCTTGGACGGTATGACTGTCTCTGTGGACAATCATAGGAACCTATAAAACAACAACTAGAACTAACCAATGAACTAAGCAAATTCACAGGATCCAATGTCAACATCCAAAAATCGATTGTATTTTTATAAACTAGCAGCAAACAATTGGAAATTTAATAAAATCCTATTCACAATAAAACCAGAAAATAGAAAACACTTTGGAGTAAAGTTAACCAAACACACACAGGACCTTTATCCTGAAAGTCATAACCTTTTGAGAAGTTAAATGAGACCTAAATAAGCGGAGGGATGTATCACGTTCGTGGGTTGGAAGACTCAGTACGGTTAAGACACTACCCGCCCCAAAGTATATATTAAATAAAATGGTAATCAAAGTCATAGAAGGCTTCTTTTTTGAAATTGATAAGTTGATTCTAAAATTTGTAGGGAAAAGAAAAGAACCTATACAGTCAAAACGACTGAAGAGGAAGAACAAATGGAGAACTTAGAGTACCTGATTCCAGGGCACAGTAACGTAGCCCAGTGTGGTATTGGTGTGAGGATAGACAAATAGATCAGTGAAGCAGAACAGAGTTCAGCGAGAGGCCCAAACATAGAGACCATTAACTGTCAACAAAGGAGCCATGGATTCAGCGGGAAAAGGAAAGTCTTCTCAACAAGTGGTGCAGTAACAGCTGCGTGTCAGCGTGGGGAAGAAAACGAAGGGCAGTCTCCACTTCACAACACACACAACATTAATTTGAAATGAATGACAGATTAAAACATAACATCTCAACAATGACTGGGTTGTTAAAAATTTTCCTTAAATTAAAAAAAAAAAAAAAAAACCATAACGGCTATAACTCTAAATCTTCTAAAAATGTATCTCTATGACCTTGGGATAAAAAAAAAATTTTTTTTAGGGCTGGGCATGGTGGCTTACGCCTGTAATCCTAGCACTTTGGGACGCCGAGGCGGGTCGGCCACCTGAGGTCGGGAGTTCGAGACCAGCCTGGCCAACATGGTGAAAACCCCATTTCTACTAAAAATACAAAAAAAATTAGCCAGGTGTGGTGGCGGACACCTGTAATCCTAGTTACTCGGGAGCCTGAGGCAGGAGGATCACTTGAACCTGGGAGGTGGAGGTTGCAGTGAGCTTATCATGCCACTGCACTCCAGCCTGGGCGACAAGAAATCTTGTCTCAAAAACAAACAAACAAAAACACAAAAAACAGAAAAGTTATTAGAGAAGACACAAGAAGTACTAACTACAACAGAAAAACTTGTTACACTGGATGGAATTCATCAAATTAAAAACCTCTGCTCATCAAATGACCTCATTAAGAAAACGAAAAAGGCAAGTCACAAACTGGGAAAAATATTTGCCATATATATCTGACAAATGAACTACATCCTAGCTTATGTAGAGTTTCCTACAAACCAGTGTTAAAAATAATACGAGCCAGCTTAAAAAATGAGCAAAATCCTTTTTATACATATTTTTTTTGAGATGGAGCTTTTGCTCTGTCGCCCAGGCTGGAGTGCAATGGCGTGATCTTGGCTTACTGTAACATCCACCTCCTGGGTTCAAGCGATTCTCCTGCCTCAGCCTCTTGAGTAGCTGGGATTACAGGCACCCACCACCACGCCCAGCTAATTTTTGTATTTTTAGTAGAAAGGAAGTTTCACCATGTCGGTCAGGCTGGTCTCGAACTCTTGACCTCAGGTAATCCACCTACCTTGGCCTTCCAAAGAGCTAGGATTACAGGCGTGAGCCACTGGACCTGGTCTGAGCAAAATACTTTTGAACAGACACTTCACAAAATATGACATTCAAATAGCCAATAAGCCATAGCAACATGTTCAACATCATTAAGTTACTTGGAAATGCACATTAAAACTATAAGAAGATAGGATTGCTCTTACACCTACTCAAATGTCTAAAATGTAAGCAGAAAATGTTTACTGTTGCAGGGATGTGGAACAGCTGGGTCACTCAGACGCTGCTGGTGGGAATGTGGAATGGTATAACCATTTGGTAAAACAGCCTGGCAGTTTCTTTTTTTTTTTTTTTGAGATGGAGTCTCGTTTTGTTGCCCAGACTGGAGAGCAGTGGTACAACCTCTGCTCACTGCAACCTCCTCCTCCCAGGTTCAAGAGATTCTCCTGCCTCAGCCTCCTGAGTAGCTGGGACTACAGGCACATGCCACCACGCCCTGCTAATTTTTTGTAGAGACCAGGTTTTACCATGTTGGCCAGGCTGGTCTCGAACTCCTGACCTCAAGTGAGCCTCACACTCCAGCCTGGGCAACAGGCGTGAGACCCCGTCTCAAAAAACAAACACACACACACACACAAACAAACAAACAAAAATGATGTTGAGTGAAAGAGTCCAGACATCAAAGAGCCCGTGCTGTGTGATTCCAACTCCGTGCAACTCAAAAACAGGCAGAGCACTCCACAGTGGGGACTGCCTTGAAGTGGGTACAGCGGCATTTTTCTAGGGTGATGGAAATGTCCTCTGTCTTGATTGTGGTGGTGGTTACGTGCACGTGCACTTTAAAAAATTTAATTTAAGTTCTGGGATACATGTGCAGGACATGCAGGGATGTCACACAGGTAAACGTGTGTCATGGTGGTTTGCTGCACCTGTCAACCCATCACCTAGGTATTAAGCCCAGCATGCCCTAGCTATTTATCCTGATACTCTCCCTCCTCCAACCCTCCCGACAGGCCCCAGTGTGTTATTCCCCTCCCTATGTCCATGTGTTCTCGTTGTCCAGCTCCCATTTATAAGTGAGAACATGCAGTGTTTGACTTTCTGTTCCTGTGTTAGTTTGCTGAAGATAATGGCTTCCAGCTCTATCCATGTCACTGCAAAGGACATGATCTCGTTCCTTTTTATGGCTGCATAGTATTCCATGGTGTATATGTATCACATTTTCTTTATCCAGTCTATCATTGATGGGCATTTGGACTGATACCTTGTCTTTGCTATTGTGAATAGTGCTACAATGAACATACACGTAGATGTATCTTTATAATAGAATGATTTATATTCCTTTGGGTATACATATAAATGTCATTGCTGGGTCAAACGGTATTTCTGGTTTGGGTGGTGATTCCTCAAAGATCTAACACATGCACTTCTATCAAAACTCATCAAACTGTGGCCAGGCGCAGTGGCTCACGCCTATAATCCCAGCACTTTGGGAGGCGGAGGCAGGTGGATCACCTGAGGTCAGGAGTTCAAGATCAGCCTGGTCAACATGGCAAAACCTTGTCTCTACTAAAAATACAAAAAATTAGCTGGGTGTGGTGGCATGCGCCTGTAATCTTAGCTACTTGGGAGGCTGAGGCAGGAGAACTGCTTAAACCCAGGAGGCATAGGTTGCAGTGAGCCAAGATCATGCCACTGCACTCCAGCCTGGGTAACGACAGTGAAACTCTGTCTCAAAAACAAAAACAACAAAAAACAAAACAAAACTCATCAAACTGCCCCCACAGGATCTGTGCATTTCAGGGCAGTCAGGCAGGACACAGCCATGGGCAGGTATGGGTTGGCCTGGTTCTCACAAACGCACTAGCAGCAGGGAGGGCAGTCTTGAGGTCTGTGCAGCAGTGTTCGACGGTCATCATCTCCATTTTACTCCAATCTGCCGTCAGGACACTTGCATTCTGAAGGCTTCTGTATTACTGTTTGCGATCAATATCTCTGACAGTGGCATGCTAAGGGCTGCTGTCTTTGTTGGCTAGGCTACTCTAAGGGGAGTCCGTCTGAACACACAATTCCAGAAATGGTTATTTTTCATTTATACACTGCAGTCATTTTTTTTTTTTTTTCTTTTGAGATGGAGTCTCGCTCTGTTGCCCAGGCTGGCATGCGGTGGCACAATCTTGGCTCACTGCAAGCTCCGCCTCCTGGGTTCACGCCATTCTCCTGCCTCAGCCTCCCGAGTAGCTGGGACTACAGGCGCTGCCACCACGCCCGGCTAATTTTTCATATTTTTTAATAGAGACAGGTTTCACCGTGTTAGCCAGGATGGTCTCCATCTCCTGACCTTGTGATCTGCCCACCTTGGCCTCCCAAAGTGCTGGGATTGCAGGTGTGAGCCACCGCGCCTGGCCCACTGCAGCCTTTTTGTTTCAAAAAGAATGGAAGTAAGGATGACGGCGGCTATGCTTATAAGGCCTTCTAGAGTGAAACTGCACTGAAATAGACAATATTATCAAGGAGTGTTATTTCTCGCGAGCAAGGTGTCTGTGCTCAGACTTCCAGCATTAACTTGGCTTCCAGGGCAGACACAGCCAGTCCTCTGTGTTTTGTTTTAGACTTTAGGAAGCATTCCTGTTCTATTAAAATTCAGCAATTCCAGAGAGACCTAACTTTAGTCACTCAAAAATGCCCTCTAAGTCATTTTCAATGATAGCAACCATTTACTGAGCACTTACCAAGTGGCAGGCACTGTGTTCAACATTTTGCATAAATTACTTCATTTATCCTCCCAAGAACCAGGCAAGGTATGCATTAGAATTCCTGTTTTGCAAGGGAAATGGAAGTTCAGTGGGGTTAAGTGGCTCTCCTAAGGTTATTTCATCCAAATGACAAATGAGTATGCCAGGGGGCCTGACTCCTCTTGGAGTGTAAGGTTCTTAGTTTGAGATCCTCAAAAGACCACTGGAGACAAGGAGTTGGGGGCTAGTGGCGCATTTGAAGGCCAGCCCAGGAAGCCCTGGGAGGGAGTGGGGGATTGAGGCGTGGGGGGAAGAGAGCTCCCAGAGGGTGAGCTGATGCGCAGGTGACTCCCTGCTCTGAGCTCCCTTTGAGCAGCTGCATTGATGACGTCAGATTCGCAGTCCCACTATGGAGCAAGGAAGCTGGGCACCCGTCCTCCAGCTCCCTCTCACTGGGGAGGACTGACCTCGGGGCGGGCCCTCCCCACCACTTCCTGGTGTGCCCCACACAGAGGAGGTCCCCAGGCAGGGGGACTCAGGGGTTGGAGGAGGCACCCATTAGTGGGTAAGGGACCTGCTATCCAGCCTACAGGGACCTCCTGGACAGGCCAGTCTGGCGCACCCACAGCATCCAGTACCCTCTGCTGTGAACTTTCAGCACTTCACTTCTCTCAGGCCCTCCCCTTCAAGACAGCTAGACTTTTAAAAAGATTTTAACATTTCATTTACTCCAATATACTTCAAAATACCTAATTGCACCATGTATCTTTCACACAAAAATTTGCACACAAATATTTGCAGCAGCATCATTCACAATAGCCTTTGTGGAAACAGCCCAAATGTCCATCAGCTGATGAATGGATCAACCGAACGTGATGCAGCTACGGGACGCAGCCACGCGACGCAGCCATGCAACGCAGTCACGCAACGGAACGTCATCCAGCCATAAAGGAATGAAGAGCTGTCACGAGCTGCAACACAGGGAGCCTGGAACATAGTGTGTGAAGTGGAAGAATCCAGGCTGGAAAGGCCACCGATTCTGTCATGTGAAAGGTCCAGATTGCACAGGACAGAGAGCAGGGCCTGCCAGGGGCTGGGGGGTCAGGGGGATGGAAAGGGACTGCTAACAGGTACAGGGTTTCTTTTTGGGTTGATGGAAATGTTCTGGAATTAAATAGTGGTGATGGTTGCACAACAAAATGAAGACACTAAAAAGGACTGAGGTTGTACACTTTTTTTTGTTGAGATGGAGTCTCGCTGTGTCACCCAGGCTAGAGTGCAGTGGTGTGATCTCGGCTTGCTGCAAGTTCTACCTCCCAGGTTCGAGCGATTCTCCTGCCTCAGCCTCCCAAGTAGCTAGGATTACAGATGTGCACCACCACATCTAGCTAATTTTTGTATTTTTAGTAGGGATGGGGTTTCACCATATTGGCCAGTCTTGTCTCAAACTCCTGGCCTCAGGTGATCCTCCCGCCTCGGCCTCCCAGAGTGCTGGGATTACAGGTGTGAGCCACTGTGCCTGGCTGAGGTTGTACACTTTAAAATGGTGGGCTTTATGTTATATCAATGACATCTCAACCAGGAAATATGAAATCAATACAAACGTGACTGAGATTTTTATATTCTTTTTTATACTAAGCCTTCAGAATTTGGTGTGTGCTTTACAGTTACGGTGTGTCTGCGTCTGGACTGTGGCTGGACTTTAAATGCATTTGGTCACCTCCTGGGGGAACTCTCACGCGGGGGCAGCTCCGGGGTTCCATGGCTGCCCCCAAAACCTCTTCACATGCGCGTTGTGGGGCACAGCCAGGCAGCCTGCCCACCCTACCAGCACCGGCCTCCTCTGGCTTGCAGAAGCTCAAGCACGTACTCTGCGGATGCTCCTCCTTATGGCTCCCTTTTATTGTCCTTCTATGGAAACAGCAACACCAATAAAGCTGCTGGGAAGTGGAAGCCTCTAAGTCACTCTTGGTCTCTGGCCAGGGAGGTAGAATGTGGTGTGGGTCTCCACAGGGTCAGATTCAGAGGCTGGACAGGGTGTGTGTGACTAGAGACAGGTCCTGGGTCCTAGGGCAGGCAGGAATGTGGAGGCGAACAAGCAGAACCAGACCCCTACAGCAGTGTCTAATTGAAGACACTATCATTACTTGGGTTAAGCGTGACAGTACGGCTCAACTGCTGTTGCACCTAAGAATATTGTGAGAGCCCCTGGCTCTCCTACAGGACTTGGGCGGTGGGGGGTTGTCCTGGCCTGTGACTGTGCAGCACGCTTTCCCTAACGCTCTGGTCAAAAAGACACAATCCCCTTGAAACGGTCCTGAGATCACACGGACCCTTTGTGGCTCCTAGGATCCGAGTTCCAGGAGGGCTGCAGAGGGCACCAATCTCTCAGCCACTGGGCGCCTGCTCAGCCCAAGGCCAGCAGCATTTGCCAGAGTCCTCTAGGGAGGAGCAGCTCTAGCCTTAGGACAGCCGGTTCCAACTCCCATTCACCTCTTTCCCTTAATGAGCCCAACTCCATCTCCCACTGGTCCTGGATGGGCCCCCAAGTGACACAGAAATCCCTCTTTCCTCTGCTCCCAGCGATACTCTTCTAACTCTGAACACAGCCACCTCGCCCGTCTTCACTGGCCTGCACGAGCCCTGCTGCATCCAACCCACACCTGGCCGGCCTTTGCCTCTTCTTGCCTCCAGGGCTTCATGGCTTTGACCCCTCTGCTCCTGATGGCATCTAGGCACCAGCATCCTTCTCCCACAGATGGGTTCTGTCTCCGTCCGGATCAGGCCTGGCCCCTCCTGCTGGCGCTCACTCACTCCCTGCTGGCCTCACCAAGCCCCAGACTTCAACACCATCCATTGGGAGCTGACAGCCAAGAGGCTGCCTGCCCTGACTCTGCCTGCCCCTCGTGCACCTGATGTCTGACGAGCAGGCCAAGCCCACCCGCAGCAACCCCCTCCCTGGGCCATGGCGCTCAATGCTCAGGTCAAAGAAGCCCTGGATGGGTGTCTGTATATCCCGCTTCCACTTAGGAAAAAGCTGGTCTCTGCTTTTAGAACATGCTGGAACCTGCACTCCTCATTGCCTCCATGACCCCCACCCTGGCTTGGGCCTCCGTCTCCTCCCAAAAAACCAGCCTCCTCTCGGATTTCTCTGCCTCCACCTTTGCTACCACTTCCCTTTCCTGATCTTGACCCAGCGCCCTGAGCAAGATTTAAAACACAAATGTGATGGTGTCACTCCTCCGCTGAAAGCCTTCTAATAGCTGCCCACGCCACTCAGCATAAAAGCCAGCATCCTTGCAACGACCTTCAAGGCCCTGACGCTTTCATTCTCATCTCCAAACATTTGCACTCTAAACAGCCAGAGTGGAATTTGGTGATCAGCCAGGAGTTTGGGGGAGACCCCAAAGGGATCATGTTTTAGCAGGACTGAGTTATCCCCGGGGTAAGAGACCTCTTGAGCCATTCTGGCAAAACTTAAAGGTGGGACTCAAAGTCATCAAACTGATGTGCAAGTGACTTAACTGCTGGCCAAGGCAGAGCTCAACACGCTAACTGGGAGAAACAAAACCAGATGATGAACCAGCATGCACTCCTGTGATGAGCATTCCATCCAAATCTACTAGATTCATGAGAATTAGAAAAATATGACCCATACCCAGGAGAAAAATCAATCAACAGAGACAGACAGATACGGCAGAGAGCAGGAAACTAGCAGACAATGGCATGAAACAATTATCATGAGGTATAAGCGTTTACAGGAAATATAAACATAATGAGGCATAAATGGGACATCTGAAAATGGGAGATACGAAAAAGGAGGAAAACAAATTCCTAGGGATGAAGAACGCAATATATGAAATGAAAATTTCACTGAACGAGATTCACAGCAGACTAGACACTGCAGGAGGGAAGACCAATGCAATTGAAGACGCCACAGAAAAGTCTAAGAAAAACAAAGCAAACAGAAAAAACGGTCTGGAAAGAAAGAAACAGAGTGTGAGTGAGTCAGGGGATGCTCTCAGGCTGTCTATTATTCAGGTAATTAGGATCCCAGGGGAAACGGGGGAGAGGGAGAGGGAGAGAGAGCGAGAGAGCAGAAAAAATTCCAAATTTCATGAAAAATATGATCCCAAAGTTCCAAGAGGATCAATGAATACCAAGCAGGTTAAACCAAAAGAAAACCACGCCAAGTCCATCATAATCAAATTCCTGCAAACCGGTGATAAAGAAAACACCTTAAGCAACCAGAGGGAAAAAGACACACTGCACGCAGAGGAACAAAGGTAAAGCATCACAGACTCCTCACTGGGGCTACACCAGCTAAAATACAACGAGACGACATATCCACGGTGCTGGAACACTGCGAAAGTAAAATTCTCTATGGCAAGAAAATGCCCTTTCAAAATGAAGATGAAATAACAACACTGTCAGTCGGGCATGGTGGCTCATCCCTGTAATCCCAGGAAGTGAGGATTACTTGAGTTTAGGAGTTTGAGACCAGCCTGGGCAACATCGTGAGAACTTGTCCCTACAAAAGCTTAAAAAATTAGCCAGGCATGGTGGTGTGTGCCTGTAGTCCCAGCTACTTGTGAGGCTGAGAAGGGAGGACTGCTTCAGCCTGGGAGGTCAAGGCTGTCATGAGTTATGACTGCACCACTGCACTCCAGCCTGGGCAACAGAGACAGCTCCTATCTCTCTCTCTCTTTGAAAAAAAAAAAAAAAAAAAAAAGCAAAACAACAAAGAAAAACTTTTTCAGACAAAAGCAGAAGGACTTTGTTGTCAGAAAACCAGCACTCTAAGAAAATCATCTATAGAATCATAGGAAATCTACAAAAAGGTACTAGACCTAATAAATGAGTTTAGCAAGGTCTCATACAAAGGCCAATTCCTATAAACTAAAAACTACTGGAAATTGAAATGAAAAAAAAATCCATTTATAATACCATTAAATACATGAAATAGTGATGTATTTATCAATATATATTTAAGTACTTCATATTAACAATGGTAACACATTATTGAGAAACATTAAAGGAAACCCAAATAAATGGATAGACCATATTTATGAATCAGAAGACTCAACATTCTTAAGATATTAATTCTTCCCACATTTTTCTGTATATTTAATGCAATTTCAGTCAAAATCCTAGCAGACTTTTTTTTTGGTAGCAATTCATAGACTGATTCTAAAATTTATTTGAAAGTAAAAGCAATAACATTTTTGAAAAAGAAAAAAGAAACCAGAGATAATTTAGAGTACCTGATTTCAAGACCTACTATTTATCTACAGTAGTCAAGATGGTGTGCTTTTGTTTTAAGACATGTAAATTTACACAACAGTATCTGGAGTCCAGAAAAAGACTCACACATATATGGCCCATTGATTTTCCACAAAGGTGTCATGGTAATTCAGTGGGAGAAAAGATCGTCTTTTCACCAAGTGGTGCTGGAGCAAATGATTATCTGTGTAGAGTAAATGAACCTCGGTTTTTTCTCCTCTGCTTGGATGAGCTGGACTTAGTGACTTGCTTCCAAAGAAGAGCAGGGAAGGAGACCAACGGTGACTCTGCAGTGCAGAAGCCAGTGGTCCCACCTGGCTGTCATTCGCCCCACATATTCCTTCCAAACCCCACCACACCCAGGCTGGTCGTGAGAGAAACGTCAGACAAACCCAGACTGGGGAGCACTCTACAGACTCTTCCCTCCACTCTTAGGGACGATGGTTAAGTATATGTTTAACTGCATAAAAAAGTTGACAAGGTTATAGGTGTCTTAGGTATTTAGCCAAGCGAAATAAAATATATAAAAATAGATGTTTCCACCATTACTTGTACTTTAATGCTCACAGCAGCCTTATTCATAAAAGCCCTGAGACTGGAAACAACCCAAATGTCCATCCACAGTGAACAGAAGACGCCCTGTGGTACAGCCCACACCATGGGACACCAATGTCCATCCACAGAGAATGGAAGACGCCCTGTGGTACAGCCCACACCATGGGACACCAATGTCCATCCACAGTGAACGGAAGACGCCCTGTGGTACAGCCCACACCATGGGACACCAATGTCCCTCCACAGAGAATGGAAGATGCCCTGTGGTACAGCCCACACCATGGGACACCAATGTCCATCCACAGTGAACGGAAGACGCCCTGTGGTACAGCCCACACCATGGGACACCAATGTCCCTCCACAGAGAATGGAAGACACCCTGTGGTACAGCCCACACCATGGGACACCAATGTCCATCCACAGAGAATGGAAGACACCCTGTGGTACAGCCCACACCATGGGACACCAATGTCCATCCACAGAGAATGGAAGACGCCCTGTGGTACTGCCCACGCCATGGGACACCAATGTCTATCCACAGTGAACAGAAGACGCCCTGTGGTACTGCCCACGCCATGGGACACCAATGTCTATCCACAGTGAACAGAAGACGCCCTGTGGTACTGCCCACGCCATGGGACACCAATGTCCCTCCACAGAGAATGGAAGGCGCCCTGTGGTACAGCCCACACCATGGGATACCACTTAGCAATACAAAGCAATGAATTGTCTCTACACACAGCACACGGGTGGGTCTCAAAAACGTGTCAAGTCAAAAAAGAGTACATGTACCATGTAATTTCTTTTACATGAAACTCTCAAAAGGACAAATCTCATGGATGATGTCAGAAAGCAGGTCGGTTGTGGACTGAGACACACTGGGAGGGGCATGAGAGAGCTTTTCTAGGTGGTGCAAATGTCTTGATTTGGGTAATGATTACGAGGGTGACACACTTTTCAAAACTCATCAAAATAGACACTTAAATGGCATTTCATGATGTATAAATTATACATAAATAAACGTTATAAAAATCAAATGGAAAATGGATTCTAGGTTGGGTACAGTGGCTCACGACTGTAATCCTGCACTTTGGGAGGCTGAGGCGGGTGGATCACCTGAGGTCAGGAGTTCGAGACCAGCCTGGCCAACATGACAAACCTCTGTTTTAACCTCTATTAAAAATACAAAAAAATTACCCAGGCTTGGTGGCGCATGCCTGTAATCCCAGCTACTTGGGAGGGTGAGGCAAGAGACTCACTTGAACTTGGGAGGCAGAGGTTGCAGTGAGCCGAGATCGCGCCACTGCACTTCAGCCCTGGGCGACAGGGCCAGATTCTGTCCCCCACCCAAAAAAAAAAAAAAAAAAAGAAAAGAAAGAAAGAAAAGAAAAAGGATTCTAACACAGCAGCCCAAGTGACTATATGAGGCACCCCAAGGCATCCCAGGGGCCACAGATGCCTGCCTTGGCAACTCACAGTGGAAAGGCGAGGACAGGTGCTAGGCCAGGAAGACCAGAGTGGATGCCGCCCTGCATCTGCAAAGTCCTTAGGATGGCCTCTGGCCAAGGGGCAGGAAAAGACAGTGCAGCCAATGGAACCGGCATAGACCAGGAACAGGCAGTGGCCAAGAGGAGTAAGAAAAAATCCATGCAAGGGAGGCTAATCCCAGGGAGATGCTATTCTGCCTGGGGTTAGAAAGGCAGAGCCCTTACAGTAATACAAGGTCTCAGATTCTGTAATAGTGTCAGCTTCAAATGCAGATTCAAATGCTTAACTAACATATAGTTGAATGCTTCAAAGGTTTAACTAATATACATTTCAAATGCTTAGATTCAAATGCTTAACTAGTATATATTTTATCACCAGGGCAAGCTCAAGATTTCTTTTTCCTTCTTTTAGTTTAAAAAATGACAGCAGGGCCTTACCAGAGAGTTGCTTGATGGCCACAGGTCTCACTTTGTAGGGAGTGCTGCAAAAGAGAAGACAGTGCCGCTGTGAGACGCTGCAAGGCGCTCGCTATACGTCTGGCAGGAGAGATAAGCACTCGACGTGATTAGAATTCAGTGGATTAGGTAGTTTTTTTATTTTTTTATTTTTTAAATTAGCTCCTTTGACTGTTCTCAGCTTCCTTACTCAGATGAGTTTCAAGTATATCATTTAAATGATCAACTTCCTCTATAATGTTCATGTTTGGTCAATTAAATAAATGTCATGGGTACGAATGCCGATCACAGGTGCTGTATCGAGTTGGAAACGGCAGACTCTGGCAGCTGCCTGGACCCATTCCAGCACCTGGCGGATGCAGGTGGCCTCCCTCTCTTTTGCCCTATTGAACTGATGGCGACCGTATCCCCCAAGTGACCAAGAGAGGATGGTGACAGTGATGACGTCGAAAATGCACTGGGATCTCCGTGATGCCACCCCCCATAATCATGAGGCCCAGTGTGACGGGGAGAGAATACTGGCTGTGCATACGACAGCCAAAACGTTTCTATCGCTGACACATGACGGCCTCTGGCCAAGGGGCAGGAAAAGACAGTGCAACCAATGGAACGGGTATAGACCAGGAACAGGCAGTGGCCAAGAGCAGTAAGAAAAAATCCACACAAGGGAGGCTGACCCCAGGGAGATGCTATTCCTTGACCCAGCAGTTTAGCAACATTTGGAAACCTGGAAAGAGAAGTGCTACAAGGACACAGGCTGGCAGACATCACAGGTGTTGCTGGTGGGGTGTGGGTTGCCACACCTTGGGGAAAACTGTGTGGCAACACCGGTTAAAATCCTTTGTCTCAGCAGATGAATTTAGGGAGGGATGTATCAGAATGAAACATCAGCACACAGGGAGACAGTCACATGTCATGTGTTCATGTCTTTGACTTGCTCATTCATTTGTTCACTTGCTGTACCCATTTCTTCCCGAGTGTCCACTGTGGTCAGGGGCAGGGGGGTTGAAAGAGCGTGCTCCACTGTGCGGTCTGGATGGTTCAGTCTGTGCATCTCTCCACAGGCAGGATAACACATTAGTGGCCCTATGGTGCCAGGGTCTGAATATTGAGGTACCACCATCCCACATATAATGAAGCCCTCATCCCCAATGGGTAAGATTAGGAGGTGGGGCCTTGGGAGGTGATTGGGTTTGGAGGAGTTCCTGAGGGTGAGGCCCACGGGATGGGATTGGTGTCCTTACAAGGGGCGAAGGCACCAGAGTTGTCTCTTGCTCTGCCTCATGAGGGCACAGCCAGAAGGCAGCTGTCCGCAAGCCAGGAAGAGAGGCCTCCCCAGGAACAGAACCTGCCACACCCTCATCTCGGACTTCAGCCTCCACACTCTGAGAAGTCAATGTCTAGCTGTTTAAGTTCAGACAGACTGAGATACTGGGGTGTCAGGTAGCTGTTAAGAAGATGAAGACAAGTGTGCAAGTATTCACCTGTGGGACGCCTGTGACTCCTTACTAGGTAAAAACAAGTTACAGAGTGATATATAGAGAATGAGCTCATTTCTGGAAGAAGAAAGCACAGTGAATATGGAGGGGTATACACGCCAAGCCGTTAATAGTGACTAATTGGGGGTAATACATGTGGTTTGATGGTTACAGGTAACGTGGAAAATCTTTACAATTTTAAACACCAATCATGTGCAAAAATAAAACCTGTGTGGCACTGACCTCCCTGCGCTTTGGGCTCTTTGTCTGTAGGTTGGTGAGGCTGAGGTTCCCGGGAAAGCCGGGCACTGTGGACTTGCCAGCTGAGCCCAAGTGCTGGGGACTAGAGGGCCCTCTGTCCCCTCGACTCTCGCCTCACCCTATGAATGACCCCGCTCACACAGAACGTCAAGTGAGCCCACACCCTCTCGTCTCCCACCGTGTGCCTGCTTGGGCTCACGAGAGGCCCTGCCTCGAAAGGCCTTTTAGTGGCGGGTCATTTGGCACTGGAGGGCTCATTTCTCCCCAGAGACTCGGTTATCACAGGCACTGGGCTTGAAGCGTGGCCCTAAGTGCAGAGCAGAGTCCTCCAAGCTCCGCAGGTGGAGACGGCACTCGGTCGTCATTGGGACTGGGGCCTCTCTAGCCTCCGATGCCTGTGCTTAGCTGGGCAAGTCCACGGTGCCTGGCTTTCCCAGGAACCTCAGCCTCACCGCCTTACAGACCCAGAGCCCAAGGCGTAAAGACGCCAGGTGCTTTGCTGATGGCCTCAGTGTGGCCAGTGAGGACCCGTGCCAGGGCTGCCTAGGAAGGGCCTGGACTGGGAGGACAGAGTGGAGGGTGGGCAGCAGAGAAGCCGGGTGTGCTGGGCTCCTCTCAGATCCTCCTTCCTTCCTCTTCTCAGTGTCTCTGCAGCTCCTGCCATGAGAGCAGCCATCGAGATGGTGCAGTGGGTGGAGGGGAAGCCAGAACTTGCGTGGGCAGCAGGAAGGGGCTTTCCCATCGCTCCTGCCATCCCTGGCTCCCCACTCCTCCCCGTTTCTTCTCCCGCGCCTCCTCTGAGGGCAGCAAGGACTCTTCTCCTCCTTCCCCTGCCCCTTGTCCCTAGAAAATTAGTGCTGGAGGTGGGGGGCGGGTAGTGACACCAGGAGCAGAGAAGGGTTTCAGGAGGTGGGGCAGGGGCTGGAGGGAGAACAGCATGGATCCCACACAGTGCCGGTGGGTACAGAGCCCAAGAGGCATGTCCAGCAACTTCTCCCACGCAAGAGACTCAGAGGAAGGTGCCCTGGGGACCTGACACAAAGACAGGCTTACCAAGACACTCTCCCTCGTGCAGGGGCACTGGGCCTGCTCATCCCCCCAAATGGAGCCCAGCCCCCTTCAAGCCCATTCAACCTATTCAGAGGTCAGCCTCTCCGAGGAGTCTGGTGAGCTGAGGGGAGGAGCGATCACAGCCACAATAGAGGGAAAAGCGGATGGACAGGGAGCCTCTGTGAATGCTCCAGGGGGCTGCAGAAACCTTCTGGCCCTTGGGCCCAAGATCCTTGGGTTGCATTTCTGGGCCACTCCAGATCAGTCTTGGCTCCCAGCTGCTGAATCCTTCGGTTTCTCAGGACCCGTTATGTTGCTCCCATGAATGAGTCAACTCTTGGCTCAGTCTCAGTGGAGCGGAATCTTCATCATGCTCTTCAACAACAAATTAACACAGGAAGCACCTCCTCTTTGGAAAGAATAAGCTTGCCTCGGGCTTCTACTGTATTTGTCTGTTTCTAACTGCCTGGGCTCTAAGACCTCTTTTAAAACCCATTTAATAGGAGGAGGAGGAGGCGTGGAGCCATTCTGGAATATAGAAAGCTTTTCTCTAAGCCAGAATGGCCAAGAATACTGGCCTTACACGCAGGGAGCTCATCCGGTGGAGAGTCACCCGCGGCACAACTTGGCTGAAACCGGGAACAAAAGGAGCAATGGTGCGTGTGGCATGGCACCGTCCTCTGGCCCTCTCCCCTCTGTATGTGTCTCATCACACACCCCACTTTCACTCACGCTTCTGAGACGTCTGATTTTCTCCTTCCACTGCATCTTGAAGCAGTAGTGACCGGGGAATGGAAGGGGTGTAGGGTTGTCAGGAAGCAAGGTCCATGTTAGCTGGACGCCAGGATCTCCAGAATGTTCCCAGATTGGAAAGGAAAATGACACCAGATGGCTCAGGGTCCCTCCAAGGAGGAATGCTGGAGCCTTATTTGATCACGGTTGGGCTATGACTTTTTATATTTGTTGGTCGTCAGGTTGTTTAGTCATCAATTATCTTTCTTGCCAGCTCTAAAAGGGAGTGGAAGGCAATCAGCCTATTTTCCATATTTTCCATGATGTAAATGTGTTCCAGGTTATTTCAAATGCCGGCCTGAGCATGCTCCAGATTGCACCATACGACCAGCAGCATAGGAAGGGTTAGGCAGCTGCCAGTGAGCATGCTCCAGATTGCACCAAACGACCAGGAGCATAGGAAGGGTTAGGCAGCTGCCAGTGGATCCCCAGCCATAGGAGGGGCCTTTGGATTCGGGGCGGGGATAGGAAGACTGACAGTGTGCAGAGGGGGAATGTGCTTGGAGGTTTGCAGAAGGGGAGTGGCCGCTGGGCTGGGGTGGGCACTCCTGCAGCTCAGCAGATTGGAGACAAGTACATTATGGTGAATTGGGGCCAGACATCCCAATGCAGGGGGCTGGACAGTGTCCTGCGGCCAACAGGCCACTAGAGAACTCCATGTCGTGAGTGATGGGACGAAAGTGTGTTTGGAGCCTATTTTTCTGGAAGGTAGCAGGACTCACGAGAGAGATGACAGTGAGGGGTAACAGGAGGCAGAAACTGGGGAGCCCATCCGTGAGATGCGGTCCACACCAGGAGCTGGCCACCAAAATCTAAAGGATGGCGTTAAGGCAAGAAGTATTTTGAAAGAATAATCCAATGCCACAATTCATTTGGTTTGGAATGAGGAGCAGAGAAGGAGCTAGAGTTTTAAGTTCTAAGAGGCCGGGCAACCGGCATTATCCCTTCTGATCAGGATGGAGGTGGTCTGTCAAGAGCCCTTGGAATTTGGAGATTTCATGAAATGCCCACCCTGTGGCTGTGAAACTGGGAGGAATCCAAGCAAACTAGATGCAACCAGCCGCCTGCAGGAATCCAAGCAAGTTAGATGCAACCAGCCGCCTGCAGGAATCCAAGCATGCTAGATGCAACCAGCTGCCTGCAGGAATCCAAGCATGCTAGATGCAACCAGCTGCCTGCAGGAGAGCCTCCTCAAAAGACATGGTTCCTGGGCCTAAGGTTGGGGGGACAGTGGGGTGACCAAGTCTACATCAGGTCACTGCAGGTGTCTTCAGAAGTGGAGGAAGTTAAAGAGAGACACAACCTAACCAACCAACTAACCAACAACTGCTGACGTAGCTTCTGAGCTGGAGGGAGAGGGCTGCTGTCTGCTAGGAAGAAACAGAGTTTAGCCAGCATGTTTCAGCAAGGGAAGGCCCTGGGTCTGGTAGACATAAGTTCCTGGTCACCAGAGAGCTGGGTCAAGAGTGGTTTCTTAGGTTTTCCAGACCTTACATAAGCGGTTAGTTCCCAGACTGTGTGCTGGAATCACTTGCAGACCTTTTAAAAAAAATCTCTTAAAAATCTGGACTTAATTGGAGGGGTCTGGGCATCATCTGGTACCTTTTTAAAGATTCCTGGGAGGGCCGGGCGTGGTGGCTCAGGCCTGTAATCCCAGCACTTTGGGAGGCTGAGGTGGGCAGATCACCTGAGGTCGGGAGTTCAAGACCAGCCTGACCAACATGGAGAAACCATGTCTCTACTAAAAATACAAAATTAGCCAGGTGTGGTGGCGCATGCCTGTAATCCCAGCTACTCAGGAGGCTGAGGCAGGAGAATCCCTGGAGGTTGCGGTGAGCCAAGTTCGTGTCATTGCACTGCAGCCTGGGCAACAAGAACAAAACTCTCAAAAAAAAAAAAAAAAAAAAAAAAAAAAAAAAAAAGGATTCCTGGGTGGTTGCAGTCTGCAGCCAGGGTGGAAAGCCACTCTTTAGTTGAACTAGTTTACAGGGACTGGTCCGAATAAGAGCAGGCATGTGTGCTTAGGACGCCTGAAAGCACAAATGTACGGGCATGCGTCTTGCTATCAGGCATTCTCTGCAGGAGCTCAGGCACCTGTGTGGAAACCGGGGCAGTGAATTTCCAGGCCCCGTGGGTCACCGTGCAAGGTGGGGCTCTGAGCAGCCACCTGCCCAGCCTTCCCATGGCCCCCTTTCCACGCAACACCATAGTCACAGCACGAAAGTCAGCAAAGGATGCTGGCTCCCTCCTGGACATGTGGTGAGGGGATGGCTGCAACATGCTGCGGGGGGGCGGGAGAGAAATGCTGAGCATTCCCGAGGCCTCACAGGGTGGCTCTGGTGCAGAAAGAGTGCAAGGAGCAAGGAGTTCGGGCCCTGAAGCACATCTCTGAGGACGGCCGCTTGTTACCAGGCACCGAGTGGAAGAGAGGAAGAGCGGAGAAGCCAAGGAAGAGGCAGGGCCAAAAAAGAAAAGGCTGGTAACGTCACCTGCCGGAGAGGGAAGAGGGAAGGAAGCAGGAGAGAAAAGCCTTTGGGGTCAGAGAGCATCAGTGGCGTGTCCCGGGCCAGCCTCGTCCTCACTGGGAACCTGCAGAAAGATTCTCGGGGCCTACGTCTGTCATGAACCAGAGACCGAGGGGAGCTCTGTGCTCCACCAAGCCCCCTGGGGATTCCGAAGCAGCTGTCTGAGAACTACTAGGTTGGAAGATTGGGGGAGGGTGAGGGGACAGCGACAGCTACAGAGCACAGGGGAGACCTCACACACCAGGAGCTGTGCCTCAGCACCGCTGACGTCCTGGGCCACATGTGTCATTGCTGTGGGCCTGCCCTGCGCGCTATAGGATTCTGAGTGGCATCCCGGGTCTCCACCCATCAGATGCGAGTAGCAGCCCCTTACCCCTGGTGACATCCAGAAATGTCTCCAGACGTTGCCCTGCATCCCCGGAAACAAAGCTGCTCCGGGCAGTGCAGAGGGAGAGGTATGCACGAGCTGGACTGGTTCACTCCATCCCCCACTCAGTCCATCCTGCACCCAGCACGCCCCGCCTCATCTAGGGGCTGGAAATCCCGCAGAGAGCAAGGCGAAATTTCCTTCCTGCGAGAGACCATTCAGCGGGGCCAGCAGCAGTGAGAACCTCAAACAAGTCAGTGAGGTCACTTCAGACTGAGGCACACACTGAGGGGAGGAAGCCAGCAATGTGCTGATGGTGATGGGGCTGGTGACTGTGGGTGGTCAGAGTGATGGGTCTGCGTGAATCTGGATGCTCATGGTGATGGGGCTGGTGACTCTGGATGGTGACACTGATGGGTCTGGGTGACTCTGGATGGTGATGGTGAAGGGGCTGGGTGACTTTGGATGGTGACACTGATGGGTCTGGGTGACTTTGGATAGTGATGGCGATGGGCTGGGTGACTTTGGATAGTGATGGTGATGGGCTGGGTGACTCTGGACGGTGATAAGGATGGGTCTGGAGGACTTTGGATGGTGATGGTGATGGGTCTGGGTGACTTTGGATGATGGTGAAGAGGCTGGTGACTGGATAGTGATGGTGATGGGCTGGGTGACTTTGGATGGTGATAGTGCTAGATGACTTTGGATAGTGATGGTGATGGGCTAGGTGACTCTGGATGGTGATGGTGATGGGTCTGGGTGACTTTGGATGGTGGTGGTGCTGGATGACTTTGGATAGGATGGTGACGGGTAGGTGATTTTGGATGGTGATGGTGATGGGGCTGGTGACTTTGATGGTGATGGTGACAGGGTGGATAACTTTGGATGGTGATGGTGATAGGTCTGGATGACTCTGGATGGTGATGGTGATGGTCTGGGTGACTCCTGATGGTGATGGTGACAGGATGGGTGACTGGATGGTGATGGTGACGGGCTGGGTGACTCTGGATGGTGATGGTGATGGGTCTGGGTGACTTTGGATGGTGATGGTGATGGGCTGGGTGACTTTGGATAGTGATGGTAATGGGCTGGGTGACTGTGGATGGTGCTTAAAGCAGGTGGCTGCTCTGGCAACTAGCGGCTGAGCAGAAGCTGGTTCTGCAGAGCTGGGAAGGCAGGATCCTGTGGGCTGAGCATGGTGCAGGTGTGGGGACAGCGGATAAGTTGGAGAAGTTGGTAGGGCATAGGTTGGCAGGGCCCAGATTGGCAAGCCACCACAGAGAAGGAGGTGTCCTACCAGGTTGAACCTGGCAGCTGTGTGGGAGAGGCAGGCTGGAGGCAGGGAGGTCAGAGCTCAGTGAGGCCTGGACCTAACTGTGGAGAGGGAATGGAAGAAGGCACAAAGGAGATGGGGGTGCAGGAGGATGCAGGCACCAGCCTCGGGACAAATACAGCCACATCTCAGCACGTGCCACCCCCAGCCACGATCAGTTTGTAATGAGAGAGGAGAGTCTTTTCTCTCCTCCCCACCATGTCTATGCCTATATCCACACCCACAATCATAGCTAGGGTATCCGTAGCTCTTTCTATTCCCAGAGTCACATTATCTAGATCACATCCACATTGGTGTCTAGATCTGTTTCTGCAGCACCCATACCCGGTTAGATCTACACCCTATGCATCTATCTATATCCTCATCCATATCTATCTTCATCTTCTCCATCTACATCCTCATCTGCGTCCACCTCTATCTTCTCCATCTCCACTGCTCCCCTCTCCATGTCCACTGCCATGTCCATATCACCGTACCTCATCTGTCGCTGTCTCTTTATCAGAAAGGCATGCATTTTGGCATCTCAGCAGACAGCTTCCAGACATTTGGGCTCTTTGGGCTCAGGAGGGCTTTTGTCTGGTGTGTCTGATACTTTCTCTTGTTAATAAGGCACATGGGGCCAGAGAATTAGAAGGGTCAAGGCGGGCTTCTCCTATTTCCCGCCCAGTTTAAATGTCTCTGCATGCTGTTTCAAATGAGTTCAGGAAAACAAAGAGGTTTCTCTCAGAGACCCAGCTGGCACGGACAAGGTGCTGGTCTCTGTGAAATCCCCTCTGAGAGATCATTTTAGTCTTGTGGGTGTTGGCAGGACGGGTCACTCAGTGACTTCACTTCTGAGTGAGACCCCCCAGGCTGGAGCTGGTCCCCGGTGAGGCTGACAAGACGCTCACTGGAGTCTCCGGGGAGCCAATTAGCTCCAACTGCACCTTCCGGGGAGTCTGGAAGCCAAGAGTCAGAGCCAGACGGTGTGGGGCAGAAGATGGGCATCCTGGCTAGGGCAGGGGGGAGATTAATGGGCACAGCCAGATGGGAGGAGCTCGGCTGAGGCCTCAAGGTGACAGGGAGGACGGCTGACCAGGACAGCTCTGGACATGTCCACTGGGACCTCGCTGAGGGGGATGGCACTGGCCACGCCCACCAAGGCCTCACTGACCAGGACAGTGCTGGCCACATCCACTGGGCACTGGGACTTCGCTGAAGGGGATGGCGCTGGCCATGTCCACTGGGGCCTCGCTGAGGGGGACGGCGCTGGCCATGTCCACTGGGATCTCGCTGAGGGGGATAAGGCTGGCCATGTCCACCGGGACCTCACTGAGGGGGATGGCGCTGGCCACGTCCACAGGGATCTCGCTGAGGGGGATGAGGCTGGCCACGTCCACCAGGACCTCACTGAGGGGGACGGCGCTGGCCACGTCCACTGGGATCTCGCTGAGGGGGATGAGGCTGGCCACGTCCACTGGGACCTCACTGAGGGGGACGGTGCTGACCATGTCCACAGGGGCCTCACTGACCAGGACAGCGCTGGCCAAGTCCACCGGGGTCTCATTGAGTGGGACGGTGCTGGCCATGTCCACCGGGACCTCGTTGAGGAGGACAGTGCTGGCCATGTCCACCGGGACCTCGTTGAGGAGGACAGTGCTGGCCACGTCCACCGGGACCACGCTGAGGAGGATGGCGCTGGCCACATCCACTGGGGCCTCGCTGACACAAGAGTCTCCCTGACACGCACTTTCTCCTGTGGGCTCAGAGCTGGCCATGGGTCAGCTGGGCAGGACACCCTGATGACCAGATTGACAAGTGTCCCATCGCATCTACTGAGTCCCTTGGAGGCTCAGTGAGCCCCAATCTGGGAGGAACAGAGGACACCAGAGAGGGGTCCTGAGGTCACACACCCCAGCTCACCTGTTCCCTCGCCTCATGAGAAAATCTAAGTTCCACTTTGCCCAGCCACAAGGAGCAGTGGAGGCTGCTGGGGTCTCCCCGGGTCACCAGGCACAGGGGCAGGTCACTGACCTGAGAGCCCCTGCTCCGTGTCCTTCTTGGGCCACACACCGCTGGCTTGACCTAGGTCACAGACATTCAAGGAGACTTTCACTGGCCTCTCCTCTTGACTTCCTCGGCCTCATCCCCGCCCCTTCTGTGCATAGACCCTCCCGCAGGCATCACTTTATGAACACAGAGACCAGCCCCAAGTGGTTAACACGAAATGTCCCCAGGGGCTCTGTAGGGAATCTCCCGTGGTCCTTCCTGGGGTTACGTGGGGATCCCGGGGCCTGGCTCTGCAGCTCTCGGCTCACCCTCCTGGGCCTCAGTTTCCCCTCTGTACAATGCCTCCTCCTGTTGAGAAGCAGGTGCAGAGCCATGGCTGCAATTGTTATCTTGGAACGTGCCCAGCTCCTCTGCAGGGGAACACGAGGAGTCAAGACTCCTTCACACTCGCTCCTACCTTCACCCTCCATCTCTGCTGTCAATTCACACCTTCCTGCAGAAGCACATTTACAAAATCACAGAAAGCCTCCCATGTCAAGGAGAGAAGTGCCAGACACACCCTGAGGAACGTGGCCGGAGCCTCTTACCGTTCTGAATTCGCGGGCATGGTGGGGTCGATGGAGACCATGGCATCGTCAGTGGTCAGCAGGGAGATGGTCGTGTTCCTGGAAAACACACCCAAGCCCGTGTTTTCGCCCACAGCGTGCTCTGGGACGTACACTTGAATGTACACATGGGGCCAGAGCCCTGAGACAACCAGGACAGTCCCGGGACCAGCCTGGCCAAAGTGCGGTAGGATGGGAAGGGTGGGAAGCTGTCCCCAGGCCTTTGAGATTCTGTTTGTAAATGAAATTAAGCAGTTGTGTATAACCCTAAGTGTGTGTAGATGCTGAAATACTTTAAAATGGGAATTGGAGCTAGTCTACTTTTTTGAGTTGGGAGATTTTTTTTTTAAACCTGTGGTAAAATAGGAACTAACATTTATATCAGCAGATGACGAATTCATAGTTTTGTCTTTCCACTTCCAGTACCTTTGGGAGTCCATCTGAACTGCACAACTGTCTCCTACAAAATCGTTTTAAATGGTTAGGATGAGTCTTCCTCCAACCTCACATCTTCTGGGACCTCTTGCATGCTGTGTCACCTTGACCAAGTTACTCTCTGATCTTCAGTGGTAAGTTGTTAAAATCTGTGCAATAGAGGTGATACACGAATCCCAGGGATGCTCTATGGAATAATGTGTCTATATATTTATTTATTTATCGGCACAGTGCTTCACATACGGTGCCCAACGATGCCCCAGACCATGGGCTACTTTTGCTGCTAAAACTGCCATTTGCTGGACTTTCAGACATGTAATTTCATCTCCATTTTCTCACCTGTCTGTGAAAAACTTCAATTGCCCTTCTCTACCTCCGTCCTAACTTTAAAGTTAATCCTCGAGACAAAGCTACTGCTGCTCACCCTTTATAATCAGAAAGTTTGCTGATAATTAGAAAATCCACTGGTTGGAACACACTGTTGATTTAGGACATTAACTCCTGGGGGACTCTGAGGGCTCGATAAGGCAGATCACTGGTCTTTTCAACCCATTTCTGAAGTCAGCCTTTCACCCAGTGTTGATCTGGGTCAAGCCCCCTGGGCAGAAAAGGCACCTATGGGTGATGTGGGGCTAGGGACAAACTCACACACAGTGACCCCGCTTTCTCCAAAAGTGAATGAAGAAGTGAGAGGAAAAAACCCACACTCTTTTGTATGTATTTATTTATTTTGAGGCAGAGTCTTGCTCTGCTGCCCAGGCTGGAATGCAATGGCATGATCTCAGCTCTCTGCAACATCTGCCTCCAGGGTGCAAGCAATTCTCCTGCCTCAGCCTCCCAAGTAGCTGGATTACAGGTGCGTGCCACCACGCCCGGCTAATTTTTGTATTTTTAGTAGAGAGGAGGTTTCACCACGTTGGCCAGGCTGGTCTCGAACTCCTGACCTCAGGTGATCCGCCCACCTCGGCCTCCCAAAGTGCTGGGATTAGAGGCGTGAGCCACCACACCCGGCAGAAAAACCCACACCCCTTGGAGGGCGGTTCTGTTTAATTCAGCCGGACGGTTTCCTCCGTGTGGACACGGCCATCAGTTGTGCTGGCAGAGAGACCCGGAGGGCGCCGAGCCTCCTTCGGGATTCTGCGCATTGATTGATTTCAAAGAGTCCCTTGTAGCAGGCGGGTCCCTCGGGCCCTTCTGCGCCTCTTCCTGCCCCTCCCAGGCATCCTGAAAAGGCAGAGCCCGCAGCGCGCACTCACCGAGGCAGGCCGGTGGCGATGCAGAACAGGTCCATGATGTCGCTGGAGTTGCAGTACTTGCTGAAGATCACCTGCAAAACAGAAGCGCGGTGAGGCGGCAGCGAGGGCGGCGGGTCCCCCTGGAGACGTCAGAGGCCATGTGCTTCTGCTCCAGCTCCAACCTGAAGGTTCATTCTGAAAAGAAAAACTGTGACCCTAGGCACTGGAAAGTCACAGGCTCATCTTTTCATTCGGTTGATACATACGGGTGGTGAAAAATGTCATTGTTGCGTTCAGTGGAAAGAGATGCGAAAAATACAGCGACCCCCCTTGCCCACACGCCTGTCAGTGACATAGTTATGGAGATGGCGCATCCCTTGGAAGGGGCCAGGCAGGACTGACCACCTGGGGTCAACACTCGCTGGGCACCAGGTCTTCAAGTATCTCATGGGGGCCATTCTGTAAATAAAATAAAATTCAAGTTCATTAACTTAAAAAAAAAAAAAAAAAAAAAAAAAAAAAAAGGCCGGGCGCGGTGGCTCACGCCTGTAATCCCAGCACTTTGGGAAGCTGAGGCGGGCGATCACCTGAGATCAGGAGTTCCAGACCAGCCTGGCCAACATGGTGAAACTCCATCTCTACTAAACATACAAAAAATTAGCCGGGCATTGTGGCAGGCGCCTGTAGTCCCAGCTACTTGGGAGGCTTAGGCAGGAGAATAGCTTGAACCTGGGAGACCAAGGTTGCAGTGAGCCGAGATCGCGCCACTGCACTCCAGCCTAGGCAACAAGAGTGAAACTCCATCTAAAAAAAAAAGAAAAAAAAAATGCCTTTCGGTATTTGGGGACTGAGGGACAAAGGCTGAATGATGAAGTCAAAGAGGGGAATCACATCACGACAGAACCGCTGAGGATCCTGGACGCCCGCAGTGAAATTGGCTCCTGCAGAGAAACAGGACCTCTGCACAGGATGGCCGCGCTCACCCCCAGTACCATCCGGGCTGCGGTGGAAACGCCGGGTTGGCATCCACATCTTTTGTCCAAGTGGTCCCGGCTCTCAGGGAGAAGTCTCAGCTCTCAGGGAGGGGGCATTTTGAGCTCGGTGAGGGTGGGGCTTCTCCAGGGCTGGCAGAGCATGGAACAGGCCACGCCCAGGCCCCGCCTTCATCGCAGTGGATGCCCCTGGACAGTTTCCCCGGCTCCTGGCTGCCAATGCAGCTTTTCTTTCCAGCACAAGTCCCTGGCGTGGGGGAAACGCAGGCCTGGGAAGATGGTTATTTTTCGGTGCCCAGTGCACCATTTTTTTTTTTAAAGCTAAGATTAGTTTTCTTTTTTCTTTACTTAGAAACAGTGAAATATAGAAAACAGATTTTTTTTTTTCTGTGACTAACACCATTTCCTGTGGGCTGCTGAACTGGCAACAATAAGACAGTAAACAGCACCTTGCCTTGCCCGTTATCCCCACTGGTATCTGCCCCAGGGGTGATGATCGGTCAAAGGTAGCCTGTGTCATTGCGTGGTTCCTGACGTCTGTGGCATTGGCTGTATCCCCGGCTGCCTATGCAGCTCGGTCCTGGCCATGCTTGTATGGGTGCAGTAGCCCCTTCAGCAGCCCCCACTTTGGCCTTGCCGTTTTCCCCACATCCTCCTTTGCAGAACTCTGCTGGCTCCTCCCAGAGCTCCCTCCTCCGGGATGTGCTTCTTCTCCCACGTCCTGGTTCCCGGCCTCATGTGCAGAGGCTGCTTCTCCCAACCCCACTGCCGAGGAGTCCTGCGCTTGGCCGGGTGCCAGACCCTCACTTCCACCACGACACCATCCTCAGCCCGAGTCACAGTCCACGCCGTGGTCTCCCAGGCTATGCCGTGGAGTTGTTGCGTGGCAGAGCCCGGGCTGGGGTCGTGGCCATTTTCCCACCAAGACAGGACAAAAAGTGGTTCCCACGTGGGCCCCTGTGTGACTCCCTTTCTCCTGGTATGGCGGGCTTACTTTGGGGGTCTACAGACCCCGGTCTGCAGAGGGCAGGGGTGGAAGAAGAGGAAGGCAAGAAGGACTCTTTCTGTAAACATTCTGGATCTGGAGCTTCTGGAGAAGCAGGATGCGGTTTGCAAGGGGCCGGCTAAGGAGCTCGATGTTCTTCAAAGTGTGCCTCTGGCCCCAGCTCAGGGATTCCCACGCAGTGGGTCTGAGTTGGGCCCCGGGAATCTGCGTTAACTTCTACTGGGGTTCTTGGATTAGAAGCCACTGCTCAAAGATGTGTTTGTAGGGTGTCTCCCTCAGATGAGAGGGGTAGTCCTGCAGGAGGCGGGGGGCCCTGTGGTCCCTGTGCTCCAACCTGGGTGGCCGCAGCAAATGACCCCTTGATAAAGTCCTCGCCCCACCCCTCCCCACTGGGCGCTTCTCTTTGTGCGCACGAAGGCACCACATCCTGTCCCAGCCCCTCGGAGTGCATGGGGGATGATCTTTGAGTTAAATTCTCTCAAGACACATCTGGCAAGACCAACTCATATCATGGCTTCTTGGGGCTGGCTTGAAGGGGGTGCATCTACCAGCAAGATCTCAAAAGGTGAGGGGAGGATGATTATGGAATCACAGTCTCTTGGGACCGGGGAGGCTCGTCTGACTTTACTCAGAAGGGAAGTGGCTTTGCCAAGGGCACTGGGCTCATGGGCCTGGGGCTTCCTCATCTCAGGAGCGTGGGGCCAGGGCGTGAGGCCAGGCGGCCCAGGGGGATCCTTGACTGCTTCTCACTCCTGGAAACCTCAACTCAACTTCTTTGAACCTAAATTTCCTCTGCTGTAAAATGGGCCAAAAAAGGGGTGGCTGTCATCTACAGACGCTTTAACTCCGATGCCTCTCCAGAAGGTTCTGCACCCAGCTGGAGGCCAGAGCTTATGATTCAGTGCAGAAGCTTCCAGCCCCATGGAAAAGGACTGCAGTAAGCACCTCCAATGACTGACCCCCAAGCGCAGACTCCTGGGGACAGCTTCTGATGGCTTTGCTCGGATGATATTCAGACCCTGCCAGTGGGCTGCCCAGGGCTTCCAGGGCTCTTTTCAGTAGAGGAACATCCGGCTTCATGAGCCTGCAACCCAGGAGCCAGTGGAGAATCCATTACAGACCCCTGAGTGGAATGAGTGAGGAACGCTTTACTGTTGGACTTTCCGGCTCTGTCAGGAAGCCCTTTCCTTGTCTTCTCAAGCTATCAGTAACCTTTAACGACCTAGATTTTTTGTAAACTGAAATGAGTAATTTTTAAGTGATATCTGATTTTCACCATCTGCTCTCCTTCCTCCCCAAATTCAAACTTTTAGGAAGGCTTTACTTTTTGTGGCAATATCTGCAAAGGTTCCGGAAGGATCTGTCCTCCTTCTTGCCAGGATATAATTGGGGAAGGTTTATGCAACCGCGCCTGGGCCTGAAAGACGTGTGTGAGAACGACACTTATTTGCTGGGCTGTGACCACTCTTAAGGGGCCGAGAGTGACTGTACAGCATCCACGCCCACAAAGTCCCCTGGGGGAGGGCAGGGGCTCGCAGGGTCGCAGCCTCCAAGCTGGGAAAAAAGGCTGCACTCTGGCAGGCCAGGGTTTTGGATTATCATGGGGCCCTTGAGAAGAGAGGGTTTATCAAATTTATAAGTACTGCAGGTGAAATCTGGAGGATAGCTTTTTGTGTTTGGTTTCCTAACCTCAGGATAGCAAATAACAGAGGCTTTTAAAGTACAACTATGAGGTCTTCCAGCAAAACAAACCGAAAAAGGCCTGTATGGCATGGTGGCACTCTTGCCACCTCTGTGCAAGCAAGGATGCCACACCTAGGGGGACCAGCCTTATTCTGCCATCCAGAATAATCTCTCTTTGAGATTATGTTGGACAAAAGGCGGGGAGGCTATCAGGAAATTTGGAATAAGCACAAAAGTTGACACTGGCTGTCTCCACTGGAGAATACAGCTGCATCCGTTTGAAGTCCATTTCAACATTCCTGCACTCCTTACACATTTAGGGTTCTTGGATTTCTCTTTTGAACTGGTTGCACCTTCTTACCAGTTCCCATTCAATTCATCATTTCAGTAAAAATGTTTGACACACGGTCATTTTAGATCTGGATGAGAGGCATGACTTCAGCTTTTGCTGTTCACTCGTCTCCAGCGGTTTCAAAGCGGCTGCGAGTCTGGGCATGAGGCGTGAGCCCTAGGGATGGGGGCTGGGACAGTCGTGTTCTTCGCTGGTGTGAGAAGCACCCAGCCTGATGCTGCTCCTGACGGTGGGAGGCCAGCCCGGCTGCAGCTTCGGACCACAGGAGGACCCCCAGGCTGCCTCATCAGGAGGCCATAGGGCTTCCTGACCACATGCTGAATAATTTTGCGAATCCTTTATCTAGAAACAAATAGCGCAAAAAAAGTTGATAAAATGAAGTTTGAAAATGAGATGCAGAGGCAGCAAGATTAAGGGAAAAATGAAGGTTTTATGTTGGCTCCTGGCTTGCAGGCAAGTCAGGGCTGGAGTTCGCGAGAATGCATGGCAAGTCATCACAAATCCTTTTGTGCGGTTTGACTGGCAGTGCTGTGATATTAAAGCAAGACGAGAGAAACAAATGATGAGACAGAGGGTGGCTCCTCCGCTGGAAATTGATGCCTCTTCATAATCAGCTGAGATCTGGGAACGTCAGCTGGAACGTCACCGTCTGGGCGCCCTCATGCTGCCTGCATTAGAGAAGGCTGACACTCACCAGGTGCCAACCACAGGCAAGTGCTAGTCTAAGATGTTTACACATGGAAACCGAGGCACACAGAGATGTGTGTAGCTCCCACGTGCCCAGCCAGAAGCGTATATCAGGACTGCATCTCGGGCCACTGGCTGCAGACCACACACGCTTGACCACAACATACACTGACCTCCAGGTTATTTAATGTCTATATCCAACTGAGCCTCCTTCTAGACACCATGTAATGGAAGGAGCAGTGGATTTGAGAACAGGAAGCCCTTTGGTTAACCAGTGACTCCTTTTGTCCCTGGCTTCTCTTTCAACCCTGTGGGCAGCACGTAACCAGGGCGAGCCTCAGTTGACCATTCTGTAAATAGGGCTGACGGCATCAATTCCACCTGCCTGTTGGGGCTGTGAGAAGCAGCAAGTGAAATGACAGGTTTGAAAAGAATTACACAGAACACTACTGGTTTGACACAAAGTTCAATTTTATATCATTTCAGTTGCCATGAATCTCACTGTCCCCACTGGTTGCAAATTCTATGATTTTCACACAAGTCTCTAGGAGGTCTCTGAGTGAACAAATGTACCTGGAAAAACTTTTCGCCACCTTTTGTCTGGCACCCACTGTTATTTCAGCAGGAATTCGGGTGCACAATCTGCAGGGTTTCCGGAGCTGGGAAGAACGAACACCTGGCTCCACTGTTTCTTGGGGAGGGCGCTGCCTTGACCTTCAGAAAGGCGGGAATGGAGGCCTGGGAACAGGTCTGCAAGCGGTGTGCTCGTAGAAAGACAGGCCTGCTGCTTGTTGGGGTGGATCAGCAGTTAATCCAGAGAAGGAACAGAACTACGGGTCACTCAGGCACATGGTTTGACTGGATTCCTGGCTCAGCTCACGGCTGGTACGGGCCGTGGCCCTACCCCGTCAGGCAGTGCAGGAGGGCACAGGGGACCCGGGGCTCTGGTCGGTTGCACCTTCTTGCCTTGCCACCACGCCTGTTGTCAAGCTGATGGCCCCATCAGTCAGGTTGGCTGGGTGGGGGTCCTTCTGACAAAAGTCCCTCTAGGTCACCCCTTCCAAGTGGGGATCCAGGAGGGAGACCCAGGGTCACAGTGGCCACCCTGCACCCATGGCAGCACACGGGACCTCTGCCGGCCAGCTGTCCTGCACATGCCTTGCCTCCTGCTAACCCTGCCCTGTCTCCACGGCCAAGGGGACTGGAGCGGGGGGCCGCCTTAAGCCCCCATGGTCAGCTCCCAATCACACTCTTTTGCGGGAACTTTTACTGGGAGATACGGAGCTGGTGGCGACTGTCAGTGAGCCAGGGTCGCACGGATTTGGGGCCAGGCTGGCCACACGGGGACCCTGAGAGGTCAAAGGGAGAAGCCCCAGAAGGTGCGGGCAGGGGCCCCGAGCACGGGGGCAGCGGACGCTGTGAGAGGGAGGGAGGGGCTGCAGGATGTGACAGCCCAGGCCCGCCCAGGCTCCTGGCACCCCAGGTCCGGGGGATTTTTCTGAAGACCCCTCAGCCTCCTTACAACGGCCTCTCCCTGAGCCTGCTCCACACGCCCATCGGCCTCCGCAGCAACGCAGATCTTCTTGAACTGGCTTGAAAAAGAGTCTGTTTCTTGCAGTGAGAAGCATCTTAACTGGCACACTTAGAAGAAACAGGGCTGGAGTTTGAGGGTCCGGCCTCGAGGGGGCTGGGAAACCCACGCCCAGGGCCTCTGGGTTAAGGGACAGGAGAGAAGGGTCTCTCATGGGCGGGGGCTGAGTCATTTCCATTCCAGTTCCAGAGGCGTCTTCCTGGATTTGACTCTATTTTATCAAACAGAGTGTCCTCCTGTCTCCTCTTGGGCTCTCCGTGGAAAGGCTTATTGGGGGGTTGCGGGAAGGGTCCCTCAAGTTCCCCCTTCTGAGCCCCACATGGTGCTGCTTGCAGGGTGAGGCTGGGCCGGAGGAGGGATCGGAGCCCAGGCCTGGGCAACAGCTCTATGACCGGGTCTCCTTGTCGTGAGGCTGAGAAGAGGCTCTGGGTCCAGAAGGAGGAGCTCCAGCTCCTGGGGGGTGCTTCATGGTCTTCCTGTAAAACCAAGGCTCAAGTAAAGGGATTTATGAGAGCCCCGGAGCAGCAATCCACCAGGACTCCAGCCGTTGAACGCGAGGCGTGATTGCAGTGTGAGCTGTGCGGGAGGGAGGGGAGACGGAGCGAGGGATGAGGCAGCTCAGGGTTCCGAGTGGAAATCGTACTTGGAGGATGCATGCACTGAATGGAAAATAGGACACAGACTCGATGCCAGCAGCAGCCTGCGGGCGGGCATTCCGGAAGCTTCTTCCACCTACTGAGCCAGCCTGGCATCGACACTTCCTCACCCGGGGCCTGTGGGGAGGAACTAGGGCTCACCTTGGTGAACGTGTCCTGGTGCAGCGCGGCCCCCTCCTCGTGACCTGGATCTCTGAGGTCCACGGGACTCCAGCTCTGGTAGCTCACCTGTGTGTTTTTATCTGGAAGGTGCAGCATGAAGCCCAAGGCAGCTGCATGCTACAGTTTGGAGGGGACTCGTCTGGCGACATCCTTCTAGTGGAGGATCCTTCTGATCAGCACGAGTCCACTGGGCTCCAGCCCAGCCATGCCGAGGGGAAGTGGCTGCCCCACCATGCTGCCTCCCCCAGCCCTATCTGTGCACCCTGATCCGTGGTACCTGTGTCATGCTCGCCTGTCCCTGTCCCACAGATGGTCCTGGCTGCCGCACCTGTTTCCCCTGGGGGCGGCCGCTGGAAGAATGCTGGCTGCACATCCGATGCTGTTTGCTGTCCATCGGTTCTGATTTTTGGAGCATGCATTGACGGATATATGGCCCCTTCCACATACGACTTCAAATTCACACACGCGTTCACATACATGAAAACTTTTTTTAGTTTAAAGAAAGACTGATTCTAATGTCCAGCCTCTGCTTTCCTTCTGCTTCTTGCCTTTCCCTTCTTTAAGGTCCAAGGAGCCATGGGAAGACGGTTACCCAGAAATGGGTGTCCTTGGTCCCAGCCTGGCCTCCTACTGGGGCAGGCAGCTCTCAGAAGTGCATTGAGGCTGCAGAGGGGCCAGGCAGGAGTGTGGGAGGAAGCACTGGTCTAGCGCTTTTATTTGGGCTCCAGATAGAAAATGACTTCTCACTGTCTTTGCCCCATTTACCCTTGCCATTTCAGCATCTATTCAGTCCAAATGTGGCTGGCAATGGCTGCTGAGAAAATTATCCCCTCTTCGGAGCAATTAGGAGCCAGGCAGAAGGGCTGGTAATAACAGAGCAGAGATCTGCAGCCGGCAGAGATCCCGCCAAGACCCTCACGCCCCCAGGGCTCTGTGTTGAGTCGGCTTCCATCAATTCCACACCCGGAAGGGAAGAGCAGACCCGGGTTCATTTTTCTATTTCTGTTTGAGGCGCTTCCTTGCAGCTGCCGTGAACATTTCTTGCTGGGTTTGTCAGACTCTAGTTTGGATTGGCACAAAGTCAATGACCACTGGAAATTGTGGGTTTCTTGCACAGACATTTGTGGTGCTACCTAGAAATGCTCCAATTCCTGGACAAACAAGATAACTAGGCCAGGCTCTGTGGCTCACGCCTGTAACCCTAGCACTTTGGGAGACCGAGGTGGGTGGATCACCCAAGGTTAGGAGTTCGAGACCAGCCTGGCCAGCGTGGCGAAATCCCATCTCTACTAAAAACACAAAAATTAGCCGGGCACAGTGGCATGCGCCTGTAGTCCCAGTTCCTCAGGAGGCTGAGGCAGGAGAATCACTTGAACCCGGGATATAGAGGTTGCAGTCAGCCAAGATCGTGCCACTACACTCCAGCCTGGACAACAGAGCAAGACTCCATCTCAAGAAAAGAAAAAAAAAATATAACTGGATGGCAACTGAGGTTTGAGTTGAGCATGATAGGCTGGGGAAAGAAAAGCAGCAGCACCGTCAAAAAAAGAACAGTATTGGTGTGAAACGCTTAGGGGCCGGGTCACGGGGACAGCTGGAGGTGCCTTCCTAAGACAGCACCCTCTCTGTGAGGCTGGTTGTAGTCTTTTTCACCAGGGAGACGACCCCACAAAGCTGGTAAACCAGGATGGCATTAGTTGCCTCTCCAAATCCCTGAAAGGTCTGTGTTACCTTCCAAAATCGTTAAAAACATATCTATGTCAGGGAAGTCGTACTTTGAGACCGGTTGTTGTAAAACGTGCAATTATGTTCATTGTCTTGCTGTTACCGCTTACATTGGCTGAAATTCTTTATTCAATTGCCTTAGCAACAATTTTTACAGAGCTTCTTTGAACTTGGAATAATGGATCTGGAGCGAAATTGTCCTCATTATAGTTATTCTACAAGCTTTCCCCCCAAGTGGTTTTAAGTGGCTAGGGCTGAAGATGAGAGCCCAGGCATGCACACAGCACGACGCTGAGCCCCTGCAGGAGAGACGGGCAGCCCGTCTTTCCATCACACTGCCCTTCCCCAGGAGGGAAGAGCGGGCTCTGCTCCTCCCCAAGGGCAGCTGGTTAATGAGACTGGACGCCAGGCCGCGTGGAGCCCACTGCTGGTGCCCGCCCTGCTGTATTCACACGGCTGCTGATCTCAGCCTCCCGAGCATCTTACATTTCACCCTGCCTCGTATTTTTATTTACTCTTGTAACTTCATGATGATGCTTATTAATTATAAATGTCAAACTGACATCAGCAATCTCCTACCGAATCAAAATAAGGGGTACTGATTTCTAAGAGCAGCCGCATTGGCCTCCAAGACATGGAAGGCAAATACCAGTGACAATCACACTAACACCCATGAGAAGGTGTCACACTGCCCCGAACTGAAGACAAGCCAGACGCACTCCAATGGGCCAGTGCTAAACTGGGGTCTGCCCACAACATGGAACGCGGCTCAGCCAGGAAAAGGTGCACACAGCCACTTGGATGGATCTCAAGGGAATGATGCCAGTTGAAAAAAGCCAATCTCAAGAGGTTACATACTGTGTAATCCCATTTATATAATATTCTTGAAATGACAGAATTGAAGAGAGAGAGAACAGATTCATGTTCACCAGGACAGGGTGCTGGAAATTGAGTTAGGGATGGGGTGTTGGAAATGGGTGCAGGTAGGGGATGTGGTTATAAGAGGGAGCCTTGCGGTGATGGAATGTTCTAGACTGTGACTGTGGTTGTGGATTTAAGAGTCTACACAGGCAAGAACATTGTGCAGAACTAAGTACACATGCTCAAGTGAGTACAAGTGCATTAGGCTGTTCTTGCATTGCTATAAAGAAATATCCGACACTGGGTCATTTATAAGGCCAATTTCTAATTGGCTCACAGTTCTGCAGGCTGTATAAGCATGGCACTGACATCACTGGGCTTCTGGGGAGGCCTCAGGGGGCTTTCACTCAGGGTGGAAGGCGAAGCAGGAGCAGGCATATCACGTGATGAAGGGAGGCGTGCACACCCGTGTGTGTTGAGAGAGGAGATGCCTTCCACCCTCACACATGAACAACCAGATCTTGCAGGAATTCACTCACTATATCAAGGGTAGCACCAAGGGGGTGGCACTAAGCCATTTGTGAGAAACCTACCCCACGATCCAGTCACCTCCCACCAGGCCCCACTCCAACACTGAGGATACCAGTTCAACATGAGTTTTGGCGGGGACAAATATCTAACCTACATCAGCAAGTACAGCTGGGGGATCTGGATCAGATGGGGGCTTGTTCACTGTCAATACCCTGGTTGTAAGACTGGGCCATAATTTTGCACGACATTCCCGGTGGGGGAGACTGGGTGGAGGTACACAGATCTCTCCATTGTCTTTCTTACGGCTGCATGGGACTCTCCTCTTATCTTCAAGAGAGTATCTGAGATGAAGCAGCGGCGCGAACCCAGAGGCGGTGAGGCTGGCGCCGTTCAGGCTGGCGCCGTTCGGGCACAGCGCTGTCAGAAAGCAGGTTGGTGGTTTATTTGTGCCCTTTGACCCAGAGTCTCATTTCCAGGAATGGCTCTTAGGGACATAATGAAGATAAACATAAAAATAAGAGCATTTATTAAGTGCCAGGCGCCATTCTGGTGCTTTCCACGAACGAGGTCATCTAATCTCCATAGCACCCCCGGATTTATACCCAAACCAGTGCTCTGCACTGCCCTGCTGCAAGCAAAGACGCGCACTGAGCATGTTCCTCTGGATTATTCGCTGCGGAGAAATGGAATGAAGTTGAGTATCTCATAAACAATGAAGTGATTACATTTTAGTGAGCCTCCATGATGGAACTTTATAGCGGCTTTAGAATCATGTTTTTGAAGACAATTTAATGCTATATTGGAAACTGCTGCTGATGTAATGCTGAGTGAAAATGATCAGGATGCAAAATTGTGTAGAAGAAAGCCACACACACACACACTCCTAAATGCACACTTGCATGAGAACACCAGCAACTGTGGTGCTTCGGGGTTAACAGCAGTTTTCTCTGCAGTGGGGGATGAATTATTTTCTCCCTGATACTGTTCTGCATTTTTCAAAATTTCTGCACTGATTATGTGGGGTTTTTATAACCAATAAAAAAGTTCTCTAGCTCTGGAAGCTGAGCTTAGAAAATGATAACAGAATCAGCCTACGAGCATGCTGCACGGCGTTTACATAAAATTCTCGAGGGAGAAAAAAGGTCTTTACCATTTCTATTTGGAAGAACACTCTTTGGCATTAAGCCAAGCAGCTGAGAAAATTAAACGCCAGTTAACAGAGGACAGAAATCCGAATGTAAAGAGTGCGTGTCTGCGGGGTAGGAGAGGGGCTGGTGCAGGAGAGGGAGGTTCCTGGAGGAAATGGGGCAGTGGGAGGCAGCAGAGAGGACCTAGGGGAGGACGAACAGAATCCGGAGCAGAGGACAAGGCGGGGCCCCTCCTGGGAAGGGAAGGGGAGAGGCCTCCATGGCTCTGCACTGACCACAGGAGCGTAGGCGGAGCCATTTTACAAAGGCCAGGGGCTGGAGGGAGGGAGGAGAGGAGCAGCCCCCACCCTGTTCTTCCATCCTGAGAGTCACACGGAGTCCTGAGAAGAAGCCTTGTAGCCAGGCCTCACTCTCCAAGGGCCAGGACTCGGCGGAGTGTGAAAGAATTTCTCCCACCACTGTACTCCAGCCTGGACCACAGATGGAGACCCTGTCTCAAAAAAAAAAAAAAAAAAAAAAAAAAAAAAAATCTAAAGATCCAGCACTTCCTACTGGCCCTCAGATCCATGCATCTCCTACACTGTGGAAATGGAGTTTTCAGTGATGAGGAAGGGTATGGTGTCTGCGGGCTCCAGGAGAGTCCAGTGAGCCTGGGCAGGGGCCCCGCTTGAACCACTCAGACCACACCAGCAGGAGGCCAGCTGGGACTTGCTCCTGGTTGCCTGTGTTGCCTTGAGCAAGGTTTAGGGAGGGGGAATCTGTCAGCATGGATTCAGATTTCATTTCTTCGTTTCTATAAGTACCTCTGCTTTAACTCTTTTAGACACGAATTGCAAAGCAACACACTCATTGTGTAATAACCTAAATATCAACACGTTCAAGGACGACGCATTCTCTTTGGGGTCAGGTCCACTCAGTGTCCGTGAGGCCGTTCATGACCGCTGTCCTGAGACCTGAGTGTTTTGCAGATGTCCTGCAGGCCGGCGAGGCGCAGAGCAGCACTGCCCAGCCATCCGGGCTGGCCCACGTCTGCCGAGCGGTGCAGGCAGGACCCTCCTCACACAGCGAGGAGGGCGGTTCTGGATTTGGGGGCCACCATGACAAACTGAAGCAAAGTGATGCAGACACTAATGTGAGCCTATAGCTGTCACCTCGAACCCCCAAATCCAAATGCAGAACTTACACAAGAACCCTCTTGGTTCCCATTAATTATCTTCTTGGTGCCACAAATGCAAATTTATGAAATAATGGAAAGTATTATGGTTTGCTCAAGTGTTCATATATGCTTCATATGTTAGCATGGTGTTACAATTTTGTGAGGAAAAGGGTTCAGTTGCTAAAATTGTGCAAAGGGCTGCACTCGACTCATAGACCATCAGGGTGGAGGAGGCTGTGGGCCTGGAGGTGAGAACAGTCAAGCAGCAGACTGACTTCTGCTACCCAGTGCTCCTAGCTGGCTCTGTTGCACCTGGGCAGGCCTGGGGTTGGCTGGGCCAGTGCCATTTAGCTGTCTCTTATCTCCAGGATCGCCCTGGTCAGTTGTTGATGTTGTACACTGCTCTAAGTGCAAGAAAGGCAGAGGAGTAGGAAGAGAGGAGGTAGAGATGTGAGTTCAGCTCCAGTCCCTCCTCCTACCAGCTTGACCCAGGGAAGAGTTCTTAACTTCTCTGAGGCTCTGATTCTTTGGCTGCAAAGCGAGACAAATCCTACTTCACCCACGGGAATGTTAGGAGGATTCGTCATGCAGATAGAGGGCCTGCTACACATTACTTACTCAGTTAAGTGGCAGCCGTGATTACAGGAGGGGACCCTTGAAACTCATGGATCCTCCTCCTCCTCCTTTTCCCTTCAAAGGCTATTTCGCAAGCAAGTAGCACCAAGGCACGTGGCCTTAACTTCAACATGTCAGCATTTCTGGGTGTTTCAACAGAGTATGGGACAAAAGCCTGTCTTAACTCGGGGATGCCACCACACAGCAGGCTCTGATTGCTCTCACTGACCTACTGAGCCCTGCATTGATTAGCAGCCACATCCAACTGTATCCACAGTGTGATGGAAGCTGGAAGCCACATCAATACAAATACGTGCGCGTTAATAAGATCAACCACGTCGGATGAACAAAAAAACCAAACTCGACAGGTTAAACAATCCATTTGACCTCACTGTGGTTTAGGCCAGTTTTCTCGTTTTCTAAACACAGCAGGGCATCTTGGGAAGGGGACATCTTTGCAGGCAGGCCCCAGGTGGGATCCTCCACACCTCAGCACTGAGCTGGACCTGCCCTTTGGCATGCGTTCAGGGGGTGCTGGTGCCCAAGCTTGCTCCTGTGTGCACCGGGGTGGGCAAAATTCTGCGTTCCGTGGTTTTATGTTATGTGACTAATGATGCTCATGCCATAACCACAGCCACCAACAGGGACAGAGACCACACTCGGGCTGGAACCAGAGCCAAGCACCCTAAAAGTCCAGGGACTCTGGGTCCTCCAAAGGACCTCCTGAGCGCTGTTCATCTTCATTCCCACAGACGAGGACAGACAAGAGAGAGAAGAGCCCGGCCTGGCCTCGCTCCAGGCCCTCAGCTCCAGGAGTGCATGCACCTAAGTCAGACCTTCAGCCGTGGTCTGAACCAAGGTGAGGTGGGCTCACGGCCATAACGGGACGTGCAGCTTCTGTTTGCCTTGTTCTCAAATTACTGATATTTCTGAGTGCATACCCAGAATAAATATTGATTTAGGCTCCCCCAAAGGAAAATAAACCAATTCAAATTCCTTTTATTTTCTCTATCCTAGATTGTGAATCATTTTTAGAGCTTTTATAAGCTATTAAGCTTTTATATCGGCTTCTGTAAGATTTTGCTAGGCTTTGTCTGCCCTCAAGACAAACAAGCACATCTCAGCCAGGCTTGGAGATCTCTCTAGGGGAGGGAACAGACCAAACCGGCCCGCAGGACCAGCCAAACCCAACCCACTAGCAGATTCGCAAATTCCTATCTTTGAGGGAGTTAAAAGGTGAATTTTCTATTGCCTTTTTCAGCGCTTGATAATTACAAGTGTTTAATATTTTAAAAACCAGCTAAAAGAGGCCAAGCCCCAAATTCTACATTCTATTGTTTTTTCTTTTTACCCAAGAAATAAATATGCGTTCACTGAAGAAACATTGCAAGTTATCTACAAATCATCTGTCAATCAATCTATCAATCATCTATCCATCCATCCATCTGTGTATATCTGCAATTCACCTGCAATTTACCTCTAATTACAAATTATATACATACATTTGGACATATTGTTCATTTTGTTTGGTCTTTTGTTTTTAGAATACTTAATAATGCCACACTCAGAATGGATTACAGTTAACCGCCAGACAATCACTGCTTCTCTATTTGCTAAAATAAAATCTGTATTCAGCCTTATTTCCTTTTCCAGTTTAGGAGATATTTTTCAGGTCATTGCATTTGAAAAAGAATATACAACAACAGAAATTACCATGGATTCCCAAGTGCCAGAGGCATTTAAGACGTTATTTAAAAAACAACAAAACAAAACAAAAACCCCGCCTCTCTGTTATGGAAATGCTCAGACGTACACAAGAACTGGAGGAAAATGTCACGAAGCCTCAGCTGCACACCCACAGCTTTAACACCTGTCCCCACGCCTCCCCTCCCGCTTGAACGGGACCCCAACCTCCCCAGCACAGGAGTTATCCTGAAGCTCCTCTCAGGTGTCATGCTAGTCTGTCCGCACCGTTTCCGCGCGGTTCTCTGGAGTAGAACACTTCCTTTGTGGTTAAGAGAACCACAATGTAATTAATACACGGAGAAAAAATTAACAACAGTCTCACATCATCTCTCAGCTTGTCATACATCTGTATCTCTAAGTCATGGTTTAAGGATCAAAGATAACATGTGTTCAGGAATACATGGCAAGAAAAGGGATGGGAAGTATAACTAGAAAAAGACCTCAGGAGACACCAAGCAAATGCAGGGTGTGGGCTGTGCTAGGATCTTGACTTGAAAACGAATGCATCTGTGTGTGTCTGTGTGAATATGTGTGAGTGTATGTGTGAGTGCATGTGTATATGTGTGTGTCAGAGTGTATGTGCATATGAATGTGAGTGTATGTGTGTGAATGTGTGTACGTGTGAATGTGTGAGAGCATGTGTGTGAATGTGCATGAGTGTATAAGGTGTGAATGTGATAGTGTAAGTGTGTGTGTGAATGTGATAGTGTGTGTGAATGTGTGTGAGTGCATGTGTGTGTATGTGGTGTGAATGTGTGAGAGCATGTGTGACTGTATGTGTTAGTGTGTGAGTGCCTGTGTATGTGTGCAAGTGTATGTGTGTGTGAATGTGTGTATATGTGTGAATGTATGTCTATGTGCAAAAGTGTGTATGTGTGAGTGTGAATTGTGTGAATGTGTGTGTGAATGTAAGTGTACGTGAATGTGTGTGTATGTGTGTGAATGTGTGTGTGAATGTGTGTGTTGAATGTATGTGTGTGTGCAAAACTGTGTAAGTCTATGTGTGAGAATGTGTAAGTGTATGGGTGTAAATGTAAGTGTATATGTGATTGTGTTTGTGAATGTGTGTGTGAATAAGTGTGTGTGTGAATGTGTGTAGGTGTGAATGTGTGTGAATGTATATGTGTGTGAATGTAAGTGTATGTGTGTGAGAGTGTGTGTGAATGTAAGTGTGTGAACATGTATAAGTGTATGTGTGAATGTGTGTGTGTTAATGTGTGTGAATATGTGTGAGAGTGTGTGGGTGTGAATGTGTAAGTATATGTGAGGGTGTGAACGTGTAATTGTATGTGTGAGTGTGTTTGGGTGTGAATCTGTGTGAATGTGTAAGTGTATGTGTGTGGGGGTGTGAATGTGTGTGTATGTGTGAAGGTAAGTGTATGTGTGAATGTGTGTGTCTAAGTGTGTGTGTGCTTGTGTGAATGTGTGTATGTGTGTGAATGTGTGTGAATGTGTGTGTCTGTGTGAGTGTATATGTGTGTGTGTGAATGTGTCTGTGTGAGTGCATCTGTGTGTGAGTGTATATGTGTGTGTGAGTGTGAATGTGTGAGTGTGAATGTGTGTGTCTGTGTGAGTGTGTCTCTGTGTGTGAGTGTGAATGAGTGTGTCTGTGTGTGCGAGTGTGTGTGTGTGTGCATGAATGTGATACATGGTCCTTTCCTTTTATTGCCATGCATCTGTTGAAGCACCCACATTATCTTGGATCCTTAAAGCACATCTTCAAGGTGATGCTGGCGTGCCCACCTGGGGCCAGGGCCAGCCTCTCCCTGGAAGGCACAGTCACACTGGGCTGTGTGTGCAGGCTCCCAGGCTCGGTTCCAGCTCTGTCCCTCGTTATCCGTGACTGTGGGCAAGTTCCTGAACCTCTTCATTCCGTGCTGAGCAGCAGCAGGGAGAGGATACCAGGAGCCTCTATGAGACACTCAGCTATCTGGGATGTGGCGAGCACTTACATCTGCTGGGCAGATCCTAGCCCCATGTCACATGTGGAAACTGAGGCCCGAGAACGTACAGGCAGCATGTGCCATTGCTGGGTTCCAACCTCGGTCTGCTGATTCCAGGGCCCCAGATGAGCCGCCAAGTGGGGTGCAGGTCATCATTCTGACGCCAAGTCTCTAAAGCATGCCACGGCCTCCCAAGATTCATCGCTTAACTAACGTCCCTTCTCTGGGGCCCGGCACACAGGAACCTTCAACAAATGTCTGTTAAGTGGAAGGATTTGAAAGGCACATTTGTCTAACATGGCATGAGTTAATCCAATTCAAATGTGGAGAGAAACTCAGTGGGAAGTGGAGAGATACCTAAGCCCCCACAGGCAGGGGAGGCAGGGACGTCCACAACACACAGAAAGGTGGTGTCATGCGGCTGCAACTCCCAAACTGCGGGCAGCCACCAGCACTGGAGGAGGCAAGGCAGGGAATCTCCCCGGGAGCCTCTAGAGGGAGCGGGGCCCTGCCCACACCTGGATTTCAGCCCAGCGATTCAGATTTTGGACTCCATCCTCCAGAACTGTGAGATAATCCCATTCTGTTGTTTTAAGCTGTGGCATTTATGGCCATTTGCTACAGCGGCCCTGGCCTCTGTTCTAAGAGGGGTGGAATCTTTTTCGCAGGCAGTGGGAGTCCTTGATGCCGGGTGAGCCTCAGCGTGTGTATGTGATTGGGAGGACACTTTAGGAGGGGATGGTGAAGGAGACATTAACGAGGGGAGACAGTGAGGGCTCAGCAGCTGGCCAGAGGCTGCAGAGGGAGTTGATGTGACCCGCGCGGGAGGTGGGAGGGTGGCGGGAGCGGCTCTGATAATCCATGGGGAATTCCTCTGCCGATGGAGGATGTTCATGCACAGGACACGGCTATCCAGACCGTCTGAACAGCCCTCCCATTCACACTCAGAGCTGCCTGGCCGCACGGTGAGATTTCAGCGCCCATTTCCCCTGTGCCGGCATCTGCACGGATTCCGGGCCTCCGCGCAGAGTCCATTTGTCATGGTGGCTCTGCTCATCACTCTTGTCAGTTTTCTGGGTAGCTTCACTTTTGTTTTCCTCACTGCTAGTGTCTGAGGCCAATCTCCACCGTTATAAATAATGGATCACAGGGGACTGAAAATGCAAAAATCGACGAACCAGAAGAACAAGAAGTGTGCTGAGATGGAGCTCTGGGCACAGGACTCTCACGGGGCATTTCTGAAGGCCTCTCGCCGGTTGCAATCTGCTTGACTCCTGGACACCCGGTTCAAGTAAGAGGCAACTCTGGCTGCATGAACATGACCCTTCCGCCACCCCCTCTCTGGGGCCTCACCCTTGTCTTAATAATTCATGCTCACTTCTCCCAGGGCCTCGGTCTGTCTCTACCGTATCAGGACTCCGAGTGACAGCTAACGTGACCCTTCCCTGGAATCCGGGCACCCTGGACCCTGGGCATGGCAGGAATGGGGAGGGTGGGGTAGGAGGTGCTCGGGGGACCCAGGCGGCAGCCCCTCTGGAGGATCACTGGGAGAGAGGACCTTCTCTCAGCACGCAGCCCCTTTGAGCCCAGTGTCAAGGCAGTATGTGAGAATGGTGTGGCTGGGCATGGGTGAAAAGATATAGCGGAAACCATGGGAAAGGGAGAGCCCAGCCAGGAGGCAGGGGAAGGCAGACGAGAGTGGAATCCTTTTTGTGCATCCCTCTCCCCAACTTCGACCCTGAGAACTTGGATGTCTTAAGCCGGCATCGTCCATTCCATCATCATCATTTCCAAGTGGGAACGGGATAAGGGAGGGGAGATTCCACTAGAACGGCAGTGGGGAAAGGGCGGTTAATCGTGCAGAAACACATGTCCTGTGCTGGTTCCCTTGAGAAGGGCCAAGGTAGTCCCAGTCAGGACTGCAGGGGTCCTGACCAAACAGCAGAGGGTCTGGAGGAGGGCACTTGCCACAGGGTTCTAGGGAAGGGGTGCCTGCCACCCTTTCAAGAAGGCCCAGCAAGGCTGTTAGAATAAAGGTAATGTCTGGTTCTTGCAAGATGCCTGTTGTGATCCCAACTTGCATAAAACCCAAAAACCTGCGACTACCATGAGCGGAGGCAGCCTGAGACCATCTGAGAAGCAGGCCGAGCGTTTTCATTCTTCCTGGTTCATTTTCCCTCCATCCTCACCACTCTCTTCCTTTGTTTCAAGAGAACAAAACAAACATACCGGGCAGGCAACTGGGAGGGAGCGGCGTGTTTCTATTCAAAACTCTTTTTCATGCCACCTGCCAAATAGAATTCTAAATCCCCCTTTAAAAAAAACTGTGCCCCATCCATGAAGTAGTTTAAGAACTGTGGCCACATCAGCAACCTCCTCCCTGGTCTGCACTTGCTGGGGTATGTCTCCCTTTTGAAAATCAGTATATTGTCTCTCTGTTTTCTATGGATTTGGTGTCTGAATGGATAGGCTTATGGGCTGCTAGAAGTTTCAGGGACCTGTCATCCAACTTCCTCATTGTGATCTCCAACCAACCACCTCCAACTGGTCATGTGGTTGGTCAGGCTGCAAAGCATGCTGGGGTTGTTTGCTGTTTCGCCAGGAAGGCCCTTCACCCCTGGCTGGAGGACAAAGAAGCAAAGTCTGTGTACAGGGAGTGAATGGGCAGATGGGACCAGGCGCCTCAACATCCTGGGGGTGGCGGGGGAGTGGGGACAGCCTGGAGCCCAGGAGGGCGAGTTGGTCGTCACCAGGTGGAAGACCTTGGTGCCGCCTTTCAACCTTCTGGGCTGCGATGCTCTCCTTGGTGACCCAATGTCGTTCTGGGTCCCTCCTGCTTTCCCACATTAGAGTTCCAAAGGCCAGAAGATGGGGAAGGGTGATGGACATTCCCACTTCCCAAAGGGGGTGCTATGGACTGAACTGTCTCCCCTCAAAATTCATGTTGTAGTCCTGACCCCCAGCACTTCACAATATGACCTTATTTGGAGACCAGGCCTTTCAAACGAGATGTCCTTGTAAAAAGAGGAGCTGAGGACACAGACACGCAGAGGCTCGGCCCTGCATGGACATGGGGAGGAGGCGCCAGCCCAGGAGAGGCCTCAGGAACCAACCCTGCTGCAGCCTGACCTGGGAACTCGGCCTTCAGACCGCGAGGGCCTTGGTGTCTGCTGTGGAGGCCGCCGGGCCTGTGGTCCTTTGTGACGCCGGATGCACATGGGGGAGTGCAGCCCTCACAAAGCAGAGACGGAGCTGCGGGTGGGTCCTCAGCACCTTCGGGACCTGCTCTGCACTCCTGCTGGGTCCCAGCTGCTGAGTCAGATGGGCTCATCCAGAAACAAGCCAGCTGCCCTCCCTCCTTCCCCGTAGCCTCACACTTGGGAGGCGGGGAGACTTCAGAAGTGCTTTGGTGCCAGCCCTGCCACTGGCAGCTCCAGCTGAGATCCTCCTGGACAAGGAGAACCCAAGTCCAAGGACAGCAAGAAAGGCCTTCTGGAGCTGATGGCCACGCCCTTCCTGCTGCAGCCACGCCCTTTCTTGATGACCACGCCCGCTGAGCAGATGACCACGCCCTCAGCTATGACCACGCCCACTTCCTGATGGCCACGCCCCCACCTCAGGGCTGCTTTCCGCTTTGATAAAAAACATCTTTTTAGATGTCAGGGCCAGAAGGCCCTTGGGGAAGGTGAGCCTGTTCTACAGGGCCCCAGGACGGCAGCATTTCCTGTGCTCAGGACTCCCTTCTCACCTTTCATACCGCCTCCCCAACTGACTACTGCGGCGCCTCCCTGAGCAGAGGTGCCCAGGGCGGCATCAGGAGCTTGAGGCATAGACTGCGGAGCGACGCGGGAGAAGCTTCATCCCTGGCCCAGCGAGCAACGTCCTCTCACGGGTGAGCTGCATGCATCCAGTTCATTATTCAACAACTGTTACTGGTTCCCGCTTCGGGCCAGTCTCTGGGCAGGGGCAGAGTTGGAAGGTGAGTGACTTGATCCTGGGCTCCAGGGGTGCCTGGTGAGGAGTTATCACAGTGCAGAGAGGCACCTGCACGCGATACACCGGGCTTCCTAGCAGAGGGGACATTCATCGAGGGCCGGCAGGGGCAGGGAAGGCCGGGAGCTGTTGGAGCAGAGCAAGGTCGGGGGTGGCTACCAAGGCTGGAGCCACTTGTCCAGGTCCCGACACTGCTGGCCTGTGGGATCCCAGGTGACAGGATCACAGGGTCCCTGTGGGCGTTGATGAGCTCCCTTGGGCAGGGTGTAGCCAGGGGTCGCTGGGTGGGGAAGGAGGAACAGAGGGCAGGTTGAAGGGTCTTCTAAGAGCCAATCAGTCCCTCAGAGGGCCAGAATGAGGGTCGACAAGGCGACTCCCTGGGTGTCCTGGGGCTGCTATAACAAAGACCACAAACTGAGTGACATCAAACCACAGAGGTTTATCTCTCATGGTTCTGGAGGCCTGAAGCCTGAGCTCGAGGCGTGGGTGGGGCTGGCTCCTTCCCAGGACCCCAGGGAGGAGCCTTGCCTCTCTCAGCTTCTAGGGGCTGCCCGCAGTGCCTGGCTTGTACACACATCACTTTGGTCTCTGACTCTGTCTTTACATGGCCTGATTCTGTCTCCACGTCTTCCGTTCTCATTTCTGTGGACAAATGAGTGTCCACATTTCCCTCTCCTTAGAAGGATGGCAGGCACATGGGCTTGAGACCCACCCCAATGCAGTTCGACCTGTCTTGATGTGACTATGTCTGCAAAGACCCTATTTCCAACAGGACGTTCCAGGTACCAGAGGTTAGGACAGGAATCCATTTTTTTGGGAGACACAATTCGACTCGCAGCAGTGACCAGTAGGGGACGAACAGAGGTCAGTGGCAGGATGTGGTGACAGTGCAGGCAGCCGGAAGTGGAGAGGAACCTGAGGCTCTCGCAAGGCCGACGCGGCCGTGTGTACCCAAATAGGAGACATCAGATAAGAGGTGGTGAGTGGAGTTGGTGATGGGGGGCTACAGAAGCCCTGGGGCTTCCATTCGGATGGGAATGGAACCCCCTCCCTCCCTTCCTTTCCCTCCTCTTTCCTTTCCTTTCGATTGCCTTGGAATTTCATTAGAAAATGAAGCACGGTTTTCCTGCCAGAAAAGAAACGTCTCTGAGTGCTGGCACCGGGACCTCGCGCTGGTCCAGTTGGCTCCAGGCCTGCTTTGGTGGCCAGGGTCACCTTTACGCCCTTCCTGCCTTGTGTCCATGCAGAGGCCAGCCCGGAAGGCAGGCGGAACCCCGCGCTGGCCTCCTGCCTCATCTACTGCAAGTGTCTCCCTGGATCTGGGCTCCTCCTCAATGCAGCGGCACCGTCAGGGGTGGGTGCCACTGTGATGTGTCATCACCTGCAGGTGGCATGTCCCTGTGCCAAGCTGAGAATGGCACTTTGTGACCAGCGTGCCCCGTGTCATCAGTCCTGTGTCGTGCTGCGAGGTGAGGCACCATTGCCCAGTGAGCCGAACACAAAGACTCCCTCTCGGCCTCGCTATTTTTAGTTTGATGCCTTGGACTCACAGCAGTTGGCCGGAGTCACTAAACCTCCAGCTTTCTCTTCCAGAAGCCAAGCCTGGCATTCCGAGGGGCAGGTGGGAGCTGGAGACGCGTCCAGAAGCCCCTTTGGCATCTGGACCCGACTCGGCCCCGGGTCATTCTCTGGGGGCTCCCTGATCCATCGTCTGAGGACACGCAGTGGACTCACCACAGGGACTGAGGCGGAATCAGAAACTCCAGACCCCAGCAAGGACCTGGAGCATCCTGGGTGGCCTGGCATCCAGCTGATGACCTCGGCCATCAACACCTGGGAGACTCCAGAGTCCTGGATGCTGAGAGGCCTGGGCTTTGGGGAAAGGCCTGGGAGGGGTGGTGCTGGGCAGACGGCTACCTGGAATAAATAGGATGGGGCCTGGCAGGCTTCAGTGGGGCCTCAGCGTGCAGTGTAACACAGGGCTGAGGGACATGGCGCAGGCTGGTCACACGGTGCTGGTCTCAGCCTGGCATGAAGATATGCTACTGCAGGTGACGGCACATCACGGTGGCACCCCGCCCCCAAGAGTCGGGCTGGGTGACAGGAGAGGGTGGGAAGATGGAGGGCACTGCCAGGCCTGTCTGCTGTGGGCTCAGCCCATACCCTCCAAGCTCAGTCACTTCAGACCTCATCAAATCGGGCAATAAGATCAGGGGCTTCACCCTTTGGGCACCCATAGGAGGCGAGCCCCACTGTGAGTCCGCAAAGAAGGCGCCTTCTGCCCTCCCTCCGAGCTGTGTTGCCGCCTGCCTCGTCCCCTCTCAACCTGAAACCCCCGGGGGCTCTGCTGACTGCTCTGTCATCTTCCTACTGTGCGTGTGTGTGGTGTATGTGCATGTGTGTGATGTGTGTGGTGTGTGTATTTGTGTGATATGCATGTGTGGTGCATGTGCATCTGTGTGATATGTGTATTTGTGTGATATGCATGTGTGGTGAGTGTGTGCATGTGAGTGGTGTGTGTGCATGTGTGTGACGTGCGAGTGTGGTGATTGTGATGTGCGTGTGTGTGGTGTGTGTGCAGATGTGTGACGTGCGAGTGTGGTGTTTGTGATGTGCGTGTGTGTGGTGTGTGTGCATGTGTGCGACGTGCGAGTGTGGTGTTTGTGATGTGTGTGTGGTGTGTGTGCATGTGTGTGATGTGCGTGTGTGGTGCTTGTGATGTGCCTGTGTGGTTTGTGATGTGTGTGGTGGGTGTGTGCATGTGTGTGATGTGTGTGGTGTGTTCTTGTGTGTGATGTGCATGGTGTGTGCATGTGTGTGATGTGCATGGTGTGTGCATGTGGGTGATGTGTGTGTACGTGGCATGTGCATATATGTGATGTGCGTGTTTGTAGTGTGTATTATTGTGTGTGATGTGTGTGGTGTGTGCGTGTGTAATGTGTGTGTGCTTGGTGTGTGTATGTGTGATGTGTTTGTGGTGTATGTGCATGTGTGGTGTGTATGGTGGGTGTGTACATGTGTATCATGTGTGTGCATAGTGTGTGGTGTGTGTTCCTGTGTGTGATGTGCGTGGTGTGTGCATGCGTGTGATGTGTGTGCATTGTGTGTGATGTGTGTACATGTGTGTGATGTGTGTGTGCATGGTGTGTGATGTGCGTGGTGTATGCATGTGCATGATGTGTGTGTGCATTGTGTGTGATGTGCATGCTGTGTGCATGCGTGTGATGTGTGTGCACTGTATGTGTGGTGGGTGTGTGCATGTATATGTGTGTGTGTACCATAGAGCTCCATCCCTCTGCAACAGTGGGAGGGGACATGGAAGGCATCTATCTTCCCTTCCTTCAGTGAGGAAGCAGGTAGGGGAGCATGGATGGGAGCTAACCTGGGAAGCAGAGCTGCGCGGTGAGCTGGCCCTTCATGCATGCCCGGACACAGCCCGTGCTGGGGACGATGGTGGGAGGCACAGGGGCCACTTGACAACCTGGGAGTGTGGGGCCTGGGTCTCTCTCCACCAGGCACTGAGATTAGACTGCCTTAAATCCATGACATGAATAAATAAATAATAAACAAACAAATACAAATGGTAACATTTATATAGCATTTACCAAGTGCCAGTGTGTTCTGGCATTTGACACGTATTGGCCCACTTAATCTTCCAAAAACTTCCCCCCACTGCACAGACAGAGACACTGAGGCACAGAGAGGGTGAGTGACTTGCCCCGGGGAGGTCACACAGCTGCTGGGCTCAAGGGCAAACAAATGACAAATCAGCCCCGTCTGCGCTCTCCACCAGGGCTGGGAGCTGAGCTCCGTGGCGCGGAACCTGGCGCATCTGTCTTCCCCGGGCAGCCCCCTCCCCTTCTGCTTCGACACATCACAGGCTACACCACCGGACATGCACACAGCTTCGCAGAGCAGCACAACCATGACTCAAGACGTGGAGAGGGCTTCGGGAACTCGGTTTTTCAGAAGACGCAACAATAAACCCATCGCAACAGGCCAGCCCTTTGCAAACTGAGGAACTAAGAATGAAAATGACTGAGGCTTAAAAATATCAGGCAGTTTCATCGATTCGTCCGTTTTAAATGGAAACACAAAATGTGGCCCCTCCACACAATGGAATCTCGCTCAGCCTTAAAAAGGCAGGAAATTCGGCCACGCGCTACAACATGGATGCATCTGAGGACACGATCCGAATGACCGAGGCCAGGCACAGAAGGGCCATCCTGTCTGACTCCACTTCTCTGAGGTCCCCGCACTCGTCAGGTTCAGGGAGACAGAAAGCGAATGAGCAGCACAGGTCAGGGGTGGGGGAGGGGATGGGGAAGGAGTGCTTATTGTTTCTGTATTTTACCACAATTTAAAATTAAAAAAAAAAAACAGGCAGACGGTCTAAAGCAAACGGAATAAAACGTTGTGGCTCTTCTTTTAGTTGTTTCTAGACCGAGTTTTCAGGGGTACTGGGCCAGTGCTCCCATTGCGTGACCAGCTTTTGGATTCAGGGAGATGTGGTCAGGGTGAGGGGGAGACAGGCGGTCAGGGATGGGGTCAAGACAAATAAGTTGCACCCTCAAGTGAAAATATTTCTTTCTGAGCTTGAAAATGTCGGGAGCCACCCCGGGCAGTTGAGTGCACTGGGCATCCCTGGTGCCCACGGCATGACTGTGCCCATGGTGCCAGGAATATAGGCACACACTCCTCCAACTCCTGCAGATGGACCCTTGCTTGTGCTCTCCCTTCCTTCCTTCCTTCCTTCTTTCCTTCCTTCCTTCCTTCCTTCCTTCCTTCCTTCCTTCCTTCCTTCCTTCCTTCCTTCCTTCCTTCCTCCCTCCCTCCCCTCCCTCCCTCCCTCCCTGCCTCCCTCCTTCCTTCCTTCCTTCCCTTCTTTCTTTCCCTTTTTCTCCTTTCCATTTTAATCTTTTTTTTTTTTTTTTTTTTTCAATAGTGTTTGGGGAGCAGGTGGTGTCTGGTTACATGGGTAAGCTCTTTAGTGGTAACTTCTGAGATTCTGGTGCACTGTCACCCGAGCAGTGTACACTGTACCCAGAGCGTGGTCTTTCATCCCCCACCCTGTGCACTTTCTTAGAACACTTTCTTCTCAAAAAGATTTGACCCCTGGAAATGCAGGCACCCAACTGGCCTTGGTCTCAACCTCCACAAGCCAGGCACTGACTTGCAAACTGCCTTCTCTGTGAGCCGTCCCTGCGGGCCCTGCACCTGCTCCTGGAAGCTGGAGGGATCCTGTGCTCAGGGTGGGTTTGTCTGGGGAGAAAGCCAAGGAGTGCAGACACGCTTTGTCTGGGACAGGCCAAGCTGGCGGGCTGTGCCGTCTGGTCTCTGGGGGCTCTCTGGGCCCTTCTTGCCCAAGACCTTTTGAAATTTCCCAGGAATGCGGCTTGCTGGGTCACCTGTGCCCAGGGAAGCAGGTGATTGGGTGGGAGAGGGTTCAGGGTTGCCCACCACCCCATGGGAAGCAAGCCCAGGACCGGGCTGCTGGGCCAGCCTCTCAGGAAATCCTGGCCCTCTGGGGCCCGGTCCCTGGCTCCTCCCTGCCCGGCTTGTGCCCCAAGGTGTCCTGGTTGCTGCACTGAGATCAGCAGCCCGGCATGTCCCCGTTTCATCTCTCATTTGCATGTCAGTTCATCTGAGGCGTCTGACGGGGACAGCGTGCCCTTCCTCTGCGCTAGATTTACCTCCCTGACAACCAGAGCTGTCTTTTGCCCATTTCTGAGGCTAGACAGCCCCTCCACCCACACTGAGCTCGGAGCGGCTGGCTTGAAGATGAAGGTGCAGGCTGTGGGACCCCAGGCTCCTGGGGCCCGTGGCTCTGGCTCCCTCTTCATGGTTGCCTGTGGTTCCAGCTCACAGTGGACTCGGGGAGTGACAAGACAAGTGACAGGAAGGTGCTGCCACTGCTGCTTGCAGAGTCTTCCGGGCTGATGGGTCCAGGGTGACAGAAGTGTCATGGGGGATGTGCTGTGCCCAGGCCTGAGGACCAGGGTGGCATTCCTGAGCCTCCCCACGTGCCCTGGCCTGCTCTGGAAACTTCACCCCATTCCTCAGCATGGCCTGCACAGCGAGCCTCTACTTCCCTGGGGAGAAAGTGACTTTGCCCAGGCCTCCCGGCTGGCAAGTGGCAAAGGCGGATGAGGCGAAGCTGTCCGTCTCAGCACCATGTCCCCACTGCTCCATGGGACCAGCCCTCCTGGATTCCCGGATTGGGCGGCATCGATTTAGCCTGAGAGGTTTCCAGGTCATTCACAGAAATTCCTGATGGCGTCAGGTGAGCTTCTGGCTTCCAGCTGTCCCCTCCTGGGCCTCTGGACGTTGGAAATGTCTGGCTAAAGGGGAGTTCAGGCCACACCAACGGGAAGGAGTGGGGAGGCCAGCAGCTCCCTAACTTCTCGGTGCCCTTGGGTTAAAACTGGGAAGGGCCCAGTTTCCAGGGCCCTCTCTGAGACAGCACCTGCCGTAGCTCTCAGGTGGTCAGGCACTTCGTGGCTGGTTGCTGGTTGACAAAGGAACCGAAAACGGAGGGTTCTTATTACTTTTCACAGCCTGGCTTCAATTCCGGCAGAGACAGGGGAGTCGTCCCCAGCCAGGGGTCAGGACAGCAACAAGGCCGGCAACTTCCATTGGTCCCTGTCCCCCACCACCGCCACCCCCTCCATTCATACACTGGGAACCCCAAAAGGGTGCGAGTGACCCCCTTCCTTCAGCAGCTTTTCTTGGTTCAATGAACTTACAGTACCATTTTTATACCAATTTAAAGATCAAAAGTTATAAACAGGCAGACAGATGATAGGCTGGAAGTGGAGAGGATGGCGAGGAGAGCCGCTGTCCACCTGGGAAGAAGGGCGTAGACAGTGATGCTGGAGTAGAGAAACCCGGAGAGGGGTCAGTGCGGCCGGGGGACGCGGCCCTGCACCAGTGAGCAGAGATGCTGTGGCCACAGGAGAGAGCGCTGCGTGTGTGGGCTGAGCAGGCCATGCCTTCTAAAATGAAAGGAGGTTTGCATTTGACCACGTCAGGGGGCAGGAGAGGGGAAAGGCACACAGGAGCCGCGTGGGGCTTAAGGCCCCACCGTGCTGACCACACCAGACAAGGTTGGGGCAGTGCACTCTCCTCTCCCCTGAGGAGCTGGGAAACACCAGCTCATGCTCGTACCAAAGCAAGAAATGAAGGCAGAGGGGCCTGAACAGGACGGGTCAGTAGAAACAGGCAGCATGGAGTGACATTCCCCTGGGCCAGGACCAGAGACCACTCCAGCAGGGTGTGGAGACCTGGACTCCAAGTGCAGCGGGGAGGACCTGAGCCAAAAAGGGACAGCTCTGGGGCCCACAGACGCTGGCCTTGGGTCCCAGGACCAGGCTGGTGAAAGCATCATGAGAAGGCCTGGGCAGGCCCCACTAGCTGCCCAGGGCACGGAGCCCTGGGCTCCCGCAGGTGAAGGGGGCAGGCATAGATGGGGCGGAGGCAGGCGTAGGTGTGGCGTAGCCACGATGGGTGGCAAACTATTAAGAACTGGGAGCCAGCTTCTGCGGACGCTTGAACACTTTCTAGCATTGCTCCTCCCTTTGGGCTGTGCGCATTCGCTGCCCTGGTTTAGAGTAGAAACAGCCTCGCAAACTCAAGCAGCGGCCGATGCATTCAAACCTGGGTTCCAGCTGCAGAGCAAGGCCAGGAGCAGAACACCACAGGCCAGAGGTGCCAGGGAGGCCGTGCAGAGTGCGAGTGTCCCGAGGAGGCCGCCGGGCCAGGGCAGTGGCACCCACAGAGGCTCGGGAGCATTCAGTCTCGCACAGATGTGGCTCCTCGCTACACCCACAGCCAGGCCTAGGGGTCCCAAAGGCCTCTCTCTTCCCCCACTCAGAAGATTGGCAAACCCAAGCCTGGATGTACCACCAGGTGGGACCCCCACCAGCTCCCCAGTGCTGAGTGCATTGTCCCTGTCGACCCATGGGCAGCTCAGCTGAGCAAACCCTTTCTCCATAGGCAAGAGAAAGGAGCAGGTGCAGCAGCCAGGGTTCCCCAGGGTAGGGGAAGCTGAGGAAAGGAAAAGACAAACCCTCTGGGGAAAGACGAAGCTTCAGCTCCTAGAGGACACAGTCTCTCCGAAGCAAAGACCTCAGCACTCTAGGTTTGGGGACCTGGGCTCCCACCTCTCCCATTCTTCAACAGCCCACCTGAGGGTCTGGACACGGGGTGAGGGGCGAGAGGAGGGCTTCACCTGGTGCTGGGGAAGTGCCAAGTCCTGATCTGTGCACCTAGCAAGCCAAGGAACAGACAGGGACAGGCCTGTGCAGATGCTGCTGGCTGGGTGGAGGCTGTCCTCAGGCCCTTCAGCAGCTTCTCACCAGGCCATCCTCCTGGCCACCGGTTCTGCACAAAGGGCTCCTTCCCCACAAAGCCCACAAAGCTGATCATCAGGAAAAAAAAAAACAAAAAACAAACCTGTTCATCAGGCCCCATACGGGATTGGCCCACCCAGCCTGCAACATCTGCTGCTGTTTATCATTTGTGGTTTCCTTCCCATTCCCATTCACTCTGGACCCCAGCACTCGGCACATAGTAGATGCTCAATAAACACGGTGGTTCATTGACCAGGCAATCTGCCTTATCCCATTTAATTCTTAGCACAGCAACACAGGGGCACAGAGTGAAGTAGCTGAGCCAAGGTTCTTGAGATGAGAAGGGAGCACTGAAACTGGAGCCTCAGTTGGACTCCAGGGCATGGAGTCCTGCTTTCCTGTAGGGCTCAGGAGGCACCTGCCGACTCACTTCACACCCCCAGCTTTCTCTGCACGACCTCTGAAGGAAAAGCCCCCGAGGAAGGAAGACAGAATGCCCCAAATTCCTGCTGCTGTGTCTCACTGCGTAACTCTGGTGATGTGACACCTGTGTGTGTCTGGACTTTTCTTCATATAAATAAAGCACTGACCTGGCTGCCAAGTGGCGGCAGCGGCTCCTCCGAATCGTCAGGGATGTCTGCAGAGTTACCTGCACAGGTAAGGCCAAGCCAGGAGACACCGGCATTTGCCACCCGGCGCCTCCCTCAGACAACTTCAGATCGTCAAAGTGGAGCTTTGCCAGAGCAGAGAACTCAGCAGAACCCCCGGTTTCGAATGTTCCCTCCTTTCTCCCCATCTCTGCAGTCTCAGGGGGAAACTGAGAGGGCCAGGGGGTCAGGTAACCAGAGGGACAAAGAGCAGAGATAATGAAGGAGCCGGCGTGCCTATCACCAGGACTCATGGCCAGGTGGTGTGGAAGAACACGGTGACAGAAAGCAATACATCCCTCATCTCCAGCCCCCAGGGGCCCCCAGGGCCCCCTCCTAGGAAGCAATACGGGTTTGTTTCCACCACCTTTGATGGAGAGGAGATGGCACGGATCGCAGGGAGACAGATTCATGCTGGAAATTCCAGGATTTACCCAGTGCCTGGTACTTTAAGAGAAGGAATGGCGGCTGATGGCAGCGGCGCTGAAAGTGCTCTCAGCTGAGCCTGGTGCAACCCACCCGTGACAGCGCTGCTGGGTGTGCAGCCTGGGAGGCGAGCGAGAAGTTATCATGCTTTGCCTGGCACATGCTTGGGCAAACGATTCAGCTTCAACCAGGGCTCACAGTCCAGCTAGGAGCTGCCAGCGGGGTTCACAGCAAGGGGCAGAGGGCGGGGGCAGCTCAGGAGCAAGCAACAGACCTCCTGGAGACGGGGGGCCGGCGGGCGGGGGGGAGTTGGAGACCAGTCTGGCGCCTCCCTGTTTACCCGGGAAAGGACATTTATGGAAGGAACTGAGGGGAGAATAATGCTCATCGTGTTCTGCAGCGTTCCAGGCAGTGTTTACGTTCATTCGTTCCCTTCTCATTCCAGTCTATAAAGTAGATTTTATGATGCCTTCTTTAGAGACGAGGATGCCAGCTGGGAGAGCCAAGGGGCTTGCTCGTGGTTACAGGAAGTGGTGGAGCTGGTGGTCAGTCCGCCTCTCCCCCTTACAGGTGCCGCATGCCATGTCTCCCCAAGGGCCCCCCTGCAGGCTGCTTTCCTGGAGATCACCCCAACCTCAGCGTGTCCACTGTGAAAGGCTATCCTGCCCACAGTAACAGCCTGGCCTGCCACGCCCAACGTCCTCCTCCCACCCCTCCTGAAGCTATCCTCCACTTTTCACCTGCTTCCAAGAGAGCTGCTCCCGGGACACCTTTGGGAAGTTCTTAGGATGGACCTGCTTACTGTAGATCTGGTGATTACTCACTTTAAAAAGATTTCTTTTTTTAAAGGCAGGTCTTCGATACATTCTCATCTATTGGGCAGAAAAAGTGTGTGTGCATGTGCCTATGTGGTGTGCATGTCTGTGTGCTCGTGTGCATGTGTGTGTATGCATTTGTGTGCGTGTGTGTGAGTGGATGTGTGAGCACTGGAGCATGTGTGTGGATGTGTGTGAGTGTGCATGCTGGAGCAGTGACATATTCAAGGGAGGGCCACTCCTTCCTTTGGGGAGAAAGGAGGCTGTTACAGTCCCATGCAATTGCAGACTCCTGGTCCTGGAGTCAGAGACCTGGGTCTAGTTGTGCGTCTGCCCCTGCCCAGCTGCCCCGCACTGATGAAATACCGGGGTGACCACCTGTCCTTGAGGATGCTTCCTCCTCCCGGTTATCTGAGTCTCTCAAAGCCGGCTACAGTAGAGGAGGGCTGTACTTTCCATTTCACGGGGATCAAGCTGGGCACAGGGTGAGGGCGGCTTGTTGACTTAAATCTACTGATTAAGCCGGCTAAGGGCACATCGGGGAACAGGAGAAACTCAAGCCTGGCCGGCACCTGCTCTGTGCCGGGGTATCTCCCCCTGGCCTCCTTCAGTGGGGTACTCCGTGGGCAGAAAGGTGAGAAGCAGCTGCACGGGCTTCCTGAAACGTCCAGCTGAGGTTTGAGGGATTTCCTCACAATGGCTTTTCCCTGGGGACTTTAGGGGGAGCTCATGAGAGCCCCTTCCAAGCCGGCGCGCTCATTGTCCCTCTCCGCCCGTCAGAGGGGGCCACGAACAAAGGGGGTCTATTCTGAACCCCTCTCCCGTGTAACTCAAGTCCGCTAGAAACACTGGACATTCGAGGGACTTCCTATCTCCGCACAGGAGGGGACAGCCGGACCCGCTGCCCCCCAGGCTCTCCGCGGCGACCCGGAGGTGCAGCGGCCCGGAGTCCCCCTCTGTAGTCGGAGCTACCCACCTGCGAGGGAGCAGCTCCCCGCTGCCGGCGCCCCCCGCACCTGCCCCCGCGCGACAGGAAGCGGCTGCTGCTCGCCCCCTCCGCGGACCACGACCCAAGGGCTGCCCGGCGGGCCGATCCACCGGAAATTAAAGGCTTCATGTGCCAGCCCTTGAATGTAAAAACTCAGCCTAATCAGATCTTTAAAAAGAAAAGCTCTGCCTATGAAATGGAAACACTAGCCCGCCCCCCCCCAACCCCCAGGCGAGTCGCCCCTTTCCCCGGGGAGCCGGCGCATGGGGACCCCCGCCCCCGACCAGAGCTGGCGGAGCGCACGGAGGCCGCAGCCAGAACCCGCAGACGCACGGACAGTCCCGCCCCGCCGCGCCCGGCCCCGGCGCTGTTCCCGGGGGGGAGGAGGGGGTGTCTGGGTGGGGGAGGGGGCTACCTTCTGAATGCGTCCATCGATGTCCAGGTAGATGGCCTTGGGCCGGTAGCTGGAGGAGCCGGATCCCATCCTGCGCCCGGCGGCTGCACTTGGACTTTTTACTGTACTTTCCCGACGCCAGCCGCCGCGGGAGGCGGGGGAGGGGAGCAGGGGAGGGGGCGGGAGGGGGCGGGAGGGGGCGGGCGGGGGGCGGCCCGCGGCGCTCAGCCAACCAGAGCCGCGCCGCCACCGGGCCCGGGACGCCCGGGAGCCGCCGCCGCGCGCCGCAGGGTCTCCTCCTCCGCTCGGCTCGCGCTCGGGCTCGGGCTCGGGCTCCGGCTCCGGCTCGCGCGCTCCTCCTCCCGGCCGCCCGCCCCTCCCCCCTCCCCCCTTCCCCCTCCCTCCCGAGTCTCTCCTCTCTCCCCTCCTCTTCACTCCCTTCACCTCCCTTCCCCCTCTTTCTTCTTCCCTTGACTCCAGCCCCCTGTCGGCCGCCTATCTCCCGATGCCCCCTGGATAGCTGTGCAGAGCCCTGAGCGACACCTTCGGCCCGGAGCCGTCTCCCTAAGCCAGCCGTGGGGACCCGGCTCCCCACGCGGTCTGTCACTCCTAAGCCAGCGCTGGGCTGAGCGAGGCAGCGGCGCTGTGGACCCCGCAGCCCCGCCGGGAAAACTCCCCTCGCTCCTCTGTCCTCGCTGCGACCGCCACCCTCATTTCATTTGAATAGAAAACGGGAAAAGTTCCTTCTTGTTCACCCACTGCTTTCCCAAGCCTCCTCCAGCTGCGCCCAGAGCTGAAATGGCGATTTTATTTCTGTCCTGTATGGGGCCGGACCGAGGATTACCCCGCCACAAGCTCTCTGCTGGGTTCTGCATGTTCGTCCCCTACCCCCTTGTGTGAATTGCTACAGGGAGTGTGGGAAAGGCGGGAGGGAAAGGGGGCTGTGGGCATCCTCTGGACCTGCAGAGCGCAGAAGGGGCTGCCTTGGCCGCCCCCAGTTCTCCTGGGCTCCTCCAGTGGGAATGGGGTTGGTGGCTGGGGGAGGAGGCTCAGATGCCGTGGTCCTGGCCCTGGGTGTATGTCGCCTTTGGAAGCAAGTATCAAAGCCAGCCGGAGCATGTGCTATTGTTTCGTTGGAAGTGAGTTCCAAGCCACCGCTTTCCATCTGTTGAGTGTCTGAGTGCTGCTTGTTGAGAGAGTCTGGTGCACACAGGCTCCTCCTTCCCGCTGGGGCCTGCTGGAGCCGGCCAGCCAGTGCCAGGGCCAGTGGTCACTTCCTCTCCCTTCCCTGGCCAGCCTGGTCTCCACCTGGTGGATGGTCACAGGCTTTACAGACACCCCAGGGCCACTGGAGCCCTGGTGGCAGCTGGGATCCTGCGGAAGGTGAGGGCTTCCTGCCTGTCCGTGGGAGTGGCATCGTCCTGTGAGGTAAGTGGTTGCCCTCAGCCTTTGGCCAGTCCATCCTGTGTCACTTTATGTCTCCCACCTGCTTTCATGGCGGGGGGCGTGCTCCCAAAGAACAACAGCTTGGAACTCGATAGCCTGGCACCCCCTGCCCACAGCTCCAGTGGAGTCTGTGTGAGAGCTTGGGCACCATGAGCTGTGCTTTTCAAGTGACAGGGGTGAGAAGGGGACAGCCTGGAGGCCTTTGGGGTGGGGGGGCCCAGCTGGGTGGTTACAGTGGGACACCTGACTCGCCATGGGGATACTGTGTCCCGAGCTCATTGAAGTGAGCACTATTACTAGTAGTTCAATTTGTTGTCAAATGTTCCGGCGCTATTTGGGCTAATCCAGAGACTGTGCTGTTGGGGCCGCGTGTGCCTCCTGGCATGGAGTTCTTATCAGCAGATGGCTCGTTGGCTTGCCACTTAGTTATTCTCCATCCCTTATTGTCATCTGGCCTAGTCTTCTGTAACCATTTCCTCCAAGAGCCCCAGAAGGACGAGTGGCCACCCATGGGGGGTGGTTCTGCAGGGCAGTTCCCCGGTCTCAGAAGACTCTGTGTGCATCCAGCGCCAGTGCAGGCTGGCCCTAACACTGCCTGACTGATTCTGTGCTCAGAAGAATAATCGCATCTATCATTATTTTGCACTCTTAGGAGCTGGACTGGACTGCTGTATAGAAACTGGATCGATGGGGCTGCAGCAGCTGCCCAGAGAGGAACCCTTTCCTCTCCCAGATCCCCATGGAGCAGTGCGGTCTTCCGTTCATCAACAATCTCATTCCTGTGTGTTGGGTGCTGTTCTGGGCGCTGGGGATTCAGTAGTGAACAGAATAAGCAGAGATCCCTGGCCAGAGAAGCTGGCATTCTCTGGGGGAGACAGACACGATAGTATAAATAAATAGAATGTGTAGAGTGTTGCATAAAAATTAGGGCAAAGAAGAAAAATCCACAGTGAGACCCTATCTCTAAAAAAGAAAAATCCTGTGGGGAAGGGGAGATAGAACGTGCAGTGTGAAGGAGTTGGAATTTTAGAGAAAGTGGCCAGGCAAAAGGTCACGTAGGAGGAAGGACCTCATGGGCATTAGGAGCAAGAAGCCTGTGTGTGTCAGAGGGAGGGACCTCTGGCACAGAAGCCGCCTCATGCAGGAGGCTGCGTGGCCAGAGTGGAGGGAGGGAGTGGGCTCTGGGGTACCGGAGTGGGCTGTGAGGTCAGAGAGGTGACGGGGCAACCCCACGTGGTCACATGAATGGCCTGAGCTCACTCTTCCTCCACTGCATGCCTTGCGGAAGGCAGCGCAGAGGGCTGTGGTCTGACGCGAGTTTTCACAGGTTCCTCTTGGCTGCTGGAGGAGGGTGCATGGAAGGGGCCGGGCAGGGAGGCCAGTGAGCAGCAGCTGCAGCCAGCTTTGCAAAGCGTGATAGGGCTTGAACCACGGTCAGGTGTGTTGGGGTCCTTCAGCGAAGCAGATCAGTAGTGAGGAGTTGGCTCACATGAGGACGGAGGCTGAGAAGTCCTGCCAGCTGCCGCCTGCAAGCCAGAGCCCCGGGAAAGCTGGTAGTATTGCTCCGGTGTGAGCCTGAGGGCCTGACACCCAAGGAGCTGACGGTGGGCACCCAGTCCCAGGGCAGAAGGCCAGTGTCCCAGCCGGGAGCTGACAGTGGGCACCCAGTCCTAGGGCAGAAGGCCAGTGTCCCAGCCAGGAGCTGACGGTGGGCACCCAGTCCCAGGGCAGAAGGCCAGTGTCCCAGCCGGGAGCTGACAGTGGGCACCCAGTCCTAGGGCAGAAGGCCAGTGTCCCAGCCAGGAGCTGACGGTGGGGACCCAGTCCCAGGGCAGGAGAAGGCCAGTGTCCCAGCCGGGAGCTGACGGTGGGCACCCAGTCCCAGGGCAGGAGAAGGCCAGTGTCCCAGCCGGGAGCTGACAGTGGGCACCCAGTCCCAGGGCAGGAGAAGGCCAATGTCCCAGCCGGGAGCTGACGGTGGGCACCCAGTCCCAGGGCAGGAGAAGGCCAATGTCCCAGCCGGGAGCTGACGGTGGGCACCCAGTCCCAGGGCAGGAGAAGGCCAGTGTCCCAGCCGGGAGCTGACGGTGGGCACCCAGTCCCAGGGCAGGAGAAGGCCAATGTCCCAGCCCAAGCAGGCAGGCAGGAAGAAAGAGGCAATTCCTCCTTCTCCTGCCTACTTGTTCTCTTCAGGCCTTCGAGGGGTTACATGATCCCATGCACACGGGGAGGCACCTGCTCGCCACAGTCCACCACTGCAAATGCTGGTCTCATCCAGAGGCACCTCACAGACTCCCCCAAAGACAGCACGTCCCCAGCTATTGGGTGTCCTGGGCTGGCCAGGTGGACACACAGACCTCACCTGTGCAAGTGGTGAGGAATAGTTGACTCTGCATCCAAGTTGGAGGTTGTGGGGTCTTCATTTGTGCCTGTTTCCTAGGCGGACGTTGTGCCTCTTCTCTGCCCTCCTTCCCCCGGCTCTGCCTGCAGTCATGTTCCTTGGTCCTGGACAGCCTTGGTGGGGAAGTTTCCAGAAGTGGCGCCTGCTCCATGCACCCCACATCAGCCCCAGGGGCTCCTGGTATCCTAAACCTGCATCCCTGCTCTTGGCCCGGCTGCCAGGAATGCTGCCAATGTGAGTTCCTCTGAATCAAGGTAAAAATGAAGGAAACCTCCTGCCTCTGCCAGGCAGGCCACGGACCAGGCTGGGGACCCTGGGTGGGGACCAGGCTGGGGACCCTGGGGGACCCTGGATGGGGACCAGACCCGGGATAAGGCTGGGGACCCTGAGTGGGGACGAGGCTGGGGACCAGGCTGGGGACCCTGGATGTGGTCGAATACCTCCTCAGCTCAGGCCTTGGTTCTTTGGGGAATGTGGTGACTGAGTTCACATATGCACGAGCGACGTTTCCAATTGTCTGAAAACTTCAGACAGAGTGTGAGATTCTGCCCGTGTGGGAGAAGGAGGCTGGAGATGGAGGAGTTTCTGGAGGTGCCAAGCCCCAGGGCTCCCAAGAGCCAAGTGGGTCCAGCCTCTGCCTCCATCCTCTGCCCAGACTGCATCTTCTTCTGGTACCTTCCAGGGTGCACGCAGGCTCATTCCTGCATGCAGAGCTCTTTAATTCCCAAAAAAATCACACCAAAGGGGAGTTTCAAATTAGGGCATCAGAGCCAAATTGAAAATCAGAGGAGCTGAGCCCGGAAGAAGGGCCAAGACCACAGAGTGAGGAGCTGGTTGCTGGTCTCCAGGTGCCAGGCCAGCTTGCTGTCTCCAGCAAGAAAGGGCCAAGCAAAGCCACATGAGGAGAAGAGAAGGGTCTGGCCTGTCCTTGAAGAGTGAGCACCCTCCCATGAGATTGGAATCCTGGGAAGCAAAGTCCGAGCACCCCGGAAAAGTCTAAAGGGGGTTCCCAGAGGCAGAAGAAGTTGTCCAGGCGGTGTGTCCTACCACAGCCAGCAGCTCCCAGCAGCCATTGGCCATGATCAGAGCCATGGTCAGTGGCAGCTACTGAACCAGTGCCCGTGGGCGTCATCTGCCTTTTCTCTCTTGGGTCTAACCAGCATTTCTCGTAACTATTCTGAAAAGACTCCAGTCACTTCCTCCACCACCTCTTCCGAGCTGGGGATGGTACACGGGGTTGGGGAAAAATCAATTCATCAAACAAGCAAAATGTATTCAGCACCTGCTTGCTGTAGACCAGGCACCGGGCAGGGCTTGTGAAAAGGAGTTTAAGCCCTCTGGACCCTGGAAACCTTATGGGAGAGAATTAAAATAAATCAGAGGGGCAGAGGTAAGAGCTTTACCTTCTGAAATGTGCACCACTGAACACCAAGAGGAATCAGCCTGTCTTGTGCGTGTATAATGCACCTGCCACGATGAGCTCTCCAGGATGACCACTGGGCGGGATGCACCAAGAATCAGAGGAATGGGGTGACTTTGACCTGAAGAAGCTGTCATTCTCTGGGGAGACAGACAAGATGGGATCAATAAACAGACAGGCAGATGGTCTGCCCTTGACCTTCGTGTGAAAGAAGACGCTGGCACAAAGATCTCACTTCCGTGTCCGTCCTAGTAGTATTTGATTTACATACTCTCCACCTGTTTCTTTTTATGGTCTTGGTAATTGCAAAATTATTACTAGCTGTAAATATTTCAAACAATGTGGTAGAAAAGGCAAAGTCCCTCTTCTAGTAGAGAAAATGGAGGCCAGGTGCGGTGGCTCACGCCTGTAATCCCAACACTTTGGGAGGCCGAGGCGGGCGGATCATGAGGTCAAGAGATTGAGACCATCCTGGTCAACATGGTGAAACCCCATCTCTACTCAAAATACAAAAATTAGCTGGGTGTGGTGGCAGGCATCTGTAGTCCCAGCTACTCGAGAGGCTGAGGCAGGAGAATCGCTTGAACCCGGGAGGCAGAGGTTGCAGTGAGCCAAGATCGTGCCATTGCACTCCAGCCTGGGCAGCAAGAGTGAAACTCCATCTCAAAAAAAAAAAAAAAGAAAAAGAAAATGGAGACCCATCCCTTCTTACCATGGACCAGCAGGTCCCTGACGCCCGTGTGCTTCTGACTCCTGGCCAGCTTCTGGTGTTATGGGCGTTTGGATTTTCCCAATATGTTGTTGTTGTAAACAGTGTGAACAAACACCCACATCCATATCTTTTGTTGGTTGTGTTGCTGCTCTTTGGAGTTGATTTTTGGAAGTAAGATTTATGGGTAAAAGTTTTTTTGTTTTTAAGACGGAGTCTCACTCTGTTGCCCAGGTTGGAGTGCAATGGCACCATCTTGGCTCACTGCAACCCTCACCTCCCGGGTTCAAGTGATTCTCCTGCCTCAGCCTCCCGAGTAGCTGGGATTATAGGTATCTGCCACCATGCCCGGCTAATTTATGTATTTTTAGTAGGGACGGAGTTTCATCATGTTGTTCAGGCTGGTCTTGAACTCTTGACCTCAGGTGATCCTCCTGCTTGGCCTCCCAAAGTGCTGGGAGTGGCGTGAGCCACTGCGCCTGGCCAAAAGTGTGTTTTTTACACCTTTGTGTGCTGGTAAAAGCATATTTACATTTTTTTTTATTTTGCCAAATTGCCCTCCAAATTGGTTAGACCAATTTATTATACTCCCACGATCATAACACGAGAGGATCCTTTCACCACACTTTCAACAAAATAGGAGAGACTTAGTCTTGTTTATTTTTTCCAGTGTAGGGAGGGAAGGATCTTGTTTTGATTTTCATTTCTGTGTTTATAAGCGAGACAAGATGTTGCTTGTGTCTATTACCCGCTGCCTCAACAGTGAGTTTGTATTCTTTGCCCTTTTTTTCATTTTAACATCTTATTGATTTTTACAAGCTCCTTCTATGTAAAGGATAGTAACCCATTGGCTGTTATGTATTTTGCAACTCTTTTCTCCAAGTCTGTGGCTTGTCTTTTAACTTTCCTCATGTAAGTAATCAAAACTGTGCCACTTTTCCTGTAGGTATTCTGGGTTTCTCGTCAGCCCAGAAAGGAGGCATCATTTATAATAGAAAATTAAAATGGAAAGAATAAGAAAGAAGTGACCTAGATTTCCCCAGGTTGGGAAAGGAAACTGTGGCATGCTGACAGAGGGGAGCACTGAGGACGGTGACTACGACGAGGGGACAGAGGCCGAGGGAGAGGCTTCTGCCACGTCTGGTGACTGCAGAGACGGCAGGGGCGTTTGCACGCTAGCCGCCTGTCCATGTGCACCCACGGCCCACTTGTTGAGCGCATGCCACCTGCTGGGCCTGGCCATCCACCCGCGCACAGAGCCTCCCCGCTCACCGAGCTTGCACACCAGCGTCAGGCTTTGTGAAATCCAGCAGAGCTGAAACGATTTGGGATATGAAGTGTTTAGAGTGGTGGGATCCTAGGCTTTAAAAAAAAAATTATTTCCAAAAAATTTGAGCGGTGAGGTTATTTTTACCACAAACTGAGAGAAAGGGGAAGTGAAAGGGATAGAAAATTAGCCAGGACAAAGCAGCATCCTCCGTTTCTCAGAAGTGGCTGGATAGGAAAGAACAGATCCGTGTAGATGCGAAGTGGTGCTCTGGCCTTCTGGGGCTGGGCAAGTACTTGTCATTTTGCGGTTGTGGTGTGGAGTTGTGGCGCTTCATGAGGGGGCATTTGCTGGCTGCTCTGACTCCCTGCTTGTGGACAGCAAGTGCCTCTGTGGGAAGCTGGCGGGTCAGGGCCACCTTGCCTTCTCTTTTGGTGCATTTTGGTGGCCTCTGGGTCTCTGGCTTCCCCCTCCCTCTCCATCCTTTCCTCCTGCACTTCCTCAGGGATCTTTCTCTTGTGCTCATCCGTCCCTGTCATGTCCCTGCTTGGCCTCATTGGGGACTAGCTTCCCAGGGTGGCACATGTGGGCTTCTCATGGCCTCTGGGATGGTCCGCCTGGACTTCCCATGCACCCCCCAGGGTGGCCTGCCTGGGCTTCCTGTGGCCTCCCCCAGGGTGGCATGCCTGGGCTTCTTCAGGACTCCTGGGGGGGGTGGCACACCTGGATTTCCCTGGTCCCCTGGGGTAGCATGTCTGGGCTTCCTATGGCCCCCAGGGTGGCCTGCCTGGGCTTTTTCAGGACCCCTGGGTGGGTGGCATGCCTGCCTCTGTTGTCTGGTCCCTGTAGCTTTTGTCCCCACTCCTGAAGGCACCAGATACTCTGCTGTCACTTTCCTGACTTTGCACATTGTCTCACTGGAGAAGAATGTCCCTCCGTTTCTCCACCCCTTGGTCACCTTATTCTTTAAGATTTGTTACGGTGTCATCTACACGGTCACGTCTTCCTTGAATCCCTGGATCCCTGGAGCAGACCCAGGAGCTCCTCCCCAGGTCCTTGAGACCCCCAGCATGCCTCGGTGGTGCCTGCTGTGTGGCCCTGGACAGCCTGTGTCTCCTCCCCAAGCCGCAGATTTTTCATTTATCAAATGAGGATGACAACGAGCAGCCTGAAAGCTGGGGATTAACTGGGAGGATGGGAGTGTGCCTGCAAATCCCTCAGCCTGGGGCCTCCCAGGAGGCTGCCGTACAGCTGTCCCCAAGGCTTGCACCCTGTGCGCTGCAACAATGCTGGTCCTCCCCACTCTATAATGAACTTGCTGAGGATAAGGACCGAGGGAGGCTCCTGGCGGCCTCTCTGGCAGGGGCAGGCCCCACACCTGGAGCAGAGTGGACAGGCAGTGTTCCATCAGTGAGTGACTTTATGCAACCCTGCTCCTTCTGTACAAAGCTCATCTGTCTCTGACTTCATTAATATTAAAAACAATACTAAAAGCCAACTCTGCACCCCTCACCCCCTTGGGCTAAAACAGCTTTCCTGAACTGGAGAGGTGCTGCCTCATGCAGACCCCAGGAGGCCTCTGTCCCCGGCCACGGGCCTGTGACTCTCTTGTCGCCTATGCCCACTGGAGCTGGGGCCCCAGACACACGAGACGCGCACACGGCGGCCACAGGCCCCAAAGGCAGTTGCTGGGCTCTGCTGTAGCACGTGACCTTCTCGGCATGAGCTGGGGATGGCGCGGCTGGGAAGATAACCTTGTTTTGGTCACGAGGTTCTGCCATCAGCAGGGCCATCTGAGCCAGACTGCTCTGTGTGCCAGGACGGTCTCTAAGGTGGGAGTCCCCCCTGTCCCCTTTGCACAGCTTAACGTCTCTTCACGAGGAGCGTGGCCCACCTGCAACTCATCTCCCACCTTCTTTCTCATTCAGATTTCTGGAGCACTGACTGGTTTTCAATTCACACTTCTTTCCAGTGACCTGGGCTGTTCTCTGGGCCAGCCCACTCCTTATGAGCCAGTGTCTGAGTGTGACTGACAGGCACCCTGGGTGGGGCTTTGAGGCCCTTCAGGTGCAATAGGACCCTACCTCTCGAGCTCGTTGTGGTTTATAGGGCTGCATTTTTTGTGGGAAGACCAAGGAACGATGTGTGGGGAACTGGAAGAGGGTCCGAGCAGGCCAGGCTGGGGCGAGCTGGGGGCCTGGATGCTTCGGCCACAGTAGCCTGGAGGTCAATCCTTAGCCCCCCGCAGGCACTCTCAGCTCGCCAGCCAGCTGGCGTTTCTGTAAGAATCTCATTTCCTCCAGCCACGGAAAGCTCCTTGGTGGTAAATGAGCTCCTGTGAGAAGCCAAACCGAAAGGCTGGGCCTTTCCGTGTGGACCTCTCAGGCCAGCCCCAGCTGGGAGAGCGGTGGCGTCGGAGTCTCTCTTTTCAGCCTTCCCGGCCTCCGGGGGCTTCCCAAGGTGACCATGTGAGCAGCTGCAGATTCTAAGCGAGGGTCAAGGCTGATCCAAGAAGCCAAATGACCCCTCTGCTCAGGCCTGACTCCAAACTGAGTCAGCCATCAAAAGTGCAAGAAACTGCAAACTGATGATGTCATTTCCAGAAATAGGACTTGGAATCCTAATTGTCCTCAGACCTGAGCTCCATTGTCCCTAACAGCATAGACCCATAGGTCCTGTCATCCCACTCCGTAGCAAGCTGTGTAAAGAAGAGGGCTGCGTCCTGCTTATTTTGAGTGACTTGCACAGTACTTGTCACATTCCTTTAGAAATAGACTGAATGCTAGTTTTAGGCGCAAGAGCTTGTATTTATTTTAGTGAAAAACTGTGGCCATGCTTTTTCAGATTAATTTCTTTCTTTCTTCTTTTTTTTTGAGACCGAGTCTCGCACTGTAGCCCAGCCTGGAGTGCAGTGGCACGATCTCAGCTCACTGCAACCTCCACCTCTAAGGTCCTTCCTCAGCAATTCTCCTGCCTCAGCCTCTGGAGTAGCTGGGATTACAGGCACACGCCACCATGGCCAGCTAATTTTTGTATTTTTGGTAGAGATGGGATTTCACCATGTTGGCCAGGCTGGTCTTCAACTCCTGACCTTGTGATCTGCCCACCTCGGCCTCTCAAAGTGCTGGGATTACAGGAATGAGCCACCACACTCAGCCTCTGATTAATTTCTTAAGGACCGCCTGCTCCCATGAGCAGGAAGCCACCTGCTGGAGGCCCTCTCACTCCTACCTGTCCGAAACACCAGGTGTTTGCTCAGGTCAGAGGGAGTCTCTGACCCCTTCACGCAGGGAGAGCACAGGGCTCCTGCCAGCCCATTTCTTCTATTGCTTCCTGAAAACACAAGCAAACAGACCCAAAGCGCCCCTCCCCAAGCGTGTGTAAGATAATATTTCGCAGATTGCAGGATGATAGAAAACTGAACTCTTGGCTGGGCTCAGTGGCTCTCGCCTGTAATCCCAGCACTTTGGGAGGCCAAGGTGGGTGGATCACCTGAGGTCAGGAGTTCGAGACCAGCCTGGCCAACATGATGAGACCACCCCCCGTCTCTACTAAAAATACAAAAATTAGCTGGACATGGTGGTGCACGCCTGTAATCACAGCTGCATGGGAGGCTGAGGCAGGAGAATTGCTTGAACCTGGGAGGCAGAGGTTGCAGTGAGCCGAGATCACACCATTGCACTCCAGCCTGGGCTACAGGGTAAGACTCTGTCTAAAAAAAAAAGAAAACCAAGTTCTTAACAGGTAGGAAAATTCTGTTCCTTTATTTTTCTTAGCAGTGGAGCCCTTACTGGCATTTTCTTATTTGAGTAATTTGGGTCTGAGAGCCCCGTGGAGTGAGGAACACAAAGTGCCTTCACCTGGACACGGCTTTAGGGCGCAGGGTCTCTGGCGGCCCAGCTGCGGGCGCCTCCCCTCAGAAGGCTCCCTCTCTGAGGTTGCTGCTGCCTGGGAATGGCTGTTGTCATGATGCCCAGCCTTGAGGGACCATTTCCTTCCTCTTCCTCTGTTCTCTCATTCCCTTTGGATTTGCTTTCTAAGCACCGTCTAACCTGCGGCCTGCGCAGTCATGTGCCTTCCCCTCCTCTGGTGTGCTCGGGGTGGGACAGGGGGCTCTGGAGTTCGGTCCTGGATGCTCCAGTCCTCGGGGGCAGGCCCATTCTCACCACCACCTCGACACTCTTAAATGAGGGAAAACACTTTTCTGGACCAGTTTAGACCAGGAGAGGCTGCACTGTTTCTGAATCGTCTATTGGAAAATTATGTGAGGTGGGAGACAGGGAAATCTCAAGGATTTGCCAAGGTGAGAAAGCATGAGGAGGAGACGACCTGTGCCTGGCCAGGACTCTACCAAGGCCAAGCTGAGTGAGGGGTCTTCCAGCCCTTGGGCCCCACCCAGATTCAGACAATAGCAAAAACATTCGGTGAGTCTGGATCAGGGTGAGGCATTGGCTCAGAAGCTGGGAGTCGGGAGCAGGAGTTGGGGCTACACGCGGCCGGGCCTTAGCTCTGAGGAGCTTAGTGGCAGACAGAGGAGGGAGGTATGTAAATGAGAGAAAATACCCTAGCCTCCGGCCCCCTAAACCTGCACAGCCACAGGACATGACGAATGCTATCTCCAGAAGAGGTGTGCAGAAAGCTCCATCAGGGACTTATATTTTGCCAGGAAGACAGCCTTGGAAGGGTGCTCATTCTGTGCCCACAGGGCAGCCCAGTGCACACTTTGGCTGTGGGGTGAGCAGGACTCATGAAGGCTGCAAGGAAGGACACGGGGAGGGCACTCCAGGTCTCTGCAATTCTTCTCAGAGATTTCAGATGCCTCCGGCGGATCCTGCTCCCAACAGCCAGATGCCTGACGTGGAATTACCTCCAGAAATGAGGACTTTTATTTCTGGAGTAATCCAGAACTACCAACCTGGGACTTATATTTTGGTGGGGAGATAGACCATAAACAACTGATAGATGTCTAATGTCACAGCAGAGATAAGAGCTCTAAAGGAAAAAAACAAAGCAGAGAAAGGGGATAGAGAATTCCTGGAGCTGCTAGTTTAGATATTGTGGTCAGGGCACGCGTCGTGGAGATGACATTTGAGCAGAGAGGTGAATCAAGTGAATGAGGAGGAGACTCTGGAAGGGAAGGCCAGAGGCAGCGGGCGCTGGGCAGGGAGATGGTGGAGAGGAGCAGCCAGGGACCACAGTGGGTCAGTTTTCTCCGGATTGGGGTTCTGTTCTAGGCATGACAGAAGCCACTGGAGGAGGCAAAGGCAGGGAGTGAGTGGAGCCGACTTAGATGCAGGTGCACAGAGAGGTCTGTGGGGTGGCTGCGCCAGCCGGCTCTGGGGTCTGAATCCAGGTCTTACCTGCTGGGGACACTGGATACACCCCTTAGTCTTCCTGTGCCTTGGTTTTATTCTCTGTAAAATGGAGCAGTAGGGCCCTAGCAGGGACAATCTGGTATAAAGTGTGGATAGCATTTCGCCACCCAACTGATGCTGTTATCCTGCCTTTGCTCTCTCCTCCCCTGCCGCCTTTCCTGCTTTCTAACGTATGAATAGAATCCGGGCTGCTTTGCGGTGGCCCTGTGAGGTCCACATTCTGTGTAACAAGCACTAGATCACTGTTGCCATGGCAGTTGCAATTTCTTTCCCCCTCAGGAGCGTAGGTTTACGAATTGCTGAAGAGGCCCCTTTAGAGTGAGTTGAGCACTCTAGAGAAAATTTCTGCTCCCTATCAGGGGAATTGCAATCATTTCTGGAGGTAATTCCATGTCAGGCATCTGGCTGTTGGGAGGAGGATCCGCCGGGGGCAGCTGAAATCTCTGAGAAGAATTGCAGAGGCCTGGAGTGCCCTCCCCACCGTGTCTTTCCTTGCAGCCTTCATGAGTCCTGCTCACCCCACAGCCAAAGTGTGCACTGGGCTGCCCTGTGGGCACAGAATAAGCACCCTTCCAAGGCTGTCTTCCTGGCAACCACAGTCTACATTTATTTGACATTTGTTCGGGCGTAGCTCTGTGACTGTGCTTCTGAAACACCTCTGGGGGATCGTGGCTATTGCTGCTTTCATGTAAAGGTACTGCTCACTCCCTTTCAAAGCACAGTGATAGGAGCAAATCTAATAGCCCACCAGCAAAACGTTAGGCAAGCTGGTCCTCAACCATCCTAATAAACAAAGAACAAGGAGCTTTGGCCACTGCGTACAAGGACGGCCGGTACTTCAGAAACAAACAGATTTGAGCTTTTCACCGATGAGATGCCCAATGCAGATTTCAGTTCGTGATTGGATGACGCCATATGCGGTTCTCTGAAGCTTTGTTCTTGTTCTTTTTCTTTCTAAAACACAGGACTCGCAAATCTTGCTCGGATCTCAGGTGTGTGAGAATGCTTTCAGCTACAGAAGAGGGAAGCTCGGGTCAAATACACTTAAGCAAAGGCAATGTTTTGACTCATAACTAAATAGTCCGGAGATAGATCTGGCTTTAGATGCAAGTAGAATCAGGGCCTCAATTTTCCTGTCTCTCCTCCCCTCCCCCAAAGACCTTCCCCTCGGTATGGCCAGTATCGAGGTTGTCTGGCTGCCCAGAGCTCACACCCTGCCAGCCTCGTAACCTTGGTAGAAAGAGAGAAACTTCCAGAAAACTTGATAAGAAATGTTCTGGAGAGAACCCCGAGGGCTGAGCTGGGCCCCCCGTGAGCCATTTCAGCGCGGAGCCTGGGTGCCCTGACTGCTATGCTGGGGTCCCTTCTAAGCAGTAATACCCAGAAGTCGCAGGTTTAATTCGCTAGTTATATTTTTAAAATCAAATTTTTTTATTTTAGAACTATTTTAGATCTACAAAAAACTTGCAAGGATAGTACACGGAGTTCCCATAGTCCCCACCCCAGTTTTACCACCTTTCTTCAGGAGGGTACACCTGTTAAAATGAATGAACCAATACTGATACTTTATTATTAACTAAAGTCCATGTTTATTCAGATTTCCTTGTTTGTTAAAAATGTCCTTTCTCTGTCCCAGGATCCTGTCCAGGATCCCACATGACATTTAGTCATCCCGTCTCCTTAGGCTCCCTTTGGCTGTGACGATTTCCTGGCCTTTCCTTCTTTTTGATGATCTTGACGGTGTTGAGGAAGCCCTAGTTGGGTATTTTGTAGACTGTTCCTTAGTTAGTATTTTCCTGATGTTTTTCTCACGGTTAGACTGGGGTTAAGGGTGTTTGAGGGGGAAGACTACAAAGGTGCAGGGCCATTGTGGCCAAATCATGTCAAAGGCACACACTTCCAAGGGAGTCATTCCTGTCGACGCTGACCTTGGCCACCTGGCCGAGGTGCTGTGAGTCAGGCTTCCCCACTGGAAAGTCACCCTCTCTCTCCCTATCTCCAGGCCGTGTGCTCCGGAAGGGAGTCACTGTGCACAGCCCATGCTTAGGGCGGGGGGTCCACAGCACCTCCTCGAGGGGGCGTCTGCCCAAGGCATTTGGAATCTGGCATGGGGCATTTGTTTCTCCTCCCCCATGTATTTGTCTCTTCCACCATTTTTGTGTATTCTATGTGGACTCATGGGTGTTTATTTTATACTTTGGGCTTCAGTCCCACACGACTTTACTAAATGTCGTCCCCATTGTTCCAGCGTTGGCCGTTGGGAGCTCCTTCGGTTGGCACCTGTGGCTCTGTGACCCACTCCATCAGTGAGCCTCTGTTTCCGTTCCTGTTTTTTTGAGCACTTCTTTATATTCTGGCACTTACAAGATGTTCCAGGCTCATCCTGTGTATTTCCTGCCCCAATCGTAGAATCAGCCATTTCTCCAAGGAGCCCAGGTTCCTGTTCCAGGAGAGGGTATTAGAAATCAAGGCCTGGGCGCTAGATGTGCTTGTTGCTGCTGGGTGTCCCTGCTTCTAGGCCCTCTCAGCTGACAGAGCAAGAAAGCATCGTGTGTACACTGACATGGGCATGTAACATATCCATAACCAATTCCATATATGGCCTCTGTGTGTGTGTGTGTGTGTGTGTGTGTGTGTATATGTGTGTGTGTGTGTGTGTGTATATATATATATATATAATTTTTTGAGACAGAGTCTCACTCTGTTGCCCAGGCTAGAGTGCAGTGGCACAATCTCGGCTCACTGCCACCTCTGCCTCCCGGGTTCAAGACATTCTTCTGCCTCAGCCTCCTGTGTAGCTGGATTACAGGCGCGTGCCACCACGCCACATTGTAGTTTTAGTAGAGATGGGGGTTTCACCATGTTGGTCAGGCTGGTCTCTAACTCTTGACGTTATGATCTGCCCACCTCGGCCTCCCAAAGTGCTGGGATTACAGGTGTGAGCCACTGTGCCCTGCCTCCGTGTGTATATTAAGTCAGATGGGAGTTTATATTGGTCCCTTCAATTCTAATCCATTGCCACATACCACCCCAGCCTCCTCCTGCTCATCTGCTGCCTCCCACCCAGCGGTGAGGAAGCTGACCAAGCCACTTGCCGTGCGGTGCTGAATTGTTTGCCTCCAGCGTTCGTGTGCGCGGAAGTCTGGAGAGCCGGGGGTGGGCTCGCAGGACCTAGCCACCTGGATGTGGCGGTGAGGGAGGGTGGGGGGAGGGGTCCATCAGATGTGACTGCTTCCAGCTGGGGAGTCCGGGTGGGACCCTCTTCCTGGCTCCAAGGCCGTGGCTGTAGAACAGTCCCTTCTCCCTGAGCCTCAGCTGTGTTTGAGGAGCTGAACTTCAGCCACGGAATTCACGGACGATTGAACTACTGCTCTGCACAATGTTCCATAAGGGACCCGGAGAGATGCTTATTTCCTCCTCTCAGCCCAGGCTGCACACAGCGGGTCGGCTTCAGGCTCAGATGATAGGAAGGATGTTTTCATGTGTGGGAGGCGAGGAGTGTGCCCAGCTCCACAAGCCGGCAAAGGCTGCGAGAAAACACATAAAGACACTGGAAGGGGCTGTCAGACCAGCCAGAGAGAATCTTCAACCCAGAGAGGGCGTGAAAGGAACAGAGACCCTCCATGTGCTGGAAGAGGAACACGCGTTAATTCTGAGTTAAGCTGTGAGCCTCTTCACGAGAAGCCCAAGGTTAAAACGGCACTTTAAGCACAATGTTGCCGCACAATGTTGAAAGGCATCCTCGTCCTGCCTCTCACCCAAAGTGACTGTCTCTTTGAAAAGTCCCCAAGCCAGACCGAGGGAGCCTGGGCAGGGCCCCCAGAAGTCCAGCTGGTAACACTGGTAGCATTATTAAAGTATTGGGTGCCAAGTCTGCTCCTGGAACAGGGTCCCCTCTGGGGTGGTGCTGAGGCTCTTCCTGTTCGCTTTGTCCTCCTGCCATGGGGCTGGGCAGGTGAGCGTCGGGGCAGGCTGCCCTATTGGCTGGGGTGGTCCTGCACTGTCAGCGGCAGCTGTAACCAGGAGCCCCTCTGCCTGAGGCTTGAGAGTCAGCAGAGCTGACCTGAGTATTTTGGTCAAAAGTTGCCCAGCACGATCCATCAGGGAACGTGTGACGTTCTCGTGCTACGTGACCCTGAGCATCAGTTGTCTGTTGACACCCGAGCCGTCCTTTGCTGATTGCTGAAGGTTGAAGAAACCGTCCGCCTCCTGTGTTCCCTACACCTCTCCCATGCAGCCCAGGTGCTATGTCACCTCATGGTCACATGCCCCCTTCCCATCTCGGAGATGTCACTTCTTATCAGAATTCGCAAGTGAGATCAGAGCTCAGGGATGTGGTACTTCTGGGAAGGAGGTGTGGGTCACCAGAGGCAGCTTTCCTTATGTGTGTGCACGTATGTGTGTGTATGTGTGTGCATGTGTGTATATGTGTGTGTGTGCATGTGCGCGCGTGCGTGTGTGCATGTGTGTGTGCGTGCATGTGAGCATGTGTGTATGTGTCTGCGTGTGTGTGCGCGTGTGTGTGTGCGTGTGTATGTGTAGGTGTGTGCGTGTGTGTGTGCATGTGTATGTGTCTGTGCGTGTGTATGTCTGTGTGTGCATGTGTGTATGTCTGTGCGTGTGTGCATGTGTGTGCGTGTGTATGTGCCTGTGTCTGTGTGCATGTATGTGCCTGCGTGTGTGCATGTGTGTGCGTGTGTGTATGTGTCCGTGTGTGTGTATATGTGTGCGTGTGTGTATGTGTCTGCGTGTGTGTGCGTGTGTATGTGTCTGTGTGCGTGTGTGTCCTGTGGAATCCCGTGCACGAGCTGGTTTAGCACCAGTGGGAACTGGACACGAGTGTCTTATTCTGGCTGAAACCACATACAGCCTCTGAGGCTGATGAACCTAGTCCCACCTACAAAGCACATACAGCCTCTGAGGCTTACTCCGTGAAAATCTCAGAATTGTGGCTTAGGAAAATGCATAGTCCTTTCATACTTTAGAAATATTCCTTTGTCTTATTTTGCAACTTAGATTGATCCTTGTAAGAGATGCTGTGATCAGGCACATGGACCTGATGTAATTATGTGCATGGGCTGCACGGTAAAAAATGATACCGACCCATGCTCACAACAAATGCCATTGTTTGTCCTGCTTGACAGGTTGGTTTAATACGCTGGCTTTGTGCTTTAGAAAAGACAATGATGTATGAAATGGCACAAAACTGAAAAGGTAAAACCCTCTTTGGAAAATCATGCAAGGCTTTTTCAGCTGAGTTATGATGTTTGCAGGCTGTAATTAATATATCACACAATAGTGCATTGCTACAGTGCTAGTGTCACAGAACATGAAGACAACCATTTGCTTCAGTGGAAAAGCTACTCACCATTGGGAATTTATCATTCTGTGGAGGAAATATCTAGTGATTTGACTCAATGTAAACCTTTCCACGGACTGATTTGATCATCTTCAGACAGAGCTTTAATAAATCACTGTTAAATCTACTTAGCTGCCTCACGGAGAAAGGAAAAGAACTGTCTTTAAATAAACAAAATGAAAACCAGGGAATATGCACTAAAGTTCTCTGTGTTCTAATCTCTGCTTTAACTGAGGGGCAAATAAGAAACACTACTGTGGCCTGCAAGGGTTGCCCTGCCTGCCCACCCCTGGGGGAAGATGTGAGGATGCTCCCCTCGGTCCCGCTGGCCAGGGAGCTGCTTTGCCCCGGGTGAGGAGGCGATCTGCGCAGACCTCAACAGGAGGCAAGGTTTTCTCAGTCTCGGCATTTGCAGCTCGGTGCCACTCTGTGTGTTTCTGCATGAGCCTCTGGGAGAAGAAGCCAGGGAGAAGTTAAAGAGGAGGTTAATGTTACAAGCCACAGGCATCTGATGGGAGGATGCTGGTGCTGAAAGAAATAGGAGAACTTATTAATTTATCTTAAATGGGCAGGTTAATGGATTGACGGATTCATGGATACATGGGTGATGGATGGGTGGATGGATGCTCGGATGGATGGACACCTGCATAGATGTGTGCATGAATGCTTAGATCTGTGCATATATGAATGTCTGTATGTAGCTTGGGTGGATGCATGGGTGGGTGGACAAATAGATGGACAATGGATGGATGGAGAGATGGATGTGTGCATGAATGCTTAGATCTGTGTATATGTGGATGTATGTATTTGTGCTTAGGTGAATGCGTGGGTGGGTGAATGAATAGATGAACAACACACAGATGGAGAGAAAGATGATGAATGAATGTCTACATGAATACTTAGGTCTGTATATATGTATGCTTAGATCAGTATATATGTGTATTTGTATGCTTGGATAGATGCACACGTGGATGGATGTGTGCACGAATGATAAGTTCTGTGTATACATGTGTGTTTGGATGGATGCATGGGTGGGTGGATGAATAGATGGACAATGGATGAATAGAAGGATGATGGATGGATGTGTGCATGAATGCTTAGATCTGTGTATATATGGATGGTACATGTATGTGCTTGGATGGATGCATGGGTGGGTGGATGAGTAGATGGACAATGGATGGATAGAAGGATGATGGATGGGCCGGGCGCGGTGGCTCAAGCCTGTAATTCCAGCACTTTGGGAGGCCGAGACGGGCGGATCACCAGGTCAGGAGATCGAGACCATCCTGGCTAACACGGTGAAACCCCGTCTCTACTAAAAAATACAAAAAAAAAAAAAAACTAGCCGGGCGAGGTGGCAGGTGCCTGTAGTCCCAGCTACTCGGGAGGCTGAGGCAGGAGAATGGCGCAAACCCTGGAGGCAGAGCTTGCAGTGAGCTGAGATCCGGCCACTGCACTCCAGCCTGGGCGACAGAGCCAGACTCTGTCTCAAAAAAAAAAAAAAAAAAAAAAAAAAAAAGAAGGATGATGGATGGATGTGTGCATGAATGCTTAGATCTGTGTATATGTCTATGCTTGAATGGATGCATAGGTGGGTGGATGAAAAGATGGACAGTGGATGGATGGAGAGAGAAATCATGGGTGGATCAATGTGTGCATGAATGCTAAGATCTGTGTATACATGTGTGTTTGGATGGATGCATGGGTGGGTGGATGAATAGATGGACAATGGATGAATAGAAGGATGATGGATGGATGTGTGCATGAATGCTTAGATCTGTGTATATATGGATGTACATGTGTGTGCTTGGATGGATGCATGGGTGGGTGGGTGAGTAGATGGACAGTGGATGGAGGAATAGAAGGATGAAGGATGGATATGCGCATGAGTGCTTAGACTTATGTATACATATATATGTGTATGCTTGGATAGATGCATGGAGGCATACAAGCATGGGTGAATGAATTAATACATGAAGATGCAGGTTTGGGTCAGGTAAATGTCAATACATTCAGTCACAGGAGTCAGCAGGCAGGCAGACACACACCTGTCGAGCACTTGTTTTATGACAGGCACCATTCCTGATGTTAGGAGCACAAGGCTCCTACCTGTATGAGGCTTCCCTGCTAGGGGATGGGAGTCTCTGCTGGTGGTAAAGGGTCAGGAAGGCCTCCAGGGAGACGGCTTCTGACCTGAGCCTGTATGAGAAGGCAGCAGCCTTGAACAGGTAAGCAGAGCGCCCCAGCAGAAGGAAGAACTGCGGTCGAAGCTGCCGGTACTGGGGTTAGACTTCAGGAAGGCCTGCGGGCTGCAGCACCGTGCACAGGGCCAGCCCCTCCAGGTTGGCTCTCCACTCCCCGACTTCACCAGTCCTGGGTTCACCAGTGTGGACACAACACAGGCCCCTGATCTCTGGCTTCTGGTTGGGTTCAGCTGATGGGGAGCCCTGGCCGGAGCTTGGAGAGTGGACGGAGAGGTCAGGCCCTCTGTCCCTGGGAAGTTCCTCTGGCTGGCTGAAGTTACCTGTCCCTTGACTGCAGGTCACAGCTCTGCCTGGGGCAGCCTCCCACATGTGACAGCCTTCTTTCAGGTCCTGGAGGCCACTCCCGATGCCCCTTTCACCCAAGGTGGTAACAGTGCCACTGTGACTAGCCCCAGGTCACCACACCATCCCTTAGGCTTCCCTGGGGCCCTGCCCAGACCTTTATAATGGTCCTTTTCCAAATGCCCCTCCCCCCAGCAATGACCCTCATTCTAGATGTGTTTTCTGTTGGAAACTTCTAGGTAGTTGGCACAGGAGTGGCCCTCCAGGTGGAGTCAGGGATGGCAGACCCTCCAGGTGGAGTCAGGGATGGCAGACCCTCCAGGTGGAGTCAGGGGTGAGGTTGGTCACGTATTGGAGGAGACGGAATAACCTCCTTGCCAGGGGGAAATGGGCCATGGGAACACAGGGGCACGGCGGCCTCTCCGTGACTCAGAGCATTGCTGGTGTCGGTGTGGAACGGCGTGCAGGTGCAGGGGACGCTGAGGTGCCAGGAGGGAAGCCGGAGTTGCTATGGCAATGGTCGTGATTGAAGAGAGTTTGGGTCTTCTGGCTTCTCCTTACCCAGATAGGAAAAGGAACATTTTCAATGGCCGGACCTGCAGATAAGAACCAGAGGTGCAGCTCTGACAGAGCCCGCATCACCTGCGGTCCCAGGGAAGGCGCCGCGAAGGCCAGCACCCGGCTCTGTTTGTTTGGGCTGACGGTGAACACTCCACACGTGGCCAGGTCTCAGGCTGCGTGACAGAGTCCCCAATGGGATGATGTCACCCCAGGGGACTTTTGGCATCATCTGGAGGTATTTCGGCTGTTGCAGCTGGAGGGATATGGCTGGTGTTTGGTGGGCAGAGATCGAGGATGGTGCTAAGCATCCCACAGTGCACAGGGCGGCCCCACAGCGAAGAACGACCCGGCCCAGTGGCCCTGGTGTGGGGCGGAGAACCTCGCTTGGAAAGAAGGGCACCGGTGGGTGAAGAGTGGGACCCTAAGATGTGGGGTGAAGGCGCTGGAGCATGTGTGCTGAAGATTTCCAACTCCCAAGTTCCAGAGCCTCCTTTGCACCCAAGGCAGCCTCACTCCTTTGAGGATACCAGGCCTCCTCTACATGGAAGCTGTCAATGACTGGACAGGCCATGGCCTCACCAGCTCATGCCATCCCCATCATCATCTCCCTCTACCATTCCCAACCACCTTCCTCCCGCCAGGCCCACAGTGAGAGTGAGACCAGCGCTTCCCTTCTCAGACTATAACCTGTACCCCAGTCCCTATGTCCGCAGGGTGTTCTACTGAAATGCAGATTCCCATGAACTAGGCCTGGGCAGGGTGGGGCCTGAGGTCCTGCATTCTGACCAGCTCCCCAGGGCCGCTTGGGACCAGGTGTTGAGTAGCCAGGAGGAGTTAGGCTGCAACACAGCCCTGATGGACCCCGTGGGGCAGATGGCTTCCCATCCATGGAAAGGGTTCAAGGCCTTCTCACGTGTGTCGGCAGGAACCAGAGGAGCACATGTGCAAGCTCCATGGGGCCAATCCCAAGACATGGGGCAGCCACCGGGACGCAGGACGGGATGCCGGGGCTGGGCCTTAGCTCTCCGTGGAGCCCCCTGTGGAGCTGCATAAGCTATAGATGCCTCAGTCCCACCCCCAGCACTTGCGATTCCATTGTCTGGGGCAGGGCTTGGGCATCAGGATTCTTTTTTTTTTTTTGAGATGGAGTCTTGCTCTGTTGCCCAGGCTGGAGTGAATGGCCCCGCACGATCTTGGCTCACTGCTACCTCCACCTCCTGGGTTCGAGCTATCCTCCTGCCTCAGCCTCCCTAGTAGCTGGGACTACAGGTGCATGCCACCACACCTGGCTAATTTTTGTATTTTTAGTAGAGGTGGGGTTTCACCATGTTGGCCAGGCTGGTCTTGAACTCCTGACCTCAGGTGATCCAGCCTCCCAAAGTGCTAGGATTACAGGCGTGAGCCCCCATGCCCAGGTGGGCTTTGGGATTGTTAAACATCCCTCAGGTGAATCTAATGAACAGCCAGGGCTGAGAACCAATGGTTAGGTGTGTTGACTGGGGCCTCTGGAGTGGCACCTATGGTTAGGTGTGTTGACTGGAGCCTCTGGAGTGGCACCTGTGGTTAGGTGTGTTGACTGGAGCCTCTGGAGTGGCACCTGTGGTTAGGTGTGTTGACTGGAGCCTCTGGAGTGGCACCTGTGGTTAGGTGTGTTGACTGGGGCCTCTGGAGTGGCACCTGTGGTTAGGTGTGTTGACTGGAGCCTCTAGAGTGGCACCTGTGGTTAGGTGTGTTGACTGGAGCCTCTGGAGTGGCACCTGTGGTTAGGTGTGTTGACTGGGGCCTCTGGAGTGGCACCTACTGACAGTCTTCTAGGCTGGCACATCGAAGCCTGGGCTCAGAGAGTGACAGTCCGCAGGAGGGCTGGGGGGCCTCTGCCTTTCTAAGAAGAATCCTGATGTGGAAGAAGCCAGTCAGAGACAAGGGGGTGCAACTTCCCCGTCAAAATGGGAAGGACTGGTGGTCCGACTGGTGAGGATCTGTGGCAGTGGCTGGCTGGTCACAGGGTTAGAAAATGAATTAGGTGGGCAGCCTCCTAAGAGATACATATGTAAGGAAGAAAATTCAACATACGTGTGTGAGCAGGGGGCAGAAACATCCAGCCCGTGGTGGAAGCCCTGGATCTGCCCTCCACATCACACCTCTGCCAAAGCAGTTAACCAAGCCCCACACTGCACCCCAGGGGAAACTGCATGAAGCTGGGGCAGCAGCAAAGGCCTGAGAAACGCTGGGGTGGGGATCTACACCGTAAGCTCAGGTAGCACCCCTTTTTAGTTGGTGCAAAATCAGGTGGATCTTAGGGTGTGACAGTGGCTCTTTCTTCACAGACGTGATTACCTGGTGACATTGGAACCCACCTGTGGCTCCACATGTGGTATCGTCACAGGAAGTTGTGAAGTATCAGCCCCAGGACCTGACATGTACCTATTGCCTAGAAAATACCTTCTTTTCTCTTCCAATCAATAAGGAAAACCAGGCCAGGGGTGGTGGCTCATGCCTATAATCCCAGCACTTTGGGAGACCAAGACAGGAGGATTACTGGAGCCCAGGAGTTCGAGGCTGCAGTGAGTTCTGATCACACCACTGCACTCCAACCTAAGTGACAGAGTGAGGCTCTGTCTCAAAAAAAAATTAAAAAAAAATTTTTTTTAAAGTAATGAAGACCCGAGCAGTTTACATTGTGGAATGTTGGAGGGTGTGCTTGAGCTCACCACAGCCACTCTGCCTGCCAAATCCACTGAACGCCAGGCCTTGGACAAATGCTGAGTCACCAACGTTTTCCTGGTGGGACAAGCTGACGACCTGGTGGCAGATGAATTATGCTGAGCCCCTCCCATTGTGGAGGCGACAGCCCTTCATCCTCACAGGGACAAATCGATGTGTCGTCCTTGGCCTCAGCACCTCTGCCAGCACTGCTGTTCCGGGATTTGCAGAAGAGCTCACTCACCAGTCACTGTGGTGTTCACATCACATCACCTCCAAAGGGGACATGTTTTATAGCAAAGGGAGTGCTGCAACCCCAAACAGAGAAAATCACCAAGTGACCATGTGACCTGAAGCATACAATTGCATACGCGCAACAGAATTCCACTGTAGAGTGGAAGTTTTCACACGGGAGAGCTGGCGTGAGCCACCTGGAAGACACATAGCTCAGACTTAAGAGAACCTGCCCCGCTCCTTCACTAGCCCTCCCTCTGCCACACCTGTGGCCACAGGGGTTTCCCTGGCCAGTGAATGGAGAAGGGGAGGGCAGGCCCAGTTAGCAGAGGGTCTGGCTGTAGGATACACAAGCCAGAAGGGGGGGCCAAGGTACTGCCACACAGCAGGTGACCCTCAAAGACAATGCTGAAGGAAAATCCTCCTGGGAGCAGTATGCCATGAAATGCTTCATGCAAAAGTAGGGTTGGCTGAAGATACAATTGTGTGTTTACAGATTCATAGGCAATGGCAAAAGCATTAGCCAGCGGGGCCAGTGCCTCCCACTGAGAAGCATCCAAGTTGCTGTGAGGACAGTGGCACTCGCCAGCACTGGCAGGTGCAGGCCAGAGACAGGAAAAAACACAAAGAGGAAACTGGTGACAAGGTGGTTGTATTAGGCAGGGTTCTCCAGAGAGAGAGGATCAATAGAAGACATGTATATCTATCTATCTATCTATCTATCTATCTATCTATCTATCTATCTATCTATCTATCTATCTACCATCTATCTCATCCATTCATCTACCTAGCCATCTATCCTATCTATCTATCTATCTATCTATCTATCTATCTATCTATCTATCTATCTACCTATCTATCTACCTATAATCTATCTATCTGTCTATCTACCATCTATCTCATCCATTCATCTATCTAGCCATCCATCCTATCTATCTAATCTATGTATCTATCATCTATCTCATCCATTCATCTATCTATCTAGCCATCTATCTCATCCATCCATCCATCCATCCACTCATCCATCTATGCATCTATCTATCTATCTATCTATCTATCTATCTATCTATCTATCTATCTATCTGTCTATCCGTTCATCCATGCATCTATCTGTCTCTCATCCTTCCTCTATCTATCTATCTATCTATCTATCTATCTATCTATCTATTCATCCCATCCATCCATCTATCAATCAATCAATCAATCAATCATCTATCTATCAAAATGGTCATAAGAAATACTTGAAAATCCTCAAGAAGGCAAGAAAGGAGAAAAAATGGTACAGAAAATAGTGGACAAATGGAAAACAGATAGTAAAATGGTAGGCATAAGCCCAAATATATCAGAAATGATTAAATTAGATGAAAAAAGTTCTAAAATTTTAACAGAAAAAAAATGCACTCTATGGGCATGACATGAGCCTGAAGTTAGAGGTTCTGCTTCCAGCTTCGCCTGTAACCAGCTCTGCGGCTTCGAGCCAGTCCTCCTTGTTCCACACAATGTTATGTCTCAGTGGGAGGCGGTGGGATGAGGGTCGCCCACCTGTCTCAGCCCCAGCCTGGTCTAGATTCCCTCTGAGAAGTGCCTGAGTTGACATGAACACAGCGGCGCTTCTCAGCGCTGACAGGTGTGGGCCAGAGACAGGCAGCCAAGCACTTTGAATAGCGTGTTTAGGAGGAGCGCCAGGCTCACAGCTGAGTGTGAAGTGTGTCTAAATGTCTATTCTTCCTGCCTGCATCTGACAAATAATACTGCACTAAGAAGTAAAGATAAGGCAGAAAAAGAGGAGTTCAGAGCCGAAGGAACCAGCGCTCACCTCCAGCAATTGTTTTCAGGAAAAGACGAAAACTTCCGTGCCCAGTGGCACACAGGGCTCGTGTGTGTCTCCTCGGTGATCAGCCCACCCGGGGCCATGGCTGGCGTCCTCCTCAAACCCAGTTCCCATCCACCAAGGTTGAACTGGAACACTTCTCCCTGCGTCTCCTTCTTTGAATGACTCAGGTTTCACAGCCTTCAACAGCACCTGCCTCTGCACTGTGACTTCCACAGCTCAGATCTCATTGCAAGGAGCTTTCAAGTATGATGGGGAACGTTGGCTTTGCTAGCCTTTCAAGAACAGCCCTTGGAAGATAAGGTAGATCTGCGTGTGCTTCAGAACTGACACCATGACTACGATCACGCCAGCATTAGGGCTTGCTTTGGATAAAACCTTAGGAAGACGGAAAGCCTTCTTTCTAAAGTTTATTCCACTTTGCTTGTCCATCTGCATGTATTTCATTCTTGTGTTGACCACTGGACCCCAGGTTCCAAGAGATAGGGACTCACTCTGCTTTGCCCAAGCCTGCACCTGGCATCCCGGACAGCATCCTCTCAACAAATGCTGGATAACAAAATAAAACAAAATGATGGAAGACTTCAGGGACCTAGAAAGCAACGCACAACTCTAATGGAAACCTGAACTCCACAGAGGAGAGAGTGATGTCCAAGACCCTTCTCATTAGGAACCTACGGCACGTAGACAGCTTTCTGCCGGCACCATCCACCTCGAGAGGAAAGCAGAGAGAGCGCTCGGGGGAGGGAGCAGCCTGTGTGCTAAGTGCTAGCACTCCAGGAGCCGAGGGCCCCCTGTGTGTGGCTGCACCCCTCTCGCCCCTCTGCATTGCTGGAAAAGGCACAAAATGTACCCAGGACTTCCCACGTGTCTGGGTCCATCCATGAATTGACCCACTGTGTGGGTCAGCTTGGCCTGACGTTGGGTTTTGAAGATGGGGTTGGGGTGATAACACCAGAAAAGTACTGGAGCCAGACCTGGGAAAGCATTAATTACCCGCCCAATGGCTTACCTTCACTACACAGCAAAACAGAAGCATTGCTAGGGAGACAAGAGCGTGGCGAAGGTGCATCTTAGTGTGCTCTGGCTCCTGTAACAAAAACCACACAGTGGGGGCTTAAACAGCAGAAGTGAACTTGCTCACAGCGCTGGAGCCTGGCAGCAGAAGACCCAGGGCCCTTCTCCCAGCTTGCAGGTGGCCGCCTTCTCACTGTGTCCTCACACGGAAAAGAAAGGAGAGCTTCTCCCTTCTCTTCTCATGAGGGCCTCATCTTATCATGAGGGCTCTGCCCTCAGGGCACCATTTAACCTTGACCTCCTTACTCCAAACCCAGACACACTGGGGGCTAGGGTGTCAACGTATGAATCTGGGGAGAGAAGATGCAATTCAGTCCGTACCAGGGATGACGTGCTCTGTGCTCCGAAAGCTCCTGCCGTGGAAGGCACAGCTATGTCTTGGACCTGCCCCTGAGGCTGTGCTGGTCCGTGTCTTGCCTCTTTGTAGAATTGGGAGGGCTGATCCCTGGGCCGGGTGTTTGTGGGATATGTGGGAGCTTAGCCTGTTGGTGTTCAAACCAGGCTCCTCAATGTGGAGCAGACCCCCTTCCTCCACCCTGCGGTGGAGCCCACACCTGGGAAGAGCCTGTGCACGCTCATTGCTTCACAGATGCTGAGAATGTCACTAGGCACACAAACAACCTTGGCTGGTGTTACGTGACTAGCGTGTGTGTCTGTTTTACACAAAATTTCACCTTAGAAATTGGTGGATACGAAAAATAGCTATTTTACTAAATTGTTTTGGAAAAGAAATAGTGGCTTCTCCTGTGAAATAAGCTAAATTATTTCAAAAATTTCAGAAAAATCAGTGTTCTGAGTAAAGATGTCTGTAGGAACGTGCTACAGAGCCCCGAAAAAGCAGAGCCCAGGAGGAGAAAACTGTCTAGGGCTTGGAGTCCGCCGTTTAGAAAGTCCTTCGGCAGAGCAGGGACTCCTGACTCTGGATGCCTGTGAGTATCTGCCGGGGAGTGTTAAAAATGCTGATGCCTGGGCCCCAGCCTGGACCAAATGGATCAGAATCTCCGAGGGTGGGCCTGGGAATCTGCATTCTAAAGAACCCACAGGCTCTTCTCCTCTTGTATTGAACTTCCTGCTTCCTGCAAATTCAGGATACAGCTGGGGCCAAGAGTGTTGTGGCTGGGGCTGGGGTGGGGCTGCTGGTGCGGGGCGGGACATCCTGCAGTGTGGGTCCAGCCGCCACGTCAAGCCCCGGGGAAAGCCCCCATTCTCTTTGCCCCCTGATCAGGAAAATCCAGGATGCTGACAACCACAGGAAGGCATGGGGGTGCAGAAAGGAAGGTTATAAACCTGGGGAACGCTAACGACCAGTCCATCTCCACCGCATCTCAACTCACAGGCTCTCATGAGCTCCTCGTTACTATTAGTCATGTATCCAGCTGTCCCTAGATTAGCCTGTGCATTTCCACGTGCATTTCAGGGAGACAGTGACTGACAGCTTGTCCCAGGATGGCAATGCAGACGACAGAAGCCTGATCAAAATAGAATGGGCAGGATTTTTAAGACCCCACACACTTCAAAGCACAGCTTGTGCAGGAAAAAAAAAAAAAAAAAGCCAAGTGGTCTTGGATGGTTGAGTGAGTCGAGCTGTAGAAGGTGACTTGGCACTGCTGGGGGTGCTTCATCCCCCTGAACCTCTTTCTCTGGCTGTCTCCTGACTCTTCTGGTACAGCAGGGTGGTAGACCCAGAAAATCTGAGACAGGTCTCAGTTAATTTAGAAACTTTATTTTGCCAAGGTTGAGAACGCACACCCGTGACACAGCCTCAGGAAGTCCTGACATGTGCCCAGGGTGGTCGGGGTGCAGCTTGGTTTCATACATTTTAGGGAAGCATGAGACATCGATCAAGTACATTTAAGAAATACATTGGTTTGGTTCAGAAAGGTGGGGCAATCAGAGTAGGAGGCTTGCAGGCTGTAGGTGAATTTAAACATTTTCTGGTTGACAATTGGTTGAGTTTGTCTGAAGATCTGGGATCAATAGAAAGGGAATGTTTGGGCTGCGATAAGACACTGTGAAGACCAAAGCTTGATGATGCAGATGAAACTTTTAGCTGTCAGACTTCAGGGAGAACAGGCTGTCAAATGTTTCTTAAAGTCTGTGTTGACGTTAACGCTGGAGAGGTCAACATAATCAGGCGTGTCCGACCCCCACGTCCTTCATGGCCTGAACCGGGCTTTCAGGTTAAATTTTAAGACTGCCCTGGCTGAGGAGGAAGTCCGTTTAGATGGTTGGGTGGGGGTGGGGGGACTTAGGATTTTATTTTTAGTTTACAGGATCTAGATGTGTTTTTCCCCTACTGGACTGCAAACTCCTTGAGGACTGGCAGTATATCTTATTTCCCTCTGTAATCGCCGCAGCACCCAGCATGATGCCGGACATATCATAGGAATTCATTTGTTTTAAAGGAATGGGTGAATAAAGGTGGCAGTGACAGGGTGGTAGATGGGCTCAGCCTTCTAACGAGAGGCACGTGGCACCAGGCGCTGACGGATTCCTCCTGCCCTGAGTGATGACCAGGAAGACAGGGGAGGCCAGCTGGCATCTCCGATATGGCAGTGACCCATCCTGCACCAAGTTCAGCCACTGGCAGGCCGGTACAGGAGCGGAGGGAAGTGATGCCTTCAAGTTCAACAGCAGTGGGTATATGACAGTGGCTAAATCTTGAACCCGAGAGCTCTATGCAATGCCCTTGTGAAGAATAACAGCAAATAGGTTGATGCTGAACCATCTGTTCACTCATTCATTCAGCAGTATGATTTTGAATGTTGATATGTGTTGGGCACTGAGCTGGGGCCTCGAGATCCAGGTTGAGTAACCACAGCTCGTCCTCATAGAGGCCTAGCACGGAGACAGACACGGAGCAAAGAATCCCAGGGAGGCACTAGATTGCATGAGGGCACTGGGGCTTAAGGAAGAAGCACAGACCCTGCCTGGGGAAGAAGAGCAGCCCACATTGGTGGACATCACTAATTCAGAGGAATGAGGGCAAGCACCGGGGTGTTCTTTCTACTCTTTGGTGTTCTGACCACTTGTCATTCTGGCTAAATGGTGTTGATGTTAAAGGAAAGTAGAGAAGGATTGAAGTGGAAACTGTCTATACTTTTAGAGCATCTATGCAGTCAGAATGGAATGACCAAACAAGAGTGTTGGACTCGCAGTTTATTTTACTTTTTATTTTTCTTAAGATGGAGTCTTGCTCTGTTGCCCAGGCTGGAGTGCAGTGGTGCGATCTTGGCTCACTGCAACGTCTGCCTCCTGGGTTCAAGTGATTCTTCTGCCTCAGCCTCCTGAGTAGCTAAGACTACAGGCGCCCGCCACCACGACAGGCTACGTTTTGGATATTTAGTAGAGATGGGGTTTTGTCATATTGGCCAGGCTGGTCTTGAACTCTTGACCTCAGGTGATCCACCTGTCTCGGCCTCCCAAAGTGCTGGGATTACAGGTGTGAGCCACCGCACCTGGCCTTGGACTCACAGTTTATAAGGTAGAATAAAACATCTATCTTCTGCAAAGCTATTCAGAAGGCTGCTAAATCGCTCATGTTGGGTAACAAGAACAAGTGTGTTTTTCCTGATTCCTGACATTCAACTATAGCATGAGCTGCTTGAGGATGGAGATCAGGTGTTTCAAGACTTATCTGGCATCTTTACTATCTAACCCATTTCTTGTTTACAATAAGTTCCCAATAGATTGCTAACAATGGACAGATGAGCTTAACGCCCACGCTTGCCCTACGCTGTGACAGGTGTGGCTGTCTTTGTAAATGTCTTTGTGTTTTAATAGTAGATGTTTTCTTATTTTTAGCTTTTAATTGCATTTCTTTCATATACTAATACAAAAAAAGGTATAAATTTCTGGACGTGCTCTAACTCGTCCATATGGAAAATGGGATGCCTTGGACAGATGTTTAGATTTATTCCTGAAATCTGTGACTTCTGCCAGCTTTCTGTTGCCAGAGCCAGTCCCTTATAATTTTTTTGAAGCAGGATTGAATATCACGTTTTTCACTCGCATCACGCACAACATAAAAGTACTGAGGGGAAAAAAGATGATTTAACTCAAAGGGCTTACCTGTGCCTGCTGGCGCCATTTTCAACCTTTTCAAGTTTTGTCAAGTCAAGTTGACAATAGTTCCTGTGAGCCATGCCCTGATCCACCTTCACCTTTAGACCGTTTCGGACGAAGATGGTAGCTCTCCAGAGTTTCTGTGTTGAATGAATCATTCATGTTAGGAATTTCCACTGCAGGCCACCCCACAGTGACAACAGGTCCAATCTGAGCATTGTCCTGGGAGAACACGAGACAATGTGGCCTGCCAGCAGTGGGGACAAGAAGAGGGCTTATTCCTCCCAGGGAGTATGAGTAGATTTTTCCTATTTCAGAAATCTCAGTAAGTACACACACCAGTTTGAGATTTTTGCCTGTATACGCGCTCAAGAATTCTCCGTGAGGTCCTGTCTGGGTATAAGGCCCCATTGTTTTAAAGACAGCAACTTACAGTAACTTACGTTTGTTTTGCCTGGACCCACCAAGACAAGAATTGAATTAACCTAAAGAGAGTGTTGCCATGAGTGGTGTGAAGTTTCAATTGCTCCCTGAGAGAGGGATTTGGAAGCCCCTGAAGATCTTTTCAAATAGACTCACTGTGTGAAACCCACTTTCCATGCCACTTAAGCCCTTATGTCTTCTTTGTGAAAGTTTTTCAAGAGGTAATGGCTCATGGAGAAAACGCAAGCCTTCGGAAGATGCTGGGGGAGTAATGGGCTGCGAGGGAGTCGTTGGCACTGAGATGTCCTGTGAAACAAGCAGTGATTTGTATGTGGGAAGTAGTTCAGGACACGGTCTGTTTCCCTCATTTCTGGCAGGCGATGGTGGGTTACCTCTTTCAGATGCAAAAATAATCATTGAAAGAAGGCCCTTATGAGACAACAATCTCTCTTGACTGTGTCCCTTGGGGAGTGGGAGAAATCGACCATGGCCTTATGATGGGTCTGAAACCTAGAAATAAAAGCGGAGCTAATTGTTTCAGCCTGTCAGTAAGACTGGACCTACAAAGAATGTGCACCAGCCAGGGTACCAGCTCATGTACAGGTCACACGCTAGGTCAGGGGTACCTGCTGGGAGTACAGTCAGGGATACCTGCCTGGTATATGGTCAGGGGTACGTGCCAGGTGTACAGTCACGGCTGAGAAAGACGAACTCCTAAGTCGGCCAACTGACTGAACAGACCTCCTCTTGGCCCAAAGGAACTCCAGGGAAACCGATTTCCTGGCCCTGATGGGATGGGAGGTCGGACATACCTCGTTATGTCCCCTTCCTCGTTAACTTCCCTTGCTTTCTTTCCTCAGGGCTAAACAGAAAGCAGCCTTTTCAACAGACTCCGCCCTGATATCCACCCACCACTGGACTCCGCCCCTCTCTTTCGTGCTTTCAACAAGCAACCAACCAGCATTCCTGCCTGACGAGAGGCTGTGGAGTGGATCTAGACAGTCTACAGAGGATGCCCAGTGAGGTTTCATGCCCTCGGCTTCACCTTTTGATGTCAGAGGGCCAAACACTCCACCCTTGGATGGGGCTAATGCTGCCATTTTTTTGTTTTCCTTTTCTTTTTATTTGAGACAGAGTCTCGCTCTGTTGCCAGGCTGAAGTGCAGTTGTGTGATCTTGGCTCACTGCAACCTCCGTCTCCCGGGTTCAAGTGATTCTCCTCCCTCAGCCTCCCGAGTAGCTAGGACTACAGGCGCCCGCCACCACTCCCGGCTAATTTTTGTATTTTTAGTAGAGATGGGGTTTCACTGTATTAGCCAGGATGGTCTCGATCTCCTGAGCTCGTGATCTGCCCGCCTCAGCCTCCCAAAGTGCTGGGATTACAGGCGTGAGCCACCGCGCCTGGCCTGATTTTCTTTCTTGCTGTTGCCGAGGCTGGAGTGTAATGGTGCAATCTTGGCTCACTGCAACCTCCGCCTCCCAGGTTCAAGTGATTCTCCTGCCTCAGCCTCCCAGGTAGCTGGGATTACAGACGCCCACCATCACGCCCAGCTAATTTTTGTATTTTTAGTAGAGACAGGGTTTTGCCATGTTGGCCAGGCTGGTCTCGAACTCCTGACCTCAGGTGATCTGCCTGCCTCAACCTCCCAAAGTGCTGGGATTACAGGTGTGAGCCACCATGCCCAGCTTAATGCTGTCATTTTATTTTAACATGTGCCCCAAGGAGAGGCCCGAAGCTCAGTTGCACATGCATGTGTTTCTCCTTGTATAAATAAATATTCATGGCTCTCCTAGAGCTAATTGAATATGTATATTCAGCCATGCCACCAGCATAAATTCCTCTTCCCTTTGCTCCTCCCTTGAGGTGCCTGTTTGTGGCTTCTGGCTGGAGGCTACGCTTCCCAGCCTGTCAGAATGGCCACCATGCAGGCTGCAACTCTATGAGAAATAAAACTTTCCTTCCCACATTCATGAACCTCATCATTTGTCAGTTAACAGAGGTACCTGCCTGGAGTACAGTCAGGGATCCCATCCCAGCTTACAGTCAGGGGGTACCTGTCTGGTGTATGGTTAGGGTTTCCATCCCAGGGTAGAGTCAGGGGGTCCCAGCCTCCTGTGTAGTCATGGGGACTGGCCTGGGGTATAGTGAGGGCCACCATCCCTACTTACAGCCAGAGGCACCTGCCTAGTGTACAGTTGGGGGGCACCATCCCTACCTACAGTCAGCGGTATCTGCCCAGTGTACTGTTGGGGGTGCCAGTCCTGTGCACCAGTCAGCAGCACCTGTCAGGCGAGCAGTCAGGGAATCCTCCCTGGTGAGGGGCGTGGGCCTGGATTCCTGTTTTGGAATGACAGAAACCAGCCTCCCTTGAATAACCAACAGTCATGGGATTGAGGAAAAGCCAGAGAGCCAGCTGAGGAAAGGGCAGGGACCTGGGCAGCCCCAGCAGTTGAGAGCATGGTCAGATCGCCCACAGCCATCTGCGACAACACTGTTGCCTGCAGACACCGTCATGGTACAGCCACTTCTGAAGACAGCCCCGGCCCCTCTCCCATTCCTGCAGTGCAGTCACAGATGCCCCTCACCCTTGCTTTGCTTTGCTCCCAGCAATGTATACATCACAGAACTCACTGCAACACACTTCAGGTTAATTCAATTCTTTCCATGGTGGGTCCAGGCAAAACAGACATTTTAAGTTATTATAAGTTGCTGTCTTTAAAGCAATGGGGCCTTATAGCCAGACAGGACCTCACAGAGAATTCATGAGAGGGTATACAGGCAAACATCTCAAACAGGTGTATGTACTTACTGAGGTTTCAGTAAGTTGTCTGGCCGAGAGCCACAAATCCACAGCTGAGCGTCCAGGAAGAAGGGAAGAACTTCGTCTTACCCTGCTCTGTGGCAAAACTTGGGGGCCTTGCTCCCCAACTTAACGAGATTCCCCACCACAGGAAAGTGTTGGGGTACTGCCTGGTCACCTGCATTTTAATAAAGATCGCAGAATATCTGATGAAGAACCACCAGATTAGTGAGACATTATTAAATTCTGCATTGGTTTATTTCTTTGGAAGCTTGCTTCCTTCCTTTTCTCTTCCACTCTATTATTGGTAATATTGTTTACATAATAAATATTATGTTATATATATAATATACATAATATATACATAATATATATTATGGGATAAAAACACTATGTCTGAAATATCAGTGGTAAGTACTTAACGAATGTTCAAAGAATGAATGAATCTGGGCAGTGAACAACCAGTTAATTATTTTAGATACTAAATATAGACCCTGAGATCAGCACCATCAAAGGTCCTTCCACCACCGTGTGGCGCTCTACTCCAGCACTGGTTTAATTCTCTAAGGGTGGACGGGGGCAGTCGCCATTGGCTTCAAGCCCTTTGCTGTTGCTAATGAACCTGTTTGTTTGTTTGTTTGTTTGTTTTGTTTTTGTTTTTTTTTGAGCAGTGGTTTCCACAGCCCCGGGAGTAACTATTTTGTGGTGTAAGCCAACCATGGCTGCCCAGTCCCCCTGTCCCTGTGAGCAAGCCAGAAGTCTGCAGGTCACCCAATTCCGACCAAGGAGACGTGTGGAGAAGGCACCTGGAGCATTTCTGGAAAATATTTTCTTCCCTGATAAGAAAAGTAAGTCTTGTGAAAACGTCCTTTTGCATCTTCATTCTTCCTGCTGTGGATTCTGTTGCGGGAGAACTGGATTTTGGATGTGTGGTGTGTGTTGTTTGTTTGTTTTTTGTTTTTGGCGGAGTCTCGCTCTGTCATCAGGCTGGAGTGCAGTGGCGCGATCTCAGCTCACTGTAACCTCTGCCTCCTGGGTTCAAGCGATTCTTCTGCCTCAGCCTCCCAAGTAGCTGGGATTACAGGCACCTGCCACCACGCCCAGCTGATTTTTGTATTTTTAGTAGAGACGGGGTTTCACTGTGTTAGCCAGGATGTTCTCAATCTCCTGACCTTGTGATCCGTCCACCTCGGCTCCCGAAGTGCTGGGATTACAGGCATGAGCCACCACGCCCAGCCAGATGTGTAGAATCTTTTGGAAACTGTGTGGGGGCCACATTCTGACACGCTGGGGTGGCAGAGCAGGAGTGCAGAGGGAGCGGAGCTCTGTAATCTGTCAGTCCCAGGAATGCTTGCAGGGAGGTGGGGAGGCGGGGTGGTTCGTGCTGGTTTTAACATCAGTGTTGGGTGCTTTGCTGGAAGCTTCTCAGGTCATCGACTTTTAAGGCCTCCCTATGCTAGGGCTCAACATCTGGGCTTTCTCTGCACGTGGAATGATTCTGAGACCATGTGAGACTTCACTAGCCACAGCTGTTTTAAAAATATTTGCACCTTAGAGGAAGCAGTAAAAAGATGTGGCAAGATCGACATAAATCCATCCCTATTTCAGGAAAAATGGCTCAGTGCGTGCCCACTGCCGCTGTGTCTCAGGCTGCCTTCTCTAGAGGTGGGAATTCCCCAGCAAGGAGCTCCCTATGGGCGCGCTCAACAGAGGCACAGCGGGGGGCAGGATAGGCAGGGCAGGACAGGCAAGGGGGACGCAGTCTCAGCTGAGGCTCGCCCTCACCCTGGCCCACAGGCAAGCCCCGGAGTGCGGGATGCAGGAGCTGGTCCCCCACCTCGGCTCGGGACTGTCGTCAGTCACTGACTGGGGACATCACCCCGGGGCGGGTGACTCCCTCTCCACGGAGAGTAACCCCTTTGGAGAAGACCGAAGCTTAGCGGGTGCCTTGAGATGTGCACACCGACCTGTGGAAGGGCTGGGGGCGGCGACAGCACCCACCACACTCCACCCCCCAACCCTGCTGGGATCTCACAACAAGGTCCTCTGGCTCACTGATGGTACCGTCAGATTTTTGTGGGTCACAATTTCTGGGAACACTGAAAAGAGCAGAGTTGGAGCGACAGCTATGGCTCTGGGTGGCGGCACCTCCTGGGCCCAGCATGGCTCCCATCACGCTTTCCTCTCCCATGTGCTGCAGGGCCTTGGCCGGCATCTCCACAGGTATGGGCGGCTCGCTGTGGTGCAGCCCAGATGTGTTCTGGGACCGCTGTGCCCTCACTGGGCTGAGCTTGTGCACTTGTTTGTTTACAACCAGAGCTGGCTGTGGGAGAGGCGAGGTGCCCAGGGGTCACAGGGCAGCAGCAGCCCCCACGTCCGTGTGACCGGGAGCCCATCCCTGCCAGGGAGCCCGTGCGCCCGTATGAGGAGTTCAAAGTGCTGCTGCCACTGGCCTCTGTCTCTGGGATCCCATCATCCTATTGTTCCTATGGCTGCTTGGGAGCCCAGGACTGCAAGAGCACCCCCTCCAGCCCCATCCCACAGAGGACCCTGCCAGTCTCAGGTAGAGCCCTTCATGGGTGCATGTCGAGGACATCTGGAAAAAAAAAACATCACCAGTAACTATGATAAAGACTTCGGAACAGGTGCATTTTGTGCACACAGAGGCTCATTCAAATCAATGAAAGAGTTCTACAAGGGTGAGGCAGATTCCATGGAGCTGCCAGCGAGCCAGCGAGCCTGGACCTCACTGGAAGTCCCACACATGCAAATGAAAAGAACGATGCGATACCGTTTTTCTCTATCAGGAGCAAAGATTGAAAAGAACTTTGGGTCTCCACAGGTTGCCTGAGGCTCCGGTAGGTCTGCAGACGGTGCCTCTGCACCGCATTTCTATTTCGTGGAGGGCGTTTTCTCGTTTCTTCTTGGTTGTTCTGTTTCTTAATTGCACCCGTTAGTGAGCTTTGCTGCTTTCCGTTCACAAATCACTCCTCACTCCTTCTCTGCACGCAGGACGTAGGGTGGCCAATATTGCCACTCCAGACATGATACCTACAGAACAACTTCGAAATAGAAAAATGCAGACGCTCCCCTGATCGGAGCAGTAAATATTGGTGGAACCAGAAAAATTGACCAATGCAAAGCTGGGCTTGGCTAGGGGTCATGTCTGTGTGTGTGTGCTTGTCTGTGTAGTGTGTGTACTTGTGTGTGTCTGTGTGTATGTATGTGTGCAACTGTTTGTATGTATGTATATGTGGTGTGTATGTGTCTGTGTGTGTATATGTGTGTGTGGTGTGTGTGGTGTCTGTGTATATGAGTGTGTGGTGTGTATGTGTGCATAAGTATGTGTGTGTGGTATGTGTGTGGCGTGATGTGTGTGTGGTGTATGTGTGCTTGCATGGTGTATGTCTGCATGTGTGCATCTATGATACGTTTGTGTGTGTGATGTATATGTGTTTCTGTGTGGTGTGTGGGTGGTGCATGGTGTGTGTGTCTGCCTGTGTGCATCTGTGGTAAGTTTATGTGTGTATGGTGTATGTGTTTGTGTGGGAGGTGTGTGTGTGTCTGAATGTGTGCATTCGTGGTACGTTTGTGTGTGTGGTGTGTGTGGTGTGTGTGGTGTGTGGTGTGTGGTGTGTCGTGTGTGTGGTGTGTGTGTGTGTGTGTGTGTGTGGTGTGTGGTGTGTGTGGTGTGTGGTGTGTGGTGTGTGTGGTGTGTGGTGTGTGTGTGGTGTGTGGTGTGTGTGTGTGTGATGTGTGTGGTGTGTGTGTGGTGTGCGGTGTGTGATGTGTGTGTGGTGTGTGTGTGGCGTGTGTGTGTAGTGTGTGGTGTGTGTGTGGTGTGTGTGGTGTGTGTGGGGTGGGGTGTGTGGTGTGTGATGTGTGTGTGGTCTGTGGTGTGTGTGGTGTGGTGTGTGGTGTGTGTGTGGTGTATGGTGTGTGTGGTGTGTGATGTGTGTGTGGTGTGTGTGGTGTGTCATGTGTGTGGTGTGTGGTGTGTGTGTGTGCGGTGTGTGTGTGGTGTGTGTGGTGTGTGTGTGGTGTGTGGTGTGTGTGTAGTGTGGTGTGTGTGTGTGTGTGTGTGTGGTGTGTGTGGTGTGTGGTGTGTGTGTGTGGTGTGTGTGTAGTGTGTGTGTGGTGTGTGGTGTGTGGTGTGTGTATAGTGTATGTGTGGTGTGTGATGTGTGTGTGGTGTGTGGTGTGTGTGGGGTGTGTGTGTGGTGTGTGTGTGTACTGCGTGTGATCACGTGCAGCCCCGAGCCCGCAGGCCATGTGACCATCTGGTGGGGCAGGAATGGGCTGCAGGTTGCCTTGCCTGGCTCTGCTCCCAGCGTCCGTGTTCTGAGCTACTCATTAATCAGCTTCCTCATCTGAAATTGTGAAATCCCCTGAAGCTCAGGTCCTGTGACCACAGGTACGGGCCAGCATTGGGACAGGCTTTGCCTGTAAGAGGGCTGGTCTGGGGGGACATCTGAACCCAACTCAGGAACACCTCACAGGTCCGCCAGCAGGGCTAGACCCTGGGGGAGATCCAGGGCAACAGGGTCCGCCTGGGAGGCTCAGCTCCGGCACTGCCCGGGGCGTCTCTGCCCACACAGGACCATTCCTCTTGCCTGGACTCCTCTTGGGGTTTGCCAAGGTCTGTTCAGAAACTGAGATATCAGGGAGTTGATTCTGTCCAGACCAGCAGTGGGCCGTAAAAGTGTTATTTTGTACCAGAAAAGTCCTTTCTGGGAAAAAAAATGTATTCCAAAGTTTGGGTGTGTGAAAATAGCCCCGTGGTGAGTGTGGTTTTCCACTAAAGATGCTTTCATCAGACAAACTCTCTGTCAACCACGCGAGGGGGGTTATGGAGACACGCAGATAATACCCTGGGCCAGCGTGGCCTGCTGTACTGGGAACCAGGGCCCTGGATGAGCAGCTGGGACCGAAAGCCTCATTTCCTTCCTTTGTAAAATAGAAAACCCTCCATTGACTGTCCTAGGTGGTTGCCAGGATCCAGCCTGGCTAACGATAAGGACCTGTGCGGCTCTGCGGTGTGTTAAGAATCCTTTACCTTCTTATACAGTAGCCTCCCCTTTGTGGTTGCAACAACCTAGGAAGGTTTTCTGTTTTATAGAAAAATTGAGTGCAATGAAATAATCTGTTAAAGTCAAATGTAGGCGGCCGAACCCTGCACCCTGCCAGGAATGAAAACTTGAATGTAATTTATTTTTAAACTGATGATTTAAAGAAAAGAAAAAAAGCAGCAACATTGTAGCCTATAAAATATTTGATTTATCTGAGGCAAAAAAATCTTAAAAATATGACTCCAGAGACTCCCAGGGTTAGGATGCCTAGTTCATAAATTCTCATAAATCCAGTGAGTCCCAGGAGCCTTAGGGCAGCCCCTACACACCCCTATCCCATGTCCCCTGTCACTTGCGGCTCCTTAATACCTCACGGACACCCCCAGAACCACTGGAAGGAAATCCCTGGCTCTGGCTCTGAGAGGATCCTGGGATTTGGAGGGAGAAGGGCTGGAAAAGCAGGACCCCGCTGAGAGAGGCAGCAGTGGAGGTGCCCGCTCCTCAGTGACCTTCTCTCCAACTGTCTGTCACCTCCACATCAGTCCCCCAACTTTGCCTTCAGGCTTCCTCTCCGCTCTGTTTCCTTGCCTGAAACAATCAATTCACTTGTTACACCTGTTGTAAGAGGAGTCTCTGAAAACTTTTAAGACAAACTGGCAGGGGATTAGTATGAGTTTGCAGTTTCTTCCCTCCCTCAACTCTGAACGGAGGTGGCCGGCGATGAGAGAATTTGAGGTTTTATTATCGGAGGGAACAGTTGGATTTGGAAGCATGGGGCACTTTGAGCAGGGAGGACAGGGTGGATGGGGGCCCTTCAGTGGGTCCCAAGCACCGCAGGAAGGACCAGGACGCCTGGAGAGTTTGAATAAGGGAAGCAGTGTGCTCAGAATGCAGAGAGGTGGGTGATGTGGTTCGGCTGTGTGTCCCCACCCAAATCTCATGTTGAATTGTAATTCCGCAGTGTCGGAGGTGGGGCCTGGCAGGAGGTGACTGGATCATGGGGTGGTTTCTAATGGTTTAGTACCATCCCCCGGTGCTATCTCCCAAGACCTGGTTGTTTAGAAGTGCGTAGCACCACCCGTCCTCAACTTCATTCTCTTCCTCCTTCTCTGCCACGTGAAGAAGGTGCTTGCTTCCCCTTCACTCTTCTGCCGTAATTGTAAGTTTCCTGTGGCCGCCCTTCCCAGTCACGCTTCCTGTACAGCCTGCAGAACTATGAGTCAATTCAACCACTTTTCTTCATAAGTTACCCAGTCTCAGGTAGTTCTTTATAGCAGTGCAAGAACAGACTACTAGAGCGGGCACATGCCAACCCCAGGGAAGGCCTGTCTGACATTTTCTCCTGGGGTCCTTCGTGCTTGAGGCGCCCTAGCATGAGAGAGGGCACATTTCTTTCTCCTGTAGTTCTCCTTCCATCTGTACCTCCTGCTTCCATAACACAGAATTTGGGCCACTGCTGTAGCCTCTGTAGCTCATCCCCATGAGGGGCTCCTGTGGGTTGGCCTGTCACACATGGAAACGTGCGTTCTGAACTCTAGACACCCTATGGACACAGAATCTTTGGAATGCAACCTATTCAGACTTTTTGGTTAGTCTGTGCTCAAGCATCCAAACTTTTAAAAAAGTTTGACCAAATTGTTTTTTCCCACTTGTATTCAGTGTATAGAACAACACAGCCAGGCTGTCAAAGTGAGAAAATACGAAGCTATGATGTATTGGTGTCAGAAGAAGATGAGCTATTATTAAATTTCTACTGAGCATAACAGAATAAGGCTTCTCCTTTCAGTCATGGTGAACTAAGCAATATGGACCAACCCTCTCTTGACAGATAGCTAGAAACTTTTGAACAAAATACTTAAAAAAAATTTGAATAGTGATGGGCTAGTGAGATAGCAAAAATCTACTGGGCCAACATCAGGAAGAAGATAGAAATTCAGACAAATGAACCCAGTATTTGGGGCAATTATTCCTTTGGGAATGATTTTAGTCATGGAAGAGATGGTTAAGAGGTGGAGCCATACATTTTTGCCATTCCGTAGAAATAAAGGACAAAATTTAGAGTCTGAGACACTCCAATTTTGGAGGTGGGGGTCTTAGCAACCCTTCTTCTTTGCATTAGAACTTTATAGAATTACATCTAAGGAAAAAATATAAGCTGGAAATAGATAAATCATTTCAAGAACTTTTTCAGTTTTCAGATATCTTGATGGTCCAGAAAAATCTCAATTTCTAAAATTAGATTAAGAAGATTCCAGATTGTGAATATACCCAGTTGCTTGGTAGTTACCAAAAATTCTCAGAGAAAGAGTGTATCAGCAAATTATTTCTACAAAATATTTTTTTTTTCAAATGCAATGTCTAGCATACAATCTAAAATAAGCAAACACACAAAAGGAAAAGACAGTGTGGACAAGAACCCATAGAAACTAGAACAATAAAATTCAACCATCATGGGCTCCAGTTATTGAAATTAACCAGGTAAAGCTTTTATTTTTATTTTATTTTAATTTTTTTTGAGACAGAGTCTCATTTTGTTGCCCATGATGGAGTGCAGTGGGGTGATCTCGGCTCACTGCAACCTTCGACCCCAGGGTTCAAGTGATTCCCCTACTTCAGTCTCCCAAGTAGGTGGGATTACAGGTACATGCCACCATGCCCGGCTAATTTTCATATTTTTACTGGAGATGGGGTTTTGCCATGTTGGCCAGTCTAGTTTTGAACTCCTGACCTCAAGTGATCCACCTGCCTCGGCCTCCCAAAGTGCTGGGATTACAGGCATGAGCCACTGTGCCCAGCCAACCAGGTAAAGCTTTTAAATAGGCGAGACTGTTAAACTATTTTAGACACACATGACAGATTTGAAAAAGTTCATATACAAATTTAAGAACTGCAATATATAATTTTGAAATTAAGAACTCAATGGATGGGTTTAACAGAACATTAGGCCAGCTAATAAGAAAATTAGTGAACTTGAAAATGAATTAAAAGAAATTATCCAGGCCTGGCACAATGGCTCACACCTGTAATCCCAGAACTTTGGGAGGCTGAGGTGGGCAGATCACTTCAGGTCAGGAGTTCCAGACTAGCCTGGTCAACATGGTGAAATCCCATCTCTACCAAAAATATGTTTTAAAAAATTAGCCAGATGTGGTGGCTTGTACTGTAATCCCAGCTACTCAGAATGCTGAGGCAAAAGAATCCCTTGAACCTGAGAGGTGGAGGTTGCAGTGAGCCGAGATCGTGCCACTGCACTCCAGCCTGGGTGACTGCGAGACTCTGTCTTAAAAAAACAAAACAAAACAAAAACTATCCAGAATGAAGCATGGATGGGGACATAAAAATTGAACATTCAAAAGAGGTGTTAAAAAACGTAGAAGATACTGTAAGAAGTTTTAAAAAATATTTACTGGAGTTTGAAAAGGAGAGGTGGAAAAGAATACTCAGAAACAATACTTGAAAAAATACTGGTTAAGAAAAAAATTTTATACTGAAGAAAGGCATTTAAGACTCAATATTTCTCTCTAGGCATTGCTTTGCTGCATTCCACAATACCTAAAATGTAAGAATAAAAGTGACTTAAAATAAAATCATAGAAAAAACATAACATGGCAATACTCAGAAAAAGAAAGCTAATGTGCATATACTAATATCAGACAAAATTGACTTTAGACATGAAATTATTGGAGACAAATCTATTAGAGACAAAGAAGGATGCTTTATTCACCAGGAAGATATAACAATTCTAAATTCGTTATATTTTCATTCTATTATACATATACATACATATATAGGTATGTAGGAGGATTGCTTAAACCTGGGAGGTGGTGGCCACAGTAAGCCATGATTGTGCCACTGCATTGCAGCCTGGGCAACAGACCAAGACCTAGTTTCAAAAAAAGAAGTTAGAACAAAAACAAATACAAACAAAGTAGAAGGAAGGAAAAAAAGAACAGAAATAATAGAAAACAAATATACAATAGAAATATACTTACCAAAATTAATAATAAGAAATGAAATGTGAGTAGTTTTACACCATTAAAGACAGGATTAAACCATCTCAGATGAGGAAAAAGGCATGAATAAAATTCAATGTACACTTGTAATTTAAAAAAAAGGACTCTTAGTGAATTAGACTACAATGAAAGTTCTTTAATCTGACTAAATATATGCCCCAAAACCTACAGAAACCATCATAATTAAAAGTGAAATGTTCCTTTGAGGCAATGATGGCTGCTCTTCCTGCTTCTGAGTAAGATTGTACTGGAAGTCCTAGCCAGTGTTGACTTTTTCTGAGACGTCTACCAACCCGGGGGAATTCCTTTCTAAGAAATCCCCTTTGAATGACTGGCTCTGAAGAAGTTGGTCTTGCTCTCATACAAGTGCAGCTTTGTGGTTGGGTTGGGTGTGGTTACATGGCTGCTGTGGCCAATGAGCTGTGAGTGCAGGTAATGTGCATCAGAGGTCTCGGTCCCTGAGGCATGGTCTCTTCCAACCTTTAAGGTGGTGGCTGTTTCATTAGGCTGGATCCCAGAGTGAGAGAAAAGCCCCCAAAACTACTGCAGTACACATGGAGCATGAATGAGAAATAACATAAATCTTTCTTATTATACACCAGAGATTACGGCACTGAGACAGAGGGCTGTGGACGCCACAGCAGCTCCAGCCTGGATGCTAATCTGCCATGTTGGTTGATACGTGGCCCACCCAAATCTGTGGCCCACCCAAATCTGATCTCAAATAGTAATCCCCACGTGTTGAGGGAGGGACCTGGTGGGAGGTGATTGGATCATGGGGACAATTTCCCCCATGCTGTTCTCATGATAGTGAGTGAGTTTTCATAAGATCTGATAGTTTATAAGTAGCAGTTCCCCCTTCATTCTCTCTCTTTCCTGCTGCCATGTATGATGTGCCTTGCTTTCCCTTCACTTTCCACTATGATTGTAAGTTTCCTGAGGCCTCCGTAGCCATGTGGAACTGTGAGTCAACTAAACCTCCTTTGTCTGTAAATTACCCAGCATCGGGTAGTATCTTTATAGCAGTGTGAGAAAGGACTAATATATTGGTGTTGATGAAGAGTCAAACTCTAAAATATGTGAAGAGATTTATTCTGAACCAAATATGAGTTACCATGGCCTGTGACACAGCCCGAGAAGGTTCTGAGTACATGTGTTCAAGGTGGTCTGAGTGCAGCTTGGTTTCATACATTTTAGGGAGACATGAAACATTAATCAAATAAATGAAAGATGTACATTGGTTTGGTCTGCAAAGGTGGAACAATGGGAAGGTGGGGGCTTCCAGGTCATGGGTAGATTCAAAGATTTTCTGAATGGCAATCCGTTGAAAGAGTTAAGTTACTGTTGAAAGACTTAGGAATGTCTAGGTTAAGATAAGGGTTGTGGAAACCAGGGATTTATCATGTAGCCTCCAGGCAGCAGGCTTCAGAGACAGTAGATTGTAAATGTTTCCTATTAGACTTAAAAAGTTTGTTCTATAAACCAAAAATAAAATTTGAAGGCCCCTTCAACCATCTGAATGGACTTCCTCCTAGGCCATGGCATTCTAAATTTAACCTGAAAGACTGGTTTAGGCCATGACAGGAAGTGGGGGTCAGACATGCCTCATTGTATCCACCAGCATGAATATCAACACAGACCTTAAGTCTGATAAGAAACATTTAAGTCTATTCTCTCTGAAGCCTGCTACCTGGAGGCTTCATCTGCATGATAAAACTTTGGTTTTCACAACCCCTTATCATACCCAGACATTCCTTTCTATTGCTAACTCTTTCAACCAACTGCCAATCAGAAAATGTTTAATGTACCGATAACCACCCAACCCTTGAGCTTCAAGTTGTTCCACCTTTCCGGACTGAACCAACGTGTTTCTTTTTTTTTTTTTTTCTTTCTTTTTTATGAGATGGAGTTGCACTCTGTCACACAGGCTGGAGTACAGGGGCGGAATCTCGGCTCACTGCAACCCCCATCTCCCAGGTTCAAGTGATTCTCCTGCCTCAGCCTCCTGAGTAGCTGGGATTACAGGTGCCCGCCACTATGCCTGGCTAATTTTTTTTTTTTTTTTTTTTTTTTTTTTTTTTTTTTGCATTTTTAGTAGAGATGGGGTTTCAGCATGTAGGTCAGGCTGGTCTCAAACTCCTGACCTCAAGTGATCCCCCCACCTTGGCCTCCCAAAGTGCTGAGATTACAGGCGTGAGCCACCGTGCCTGGCCCCAACATATTTCTTAAACATATTTGATTGATGTCTCATGTCTCCCTAAAATGTATAAAACCAAGCTGCACCCTGACTCCCTTGGGCACGTGTTCCCAGGATTTCTCTAGGGCTGTGTCACAGACCATTGGTCACTCATATTTGGTTCAGACTAAATCTCTTCAAATATTTTACAGAGTTTGATTCCTTTTGTCACCAGTTGTATCAGTAATGCCAAAAGGGAGGAGGGGATAATGAGGTATGTCTGGCTCCCGCTTCCCATCACAGCCTGAACTAGCCTTTCAGGTTAACTTCGGAATGCCCTTGGCCAAGAGGAGGCATTCATTCAGATTGTTGGGGGGCTTAGAATTTTATTTTTGGTTTACATTGGCTTATGATTAACATTCTGGGAAGGCCTCTAAGATTTCCAGTTTATCTCCCATTCCCTGTGTAAGAGCAGCTACTCACTGTAAGTCCCGCCCTTAGGTCAAACAACCTTGACATTATCATACTTCAACCATCCGGCACATTCCTTCTGAACCACTCCTCCCTATGCTATATAAGCTCTGCGTCTGGGGCTGAGGGGTAGGGATCCACCATCTCATCTCGCTGCCACCTGAAACACAGATATGGCTTCTCTTTGTAAGTCCCTATGAAACATTTCTTTCTAAGAAACTCAATGTGTCAGCCTCTCAACTTCTTTGGACTTTGGGGCTGGTTGGCATAGACCTGCCCACTGTAAAACGTGGGCTGAGAGACCAAGAAATGTGCAAAGGGAATGAAGCATCTGTGGGAGAAATCCCAGTCAGCATGGGTCACCTTTTAGATGCATGTGTGTGAGTGCAGTGATGCCTCTAAAATGCTGGCATGCTTAAAGCAATCATTAGCTGAGAGCTGTTTAAGGAAGGGTGGTGAGCAGCTACTGCTGTGGACGGCTGCTTCTAGGGGGTGCCTCTTTGGTGATGGAGCTCAGCCAGCAGCAGAGGCAAAGTAAAAGGGCTTTGGTAGGAATTACAATTGGGAAAAGGTTTTTAAAAGAGCTTGGCAGTCAAAAGCTAACTTGGTTCAATCTGCCATGTGGGTTGTATATGTGTGCACTCCTATTGCTTACTGCTTTTTTTTTTTTTTTTTTTTTTTTTTGAGTCAGAGTCTTGCTCCGTCGCCCAGGCTGGAGTACAGTGGTGAGATCTCGGCTCACTGCACCTCCACCTCCCAAATTCAAGCAATTCTCCTGCCTCAGCCTCCGGGACTACAGGCACCCGCCACTGTGCCTGTCTAATTTTTGTATTTTTAATAGAGTCAGAGTTTCACCAGAGTTTACCAGGCTGGTCTTGAACCCCTGACCTCAGGTGATCCACCCACCTCAGCCTCCCAAAGTGCTGGGATTACCGGCTTGCACCACTGTGCCTGGCTTGCTTATTGCTTTAAGGCCTCTGCTCTCTGTAAAACTTCTCAGTTGACTGAACCCTGTTTCTCTGTTTGCTTCTGTCTGTCCCTCTTTCCTCTTGCAACCCCCAATGACACATGAGGGACCTAAACAAGGAAATTTCTGACAGCCTAGGATCCTTGGGGAACCAGGAAAAGGCACCAGTCTCCTCTCTTTGGGAGGAACCTGTTTTTCCTCGTGGCGTCCTAAGTTGTAAGCAGACAGGTTCCCCTCAGGTCTAGGACTGTGCTCTCTTGTACTGTGTTACTGGGCTCGTTGACTGTTCGTAGGGCACTAGAGACTGCTTGGCACTGTGAGAGGACTTGACCTCGATGTGTGTGATGGCTGGTGGTTGATGGCGGGTGAAAGCCACAGTGTTGGAGGTGGCTCAGGATAGTCGTGCCCTGGAAACCGTCATTGCTCTGGGGGCTACTTGGGTCTTTGCACGTCTGAAAAAGAAAGTCATGGTTTAGGTCCTAAAATCTGCATGCTTTCTTGGTTCTGGTCCTTAAAGGGCTCAATCCTAAAGCCAGTAATCTAATTAAGAAACAAGCTAAATTGAAAAGACCGCCAATCTAACGAATCAGCCTTCAAAACGCTCTGTAAAGGAAATGTACATCTTTAGGGGGAATCTCCATTTGTAAGGGCATCTCTGTCTCTGTACTGAAACCACTAGAAACTTTATCTACGGAGAAGACAATGGCTTGACGTGTACGTAACAGATCTTGCTTTTGCTTAGATTGAAGTTCTGTTCCTTTCCACCTGTTTCCCCAGAGTCCTGTCTTAGGAGATGCAGATTTAGAATTTTCTCCCTAACATTTGTTTAGGCCATGAAACAGGCAATTCGAGAGATTAACAGTCTAAAGTGAGGTAGAATATTTAAAAGATGGCAAAAGAAAAATCTTATTAAATGTGTAAGATCTGCTGCTGTGTCTGCTACGTCTACATATGTGTCATGCGTATGTGATACTTCACTACTGTAGAAAGTAAAAAGTTCCTCTTCAAAGTTTCCCTTCTTGTTAAAGAATAAATCATAAGCGTTAGAAATAATAGTTTCTTTTAAAGACTAACTTTCTTCAAGCCTCCTTGCTTTGTGCTAATAACTCTTTGTTAAGCCCTATCCTATGTAGCTGTTGGACATGCTCTCAGGCACGTTCCAGTTCACAGCCTATGCCCCTTCCTTATTTGGAAATGTTATTGCTTCTTTAAATCTTTTGTAAGCAACTTCCTCCTTTCCTTTGCTCTCCCTTGCCTTTACCTAGTTAAGAAAGTTTTAGGTTGTTAGCAAGTGAAGTGTCAGTTTAGGCTGTGAGGTTCAGCTCCAGCCAATGGATGCAGGACACAGCAGTAAGGATGACCAAAATCCGTAAGGGACAAATACATCTGCTTTTCCTTTCTTAGGTGTACTCTTGTGGCAAGACTGCTGGTGAGTGTACCCTTTCTGCAGAAAGTGAAAATTGCCTTGCTGAGAGAATTAAATTTATGTTCAAGTGCTATTTCTTATTTTATTTTATTTACTTTTTGAGATGGAGTCTCGCTCTTTTGCCCAGGCTGTAGTGTAGTAGCACAATCTCCGCTCACTGCAAGCTCCATCTCCTGGGCTCACGCCATTCTCCTGTCTCAGCCTCCTGAGTAGCTGGGACTACAGGCTCCCACCACCATGCCCGGTTAATTTTTTGTATTTTTAGTAGAGACGGGGTTTCACTGTGTTGGCCAGGATGGTCTCGATCTCCTGACCTCGTGATCCGCCCACCTCGGCCTCCCAAAGTGCTGGGATTACAGGCGTGAGCCACTGGCCCGGCCCTCAAGTGCTATTTCTTTATGGCACCAGGGAACAAGCATTTTGCAGTCCTAACACTACCAAAATATATGAAAGACAACATTTACATGCTTAAATCAAATATTTTATCAGAAAAATAGATGCTAGCTTGAATGCCTTTTAGCGCACACGATTTTGGTAATCTTTGGTAAATAAAACCAGTTTCAAAATTCTCTTCAGGAATTTAAGATCTTAAAGTCATGTTATATTAAATTAATCCTAGGGTTTTCAGCAGAAATTGGGATTACTTAGAGGGTGTTTGGTAAAGGTTATAAAAGTGTGATTTTTGCTGAAAGGAAAAGCAATTTTATCTAGAATATTTACAGATTGTTTCAAAATGAAAAGAAGAGAGTGCTGGGTTGGGCCTTGGGGCTGGACCAAGCTCAGATCTGGGTCTGTCTGAGCTCAGATCATCAGCCTCAAAGCTACCCACAAAGGGGAAAATTATGCCAGGAACAAAAGAAATTACCTTTGAGACCTGTAGTTACCAAGAAGATAGTCAATGTGGGGGAAGGGAAAAACCAAGCAACTGTTGAAACTAGAGGGGAGTGTGAAGGAATTGTTCCATTTTGTATGTCTGGATCATCAGCTCCCTGGAGAACCTTTATGAAAATGGATTGTGAGCGTGACTAATTTGGGAGCAGTGTCTCTGGTTTAAAATGCTGCAGAGGGGAAGAGCATGTTTGGGTTGACGCAGGACCCATACTCACCACTGAACAATTGCAGCTGGGTATATACAATCCAGACACACAGGAGGGTATTCCTGAGGGAGCAGCCAGCCTGGGGAACGAGGTAAAAGGCACTGGAAGGTCTGTTTACCCTGAGAAGGGGACAGTCTGATTCCACTATAAATGCCAAGTGCAGCACCTCAGATGAAGCAGCTGGCTTCTTCTCATGGGTCTTACAGATGCTGATAAAACCACAAGGTTAGTTAAGAGCAGGGAAAAGGCAAAAGGAACAGTCAGAATCCATCAAAGGGAAGTGGAAATTTTAAAATGGTTATTTAAAAATAAGGTAAATAGGCCAGGCGCAGTGGTGGCTCACGCCTGTAATTCTAGCACTTTGGGAGGCTGAGGCGGGTGGATCACCTGAGGTCAGGAGTTGGAGACTAGCCTGGCCAACAAGGTGAAACCCCGTCTCTACTAAAAAAAAAAAAAAAAAATTAGCCAGGCATGGTGGCAGGTGCCTATAATCCCAGCTACTCAGGAGGCTGAGGCAGGGAATCACTTGAACCCAGGGGGACGGAGGTTGCAGGGAGCTGAGATCTCGCCACTTCACTCCAGCGTGGGTGAAAGAGTGAAACTGTCTCAAAAATAAATAAATAAATAAAAATTTAAAAACTAAAATAAAAATAAGGTAAATAAATTTCTAAAAATCGATAGATGAAGCTAAGAGGAAAGAGGAGAGAGTCCTGGGGCTTATCCCAGCAGGGTGGCAATCTTTAGATAATTACTAAGAAATGGAATGAATTGAGGACTAAGTTCTTATCTTTTATCTTGCCCAAATTCCTACTTAAGGGGTCTGGGGAGTCATGTTCTACAAACCATAAATTCTCATCAGATGGGTTTTATTTAACCCTGTATATTGTGACTTACTTTTCAATCTGACTCTGGCATAACATTATGAGACAAGGAAAAAAATATTTAACCCCAAAATACATTTTCTTGCCATCCCTTGAAATTGCCCTGCAAAGTCTCTTGTGGGAAAAATCCACATTCTATAGAGATTCCCCTTCCCACTTTGTTTTCCTTCATTTCTTTCCAGATCCAGGAGATAATCAACTAAGAGCCAGGTACCCTTTTAGGTCCGATATGAAACATTTTACAATCTGCTCTCTCTCTGAAGTCTGCTATCTGAGAGATTCCTCTGCACAATAAAACCTGGTCGCCACAATCCTTTACCTTAATCTCAACGTTCCTTGCCATTGATCCCACGTCTTCAGATTAATTCAACCAATTGTCAACCAGAAAATGTTTAAATTTACCTATAGCCTGGAAGGCCCGGCTTTGAGTTGTCCTGCCTCTCTGAACCAAACCAATGTGTTTCTTAAAGGTATTAGATTACTGTCTCTTGCCTCCCTAAACTCTATAAAACCAAGCTGTGCCCCGACCACCTTGGGCACATGTTCTCAGGACCTCCTGAGGGCTGTGTCATGGGCCATTCGTCACTCAGATTTGGCTCAGAATAAATCTCTTCAAATATTTTATAGAGACTGACTCTTTTTGGCACAGAATAAAATGGAAATTGATGGAGTTAAAATAAAGGTCTTTTTTTTTTTTCTTTTGAGATTTAGTCTTGCTCTGTTGCCCAGACTGGAGTGCAGTGGTACAATCTCGGTTCACTGCAACCTCAGCCTCCTGGGTTCAAGTGATTCTTTTGCCTCAGCCTCCCGAGTAGCTGGGATTACAGGCATGCGGCACCACGCCCGGCTAATTTTGTATTTTTGGTAGAGATGGGGTTTCTCCATGTTGGTCAGGCTGATCTCAAACTCCTGACCTTAAGTTATTCACCCACCTTAGCCCTCCAAAGTTCTGGGATTATAGGCGTGAGCCACCACGCCCAGCCAAAACAAAGGTCTTAACACTGTCAAAAGTTGGGTGAACCGAAGGAAGCCTCCACTGGCCCCACAATGTTAAAGGGCCCCAAACCAGTTTTCTGTATTTATCCCAGATTGGATAAATTAAAAAAAAAAACATCAGAGGGCAAAGATTGCAATGAGTAAGCTGAGGGCAATGCTGATGCCGGTAAGTCCAGATTAAAGGTTGACAAGAGAGACCCTTGGCTCAACCCCTGCTGGGAACCTAAATCTTTTTTACAAGAGAGGGAAAAATGGCCTGGGGGGGTTGAAAAAAGAAGTTTCTGGTGCTGTTACAGGTGTAATTAGACACTCATGAGCAGGGGTAGGAGAGAGCTCTTCTCCCACCCGCTAGGAATGTGGTTTGACATCACCACAGGTGATGGTTTGACAATGATCACACTGCCTCTCTAAAAGGGCTAAATTGGCAGCCGGCACCAGCGAGAGGCCATTTCCTGATGGCCTACACCTGTTGCACTACCGTGTTCATTGAATGCCGGCGCCAGGGAGAAGCAACTTCCCGGCCGTGTGCATTAAGGGACAAAATGGCGGAATGTGACCTTCCGGGGCACACTATAGGAAAAGGGAAGAAAGCCTCAGAGGGGCATGCATACAACTTCCTAATCACACTGTGTGTGCTCACCTCCCAAAGGTAAGGAGGGCACTGTGCATGCGGGCAGCCCACCCGAAGGGAAGAACCATGGGAAAGGGGCCAGCCTGGAAAGTCCTAGGATCACGGTTAAATACTGCATTTGACCTTCATGTCAGGACCATGAAGAGACCCACTTGGGTCTCTTCCAAGCATATGTTCCTTTCTTTCTTGTTCTAAAGCCCTTTAAAAGAAACTTCCACTCCTGCTCTGAAAGTTGCCTTGGTCTCTTTTTCTGCCTTATGCCCCTCAGTCAAATTCGTTCCTCTGAGGAGGCAAGACTTGAGGTTGCTGCAAACCTGTACAGATTCGCCGTCAGTAACTTGGATACCTTCCACTGGTGACATATCCGGCACCATGAGACTCGGATATTTTCCACCCCTAACATACTTGGTGGCATGACTTAGATACGTTCCCTGGTGGTGAGAGAGCTCTGTGCCTCACCTTCTTTGGCTGGAGGCATCCGACCCGGTGCATGGTTTTCCTTCTCACTCTCTCTCCTGCTCACTAACCAAACCCCAGAACAATTCCTCTTGGCCATTAGTGACTCTGCTCCCCTTGGCTGATATCTCAGCTCACTCTGATGGCTGGCTCGCAGGTGTGGGAAGGACTTTAGGGTCTGCACCAAGCAGATTAGAGGCACTCAATGACCCTCCTAGTGAGAGGCTTGTGAGAATGGTGAGGCTAAGGCCTAAAAACCATGCAATATCTGGGGTTTCCTCGACTTTTTCTTTTCAACTAAAATTGGCTCTTTTCCCAAACTCTGCACCCCCCCCATTCTCCTGTTTATTCTCTGTGTGTTCTGAAATGGCCTTCAGCACTCACTGGATGTTCCACCTTGGGGGCAAGCCTGACTCTTTGCTTTCACTTTGCCTGCTACGTGACTTCTAAACACTCCCTGTTACCTGCGTGCCCACGGCTCTCTGCGTTTGTGCAGCAGTGAAGACAGGGGCTCCCTTGCAGATATCCTGAGGTTTACATTTGTTTCTCCCAGCTCGAATGACTTTCAGTCCTTCCCCTGCCTGCTGGCACACGGCTGGGACAGATGCTAATTGGAACTCTGGCTCTGCCAGCTTCTTACAACTCACCATGTGCTTTTCGTTCCTGTTATGCCCCAGGACTAGGTTTTTGGATGGCTTTTAAAAGCAGCTTGTCCACCTGCACAGGGCTTTGCTCTGGCCCTTTTAGGATCTCACCCTCTTGCCTTGTAAGCTAGCACCACTTTGGGAGGAGGAGAAATTCTTCCCCCAAGCCCCAAGTCCTCCGGAAGTTAATGCTTTATGTCCACAGGGCGAATAATCGTTGCCTTCTTGAATGCAAGGGCTGCTGTTTTTCTGAGCATATGAAGGCATTCCATGAGTATTCCTCCCGCTTCCTTCCACTTCCTCCCATAGCCTCCATTTCTCTAATTACTTACACACCCTTCTCAATGTGCATCAAGACCTTCAAGGTTGTATTCCAAGGGAAGGGGGAGGAAGTCCAGTCCCTGTGGCAGTTAATGGAGAAACAGGCTTCTAAGAAAAGAGATAATCATTATATTACTAGAATCCTCTGAGTAAGGGTCACTATAATGTCATGGGGACAGAAATACAGGCTGGCCCAAGGCCGAAGAGGCAAGAGATCCACAGGACAGAGATGAAGGGGGGTCCCAGGCTAACAGATTACCATTGGAACAGAGATGAAAGGCTAGGGCATACATAGTGAAGACCAGTACATTCCGGAATCCCAGGGATGGACAGGGGCCCACTGTTCACTCCAACATCTCCTCTGTTCTCAAGTGGGTAATTGTGATGAGATGGGACGATGGGTACATGGTAAAGACTGGTCAAGTCCAGAACCCAAGATGATGAGGGATGCCCCATTTTGGATGATAAGAAGAAAGGAGAGATGCTTCTTTTTCCTTTTGTCCTCTTTTTTCTCCTCTGTCCTCTGTTTGCACACAGCAGATGGGCAATCATGTCTACATACCACAGGACATGCCCCTCGGATACATCCCCCCCAAACTTGGAAAAGTTTAATTTCCCCAAACCTTAAAAAACTAATTCTCCTTTGTAATACTGTTTGGCTTAAAAATGAACTGGGAGGAAATTACAAAAGTCAGCCTTGGAACCCAGTACCTGTGTGTAAGAGGTCCTCGGATTAGCCTCTTAAGTCTTTTATAACCGAGAGTAGAGTAAGGAGGACAGGACTAAGCCTGGTGGGTGGGACAAATGGCATCCCCTCCCTCCAAAAGAAAAAATTCACACTTTATATTATTTAAGGACCAATTACCATTCTTCCACTGGTCCCTGGTAATATCTGGATACCCCACACCTCTTTGGGGCAAAAATATACTCTCTAAGATTGGTGCTCGCTTAATATTCACCCAACCTCTGAATTCACCTTTCTCTCTAATAGCCCTATTTATCCCAGGAAAGCTACCTAAATCATTAACCAAAAGCTTCAACCTGGACAGTCCTACCTCAGAGGTATACAAATAGCCCACACTTACTTGAACAAGCCCTAGCATAAATCTAACCAAGTAATCTCTTGACGGGGGATAACTTCTACAGTATGCCCACAACCTCCTCATCTGCTGTCCCTTCACAGGATGCCAGGGTCACTAGGGCTGCCCAGGGAAAGGGAACCTAGAAGCCTGTCCTGCCAGCAAAAGGGTAAAAATTCTTGCCAGCCAGCCTCCTGACTTCCCTCTCTGTGCAAACTGATTGTAGGAATGGTAAAAATCACTGTATTCTCTGCCCCTCCATGACCAACTTCTGACTTGACTTCCTGAATTTTCCTTTCTTGGAGCTACCTTTGTAGACTCTAAATCTTGTAAAAACTGCTTACCACCTTGCTGAAAATACCTCATACACTCGTGGCTAAGTCATAACCTTAGTTAAGGCTTATTGGTTTCACCTGTGAGGTTACTTTTGGCAAAGTTCAAAAGCCAGAAATATTGGCCGTTCTTATTACCTGGCTAAAGTTGGGTAATAAGAGACTTAAAGGTTTTGTTTTAAGAGCATTACGGTTAAAATGGGCTTAATTAAAAGCAGATATCCAAGCTATACATATATTTAAAAGGTCTTTGTTTTTTTTTCTCTTCTTGAATCTTATTTTTTTTCTGGGAAAAAAAAAAGGTTTTTTCTTCTCAGTCAACTGATTGTTTTTCTCCATTTTGTCTTCTTGCCACTCTTGATGCACACGTGAGAGTACTCAAGATAATTTCTAACAGCTTGGGTCTCCTTGGGAAAAACAGAGGAGGTGCCACAGACCCCCCTTTTGGGAAAAACCTCTGTTTTCCTCATGGAACCCCGGGAATTGGAAGTGGATAGATCCCTCTCAAAACCTGAGGCTCTATTTTCTTTGCATTGTGTTACCTGATGTTTTTTGACTTTTGGCAGTAGCAGAAATTACTTCACATTATGAGAGAACTTTGGTAATAACTAGGTAGCTAATAGAATTTTATGGATGGCTAATGGCAGTTTTGGGGGGAATACTCAGCTCTTTGACGTTTGGATTAGAGAAGCATGCTCTCAGCCACCTGGAAGATATGGAAACGTCCCCCCTCCTCCACTGAGAGATAAAACCTCTATAGGAAATGGGCTGATTCCCTCTTTCTTGGGATCCAGGATCTGGTATAAAATGGGACTCCTAATTTTGGGGAGCTGTTTTTGCCTTCCAGGTGTGCCTGTTTATTAGGCACTGGAAGCTGCATGCTTTCCCAGCCCTGTTTCTGGAAGAGCTCCACCCTGGAGCCAGTAATCCAATTAAGAAACTTAAAAACTACTGGCAAATAAAAAATCTTACAACTACTGAATCTTCTGTTTGTCCATGTATTTATATGTGTTGTGTGTGTGATGTTTATGTAAAAGAACTCTAATTGGTTTTAAAAAATAAGGACTTAAATATTGTCAGAAAAATAAAACTAATGCCTCTTAGTTCTTGTAACTTAAATAATCTTTGGGGAATAAAGACAGTTTTAAAGATTATTGGTAAAATAAAAATATCTTCAAAAATTTAGACATTTGGTCTAAATTATGCAAGTCAGATATTAGGTTTGCTAAATGTTTTAAGGTCATAAACTGTGTCTTTGGATTTTGAAAATTGTTTAGCCTGATTTACAGCTAGGTAAGGCTTGGGGACAGGTGGAGTTAGCCACACCCCTAGCTATGCTGGAAAGAATCAGATCTTATCTACACTTCTCTCTGGTGTCCTAGGCTCCAAACCTATTACATAATTAAAATTACTTACTAACCAGGCTTTTTACCAAAAGTTGCTAAGAGTTCTTTCTTTGGTCTGTATTTGTGTAAATATGTCATTGGTATGTTTTCCAAAATTATGGAATTCTGATATAACTTAGTGTATATTATTAATAATTAGAATTGTTATCTAAAATTGTTGTGTGCCACAGAGGTAACACATTTTCTTGTCAATTGTGTCTTTAACTGTGGGTGCCCTAAGACTTTTTGTCATCCACAATTATTGTCTTATTTTAATCCTCTTTAAATGTTGGTTTTATAATCAGCTACAGAACTCTAATAGGTGTTCTTAAATGCAAGTTTCTGATAACTTTGGAGATTGTGACATTAGAATAAAGCAAAAAAACCTTTCAGGACTCTAATGGAGAGGTAAAATATTCATGAATATCAAACAGAACAGGAGTTAATGGAATGGATTGAACTAATAGAAGACTGAAGTAATCCTTTTTGACTTTTTAACTTAAAATGTCACTAATCTTTGTGCTTTTTCAGAGCCAAAAAAATCTTTTGAGCTATTTACAGCTTTTAACAATTGACTAAAATACTTATGTGAAAAAACTTGGAGCCTATTTGATTCTCTCTACCTAATTTCTCTAGAATTTGGGAACTATTTGTGAGTATTCTAAACTTATGGTAATATAGTTATTTACGTAAGTGCAATAAGAATGGTGTTTTTTGTTTGTTTGTTTTTGTTTTCTATTTTTTGGTTTTTTTTGGCAAGAGGATGCAGTTGGAGAAACTGGTTATTTTACCAAGGCTTTGACTGGAATGGCATGCTTTCCTTTAAGGAATCAAACCTGATTTGTAGAGCCAATAAAATCCCCTTGGGAAAACTGGCCTCATACCTAGTCTACACACTCCCTGTACAGATTTCCTAACCTGCAATGAGTAAAGAATGTCACTTTCTAACAGGCCCAGGAGCCCCAAGTTATTTTGGAACCTCAAGAGGAGAGAAAATTTCCCAACTCACAGGTATTTGAGGGTACAAAATCATAGCTGGGCTTGGCTTTAAAAAAGTCTTATCTGAGATTCCTTATGAAACAGAGTTCCATCAAAGCCAATTTGAAAAGCTTATGTGAAACATGATTATTCTTGCTGTGCTATATGCAAGTAATCAGGTCAAGAATAATAAGACTGAAGTTTATTCTGCAAACAAATTAGTCCTGTCATATTTGTTTTCAACAAAAATGAGGACTACAGAGAGAAAAATTATGTTTCAAAAATTATAGTACCTACTATTAGATTCTAGTCTAATAGTACCTACTATCAGATTATAGTCTCCTCAGTGGTTTCTAAGTTTTGTCTGCATTTTATACTAACCCTGCTTATTCCCATGAGCCAACCAGTGACCTCTGCCTGCAGCTAAGAAGAAACAAAAGGGATTGGCCATCAAGATCCAGATGATCCTCAGTGAGTGATATCATCCTCTCAATATTCAAGAGATTCCTTTCTACATAGGACCCCTAGACTGCCATCAGTGAGGCAGGAAGGAGGCAAAATCCTGCCCCTGTCTGCCTTGGACTTGGATAGACACTGCTTTCACCAATCCTTGGAGTCACCCTCCTACCCTGTCAGCTAGCAAGAGGCCAAGACCCAGAGAACCACCACTGCCCCTTTGTCAGTGGGAAGCAGTCACAGAAGACTGACCTTCATCCATTTCTTGCAAAGATTTGCAGTCTTGGGCTGTTGAGGGGGAAAAGGTGACAGGCACAAGTGGGGCAGGAGAGGGCTCTCCCCCATCCCCTAGGAATGTCAGGTGATGGTCCAGCAATTATCACATTGCGTGTCTGAAATGGATAAATTGGCAGCTGGCACCAGGTAGAGTCCATTTCCTGATGCTCCACACCTGTTGCAGTAAAGTGTTCATTGAATGCAAGCACCAGGGAGAAGCAACTTCCTGGCCATGTGCATTAAGAGACAAAATGGTGGACTGTGACCTTCAAGGGGCACACCACAGGAAAAGGGAAGAAAGTCTCAGAGGGGCATGCCTACAACTTCCTCATCACACTGTGTGTGCTTACCTCCCAAAGGTAAGGAGGGCACTGTGCATGCGGGCAGCCCACCCAAAGGGAAGAACCATGGGAAAGGGGCCAGCCTGGAAAGTCCTAGGATCATGGTTAAACACTGCACTTGACCTTCATGTGTCCACTTGGGGCTCTTCCAAGTGTATTTTTCTTTCTTTCCTGTTCTAAAGCCTTTTAAAAGAAACTTCCATTCCTGCTCTGAAAGTTGCCTCAGTGTCTTTTTCTGCCTTGCGCCCCTCAGTCTAATTCTTTCTTCTGAGGAGGCAAGAATTGATGTTGCTGCAGACCCGTAAGGATTCACTGCTAGTAACTCGGATACTTCTACTGGTAACATATTTGGTACCATGAGACTTGGATATTTCCACCCCTGATAGGACCACAGCATACAAAAGAAAAGTTGATAGGATTGTGTAAGTTGAAATGTTTAAACAGGCTTTATGCAAAGCTGTTGTGACTCCTTTGCCAAAATGTTTTATGAAAGTGGGTCTAGTATCTAACTGTGGGGCATTTCTCCTGCTTAGTACTATAAAACTGAAGGCACATAGATCCACCCTTTGAGCTATGTTAATTGGAAATGCTAAATGGGAATGTGAAAGGAAAATAATCTTGGGACCCCAAAATCATTAAGCTAAAGGGAAAAGTCAAGCTGGGAACTGCTTAGAGCAAACCTGCCTCCCAATATATTCAAAGTCATCCCTTTGCTCACCGAGATAAGTGCATATCTGATTGCTTCCATTGGAAAGGCTAATCAGAAACTCAAAAGAATGCAACCACTTGTCTCTTATCTACTGATGACCTGGAAGCCCCCTCCCCGCTTTAAGTTGTCCCACCTTTATGGACTGAACCAATGTACATCTTACATATATTGATTGATGTGTCATGTCTCTCTAAAATGTATAAAACCAAGCTGTGCCCCAACCAGCTTGGGCACATGTTGTCAGGACTTCCTGGGGCTGTGTCATGGGCACATGTCTTTAACTTTGGTAAAATAAACATCCCAAATTGCCTGAGACCCATTTCAGATATTTGGAGTTCACAGGAACTAGTACGATTGCCGGAACCCACAGAGTGTAGTGTAGAAGTTGGAGTGCTGGTTGAGACACATTCTCCATTTGACAGCCCTTTGTGGAGTGTTTACAGGGGTTTATGGCAAAAGCCTGTGAGCACCTCCCAACTACAGCTACAAGTTTCTGGACTAGAGAATTCCACCTAAGGGCATTTATTGCCTTGCTATGGGACATTAACTGAAGATACCCCATTCTAATGAAATAATGGTGCCTAAGAGTTCCATGGCAAGATGAAAATGGTTTACATAAAATCTTGCTACCTGGGGAGTGTGAGGAGGAGATACTCACGGACAGTAGGCCTCTTCTTTTCCCTAGGACTGACTCTGGAACTGCATGAGGAGCTGCTGGATTCAACAGTGACTGACAAACAGCTCTCACCTGATGCACAAAGACCTGCTTGGCTTGCAGATGGCAGCTCCAAGGTGAGCAAAAAGACATATTGTTTGGAAAACTGCTCTGATTGAAGAAGAGTCAAGAAAACTTTTCTCTTTTGAGCTATTGATAGCTTACAATGATTGAGTAAAGTGTATTTTTTTTTTGAGACTGAGTCTTGCTCTATTGCCCAGGCTGGAGTGCAGTGGTGAGATCTCAGCTCACTGCAACTTCTGCTTCCCGGGTTCAAGTGATTCTCATGCCTCAGCCTCCTGAGTAGCTGGGATTACAGGCATCTGCCACCACACCTGGCTAAATTTTGTATTTCTAGTAGAGATGGGGTTTCACCATGTTGGCCAGGCTGGTCTCGAACTCCTGACCTCAAATGATTCACCTGCCTTGGCCTCCAAAGTGCTGGAATTAAAGGCATAAGCCACCATGCCTGGCTGAGTAAAGTGTATTTTTGTGAGCAAAATTTATCCCTCTCTCTGTTTTAGTTATCCAAAACTTGAAAATCATTTGTGAGTATTCCTATTTTATGGCAACATAGTTATTTGCATAAGTTCAGTAAGAATCTGCTTTCTTACTGAACAGGACACAATTAGAGACACTGGTCATTTTATTAAGGCTTTGGTTGGAATAGCATATTTTGAGACATGACAGGACTGAGAAACTGAGGTTGACTTTGGAGCCAACAACAAGGCCCTTGGAAGGACTGGCGTGGTGCCTTTGTCTAAGTGGTTCCCTTACAAGGTTTCCCACCTATGGTAAGTAAAGAATGTCACTTTCTAACAGGTCCAGGAAACTCAAGCTATCTTGGGACCTCAAGAAGAGGGTAATTTGCACAGGGATTCTAAGCACAGTGTGATGTCAAATCCTCAGCTTGGCTTCTGGCCTCAAGACTTTTAAAAAGTTGAATCCACAATTCCTTATAAAAGTTCCAGCAAAACAAACTTAAAAGGAACTTATAGAGTTGGTCATTTGCTACATTCTATGCAAATAACCAGGCCAAGTATTGTTGCGGGAATCAGGAGGATGAGAGAGACCTCAGGGTAAAGCAGGAGGATGTTTATTGAGTGCACTCAGATCCAGTGGACTTAACATCTGGAAAACTGGGCCCAGAACAAAGACAGCACTTGACTTTTGTACATGCTTCATGAAAAGGGGGTGGGCTAGCTTGAAGCAGGCTCACAGCAGTGTGAAAGCAGGGATACAGAGGCAGGACAAAGACAGTTAATCAAATTGTAACAGGTTCATAACTCAGGATTACACATGACCGTTGCCAAACAACCTAGATGTCTGTTATCCAGGTTTTGCTCCAAAGAGTCTTACACTGGTTTATCTCATAACCTTCAGTATGGTGCCCAGACAGCTGTAGTTCAGGCCTGCTCAGGCTTCTCATGACCTTCACTGTACTTCTGAGATAAAACAGAATACTTGAAGTTACTAGTTACAGAGAACAAGAATTTATAAACTCATACTATAAACGAAAGGAAAATGTGTTTTTCTCCTCCTTATGTTGAGGGAGTTCTGGGAGAGTCTCCAGAGCACATTCCTTTGTGTCCTAGCTTCTCAGATAGTGTTTATCAAGACTTTTCCTGGGTCTGGGTCTTGCCTGCTACTGCCTTTGGGATGAGTCAGCCTAATACAGGAAAGCTTAATTCTCTTTCTTTTAATTTTATTTTTCTTTCTTTCCTTAATTTCCCACTTCAGTATAATGTGGTGAGAGTTTATTATGCAAATAAATTGGTCCTAATATAATTTATCCTTGACAGAGATGAGGAAACTGGAGAGAGAATATTTATTTATTTATTTATTTATCTATTTATCTATTTATGGGATGGCATCTTGCTCTGTTGGACAGGCTGGAGTGCTGTGGTGCAATCTTGGCTCACTGCAACCTCTGCCTCCCAGGTTCAAGCTACTGGAGAGAGAAAAATTTAGATTCTAGCCCTGACCATTCATTGTGTTTGAGTTTTTATTATTTGTCTACAACCTGCGCTAATCCTGGATTATTTCTTGGCTATAAGAAGTCTTTGAGAAAGAACCAGATTTTGGCTGGGTGTGGTGGCTCACGCCTGTAATCCCAGCACTCTGGGAAGCCGAGGCGGGTGGATCACGTCAGATCGTGAGTTTGAGACCAGCTTGGCCAACATGGTGAAAACCTGTCTCTACTAAAAATACAGAAATTAGCCAGGCATGGTGACACATGCCTGTAATCCCAACTACTTGGGAGGCTGAGGTAGGAGAATCGCTTGAACCCGGGGGCGGAGGTTGCAGTGAGCTGAGATCATGTCATTGCACTCCAGCCTGTGCAACAAGAGCAAAACTCTATCTCAAAACAAGCAAGCAAATAAAAACAGACCAAAAAAACCCCAGGTTTTAATTTTCTTCATGATGCTTTTAGTTGGCTTCTTAATGGGATAAGTTCTTTTTCATTGTTCTGGCACACAAATTCTTATTTGATTGTAAATCCTGTGTGCAAATTATTAATGTTATGTATTTCTCATTGACTTCTTCTGAGAAAACCAAGGTCTTGGTATTCTGAAGACTAGAGATGATTCAGCAGGTCCTGTGAATCCCCCCCATTTAGAATCCTGCTGGGCTGTTTTCTGTTGCCAGTGCACTGCTATTAAAACAATACCATACCAAGCACCCTCCCTCAAGGCTCAGGGACCATCGTGGAAGAGGAGGGCACCTTAGATTGTAAGAGCTGGATTGGGGGGCGGAGTATGGAGGCCATGGCAACTCCATCATGGAAGATAATCAGCCATGCTGGCTTCTGATTAACCACAGTTCCAGGAAGGCCTCTAAGATTTCCAGTTTATCTACTGTTCCTTGCCTAAGAGCAGGTGCTATAAATCCTGCCCTTAGGTCAGACAACGTGGATGTTATCATACTTCAGTTGTCTCATACATCCCTTCTGAATCACATATACTCCTCCTCTATGGTATATAAGCCCTGGGTAAGGGGGTGATGGGTGGATCCAGGGGGAATCCACCATCTAGTCTCACCACCCGAGACACAAACATGAAGCCACCTTTGCAAAAATTATAACAGAAAATTATGGCAGTGAAGGAAATCTGATCTGGCCAACCCCCATCTTGCCTTTTGACTTCAAGCTGCCTTTAATTATTCCTGGGCTTGGGTCAAGCTCACTCTGGGAGACATTTATAGTTTAAGTGATAATAGCCTCTTCTCAAAACTCAGTTGTCTTTGTAAAGCTAATGAGAGACCACCAGGTTAGGAGGATAGAGAAGCCTGGTAGACAGAGACGATTGCCAGCCACTATTCTGGAGGTCACAAGATATGCAACTTCTCCAATTACTCCTGCAGATAGCATCACTATTGCAGAACCCAAGATTGGCCTTTGAGGTATCATTTCAGGGTTTTTTGCATGTCTAACACTGATAGCTCCACCTGGCCCCACTCACTGATGGCTCTACCTGAACCCACCAACCACTCCTGGGGTCCCACCCAGAGGCAATTCAGCGTGCAGGAGAACCATTTCCCACACCCCTATTATTGCACCTACAACCAATCAGCGGCAAGCACCCATTGCCTAGCCACCCCAAATCCTTCCCCCAAAGCTTTTCTTTTCTTTTCTTTTTTCTTTCCCTTCTCTTCCCTTCCCTTCCTCTTCCCTTCCTCTTCCCTTCCTCTTCCCTTCCTCTTCCCTTCCTCTTCCCTTCCTCTTCCCTTCCTCTTCCCTTCCTCTTCCCTTCCTCTTCCCTTCTTCTTCCCTTCCTTTCCCTTCCTCTTCCCTTCTTCTTCCCTTCCTCTTCCCTTCTTCTTCCCTTCCCTTCCCTTCCTCTTCCCTTCCCTTCCTCTTCCCTTCCCTTCCTCTTCTCTTCCCTTCCTCTTCTCTTCTCTTCTTTTTTCTTTTTCTTTTTCTTTTCGAGATAGTCTCCCCCTGTCACTCAGGCTGGAGTGCAGTGGCATGATCTTGGCTCACTGCAACTTCCACCTTCCGGGTTTAAGTGATTCTCCTGCCTCAGCCTCCCCAGTAGCTGGAATTACAGGCGCACGCCACCACACCTGGCTATTTTTGTATTCTTAGTAGAGATGGGGTTTTATCATGTTGGCCAGGCTGGTCTCAAACTTCTGACCTCAAGTGATCTGCCCCCTTGGCCTCCCAAAGTGCTGGGATTACAGGTATGAGCCACTGCATCTGGCCCCAAACTATCTTTGAAAAATCCAACCCCCACATTCTCAGGGAGGCTGATGTAAGTAATAATAAAACGCAGTCTTCTGCTTAGCAGGCTCTATGTGTGTAAAACTCTCGATTGCAATTCCCCTGCCTCGATTAATTGGCTCTACCTGAGCAGCAGGCAAAATAAACCCACTGGGTGGTTATAGACATGGTTTCTCTTCATGAGTTCCTATTAAATGTTTCTTTCTGAGAAACTGGATTTGGCAACCTGTTTCTTCTGCCTCTCAGCTTCCTTGGATTCTGGGGTAGGTTTGCATAGACCTGCCCACCACAGAACAATGGCTCAATAAGGTCTTGTACTAGTAATTAAGTTTTCCACAAGGTAAATGTTCTTCCTTATCTTCCTATGTCTCAGTCTCCTTGATGAAGCCCTTTCAGAGGGCAGTCCTGTATGCACAGAATTGTCATGGCAGATGGCAGAGAGGAAGCAATCTCTTCTTCCAAGGCTTTAGAAGGGGGCTTCCTGGCATGGGTATACTATGTGAGGCCCCAGACCGACCAGATGGTTATAGTCTATGGGAAGTCCTGGAGGTCTCACCATGGACCAAAGGCACATGACATTGGCAAGAAAAGCACCAGCTTCACTGTCAGTGGTGGTCTCCTGGGTAGGCCAGGGCTCGCTGTAGGAAAGTCCATCAGAACAGCTCACTGAGGGCAATAGAGATAAAAGGACACCAGAACAATAGAGGCCAGTGCTGTGAAAGCAGGCTTGTGCCGCTCCAGATTCTCATGTTGAAACGCTAACTCCTAAGGTAGTGGCATTAGGACCAGGGGCCTTTGGGAGGTGATTAGGTCATGGGAGTGGAGCCCTCAAGAATGGCATTAGAGGCCCCATAGAGAGACCCCTCACCCTCTTTCTACCATGTGAGGCCACAGCAAGAAGGCACCATCTTTGAGCCAGAAAGTGGGCCTTCACCAAATCTGCTTTGATCTTGCCAGAACTGTGAGGCATAGACTTGTGTGGGTTTTTGTGTTTTGTTTTGAGATGGAGTCTCACTCTGTCACCAGGCTAGAGGACAATGCTGTGATCTCGGATCACTGTAACCTCCACCTTCCAGGTTCAAGTGATTCTCCTGCCTCAGCCTCCCGAGTAGCTGGGATTATAGGTGCCTGCCACCATGCCCAGCTAATTTTTGTATTTTTAGTAGAGACGGGGTTTCACCATGTTGGCCAGGCTGGTCTCGAACTCCTGACCTCAGGTGATCCACTTGCCTTGGCCTCCCAAAGTGGTGGGATTACAGGCATGAGCCACCGTGCCTGGTCCACTTGTGTTGTTTATAAGCCTACAGTATTCTGTCATAGCAGCCCACGGCGACTAAGACACCTGTCAGAAGACCAATGGGTGTAGTTATTGCAGGGAGCAGAAAGGTCAGAGTGGCAGCCAAATGGGCCCGACCTGCAGAGTTTATGAAGATGGTTAATAGAATGTAGCACCCTTAGAGACAAAATATATGTGGAGGCAACAAGGGTGCTACTCAGTTGGACCCATCAGAAGCAAACAAGGACAGATGACCTAGGAGATAAGGACAGAGACCCTATTAAAAAGTCACAACCTCTGCTCAGTTTCTGGACCTGAGCCAGTTTCCAGGTCTGATCTGTTGACTAAAGAGAAGGCTGAGTGCTTGGGAGAAAGGACCACACAACACTACAGCAAGTGAACTTGATAATAATTTTCCCATTCCTTCCCCAAAGAGAACTACAGCCATTTGTATGGGCAATTTATATATTGGGGAGAGGGGAATATCCAAATATTCTAAGGACAGCTAGATATGGTTAGAGTTGACATTGATATCTAAAGACTCAAAATGTCATCACTGCCCCCCTTTTGAAGATGGGGTACACCAGAGACAGGTAATAGAGTCTTGGCAAGGACTGTCTTGCAATGGGCTCACTGGGTCCAGGACTCACTCCCCGCATGGCCATGTCCCTGGTTCCCACATTATAATTAATGTAGACAAACTTTGACAGTTGGTACTTTGAGTCTCAGCCTATGGGGTAAGAATAGTCATCGTGGGGAATGGCAAATGGAAGCCTCTGAAAATGCCCCCACCCCTGGCTAAGATAGGAAATGAGAAACAATATTGCATCTCTAGGTGAGGGGAGTGGTGGAAATCAGTTTTACTCTTTTTTTTTTGGAGATGGAGTCTTGCTCTGTCACCCAGGCTGGAGTGCAGTGGCGCAGTCTCAGCTCACTGCAACCTGCAACCTCTGTCTCCAGGTTCAAGAGATTCTCCTGCTTCAGACTCCCGAGTAGCTGGCATTATAGGTGCCTGCTACCACGCCCAGCTAATTTTTGCATTTTTAGTAGAGATGGGTTTCACCATGTTGGACCAGGCTAGACCCCAACTCCTGACGTCAGGCAATCCACCTGCCTCAGCCTCCCGAAGTGCTGGGATTACAGGTGTGAGCCACCATGCCCAGCCCTCAGTTTTAAGGAGCTGAAGGATGGGGGTGGTGGTCTTTGATATATCTCTATTTAATTTACCAGGCTGGCTTCTGCAGAAACAGAAGACTCCTGGAGGAAGAGAGTGAACTTCAGCAAGTTGCACCAAGGAGAATCCACAGCGGCAGCTGCCCTGCCAGGCACGGGATCTCAGTCAAGGTGGGTCAACACAGCCTCAGGTGTGTGCTCTGCCCCACTGAGATGGCGAGTGCATTCTTTTCTATTCTTATGAGGAAAGAGCATCAGAAAGAGCCTGCATTCGCATAGGATGAATAACAGTGGACCCTGGCTTTGCCTCAGGGTTACGTGCTAATAACCCATGTGTTCTATGCCCTAAGGAAGCCTAGAGAGAGCTGGACAAGCTGGACATCCCAAAGAGCATGACACTGGCCCACCACATTGATTACATTGCACTGGTCGGGTGCTAACCAAGAAGTGGCTAACACACTGGGAGTCTTGGTAAGATGCCTGAGTGCCTGCAGCTGGCAGACAAATCCTACGAACATTCTGGGAACTGCCACTAATAACACTCTTGCCGGGGAGGTCCCATAACCAGGAGCATACGGGACCTCCCGTCCACAGCAAAGAGCCAATTATTGTATCTTGCATCTCCCCCGACCAAGAGAGACAGAAAATGCCAGTACACCTTCTGCAGGCAGCACATCCCACACCCGTGAAGACCACTCCAGTCTATGTACCATTGATACGAGAAGCTGTCGGCCTTCACTGAGCCTGTAGCAGGTCGAGGCTGCAGTGCGGGCAGCCCTGTGACTCAGGCCCTGCAGCTGATCAGACCCTGTGTTATGAGAGGTATCAGACGTGGGAAAGCAATGCTGTGTGTTTATGGCAAGCCCCTATGCCAGAATCGCAGTGCAGGCCCCTGGGATGCGGGAACAAAGCCATGCCACCTGCGGGAGAGGATTCTGCAAAACATTCTGAAAAGTCCCTGCTGATGTGCTCCTGGGGTCTGGGGGGATGGAATACCTGGTTGTGCACGTGGACCTGCTCAGATGAGCTGGATTCTGTCACGCCCCTGGGTCATGAGGTTGGGGACTCAGAAATAACCCATTACAGGTGGGAGGGTGTGTGTGGCAGCAGCAGAAGCAGGAGCAGGAGGCCAAGCAGTGGCAGTTGCCCAGTACCCTGCCACGCTCCACAGCAGTCCTCAGAGCCCCAGTGGAGGAACCTTCCGGTGAACTGAGGAGGGAGGGACAAGTCTGGCCTTAGTTCATGGAGGTGTCTGCTCTGCCTGTGGGACCAGCCCAAATCACCCAGCTGCCATACTCCAGTCTCACCAGGCTGCCCTTTCAAGAGCGTGATATGGTTTGGCTCTGTGTCCCCACCCAAATCTCATCTTCAACTGTGATCCCCAGGTGAGGAGGGTGAGACCTGGTGGGAAGTGATTGGATCACGGGGGCGGTTTCCCCCACGCTGTTCTGGTGATAGTGAGGGAGTTCTCATGAGATCTGATGGTTTTATAAGTGCCTGGCAATTCCCCTTGTCTCTCTCACCCACCACCACATAAGACGTGCCTGCTTCCCCTTCCGCCATGATTGTAAGTTTCCTGAGGTGTCACCAGCCATGCAGAACTGTGAGTCAATGAAACCTCTTTTCTTTATAAATTACCCAGTCTTGGGTAGTATCTTTATAGCAATGTGAGAACGGACTAACACAGAGGGTGATGAAGGAACGTTCTCCCAGTGGTCATCCCCTCTGTGTAAGTGGCTGTGAGGTTAGAAGATCTCTGAATCCATGGGCAATGGCCAATGACTTTGCCAGCTGAGCCCAGAATGGGAGTGATGTGGAGAGTGGGGATGGGCAGTCGGGGCTGAGGCATGGGGTGGACATGGAGGAGTGGGCAGAAGGTGCAAAGATCTGTATGTAATAGGCAGCTGCTCCCAGAAAGCACTCGCCACAGAGGAGGCCTGAACAACCCCTAGGGAAGGTCAGGCATGGCTGTCTGGGCCAAGTGTGATGGGCTGGTTCTCTCTCTCCATGGGGGCCCAAGGCTGCCATCCTCTCTCCCTGTGCCATCCTCTGCTGCCTCTTTCCCATGGCCCTTGACCCCAAGGGAACTTCCCAATGAGCCTTCTGCCTACTAGGCTCCGAATCAGTCTGTTTGCTGGGGATCCGCCTGCTGTACTGCCACCCTTCCAGAGTAGAGAAACCAGAAGTAACTGAGCAGCGCTGACGTCATATGGCCATCCCAAGGTCAAGCTTCTTCCCCTCACGTATGAAGTTCATTCTTTCCCTCCCACCTGAAGTTCCTTCCAGTCCTGCCCGTAGTACTATGGCTGCCCTGGTGATCTAGGTGGTCTCTCCATTGTGGGTGGTGCCCAGTGGTCCTCAGTGGGTCTGGACAGTCCCTTTCTAGACTGAAGACCTATGAAATGGAAAGACAAGTAATTTACTTCTCCTGCCCGTTTACTATGAAATGTGGGAGCAGAGAGAATAGCAACCAGCCCCATTCAGAGAGGGGCAGAGTGGCAAGCACATGGCAATCGTGGAGTGCAGCCAGCCTGAGGTCCCAGTGTGGTGGAGGATGCTCCTTGCTGTGGCCCCAGCTCTCCTCCCTAGGCAGGCCCCAGTCCATGTTCTCAGTGGCAGTGGCTGGCCCTTCCTTTGCTCTGTCCCCTGGGCCACCTGCATCTCAGGCACTGGAGAGTTCCCACTTTCTCAGTCTCTCTGCCACTCCTCAAAGAATGGGAGCCCTGAGTTATTCTTAAGTTCTCAATCAATCACAAATTAAGTCCGTGATTCACCCACTGGGGAAAATGTATTTGTAACCCCCACATCAATACTCAGGGCACTCCAGGTCACTGGACACACACAGGGGGGTGAAGTTTCAGACATGGGATGTGCATGTTCCAGCTGAGGCTGGACACAGTGATGTTCTGCCTTCTTGTTCTAGCTCATCCTGTAAACATGGGTCTTTCCATGGTCTCCTTAGTGACATTCTTTTTTTTTTTTTTTTTTGGTGCTTTTGCTAAGTTGGCCCAAGCATAGTGCTGAAGTGGTCCTAAGCACAGGGAAGCTGGCTGCCATGCGTCAGACAGAGAAAAACGGCGTCTTAGAGAAAGCTTCGATGTTAGTGAGTCAACAATATTACACAGGTGTCTTTAAACAGAAACACATAAAACAGGATTGGGTGTGGATGGATGAACATTTAGTGACCAGAGCTCTCAGGAACCGTAACCCTGTCTTTCTCCTAGGAGCATGACTCATTCATCTCTAATTCCATGTTTACAGTGGCTTTTCAGAACATGAACTGCTGCAGACAATGATAATTGACGGTTTTCTTCTAGGTTTATAGGTTCTTGGGTGTTACCATCCTCTTAAAAATGTTGTTTGTTCAGCTTCTTCTGAAATTATGGAGAGAGATGATGGCAGGCCTCTCGAGGCGACAGAGCTTACACGGGAACGCCATACCCTTTATCTGTTTATCCCAAGCCATTGTGTTCACCTGACATGATTCACTTCTGTCCACTCAGACACTGTAATATTATTTTATATATTAAAAATATATTAAGTGGGCCGGGCGCGGTGGCTCAAGCCTGTAATCCCAACACTTTGGGAGGCCGAGACGGGTGGATCACGAGGTCAGGAGATCGAGACCATCCTGGCTAACACGGTGAAACCCCGTCTCTATTAAGAAATACAAAAAACTAGCTGGGCGAGGTGGCGGGCGCCTGTAGTCCCAGCTACTCGGGAGGCTGAGGCCGGAGAATGGCGTAAACCCGGGAGGCGGAGCTTGCAGTGAGCTGAGATCCGGCCACTGTACTCCAGCCTGGGTGACTGAGCGAGACTCCGTCTCAAAAAAAAAAAAAAAAAAAAAAAAATATATATATATATATATATATATATTAAGTGGACAAAACTCCATATATATGTATATACATATATGTATATGTATAATATGTACACATACGGCTTACATATATGCATATATGTATGTATGTACATATATATGGGGTTTGTCCACAGTTCCTGGGTCATAACTCCCACAGCCCTTGTTACAACAAAGTCTCTCTCCCTGACCTTCTTCTGCCCTCTTTTTGCCTGCTTTGGGCAGGTGGAACCCTAACCTGCCGTGGGTCATAAGCTCCTCATTCCAGAGGGGGTCCCGCCCCACACCCTGGAGGAGGGAACGCTGCCCAGAAAAGCCAAGAAGAATGTGGCCAGACAGCCTCGCTGGGTTTAGACCATATCCCTTTGGGCCAGTCACATTTCTACATGGTTGTCAATCACGCCCACCCCGTGAGTCTCCATGAAAGGCCCAAGGGGACAGGGCTCTTCAGGATGGCTGAACACCGACCATGCGGAGGTTCCTGGAGGGTGGCCCTTGGGGAGGGCATGGAAGCTCCGCACCCCTTCCCCCATACTTTGCCCTACGTGTTTCTTCATCTGTATCTTTTGCAATGTCCTTAATAACAAACTGGCAAACACAGGTGTTTCCCTGAGTTGTATAAGCTGCCCCAGCAAATTAATCGAACCCAAAGAGGGGTTGTGGGACCCTGATTTATAGCCATTTGGTCAGAAGTTCCAGAGGCCCAGGCTTGCAACTGGTGTCTGAGGTGGGAAAGGGGCAGTCTTGGGGACGGAGCCCTCATCCTGTGGGATACGAGCTCTCTCCAGGTAGGCAGAGTCAGGATGGAATTACAGGACACCCAGTCAGTGTCTGCTGTAGCGCTGACTGCTTGCTTGCTGGTGGGGATAAATCTCCACATATTTTGGCGTCACAGAAGCCTTCTGTGTTGATTGTTGTAGTTGTGTGAGAGCAGAGAAAAAAAGATTTGAGTTTTTTCTTAAGAGGCGTGGTGGAAGTGGACGTGAGGCTATGCCTTGATTTCCCTCTTGAAGATGCTGAGCTTTCGTGGCAGCTGTTGCTTCAGGCATCTTTCTATTTTACCATTTTGCTGTTGGTATATGAGGAGCTTCTGTCTAGTCCTTCACGTTCCTGAACTGAACTATCCATTCCCTTTCATCCTGGCTTACAAACCACACAATTACTTTCTGTGTGCCTCGTTTCCTTATGATATCTTTCTAACGCAATCCAAAGGCAACCAACACTCATTACTACTAACATCGTTTCCAGGCCCCTCCTCCGGAGCTGCGATTTTGTTAGGTGTAAGGTCGGCTTCCCACAGCGTCACAGGCACAGTGTTGTACATGAGCCACCTCTGCCCACCAAGCACCACCCCTGCCTCCCCATGGCCATCCTGTCACATTGGTTACCCAGTTACTGGGGGGCTACTGGGCTGGGGGACTGCCTCATGCCTCACACTGCCACGCCTGGACCAGGCTCACTGAGCAGCCGATGTGTCGGACGTTGCCAGTCCCCATGGCCGAGGGGAAAGGGCTCTGCCACATGACCCGTGCCCAGCCCAGAAGGTTCACGTGTCAAAATGTTGGCCAACATAGTAGGAGGCTGGGAGCGGAATAGCTGCAGGAGCCTAGAAGGGGCAAAAATGGGAAATACTTGGCAGAAAGCATTAGTGACTGTTACAGAGGACGACAGAGATGGGGCATTCTTAGAGGACTTGAGGGGACAGGCCTGCTTGATCTGTGCCCCAGGGTGAGGGAGACTGAGCCCTGCAGCACGGGCCAGCAAGGTGGTCTGGAGGGCAAACACCGTCCCTCTGTCCTGCCCTGCCCCACTCCACTGTGCAGGGTGGTGTCTGGATGGTGGCAACTCTCAGCTCACGGGCTGCAGCAAGCTTTGGCATGGACACGGTCATCGACCTGAGAGGCCTCAGCGTTCCCTCCAGCACCCCGCTCCAACGATCCCAATTCAGGCGGGAGTCCTGGATCTCGGCTTCAGCGTAGTTTGGGAGCCCCGGACGTGCTCAGCCCGGCCTGCTTCCCACGCTTTGCTTTCAAATGGCTGGGGAGGTTTCGGAAGAGAGCTGATCTTTCCTGCAGGGTGACGGCGGTGCCATCAACTTGCCGCCGAGTTGAAGGCCCTCCAGGAGTTCCCTATCCTAACCGAATCCCACCCCAGCTCCTCTGAGTCATTGGCGCTGGGTGGTTTTCTTGCATTTCGTATAATTTGGAGGCACGGATTTATCGTTTCCCCCACTCGGCAGTCTGGAGACATTTTTTTTTTTTTCATTTCATACTGCAGTTTCTAAAAATAACGTTAGTGGTAACTTAAATTTCTTACTCATTTCTCTCCTCCTTCAGTATGAGGCGAGGGGATTTATAGAGGCCTGCTGCTGAGGGGACCCCAGGGGACAGAGCACCTGTGGCTTGTTCCTCTCACAAGGGTCCACCCTCCTGCCTCATCCCGGTGGCATGCATGTGATCACCTGGGAACAGTCCAGGCGGGGCTCGTTCCCCCCTGCAATGCCACCAGGCACAACCAGCATCCCCAGGGCTCTGATCGGGCCCTGATCCCGGGGGCTGCGCTGTGCGAAGTCACATGGCCTGTCGGGGCGTCAGGGGCTTTGTTTGTCTGGAAAGTGGAGAAACTGGCGATCTTCGTCCATAGAACAGGAGGCTGGACAAGTGGCTGTGTAACACAGCAGCATTGTTTGGGTGTGATGGTATGATGCAATAATTTGCTTAAAAACACAACCAGGCTGGGCGTGGTGGCTCATGCCTGTAATCCCAGCACTTTGGGAGGCCGAGGCGGGCAGATTACTTGAGGCCAGGAGTTCGAGACCAGCCTGGCCAACATCATGAGACCAACATTGTGAAACCCCATGTCTACAAAAATTAGCCAGACATGGCGGTGTGAGCCTGTAATTCCAGCTGCTCGGGAGGCTGAGGCAGGAGCATCTCTTGAACCTGGGAGGCAAATGTTGCAGTGAGCCGAGATGGTGCCACCACACTCCAGCCTGGCTGACAGAGTGAGACACTGGCTCAAAAAAAAAAAAAAAAAGCAAATCATGTGAGATAAAATGACGGCTTCCCTGGGGGGCTAGATTTGAGGCAGGAAAGGCAGCCTGTTGATAACTGTCGAGGCTGGGGATGGGATGTGGAGCTTATTAAGCTGTCTATTTTTATGTACCCATGAGAACTCCCATAGTAAGAAAACGTGAAAACAAAATCATAAAACGAAATCACAAGGAAGGCTGGTTTGTTGCAGCCTTTTTTGGGTTGGAGTTGGGTGAGTCTGGGCTTCCCAACAAGCTCGAGGAAAGGACAAAGGTCGGACTTGTGGCCTGGGTCCTGGCCCTGAGTTTGGACTCTAGTGAGGTTTGGCTCCCACCCCTGAGCCGTGGATGTGGCGGCTGGGTCCCGACCCTGGGCAGCCACAGCGTGGCGTGGGGAGCTGAAGCAGGTCATCCTCTGTGAGGCTGTTGCTCCACTTTTTACTAAAAGGCGGGGACAGTGAGGCCTCACAAGAAGTGCTGGGAGGAGTGGGTGGCGGATGGGTGGGGAGAGGGTGCTCCATGAATGTCCTCTTGCCCCCATCCTTTCTCCTCAGCCAGCCCCTGTCCCTGGACCCCCCACTCCTGCCCTCCCCTTCTATCCTAAAGCCCAGGCTGGCTCTGGATACATTTGATTTCTGGTTCCTCGTTAAATGTGACAAGTGAAGCCAGAGGATCCTCTGACACCCAGGACTGAGTGCAGCGCCGGGAGGGGCTTGCCGGGTGTGGTGGAGGGGGCAGTGTGGCCCGGCTGGGGCAGGGTGGGGCACGGGGCCAGGGTCTCCTGAGCTCTGGATATTTGAGCTGCGGACCGGACAGGATACGCTCCTCCACGGGAAGGCCTCAGTGAGCCGGGGCTGGGGGGCCCTCTTGTGGCAACAGAGGGCCTGGGTTCTATGTACCAAAGCAAAACCAAAACATGGGAGCGGCCTTTCACGAGCCCAGGCAGACGCAGCTCACCGGTCCCCCGAGGCCACCAGCCCAGCAGGCTTCAGGGAGCCTGGATCTGCAGGCGGTGGCCGAGGCCATGGTACAGCCCACCCAGCGTCCACCCTGCGGTCTGCCGCGATGGCCAAGGTCTTAGAGTACTGATGAGAGGTGCCCTCCCAGGTGCCAAAAGGAACTTCTGCAGCTACTGTTCCTGGCAATTGCAGGGCTCCTGGCAATCAAAGCACAGGTGAGTGCAGACATAGGCTGCCTTTACGAAAGGCACAGAGCCATGGCCAGAACCCCTCGGTCTGGTCTCCACGGCCACTTTTGGGGCCTTGGGTTCCTTATCTGTCATGTGGCCTCTGAAGCTGCTGTCGGCTCTAAATTGTGATTATTGGCCCAAAGTTGAACCCATTACTGTTCTCTGAGAAGTGGCTTTCCTTCTGGTCCTCCTATTTCTGTCTCTTCTCACTTACTACAATTTTCCAGTGGCACCTCCCTCCAACGCCTTCAGTGCCCATTGTCAGAGTCACACCCTAGGGCTCATCATTGGCCACGCCTGCCCTGTCTCCAGAACCTCGGCTCCCAGGACCTCACCCACCTCCCATCTGTCCAGATCAGCCCCCAGCGAGTCTTCCAGCCACGGGGCCCACTGATTCCCCACTCGCACCATCATCCACCTCTTCAGCCTGAGACCAGGCTTGGGTTTCCTGGGTCACTAGCCTCGCCTCTCCTTTCACGGTCCTGTCCCTTGTCTCTACAGCCTGACTAGTATGGAAAACCCTGATCCTGGTGAAATCGGCGAAATCAGTGACCCTCTGTGGCCTGTGCTGCTGAACTTCCTTCCTGGACCTCCTCCAGGGTCTGGAATGGCCTTCCCGAGATCTGCAGGGTTCACTCTGTCACGCCCTTATCCCGTCCTCGAAGACGACCATCAATACACAATCATACAGCCCTCGCTCCTGCCCCCGGACTGTTTACTGTTCCTTTGTTAGTCGTCTATTGCTCCCCTCAGACGACTCCACGGGGCCGATTTGGCTTTCCCTGTTTATTACTGTGTGTGTTCCTGCGCTTATTCTCAGGGCTTGGCGATACGAGTGTGCTGAATGAACGGACGAGCAAATGAGTGCCGCTCTTCTACCATCAGATTTGGAATCACGGCTCTGGATTTGGGTAAATTTTACAACACCAGGCACCCGAGAGGTGTCTTCATGGGGCTGGCTGCGGAGTAGGCCGTTCTGAAGGCAGAGCTTCTAGAGCTGGTGACCTTGCTGTCCCTAAGGCTGTGGCAGGATGCGGGGCTCACACAGAGTGGCAGCAGCAACTCTTGGGAAAATGTGCTCAAAATACAACTGTCCCAGGAAGAAACAGCCCCGGAATAGAGTGTTTACGTTCTTTCTGTACTCGCCTTGATTTTTAAAATAACTTAATTACTTCTGATTTTAAAGATAAGACAGGTCCCTGTAAAACAGGTAGACGATGCAGAAAGATGATGCATCCTCCAGGTTCAGCCAGAGCAACAGTACCAGTCAGAGATCACACACACACACACACACACACACACACACGTGCACGCACAGCTACGCATGCACACACAATGCACACACACACACCCCTATGCATGCACACACACGCATGCACACGGATGCACACACATGCATGCACATACACACATGCATGCACGCACGCACGCACACGTGCACATGGATGCACACAGGCACACGTATGCACACACACATGCACACACATGCATGGACACACACAAATGCACACAGGCACACACATGCACACACACATGCACGTGTGCACACACAGATTCATTTCAAGGAACCGCCTTATGCAACTGTGGCGGTTGGCTGGGCAAGTCTGAAATCCAGGGCAGGCATCAGGCTGGAAACTCTCAGGCTGGAGCCGAGGCTGAGTCCACCAGTGGAATTTATCCTTCCTGGGGGAGGCCTCAGTTTTGCTCTCAAGCCCTTCAACTGACTGGACCAGGCCCACCCAAGTTATGGAGGATAAATCTCCATTAGTTAAAGTTGGTGGATTCACGGTGTTAAGCACATTTATGAAATGCCTTCAGGACAACACCCTAAGTCGTGTTCACTTGAATAACTGGGTACTAAGGCCTGGCCATGAGGATGCACAAGACTAACCCTCACAGACGTGAATGGAGCTCAGAAGGTACTGACACAAATTAGTTAGAAAGAGACAAATGGCCCAGTAGGACAGTGGGCAAAGGCTGTAGAGAGGAGAGACACAGCGGAGGGGATCCACATGGCCCACCTGCAGAGAGGTGCTTAGCACACCAGGTAAAGTCAGTTAAAACCCCCGGGCTAGAATGCCGTTTCCTCAAAAGGGCTGTTTCCGGAGTGCTGGTGACATTTAATTTCCTGCCCGGGAGAGCGGGTGCACGGGTGTACAGTCACAGTTGGTTATTAAACTGTGTGTCAAGGCTCTCAGGACCCTGGGGTCAGGCTCTGGGTTCTCAGTAAGCGAGTAGGGGGACCACAGTGCTGGCGCTGGACCCTCGGGGTCTGACCACACAGACTGTGGAGGCGTCCTGCAGCCTCACCCCCCTGAGCAGGCTGCCTGCCTCTCAGGTGTCCACCAAAGTACCCCGTGCTTGTGACGCGGCGCCTTCAAGTCACACTGGTGATTGCTGCTGCTGCCCAAATCCGCTAGCCAGGCCAGAGGCACCTTTGGCAAGGCACGTCTGGGCCAGGATGAGCGGCAAGTTTCAGGCCATATGCTTATTTTGCCTCAAAGCAGTCATATTAGTCTAAGGCAGTCCGTCTGAATTCCAGGGAATTCCTGCACACTCACACACACGTGAGTGCCTCAGCCCTAGGGGAGCCATTTGGTGCTATCAGGAAGCATCAATAAAATACCCAAAGAGAAGACAAGGAGAAAGAATGACTAGGCCAAGGCTAGTGAGGCCTCTGGATTGAAAAGGCAAGAGGAAAATGCAGGTGTAGATATAAATAGGGCGGCAAGCTTGATGCAGGTAAGAGGAAATGCATGTGTGGATATAAACAGGGCAGGAGGCTTGATGCAGGTAAGAGGAAAACGCATGCGTGGATGTAAACAGGACAGGAGGCTTGATGCAGGTAAAGAGGTAAAAACGCGGCAGAGCTGATGTAAAGGAAAACAGGACAGGAGGCTTGATGCAGGTAAAGGGAAACAGATGGGTAGGTATAAACAGGGCAGGAGGCTTGATGCAGGTAAGAGGAAACAGATGGGTAGGTATAAACAGGGCACAAGGCTTGATGCAGGTAAGAGGAAAACGCATGCGTGGATGTAAACAGGGCGGCAGGCTTGATGCAGGTAAGAGGAAAACACATACGTGGATATAAACAGGGCGGCAGGCTTGATGCCGGTACCTGCTTCTCAGTTCTGTCCTGTGGCTACTCAGCCCTGACACTGGTCAACGCGCTGAGCTCAGCACTGCTTTTCCCCACGGCTTCTCCTCAGGTGCTGACTGCAAGGGGCAGAACGAGTAAGGTCCTTCCCACGGGGTCCCCTTCCCTTCCTGCGTCTCGGGCCTGTTTCCCGGAAACCTGTGTATTCCCCCCGCTGACTAAGTGGTGCCGAAAGCGTCTGAGGGACTAAACTCCTCTTGGGGCTTATTGTGAGCTGGTGGAGACGAGGCGTTTCCACCCTTTACCCATCCCTTCTACTCATGGGACTTTCCCAGCAGCTCCAAGGGCAGCCAAGGCCCCGGCTAAGGTTTCTGTTCTTACCAGAAGTAAATACAAAGAAATGCTGGTAACTTGCTGAGACACAGAAAGTGTGATGAGAGTCAGACATGCTGCACCCTCCTGCCCCAGGAGGCTGGGGTGACTCCTTCCCGTCTGTGGACGTGTGGGGACACACTGTGAGAGCCCCAAGTCTTTGCTGCCAATAGCAGGTGGACAAGGAAGGGGTTGTGAGGATGTGGAAAAAGTGGAGGAAGAAAGATTTATTGAAAGCTGGTGCAAAAGGGGAAGAGAGGCCAATGCAGACCCAACCGTGCCCTGCCTGCCGGGGCCCCTGCTCTGGCCTGGTGGCTTCTGGACGTGACAGCCCAGCCATGGTCCTGCTGGACCTTTGTTTCCTGGGAGACTTCTTGGAGGCCTGGTCCCTGGTCCATAAGGACGCATAATTCTCAAGCCATGTTTCCATTTGAGAAATGCTAATGGTGAGTGTGGGCTCCTTCCTTTTCTTTCTTTCTTTCCTTTCTTTCTTTTTTTGAGATGGACTCTTGCTCTGTCACCCAGGCTGGAGTGCAGTGGCGCGAACCTCCGCCTCCCAGGTTCAAGCAATTCTCCTGCCTCAGCCTCCCAAGTAGCTGGGACTACAGGTGCCTGCCACCACACCCGACTAATTTTTACTATTTTTTAGTAGAGACAGGATTTCGCACTGTTAGCCAGGATGGTCTCGATCTCCTGACCTAGTGCTCTGGCCTCCCAAAGTGCTGGGATTGCAGACATGAACCACTGCACCTGGTCCCTTGTGTCTCTTTAATGAATGAATGGATTAGCATGGAAGGAGAAGTAGGGTCTATTTTTCACCTGGCTCTAGAATTTTAGTGCTCACAGGCACCCTGGAGCCAGTCTCCTTGAAAACTCTCATTTTAAATGGAGGGGAAGGGGAGCGATCACTTACCAGTTTCGAGTGATCTTCTGGGGTGATAAGACGTGTTGACCTGGAGAGAGCTGGTGGCTGCACAACACTGTGAATGCCCCAAACGCCACCAACTGTATGCTTTGAAATGATCAGTTGTATGTTATGTGAATGTCACCTCAGTTTCAAAAAAAAAAAAAAAATAATAATGCCCTTGAGACCGGGAGAGTCTGCTCCCCCAGAGCCACTAGCTCCTCCTGTTGGGGTCCAGGACGTCTGGGTGGGGCTGCTGCTGCACTGCGGGGTGCAAGGACTCCTTAAACGCACATGCCGTTTTTCCGCATCTCCACTCCAAGTTCCTTTTAGAGGAAGGCAGGGTGTGGATTTTAACAGTAACAGAATGTCCAGTGCCTGCCTCATTTTAGAATTTCAAAGAGACAGAACCGTCTCGGTTATTACCAAGTTGAGGAAGAAGGGAATGGAATATTCAGGATCAAGATGCCTTCAAAGTCCATGTTCACTGTTGGCCCAAATGACACGTGACATCCACTCACCGATCCTGTTTTGGTCAAAAATTGGCCTGGCTGGTTGGGTGTGGTGGTTGATGTCTGTAATCCCGTCACTTTGGGAGGTCAAGGCAGGCGGATCATGAGGTCAGGAGTTCGAGATCAGCCTGGCCAACATGGTGAAATCCTGTCTCTTCTTAAAATACAAAAATTAGCTGGGTGTGGTGGCAGGTGCCTGTAATCCCAGCTACACGGGAGGCTGAGGGATGAGAACTGCTTGAACCCAGGAGGCGGAGGTTGCGGTGAGCTGAGATCGTGCCACTGCACTCCAGCCTGGTGACAGAGCGAGACTCCATCTCAAAAAAAAAAAAAAAAAAAAGTGGCTGAGGGCGTGTAAAGAAACATAAAAATCACAGAATGCCCAAACTTCTTACGCCAAAGGGAAGGTTAAGCCTGGAGTCTGGGTCATGCAACACTGCGTCCGTATGGACAGCTGTCACTAGCAGGATACATCAGCCAGGTCCCCACAGAAAGGTGGAGCCCACAGCCATCTCCAAGGGCCCCCACAGATCTTTCATCAGTACATTCTTTGCTGGCCTCCCATAAACAAGGACATGCCAATCATAACTTTAGGTGTGCAATCTAAGTCCAGCTCCTAAAACGAGAGTCTGTTCCATTCCATGCTGATAATGTCCTCTAAGGGCTTGTCCTCCCAGTGGCAGGCCAAAGACATGACGAGATCAAGTGTTCCTCCACCTCCCCAGAGAAGTCTGCAAAATGGATTCCTCCTTTACTCCCTTTTCCTCTTCAAATATTTACCTTATGTGAAATGCAGATTTACTGGGTGCTCACAAGAATGTCACCATTCACCTTACCTTAATGTCTAAATACCACACCTCTTGAAAGCCTCTTTAGAAAAACAGCCACAGATGTGTCTGTGGCTTGCATTTTTCCTGGACATGCCCTAAAGCTGGCAGAATAGACCTCGGTTGACTGAGATATTTGCCTCGATCGCCTCTTTCAGTTTCCAGGCCTGACCATTGTTAAGGGTGTCCCGGAGGGTGTCAGGGACCCATTCCAAAGATCAAGAAATTCTCAACTGGCAAGGGCTCCCCTGCCTTCCACCCTCCCCCACTGTCCTTCCCAGCAGCCCAGGGTGCCGCCCACCCTGACTGTCTCTGACGATGGCACATGCCCCTGCCCCTGCCTTCCATGGACTTTCCCAGCTGCCTGGGATGTGCCCTGCTGTGCCCCTGCATCCCACTTGCTGCCCAGGGATGATGCTTCAGGGTGGCCTGTGACTGGCTCAGCAATGATGGACTCTCCTGGGAGGGTCAGGCCCTGGCGTCCTGCCCTGGGTGCCAGAGACACTGCCTGCGTTCAGCAGCTGGAGTTAAATTCCAGCTCCCAAGCGGTGTGACGGGGAACATGCTGCACTTGGCCACCGCTACAGGTGGCCCATGCCCCACATCATCCCCATGTCCGGAGCTCACAGGCCCCCTTGGGAAGGGGCCAGCAACAAGAGCTGGCTTCAGAATGAGCAAGCAGCTCAGGACTGCATTCTCCAGAGGCCCTTGGATCTGTTCTCAGGCGCAGGACACGTTGGAACGTATGGGACAGGGAAGCCTGCGTGGTGGCAGTTAACCCAGACTCAGTGAGGGGCACCGCCAGATTCCAAATGCACCATTGCTCCTCCCGACTCAGGCCCCTGGGGTCTCCCAGCCAGGCCTTCAGTTCCCGCTTCCATCCTGGATGAGGTGTCATTCTGGGGGGCCACAGGGCACGTGGCCAGTGCAGTCACCAGGCACCTGTGCCCCGAAGGGTCACGTGGGTTGAGTGCCCCACCGTAGCTGTGTGGAGATTCTGAGAAGTGCTCTCTTTGCGTCTGTGGTTTGTAAGGGAAGTCCAGGGGACAATGGAGCCGGCACTGAGGGACTGGAACCTTGGCTCTTATGTGATTCTGACTCCACCACCTCCCCAGGAGGGGCCTAGGTTGTGCTCCCACCCTGGGAAGTGACCTGCCTACTGCCTGTGGTCTCTGGTGGCCCTGACAGCTGCCCCTGCCTTGGCAGCCAGTGCTACAGCCTCTTCTATTGCCCTCCAGGGACCTGGGGTGTCCTGTGCAGAGACTGTGGGTCAATGCAGAGCCTTGGGAAGGGAGGTGGCCTGGTGCATCGGAGCCCTGTGGGGGACAGCCTGGGTGCCTTGTGGGCACAGCCTGAAAGGGACACAGTGCCCTCGCACCTGCTTCTCACCTGGCCCAGCTGTGCTTTGCTGAGGTGAGACCGGAGTGGTCCTGTGGCCATTTAGCAGAGTGGTTTTTATGTCTGTTGAATTGAATGATAAAAAATCAGGGCTCATTTTTTTTCAGTTCATAGTTTATGAAGCAACTTAGTTTTCTTGGATTTTACAAGCTGGTAATACGAAGGCTGGCTCTGGTCTGACTGAGACGCACAGTACAGGAGCCACCAGGCACCTGTACTCCCGGCAGCTCTTGGACTGTGAGGTGCGTTCACTGAAGTGAGCTTCCAGGAGTAGTTTTTCCTGCCTACAGACAGGCTGGAGAGCTGGAGTCCCACCTTGAGCTCTTTCACTGGCCCTGTTGCCAGCTTGTGTTTCCATCATCTGGCATTTTTGTCAACATGAATAGGAGAGTCTTAGTGATGTGCACTAAGTGCACACGTGCGTGACGGGCAGAGCCACGCCTCCACACGAAGGCAGGTGCACACGTGCGTGACGGGCAGAACCACGCCTCCACACGACGGCAGGTGCACATGTGCGTGACGGGCAGAGCCACGCCTCCACACGAAGGCAGGTGCACACGTGCGTGACGGGCAGAACCACGCCTCCACACGACGGCAGGTGCACATGTGCGTGACGGGCAGAGCCACGCCTCCACACGACGGCAGGTGCACGTGTGATGGGCAGAGCCACGCCTCCACACGACAGCGGGTGCACACGTGTGTGACGGGCAGAGCCACGCCTCCACACGATGGCAGGTGCACGTGTGACAGGCAGAGCCACGCCTCCACACGATGGCAGGTGCACGTGTGACAGGCAGAGCCACGCCTCCACACGATGGCAGGTGCACACGTGCGTGATGGGTAGAGCCACGCTTCCACATGATGGCAAGTGTGTGTGTGTCTCAGAGCTGGATGTTTGCAGATGGAGAAGACCCCAGCTATGCTCAAATGAGGATGTATTTTTATATTGAAATCATGTACTTTTTTCCTTAAAAGTCATGATGAAATCTTCCATTGATGAATCAAGGTGAATTTCCGCTAAATTGCTTTAAAAAAAATAGCTGTGTGTATACTCTTCATTTTAAAAAAAGGATCGACTCTAATTTCCAAAGGCATTCTCGGGGTTTAGTTTAGAGGGTTCAGAAATGGGAAATTGCTTTTCCTTTGTGAGTTGTGGGAGATTTTCTTCCAGTACTTTAGTTCACTGAGATGGGGAAACAGCGATGGCCACCTCAAGGCTGCTGTGCTGAACAGTGGCTGGTGGCTATGGGGTGAGGAGGGTCTGCTCCGGCCCACCCGTCCTGGGCCTCTGACTAGATGAGGCCTCAGAGGGCACAGTTCTGGGGAGGCAGAGGGCAGTGAACGCAAAGAATTTTGTTTATGGAAAAAGCCCTCTGTGCATTCTGTAATGATAGTGTGCCATCTGCCTCGTCCCTCGCTTGTTCAGCCCATGGATACTAGGATGGCATACCCGGAGGGAAGAGGTACCCTGTGGCAAGCACGGGGCTGGTGCCCGCCCTCAGGGATGGCAGCCGGCAGGGGCTCAGGGCGGCTCAGGCCACTGTGACACCAGCGGGAGAGGGCTGGACTGGTGCCTGGAGCCAGGTCAGGGAGAGAGGGAAAGCGGGAGGCTCCTAGGAACCTGTGTCCAGGCGGGGCAAGCACTTGGTGGGGGCCGGGAAAGGCCAGCGCACTGCGTGTGTGGGAAACACACTCCATCCATTTGGTGTTTAGGGAATTTCTTTTTTAGCAGAAAGTTTTTAAATGTATAAATAACTTGCCATTAAAAAGAGAGTGAGCCAATCGGGTGGGGCAGTGGCACGCAGAAGTCCCCACAGCCAGGTCTGCTGCTCCTGTGGGCTTCTCTGAAGAGCTTGGGCAGGAGGACCCTGAGAACCGTGGGACACCCAGTGTGTTGTTTCTGACCTTTGCCCTGCTGCTGTGAGGGGTCCCCAGATGAACTCCCACAGCACTCCATCCGGGGAAAGCCCACACCATGCACATCTGGACGGCCAGGGTTCTAAGAAGGGCGTTGGAAACCCTGGACCCCACCATGCAGTTCCCAAGTGCACCATCTTTCCCCACCGCCACTGGGTGTGACATCTCCTAGTCAAGGACAAATCCTAGGATATTCTTTAAACTGTGTGATTTAGAAAACATCCAGATGGCTGCTTACTGGGGCCTCAGCTTGGCCTTCTGTGCAAACAAGGGCCCCAGAGGTAGCCCCTTTCCTGCTGGAAATGGATTTTCAGTCGCAAAATCCTGAATGTCCAAACCTGAGAAAACCCAAAACACACAACACGATTTGGAAATTCCCTTTTGCAGCGTAATGGAAATGTGAGCAGAAATCATCAACATTCTCTGAGTGTTCTGAGATTTTTTTAACAAAAACATTTTATTTCAAAGGGCAGATAAGTATTTTGCTAGACACGACTGAAAAAAACGGCCAGAGAACAATTGGAGTTTGTCTTAATAAATAACAAAATGCCATTTATGTTTCTTAAACTTCATATGACACAATACACATCTTAAATAAATAACCCACTCTGTTGCTATGTATTAAAAACAGTCCCAGGTGTGGTGTGTCGTGGAGTGAAGCCAGTTGCTGGGCTTGGACCTGCCAATCCCAGTGCCGGTGGGGAGGCCGCTTCCCAAGCCTCTGCCATGCCCCTGTGCCCCGAGCTGAACAGCAGCACCGAGGCCTCGGAGGGCAGCAGGAATGCCAGGGGCTGGGATGACGGTGACTTCGGGGCACTCTGTGGCTGGCACGCCTGGGTGCCTCCAAGTGGAGGTGCTTCCTGCCTCCTCACCCTTGGCTTCTCAACAATTAGTTTTCAGGTCAGTCTGGAACATCAGGGGTGCTAGAAAAGCCTCTGGGGTGATGTAGGTCTGAGCTCCGTCTTGGTTTCCGATCAGGTTGTCGGCCTTCGCTGTCATGTGGCGCCGGCTCTCTGCTTCTCTGCTGGCCGGCGCTGTCTGGTGGGCTCTGGTGTCCTGTTTTTCCACATGGCACATTCAGGTTCTCTGAAGCCACAGCCAGCGTGGCACTCGTTCACTTTGATGTTCTGTGGCTGACACGCCTGAGAGGGTCGAGGCTACCTGTGCACCCCACACCCACCCGGCCTGGCTGTCACGCGTGCATTTAGGTGGTTGCATGGGCACACGCCTTCAAGGCCAGGGTTGGCCGGGTCTTCGGTTCTCTGGCTCGGCTCAGGCAGCAGTTCCCGCAGACTCTTCTCACTGCTGTTCAGCTCTACGTCTCGTTTAAAATAGCACCAGGAGTTCTCAGGTTGGCTTCTGTGTCTTTTCCAGGTGCGTGTGCAAAAGGCAAAGGGAAGTCACTCTTTCTGTGCAGGGCCCTTTATCTAAACTGTCCTTGAAAGGCAGTTGTGAAGGGTGGGCCCAGACCCCCTCCACGGGACCGGGGGTGGGGCGTCACTGTTCCTTAAATCTGAAAGAAAGGATGAAAGAACACCTGCTCTAACAGCCAGCAGTGGCTCAGCAAGAGATGCTGAACCTCACACACCACACGCAAATCCCCTGGGGAGCCGGCTGCCCTCCAGGCCCAGCAGGGATTTGTCTCCTATGGGGCACTGGATGCTAGATAAACCCTTGCACCTTTCTCACAACCTCCTGGGGGCCAGGAAGGAGAGAGAAGGGAGGGAGGGAGGGAAAAGAGGAGGGAGAAGGGGGAGAGCAGGAAGGCAAGGAGAGCTCGGGGGGCTGCACCTCCAACAGAATGCCAGAGACGGCAATTCCCTCTCATTTTCCACCCAGGTTTTGAGGAGAGATTACCACCAACCCATCCAAACAGAGGTATTTATTAGAAAAGAAAAAGCAAGAGGGAAGGTGGCATGCCGTGAAAAGATTAGCCATGTGTTTTCTTTCTTTTAGGGAAAGCCAGATGTGGAAGGCAGACAGGACAGAAGGCGCCTTGGAGCTGGCTTTCACGCACGGGGACAGGGCCCGAGCTGGGACTTACGGAACTTGGTCCCCCGTCGCTGACCCTGGGCAGCTCAGCTCCTTGTGTATGAGGCGGATCAGGAACTGCACCAAAACAAAGGTGAGCCCACCCGTCACTGGGGCAGGCACAGGGCAGCCCGCGCTGTGGGCGCTGTGGGCACCGTGAGGACCTAGCCCGCAAGACTCAGGCGGGTGGTTCTCTCCCCACAGCACCTTCCCTGGGGTCACCTCCCTGCAAGAGCAGTGGGGCCTGCATACTCAGCCCGAGGCCTTGGTTCCTGTGGGCAGGGCTGTCTGATGAGGGCCCATGAAGAACCAGGAGGTGCCCTGAAAACAAGGCTTTGGGGAAAGATGCAGCCTGAACCAGTTCTGGGGTCAAGTCATGTTTAGAATAAAATCAGTCCAATCATAAAATGTCCACAGTGGGAAAAAGAAAATAAAGACAAGAGGACCACAATGCTGGTGGCCCAGGGGGTGGACCCGCGAGTTTCTCAGGCGACTCTAAAGCCAGGTGAGCATCTCCTCTGACGCCAGTCCTGGGGTCTGAAGAGGCTGCCACAGGACAGCTGCAACCCACTGGGAGCCCCTCGGAGGCCAGGCCTGGCCGGGGGTCAGGGCTGTTCCACCAATATCGCTGCCTCAGCCTGAGCTCCTCTCCAGATCCAGGGCTTTAACTCTGTGCCTTTCACATGTTCGGGGGCTCAACATCAGCTTCCAAATCCAGACAAATGATTGTGCTATCCCCAATTTAACTAGTGTGTCTGCATTTTCCAGTGTGGATCCAGTCTCTCTCCCAGTGTGATATCAGCCCACAGGAGGGCTCTCCCTGGACGTGGCCCCTCACTCTTAGAGAGCCACAGATGCCCTCAGACCCAGGGTGGATCACTGGGCCAGGGGAGGCGGGGAAGGGGTGCTGGACGACGGTCTCGAGGGGCTGCTTAAAAACCAAACCCACGGCCCCACCCCCAAGCCTCAGGCCACAGCTCGAGAAGGCAGAAACTCTTCTCTTTTCTTAGATGCTTATGGTTTGAGTAGCAACTTAGAAGTCCCTCGTATGAGGTGAGTTCAAGCTGGAGAGAACAGGAGCCCCTTCTACAGATAAGATGCAACCAGCTGCTCTGCTTGGTACATGAAAGGTGTTTGCGATAATTAGTTGGTAAAGGTCGTGGGAACACGGCAGGTACCAACAATAGTGCTGGTGGCAAGAGCAAGGTTATTGTTAAATAAATCCATCTGTGTGTATCTGAACCGCTAGCTGCAATTACTGGCACAGGCTTGTTGTGTTTGAGCTGGTACCTTACCCACATCTATATCCTACCAAGTGTGATGTGTGAAAAGTGCTAGCCCGAAGAGACCTATGATTATGAAAAGCCGATCATTAAGACAGAGAAAAAAAGATGAAGAATGTAGTAGCAAGTGTTATCTGTAGGTATGGCATGAACTGTAAATAGTGACAGCTCTGAAGAACAGAGATCAGATTTCAAAACATGCCCGTGTGCTTGGCTCACACATGCAAGAATGACCAACAAGGAGGGGCCCTGCCAACTTCAGGAGCCCAGTGCGTACTGGAGACCTAAGGACTTTGGCTGTGTGCCCAGGCAGTCCTGCAGGCCCTGGAGCTGGCCATCAGTGTGCACGGTGAGGCAGGAAGCATGGTGTCCTCTGGCCCCCCAGGACACCTGCTTAGATCATGGAGGTTCTCAGCCTCAGACTTGGGAGGAAACACTTGTCTATTTTGGTGAAAAGATACCACAAAGCATGTTGATCAGGGAAGAGAAAAAGGTATGTCTATTTCTTAGGTTTGAAAGGCTCAACTCGAGCTCACCGGCCTACTGCACATCCTGGTTCAGTTTCTTCTCCACTACAACAAGACCCCATCTCCCAAGTGCTTCTGCTTTAGGTCTCTTTCTTCCAGTGCAACAAATCCACCCTCCTCTGGTTATTATTTACCTGTTGTGTACTTTCCCATTCTTTTACTTTCGTCTTTTCGGAATTCCAGTGTAGCAGGTGTGTTTCTTGTAAATAACCAGTGCCTGTATTTTTAAAAGCAACTTGACAGTCTCTGCTTCTAACTGATGAGTTTAGTCCATTTATAGTTACTGTGTTGCTGGTATGCTGGGATCATTTTCATCCATGTCGCTATGTATTTCTGTATTTACCCTGCTTTTCCTATGCTTCCCCTGACCCTAGGTTCTCTTGGATAAATCTTCATTTCCCTGTATTGCCTGGAAGGTTACACATTCTATTGCTATTGACTTGACAATGTAAGAACTGTGGTGTGCTGGAACTCTGATTGTCCTGCTTGTACTTTACATTTTCAGTATTTCAGTTCTTTTTTATATTGCCCAAATTAGTCGTCATTGCTGTTGTTTTAAACTAAGAGTCAGAAAGCTTCTTCTGTAAAGGTCTAGATAGTAAATATTTCAGGCTTTGCAGCCATATGGTCTCTGTTGCGCATTCTTTTGTTGATTTTTTTAAAGAAATCTTTAAAAATATAAACCATTCCCAGCTGGAGGATCATACAAAAATAGGCCACAGTTAGCTGGCCCCTATTTTATATGGTCAATACTTAGATTCATCCTTAGGAATATTGCTTTTTTGCTTGCATTTCTCCTTGCATCTCAGACTTTCCTTCTGGATCTATCTTCCTTCTTTAAATACACTGTTTAGCAATTTTTGCTGGGAGCATCTTTGGTTAAAAATGTTTTCACTTCACCCTTACTCTTGCATGCAAGTTTATCTAGGTACAGAATTCTAAGTCGTTTGATTCCTGAATCTAAGAATGTTTGTCTTTCATGTATCTGGAAAATTCTCAGCTATTTTCTCTTAAAATATTGCTTCAAACCCAGTCTATTATCTTCCTCTGGAATTACTTTCAGATAATATTAGGCCATCTCATTTGGTCCTCCATTTTATATTTCATTTCTCCTTAATATTTTCCATCTCTCTTTTTGTGCTGAATTCTGGATAATTTCTTCATGTCTATATTTCATTTCAGTAATCTCTTCAGCTGTATCTAATTTACTTTTCTAACCCATCCATTGAGTTTTTTTTTTTTTTCAGGCTAAAGATCACATTTTTCATTTCTATAACTCCTGTTTGGTTGTTTTTGAAGCCTGCTCTGTCTTTTCGATAGTGTCTTGTTCTTTCTTTCATGAGGTCAGTTCCTTTTCTTTACGTCATTAGTAACACTGCATATATTTATTTTTAGTTTATATAACTCTTTTATCTGCAGTTTTGGGGGAGTCCAATTCCACCATTTTTTATGTCTGTTACTGTCATTCAAAGTGGATTGCTTATGTTTCATAATTTTGTATTGTGAACTCATCTTTAGTAGGGTGAAGAAATCTAAGTAGGTTAGCTACAGAAATCCTGTGCTGCAGGGTTGAGATTTGTCCCTATTTGCTTCTGCATTATCACTGCCTAAGGACCAACTTTGTTCATTTTAAACATATTTATATGAGCTCAAAGATTAAAGCTGACTGTGGGGAGGTCTATGGCTAAAAATTTTCAAGGGATATTTTTTCCCTTAATCTGGCTAAGATGGGCAGATTCCCATTGTCTTCCTGTGCCAGTGTGCAGATATCATCTAATACACTCTTTCACTGCAAGCATGGCTCTTCAAGGGTCCTGGCTCTATGAGGAAGTCTCCAGTTCCAAATCCTCATCTTGTGCCAGCCTAACACCTTGTCTCTTACCCAGTGTGGGCACAACCACCCCAACCCCTTGACTCCTGAGCTTGTGTATTTATATTGCCTTTACAATTCTGGCTCCTGGGGAATTCCTTTACTTTCTTATGAGTTTGGCTATGCATCAAAACAATTTTCAATATATATTACTGAATATTTCTGAAGATGATATTTCAGATTCTCTGAACAGTTGTAATGACAGGAATTTTACTGCTACTTAGTGGAAATACATCTGGAGGCTTCACTAGAACATTTAGGCATTAAGAAAACCCACAGATGATCCAAAGAACAGCCATTTAAACCTAGTAAATTCATAGGTTGAGAGTTGGTATTTGATTTTGTATGTGGTGGGGAAGTTGAGTTTTATAATTTCCTGGAATTAAGATATAAGACTTTCATTTAGTTGAGTGAGTTGATATTTCTAAAATTCTCAACTCATTTTTATTGGGATCAGCCTAAGGTTTTGTCTGGTGAAGCAAGAGGAGAGGCATGACTGTGGGTCTGGGGACTTTGTGGCCAGGTGACTTGTAAAGATAAGTGTATGTGCCCCTCACAAGTGCACATCTGTATGACTGTGACATCATCACTGGTCTTCCCTACCCAGAGGAAAACCTCAAGCTTTCTCAACACAGGAGGGCACAGAAGCAGGAGCCCAGAGAAAAGGGGACAGAAGCCAGAAGGCGACTTGGTGTGTCTGCATTGACAGCCTCTTTGCCCCTTTATTCTCTCCCATCCCTTCAGGTGAAAGAAGTTGGGGCTGCTCCCGCCATCTGACAAGCATGGCTGCAGGAGGGACACCAGGACACTGATGACCAGTGGGAGGCCGGGCTCTGTATATCATCTGCTTTAATTCCCACAGCAGTCTTGTCACTGGGCACCATTATCATGCCCATTTTAAAGCTGTGGAGCAGAGGTTACGAAATCCGCCCAAGGCACACAAGTGACAATGACGGGCAGGATCCAGAGCCATGGAGCTCCATGCTCCTGGCCTCTGTGCCATCCCAACCAAGACTGCAGACCACAGACTGTCCTGCTTCTGTTTCTGATTTTTTCTAACCAGAGAGAGAAGGGGCTTTAGACTATGCATATTTAGAAAAGATGGGAAGACCCAAATCTGTCTGATAACTCAGGAATGCACGGGAGAAAGTTCCACCAGTGTTTGGCCACAACCACAGAGATCCGCATTCAAGGTGGATTAGACTAAAAATAGGCCGACTTACCAGTAAGGCACAGGCATCTGCAAACATCAGCATGTAAAACACATTGCTCCAGCCGGACGGGGAGAGGAGCCCAGCCAGCAGGGGGCCCAGGGCTGCTCCTGAAATCGGGCAAATGGACACACATGGTGCTGTTTAGAGAAAATCCCAGCACATGACCAGCAGTCACACAGAATGGGGCTCAACACCTCACTCACAATGAAAGGAACACATACGGAACTACACTACCTCATCCTGGCCTATCAGACTGGGAGCAGGTAAAAGGTCTAGTATAGGTTGAGCTTTCCAAATCTGAAAATCTGAAATCCCAAATGCTCCAGAATTCTTAACTTTTTGAGTGCTGACACTCAAAGGAAATGCTCACTGGGGCATTTCAGAATTGGGATTTGAGATGCTCAACCAGTATAATGCAAATATTCCACAATCTGAAAAAATAAAAAGACGTAACCACTTCTGGTCCCAAGCACTTCAGATAAGGATACTCCACCGGTACGCCTTACTACCGAGAAGGCAAAGCTGGCACAGCCTCTTCCCAGAACCATCCTAAAAATGGGTGTTGGCCTTGTAATGTTCGTTCTTTTCATCCAACACTCCCATGATGTTCCTGAATACACTGTAAGGAAATCTGAACTCAATGCACAATCTTAGATATTCTTATGCTATACAAATGTAACTGGGTAAAATTGGAATAAGATTTGTAGATACTAATACTCTTCAATGCTCACTTTCTAATTCTGACCATTGCACTGTGGTCTGTCATGGAATTCCTTGCTTTTAGGAAGTACATGCTGAATAGTTATGCGTAAAGGGGCAACATGTGTGCATTTTATTCAAGTGGTTCAGAAAAATTGTGCATGTGTGTGCATATATATGTGTGTAAACATACATGAGGGGTGCATGATGAACCACATGTACTAAAATGTCTGAACTCTTTGTACTATTTCTGCAACTTTCTCAAAGTCTGAAATTATGTCAAAATGTTTTTTTAAATGATGAAAACAAAATAAAGTATCCCCCTAAATGCCCAGGGGCTGCTGTTTAAGAATGTGTTCTGTAGCAGCTGGTGCATTTTACCAAGAGGGACTGAAATGAATCCTGATAACATGTAGGATGGCCTGTTTTGGTAGACGCATGGGAAAAAGCATGAAGAATTTCCACCAAGCTATGAACTGACATTCAATCTCTGAGAGAGAGAAGATAACCAGGGTATTTCATGCCTTAGACATTCGTTTTTTTCAAGTGTTCACAAAGTGCACTTACTATTTTATAATCCCAGGAGCAATTGTATGTTTTTTTTTTTAATTCTCAGAACTTCCAGGTAAACATGGTCGGCTACTCATGTGTTATCTCCACACCTCTCAAGCAACACGAACTGCACCATCACTGACTTTTAAAAATGATAAATCCTCCCACCGAAGGGCACGTGGTTTTGGAAGACAGACGTAGAAGGGCTGACAGCTAACACAGCCTCCAGTGTTCCCTGCTCCACTGAGCACCCTCAGAGGGAGATGGCACAGGGACACCTAGAGCAGAGTCAGGCCCAGCGGAGCACATGAGACAGGGGAGGGGAGGGCAAGGAAGGAGGAGGATGGGCGGGGGGGAAGGGGGTCAGCAAGAGAAAATGGGAGCATGGGTTGAGTCTTTTATCACAAACTGTTAGCTACATTCCCTCTGCCGCACCTCGGATCCCAGGTCTCTCTTCTCATCCTCGCTGATAGAGACTCCTGATGCCCCCGTGCAGGAGAGCGCAGCTTAACCTGTGGGGGCACTAAGCCCAGCTCAGGACAGGGATGCCACCTAACAGGCAACAGGGGATCTGGGGAAAGACACCAGCTTCCACTAAGCAGCCACCCATGGTCCCACGCCACGGCAAGGATGTTGGCAGCTGGACCCAGGCTCCCCTGGGCACTGAAGGAGTCTCTTCCTCCAGGTTCCACAGGGTCCCTCTGCCTGGAGACCAGCAGCCAGCACACTGTTCCCACAGAAAGACTTCAAACCGCTATGCAGGACTCCTTCTTCCATGGGAAGTGATGAAGGGGCAACCAAGGTCTGCCCTGTGTCTCGGGAATACCGCAACGCAAAAGCAAGCAAGCTGGCAGGAGGGAGCTTGGAGGAGAGGAACATTCCCAGGAGCTCACAGCACCCCCAGAGAGCCAACAGAAGACTACGTTGAACCTCATGACACTCCCATTTTTTTTGTGTGGCTGAAAACCTGTTACCAATTTCACATGATTCAATCTAACAAGAAATAAAACAGGATACCCTGAAAGGGCAGAGAAACATCAGTGAACACTGAAAATATGGCAGGAAAAGTAAAATGTTCGATACAAAGGTGGAAAATACAGTCAAGAATCTCCTTGAGAAAGTATAAGAAAGAACAGGGAGATGGGCAGGAAGGGAAAGAAAGGAAAGTTGAAGGATTAATCCAGAAAAGCCTACATCTACATATGTTTTCCAGAACGAAAAAACAACTCAGAAAATGGTAGGAAAACTTATCAAACGAATAGGGGCCCAATTCCCCTAAAGCGAAGGGCAGGTGTTTCCAGACTGAAGGGGCCACCAGGTGCCCAGGACGGTGGATGAAGAAAGGCTCCAGGCGTAAGGAAGGGAACCTGGAGATTTCTAAGAGAAAAAAGAGAAGGTCAGAAAGCAAGGGCTGGGGTCAGAATAATGGGGGCTGGAAGACGGGGGTTCTGAAGAGAAGGTGTTTCCACGTCTGCATTGCCTCAGGCGAGAGCAGAATCCAGACACCACTGTGCACTTGTAAGCTTGCAGAACGCACCTCCCCTAACTCCGGAAGCTACTAAGAGACAGTTTCCACCACAGGAGGGGTAAACAGGGGTCTAGACTGCTAGGGCTGTGTTGAGGGCAAGAGAGGAGGGGGACTCCCAGCACCGTGGTGACAGGTGCTCTGGGGCAAAGCTGCGCAGTGGGCGGAGTGAGGCTGATGGTGTGAGGAAAGGGGTGGGGCGGGGCAGGATGCCGACCACAGTGCAGGGAAGGAAGAACTTTGTCGGAAATGTGGAAAAGAGGAAGAGAGGAGATGTGTTTACTCACCCAGGAAAAAACAAGATGTTTCTATTGAGGGTGCATAATTAAAGTTTCTTTCTTGGCTGGAAAGTGAAGGGCAGGGGTGTGGCCAGTATAACTGAGGGGGAGGAGGGTGGGCAATGTCAGGGTGGGAGGGAGCCAGGCCCCCTCTTCCGTAAGAGGAGCACAGCTGAGATGTTAAGAGGATGAACCAAGAAACATGAACATACACAGGTAAGCAGAGAGAGGCAGCCGAAATTGCTGCTTCTAGACAGACAGGGCTGGGGAGGGGACGGAACGCCACTGTACAACATAATAAGTTTGTAGGACTGTCTGGCTTCTAAGGTACATTATGTTTTACTTTGATACATAAAAATTAACTTGAAAAAATGCAGTGCTCTATTTAATTGCTCTGCATGAAATGCACAGAAACGGCAACCTTTGCGATTCTAAGGACTGCAGACGCCCCAGGCGCACACCGTGTCAACCGACCATATGGCACTTGGGAGAAGGCAGGGGTGACTTACAATTAGTCATGCTTCGCCTCCACCCGAGTCAGTGCCAAGGAATGGACGGTGACACTAAGTAAGCATGCGGGCAGCTCCCTCGGGAAGGGCCGTGGCTGACATGGTGGCCTTCCCACTGGAGCCTGTACTTTGTCTCGCTGGGCAGCACTCAAGGAATAATGGAAGGAATAATGACTGAGGCGTGGTGGTGGGGGTGGGCAGGCCTGAGTGCCATTTCCATGGTGACCATTTACTGAGCAGGCAGCAGGCACTGATGGGCGGTAGCGCCTGGAGGAATTGGGTCCTGGTCCCGCCTCTGGTGTAACATAGCAGCCATCAAGGTGGGCACAGCAGCTCCATGGACAGTCAGGACTTGGTGCAGGTTAACGGAAGGCCAGAGGGGGTCCGGTGTGCGTGCCACCTTCCTTGTGAGTGGGCCAAAGGCATTCAGAACTGCGCCTCCCTTCCACCCACTCAGGGGCAGTGGCGGGCAGTGGCCTCTGTTCACAGAGGCAGAGTCCCTACCCATAGCCACAGACTTCTGCTTCCCTCTCATTTTGAGAAGAATATGAAGAAAAATGTGTTTCTTCACCTAGTTCATGATTTCCCTCTTTTTTTACACTGATGCTCTGCTTTAAAGCAGCAGTCGGGGTTTTGCCAGTGGAGTGCCAAGTCAGCTTTTAGAACAGGGTTTCACAGCAGAGTCAGACCGAATCGCAGGCCGCAGGCCGCAGGCCACTGGGGCACAAGGCCAAGAGAAGGCCGCGCAGTCACAACGTCAATCAGAACTGAGCTCAGCCCTGCAGTCCCCCGACTTCCTACTGAGATGCCCAAGAGAGATCAGAGGGGTGACCACCGCCACCACCCAATACACTCAAAGCCCCTCTGGATCCAGTGAAATGAAGGAACCAACATTAAGGGCAGAGACAAGCCTGGTCTGGTCTCACTTTGGTGAACAGCAAAAGCCAAAGCGTGGCTTTCTGAGCAACGGCCACCCTACCCACTGCTTCTCAGAACAAGGCAGTGGGTCACATGAAGCCAGCCCTGCCCCAGAAACAGCAGCAGCAGCAGCGTGGAGCTGGGGTTCCCGCCAGCCAGGGGTGGGTGGGGCGCCTGGGGCCTGTCTGGCCTGGCTCCTCACTGTGCACTTAGCGGCGTGGGCCCTGGCTGTGATTCTAACTGGGAGCAGCCTGTTCAATTCAAAAACCCAAGCAAATCCCATCCTCCTGGAGCTTCCGTTCCAGTGGTGGGAGACAGAGGAGACCAAGCAGAGGAGCGCACCAAATCCCACTGCGGATGGGGAGAGTGCTCCAGAGAACAGACCAGGGAGAGGCGGCCTGGCGGCCGGGCCAGAAGGGTTCCCGCGTTCTCAGCAGGGTGGTCCCAGGAGGTCTCGCTGACAGGATGACATCTGAGCAAAGACTCAAGGCATGAGGGAGTGTGGCACGAGGTCACCTCTGGGGACCTTCCCAGACACAGGGCATGGCCAGAGCAAAGAGCCCGCACAGGGGCCAGCCTGGCCTCTGGAGGAGCAGCAGAGAGGCCATGCGGTGGGAGGGCTTTGCATTCTGCCATCACTGAGACAGCAGTGGACACCCAGAAACGTGCTGTGGTTTCCAGCCTGCTGACACCAAGGCCACGGGCAGCCAAGAGCAACATCGGCTCTCTGCACGAGCCCGCGGGAAGGCTCCAGCGCCAGGTTCTGGCTGACCTGGGTTTACCGAGCCACCTTCGTCTAGCAAACACTGGGTTTTACTGCTTTGAGAACCCCACGCAGCAAGTGACTCACCAGGTTGGCACCCCAGGTCATTAGCTGTGAGAGCCACACCTGGCAGCCCCCCGTCACCTCCCACATGTAGGGAGGACCCTCCTGATCTTCACCTGGCAGGTGTGGCAGCTCCTGATCTTCACCCGCCAGCACAGCCACTGCGTGTGCTGCCCGTACAAGGGCTCAGGGAAGGCCATGGCCGTGCTGTCGGGCTGCACGTGGGCGAGGAGACCGGTGCTCTGCCAGTTCCCACCTGCCTGCTCCCTAAGGGAATGGGTTGCTTATTCTGCCACCTTTTTGAATTCCAGAATATGCCACTGAATTCTCTTCAAGAGCTTCGACGATGCCAGTAACACTCAGAACCCTGTATGCTTTTGGACCAATTAGTTTTTCTGTAATTTAAAAAGACTCTGACTTTCTTGAGATGAAGGCAATAAATAATGAGTGGACCTGAGTTAGCCCACGGGCTGTAGTCTGCCAACCCTGCCTCGGGTGAAAACCTGGACACACACAGCGAGTCGCACACGCATCTCCCTGAAGCCACCCAGGCATGCACGACCGTGTCCCCTGCTATCCACTCGTGCTGTAAGAAGCCGGCCCACCCGATGTTAGCGGTGCAGTTGGAACCCTAGGTACCTGTTCACAAGCATGTGACAGTGTGATTTCCACTAAGACACCAAACCTCCCAGAGCCAAAACTCTCTGCGCACCTACAGAGCCAGTCCCGTCGATGATGGCGGTCACGGTGGACAGGGCGTGTGCGTTGCCTTTCAGACTTTTATGAGTCCCCTAGAAGAGAGGAAAAACAGATGTGGAGCTTGTCTCCATAGCATGAGAAGTAAACCTAAGCCTCTGTATGACCATTTACTCGAACTGCTCTGCAAAACAACTCAGTGTGAGGTATTTCCCATTATTTAAACTCCACCGCAAGTTTGCCTTGGAGAGTTAAAACTTCAAGGGTTTTTAAGAGTCAAAAATCATCAGAAATGTTTGGTTCTAGTTACAAGAACCTTAGGATTCTCTTCAAATAAAAAAACATTTGTTCAGCACAGTCCTGCTCCTCCCTGAGGCCCCAGAGCAGCCAGCGTGAGGTGTGAAGATGTGTGACACGCGCCCCTGCCCTGAGCTGCACCGGCCTTCTTTCCCAGCACCCGCCTTCCTTCCCAGCCACGTCCACATGTCTGCTGGATTCCTCAACAGCCAGGGCCTTCCTGGGACCCCTGTCAGATGTCTCTGCAGGACCTGAAATTCAACCTGATTGATAGCAAACGCCAGGGGAAGAAGGGAGGAGGGGAGAGCCGAGAAACCAAGGCCGGCACGGGTCCTCGGTGAGCAGTCGCCAGGAGCTCTGGTTTTGAAAATGTTGCATAGATAACGGGCAAAAAGCACAAATTGAGGACAATAGGAGGGGGAAAAGATCAGGGGAAACAATGCCTGAAAGCCTAAAACTATAAAAATGAACCAGCATTCAAAAAAATAAATGCTTGTATATGCATGTAATACGTATATAAAATAAAGAACAGAACACACAATATGAAAATCATCCAGAACCTGTGTATTTTGAAGTCTAAAAAATAAGTGAAAGTCTCTCCTCTGCCTCTATCCCATGAAGGCCGACCACTGCTAATGGTCTGATGTGGATCCTTCCAGAACTTTCCATGCCCATGCAGACACAAGTCTGCATGCTCACACACACTCAGGCAGTTTCAGGACACGCCCAACACAAAGGTGACCAAGGCGGGGCGTGGTACCTGGATGAGGAGGGCCGAATCCCCCAGCGCCTCTTCCCGGCCCGGCCCCTCTCTCTCTGCAGAGGTCTCCAGGACAGGACCCCTCCCCTGCCCCCTTGGAGTGAAAAGGTGCCTGAGTCATGAGGATGGTGCCCAAGAGCCTTTTGTTGTGCTGAGCGGTGAGTTTCGCGCCAACCTGCCTGTGATTCTAGAAGCGTGAGGAGGGGGGCAGGTGCAGGAAGGCTGGAGACCACAGATGTAGGTGAGCTGCCAAAAACGTGCTTCTGCAAATACGGTTTTACTAACGGTAATGGAGGCCACTTTTGTCATGAATGGCAAATGGCGGGGTGCCCACAGGGCCAGCGTCTCTCCCAGCTCTACTCACCAGGTCGGCAGAGACGGCGGTGGTGATGAGCGCGTAGGGCCCACTGACCAGGGCTCCGCTGAGCAGCAGCATGGCTGTGGGAGGCAGAGGGGCAGAGAATGGAAGCGCGTCCTCCGGAGAGCCCCACATGCATGGGAGCCGCCCGAGGTGGGCGCCTGGGGAGCACAGGGAGGGGGTACAGCAGAAACAGCTTCCTCTAAACTTGTCTAGTAAGGCGCTAAAGCAAATCATACCCTCCCTAAGACTCAGGCTCATTCACCCTTGAAGGGCAGCAGCTGCCGCCACGAGGGAGCGAGCACAGGCCGGACCCTGGGCCTGACCCGGGCCTGGGCTGGCCCCTGCTTCATCTGCGGCAGAAAGGCCTGCCTCTCGTGACCCACAGCTGCTGTGGTGCTCGCTGAGGGCAGACTCCCACCCTCTCCCTGGACCACGTGGCTTCCTAAACTCTCCTCTAGGCTCACACTCAGGTGAGGAAGCTTTTGGCCTGAGGGGTCACAGGAAACTCCGCTTCCTCTCCTGGGGGCAAGCTGCCTTTTGGATAATGTTTAAAGGGACCACACACATCCCCACTGCTGGCTCGTTAGGACAGAAAGCATACTTTTAAGTGCTGGAGGCATAATTTGATAGCATGGCCTGCAGGGTGTTCAAGATAGTCCTCCAAGGTTATGCAACCACTCCTGGAGGGCAGCTGGCAAAGCTGGGAGGTGGCGGCTGGGGGGGCCACTGGCTGTGGCTCCCAGCCGGACCCTGCTCAGGTCACACTGCCAGGTTCCTGGCTACCTGACGCGGCCCAAGGGCTAGACTGGGTTGCTCTCACCACCAGGGGTGCAGGTTGCAGGTCGCAGGCTGCTGCAGCCCCGCTGAGGCCTCAGGAGGGGCTGACCTCAAGGTCACCTCTGGCTTCTCCACTGAGTACCCAGGGCCACTGCCCCAGACCAGGCTCACACTCTCCCGGCTCACACTGAAACCCGCAGACTGGCAAGCCTTGTGCTGGGGAGAGGAGACTCTGGCCTCTCCAGATGGCTTCACCCAAAGGAGGACATGGGACAATTTTAGCCACACCATGTGCTCCAGTTAAACCAACTCAATGCACCTGTTGATTTTAATATTTCATCTTGCCAGTTGTGTGAACTTTAAAAACGTATGTGAAAGAAAAGCAGGAAGGCCTCCATACTCACCGATGGTGGCCTCGAGCCCCATCTTGCTGATGGTGGAGAAGATGTACAGCTGTGGACATCAAGACACAAGGTCAAAGCTATGGCTGGCTGCAGGCAGCACGAGATGGCTGGAAACCTACTTCTCAAAAGCCCGGCGGGTGATTCTCAGGCAGCCATCCCAAGAGTGGAAACCCCTGAAAAAGAGTGACGGCCACGCCCCCTCCCATCTCAGGCATTGGGCCTTGTCCCCACCACGAGGGCTTTGGACCAAGCACTCCGGGCGACCTGGGGAAATCTGCAGGGTGCTCCCACTCTACATCTCCAGCCAAGGGCAGCCTTCTGGAGCTCCTGATTTGATTTGAGAGTCTGACTGCCAAGTCCTCAGGCTTCCCACCCCCGATGGCAGCAAGGGGCCCACCCAGGCATTTCTTCACTCAGCATTCTTTCAGGGTCTGTGTTGGGCCATGTCCAGGACCCCAAGATGGCTGAAAGTCAGCCCTTGTTCTGGGGCTACTGGAGAGGCAGACGTGCAGAGCTACAGCGTCCACTGACAAGCCTGTTACCTCTAATGTTACGACGATAAAAACAGTAAGGATGTGCATTGTTTCTAACCCACTGCAAGATGGTGCTACTGACACCCCATTTTCCAGATGAGGGAACTGGGGTACAGAGAGGGATGTCACCGCCCAAGGTCAGGAGCTACGAAATGCTTGAAAAGTGCTATGCACCATGTGTCACAACGAGAGGGGTCGATGCCTAAGAGGTGGCGGAGGTATTGCAGATCCCAAAGGATGGGCAGGAACTTGTCTGGGGCAAGGGGGCACCCCAAAGCGAGGAGCAGCTTGTGCACAGCTCATGCTGAACCAGCAGCAGCTGTGCATGTGGGGGAGGGAGCCTGGTGGAGGCCCGCAGGTGCAGAGGGAGGGGTCAGGGGACAGGAGGCACGAGAGGGAATGAAGTGGGCTTGTCAGGAAAGTGGAGCATGGGACAGATAGGAGAGGATGCTGGCTGGTGGGGAGGACAGTGGAGATCTGTCTGCAGGCTTTGGGGCCCAGGGAAGGCAGCAGGGCTGACCGTGGGGGCTGCGAGCAGCAGCATCAGGCCGCAGGTGGAGGCCCTTTTCTCCAGTCGGTCTGAGATCACACCTGCCAGGATCCCACCTGCAACGGAGAGGCGGGCTTCAGGCGCTGACGTCCCAGGGCATGAGCCCACGGGGAGGAAGCAGAACTGCAGGAGCCCGGAGAACGGCCTCCTCCTTTCCCAAGCCCCTCTCTCCATGCATCACGGGCAGGCAGGCTTCTCACAGGCCTGACCTCCCCACAGGCCTCCATTGGTTGTGGTCAGATGTGAGAGTCTTGGAGACATCTGTGAGTTCAGGTTTTAGACCACTCTTGAAGCCCCTTTATCTATCAAGGTACTAAGGTGGCCAGTCTGTCACCTGCCCAGGAGGCATGCTGCTGCTTTTTTTTTGTTTTAGTTTTGAGATGGGGTCTCACTCTGTCACCCAGGCTGGAGTGCAATGGCATGATCATGGCTCACTGCAGCCTCAACCTCCTAGGCTCAAGCCATTCTCCCATCCCAGCCTCCCAAGGCTGGAACCATAGGCTCGAGCCACCATGCCCAGTTATTATTATTTTTTGTAGAGAGGGGTCTTGTTATGTTGCCCAGGTTGGTCTTCATAACAAGAAGAGCTCAAGCGATCCTCCCAACTCGGCATCCCACAGTGCTGGGATAACAGGCATGAGCCCCAGAGCCCAGCTGGCATGCTGTTTCTGAGGGAAGCTGTTCAAGTGCAGAGTCAGGGCCCTGGGGAGGGAGGGGAGACCATGAGACCACCCCCAGGTGACGGCCTGACCCTCCTGGGCTGGGTCCACTCAGGGGATACGAGACCTTGGGGAACCCTGCTCCCTCTGAGCAGCGAATCAGCTCAGGGATCATGCGCCTTGTGAAATTATTGCTGCAGCAGAACAGGTCTTAATGAACTCACCAAAGATTCCGCCCACGTCAAACAGGGTGGAGAGCTCCCCAGCTTTCTTGGCATCAAGGTGATCTATTAAAATGACAACGGAGTGTGAAACAGTGAGGATCTCTTTCATGCATCACAGTGACACACCATGGCAGAACAGGATCCATGCACGAGACTCCGGTTCCATAAGCTTGATTGACACCAAGGAGCAATTAGCAGTTAACTCAGATTTAAAAAACAAGTAACATAGAAAAGATGAAAACACTCTTAACCAAAAACCGTGGCTTTCCTCTGCTCAGTCTAATTATCCCACCTTTGGCTCAGAGGCCCCCCAGGGGCCCCTCCACCATGAAGCTAGATTAACACAGGACAGAAGTGGGGGTGTGGAAGGAGCCTGGATGCTCGAGCGTCCTGTCACATGTGCTGTCTGACCACATGACTTTAGAGCTGCAGATGAGGACACAGAGGCCTCCCAGCACCAGCTCAGGGTGCCCTCCACTAGATTTTGTACAAGTTCTGGGCTTTAAGGTGGACTGAGCCAGCCGTGCGTGAGAAAGGAGACTGGGCTTTAAGGCGGACTGAGCCAGCCGTGTGTGAGAAAGGAGACTGGGCGGCATCTGGGGCTGCGGGTCAAACCTGGCATTTCCGAATCATCAATGGCACGGACGGGAAACTTTGCTTTTTTCAAACAAACTGGAAATGCCAGCAGTTCAAGACTTAAGTCCTGAGAATGTCGCCCCTTTTGCAACCACAGGGGAAGAAGGGAGAAAGAAGGCCCAGGCTGTGAGCAGCTCACCGGCCGAAGTGAGGCGGGGGTCACGAGGCAGGGAAAGAACCTCAGGATCCGAGGGCGCTCCTTGCTGCCTCCCCACTCACTGGTCCTTGGGCAGGCCCTGTCCCTGCTAGGCTGTGGGACAGTCCCCACACCACCTCCTCAACTTCCCTCCTGGGGTATTCAGCCTCCAGCCTCGTGCTGCCAGCATTCTCCGCTGGTGGGATCTGCATCCCCAGAAAAGGTGGTCTGCGCTCCTCGGCCTCCCCCATTCTCAAAGGCCTCCTCTTTGAGACATCGCCGGATCCTGCCCCTTCCTGACGGCCTGGTGTCTTCTTGTCTTCTCCTTCCTCTCACTCTCTCTGGCTCGCTGGGCGAAGAGCCCTCCACGTGCTCCTGGCCCATCCCCGCTTCCTCTCAGCCAGGGTTCTGGTTTCCCCACTCAACGGCCCCTTCCCTTAAGCACTCTTCATCCCCTCGTCTGTCCTGTGGTCACACATGACACGGGGGAGCATGTTACTATTTCACTGGCACGTTTTCTCATAACCTAGAGCTGCAGCCACCGCGGGGCTTCCGAAACGTAACGCAAACTGTTGGCCCTGCCAAAAATGAGAAGTTATCTCCCAGAAGCCATTTCCAGGTCAGAGTATCAGGGATTTCTTCTCTCAGGTCCCCAGAGGCCTTGCTTCTGCTCACTGGCTGCTATGATCCAAAGTTCAGTGTAGCCCACATTTAAACGCAGGCGGCCCCAGAGCAGGAAGTACCTCATGAATTGGTAGCCCTAGCTGGGATAGAACGTGTCAACCGTTAAGCCCCATAAAGGTTACCATTATGGCAATACAGTTTGCATATCTGAATTCTTTTTAGCCTATGTTTCATCATAGTACTTTATTCAAAAGTGTGTCTCTCAAATCACCCTTTGTGACCTTGTGTTTCCAAGACTCTAGAAACCAGCAGATAGAAGAGAGTTCAGATCCCAGTCAGTGTGCGGAACTTAACGTGTTCTAGCAGCGGATACTCACCCACATTCGTGATGTACAGGGGCAGCCAGAAGAGGAAAGTATAGCTGACCAGCTTGGCGAACAGCAGACACAGCGAGAACTCGATCACGCCCTGAAAGAGAGAGCGGTCGGGCGTCTTCTCCAAATGTGGAGCCAGCAGGTGTGTGTAAATATGCAACAGAGTTAAATATGACTTCGCTCCCATAAAGACATCCTGTCTTTGGTCTGGCTTTAGCACCTCCAGACACGTAGTGGGGAGGGTGCTGCACTGCTGTGTGGTGCAGTGAGGATGCGGGAACTGTGGGGCACTCACCCCAGCAGGTGCACCAGGGAGGGGCAGGACCCCTGACAGGGGTGGGGCCACAGCTGCAGCTACTCTACTGTCACATGGGGTGCAGGCCCAGTGTGGCCAGATTTTCTGCTTTTCAAGTGAAGACAGAAAGCCCTATTTATCTATGAAATTTCTGAATTTTGAAATGGAGACTACCTATTTTTTTTTTTTTTTTTGAGACGGAGTCTTGCTCTGTTGCCTGGGCTGGAGTGCCGTGGCCTGATCTCAGCTCGCTGCAAGCTCCGCCTCCCGGGTTTACGCCATTCTCCTGCCTCAGCCTCCCGAGTAGCTGGGACTACAGGCGCCCGCCACCTCGCCCGGCTAGTTTTTTGTATTTTTTAGTAGAGACGGGGTTTCACCATGTTAGCCAGGATGGTCTCGATCTCCTGACCTCGTGATCCGCCCGTCTCGGCCTCCCAAAGTGCTGGGATTACAGGCTTGAGCCACCGCGCCCAGCCAATGGAGACTACCTTTTAGGATCAAAACCCAGTGTCTTTACATCAGAGTAGAGTCAATGAAAACATGTACGGGTTTGATTTTCATACGACATCGGCTGGAAAACTTAGCTATTAAAGAAGTTCTCGTATAGCCGGGCGCAGTGGACTGAGTACTGAATGGCTCCTCCTTCTTCCCTGGAACTGAAATCACTGTAAATTATAAGGCCATCTGGAAACACACAGATCAAACAATTCCGACCATTCTGTCAGCACACAGGCTCACAGGCTACTGCATCCCGCCTGTGAGTACTACAAACCAGTCCGCACCAGGGAAAACAATGAAAAGAGACACGTAGGTACGAGTGAGGAAATCGAGTGGTGGGTTCTGTAAAATGCCTGTTTGTGTTTGTTTCATGTCTACTTTCAGAAAGAGGTGGCACTTGTGAGATAAAAATTCCAGAGGCCATCTGAAAATTCAGAGTGAGAAATCCAGTAACACTGTGGTGCTGAATCCCCCGGCTGTCTGTGCACTGAAAATCAACCAAAACGGGGGCCGGGGGAACCCAGCGCTCCACTTCGCCAAGTCATTCTAAAATGAAACGAGTTGATGTCTTCACAATTGATGAGGATGTGTGCGTGTAATTTATCGTATGCCTTTCACGGGCCTGGCATTGTGCTTAGCAGTCATTAAATGACCTCCCTTCATCCTCAGAACAACGTACGGTATTACCCCAGGGATGGAGCCCATGTGACAGATGAGGACATGGAAGCTCAGAGTGTGCCACACTTGCCCGGAACACCCAGGTTGGTGGTGGCAGGGGGAGGCTTGAGCCGGCCTCTGAAGCCCATACTGTCTATAACTCCACTACATAAAAACCTATATTTTTATAACTAGTGTGCACCCTACTTTAGTACAAGTATTTGGGGGTAGCTACAGAGGAGGGTATAGCAGAAAAGGTCACTAGTTTTTATTAAGGACACAATTAAAAACAAATCTTTTGACTTAAACCTAGCAGCTTCCACAGGCCGGCATGCACAGCCCTTTCCCCATGAGCTGGTGTCATGCCTGGGCTGGGACGTTCTTCTCTGGCTGAACACTGGCTCCAGGGTCTGCCTCTGCAGACCCAGTTTCTCCTGGGCACTGGAATCCTTTCTGTTCTGAAGTCCAGGTTCTCCCCAGTCATTAATTTCTGTGATATGATTTTGAGGTCTGGGTTGCACTGCTTGTGCTTCCAGCCCTGACCTGCTGAGGGGCCTCGGGCCTATGCCCTGACCCTCTGCCTTTCTCTAGGTCGTGTCAGCAAGTGAGAGCTGTGTCTGCTCCCTGGTGCTCTGGCTGTCAGTGCTGGAGGGCACGGCCTGGACAGTTCCCCCGGACAGCCTGCCCAGCCCACATGGCAGGGTCTGGTCTCCCTCCCGTGCCCCTGCTCTCGGCTCTCTGCCCCCATCGGAAGAACACAGCCTCTCCACACCCTGTGCATGGCTCCTTAGATTCTCTGCTGAGGGAGTCCATGAAGGTAATAAAAACTGAAAAAGCAGCAAGAAATCTTACAGTGCCCGTCCCGCTCATCTGCTCCAAGTTAGCTCGTCCTCAAGACTGATCACCCACTGTGGGGCACGGTGGCGCCCTTCTAGTCTGGAGGCAACGCCAGCAGTATAAGCGAGGACCAGCCCGGTCCAGATTCTGACTCCAAGGCTTCTCCCGCCTGTGCTGCTTGTTCTTCCCTTGGTCCCTGCATCCTCCCTCTCACTCTTGGAATCCTCTGTTCACCACGCACAGGCAATCAGACCATGGGCTGTGGCACTGAAGGCATTTTTTTTTTTTTGAGACAGAGCCTCACTCTGTCGCCCAGGCTGGAGTGCAGTGGTGTGATCTTGGCTCACAACCTCCACCTCCTGGGTTCAAGCGATTCTCCTGTCTCAGCCTCCCAAGTAGCTGGGATTACAGGCGCCTGCCACCATGCCTGGCTAATTTTTGTGTTTTTAGTAGATATGGGGTTTTGCCATGTTGACCAGCCTGGTTTTGAATTCCTGACCTCAGTTGATCCACCTGCCTCGGCCTCCCGAAGTGCTGGAATGACAGTGCCCGGCCCAAAGGCACTTGAAAGGGAAAGAGAATCCAGCCAGGCTTGTGAAGGCCACGGCACGGCACTCAGTGACAGCACCTCCCATGGGCTCACGCTCAAGGCCTGTGGGAGGGCAAGTGTACCGGGGAGGGCCGGGCCACAGGGGCCAGGTGGCACAGTAGTCAGGGCCTCAGTTCCCCAACCTGTCACGTGGGGAGGCCCAGGGCGCCAGGCTTTCCGTTTTTCCAGTGAAGGCAGGGAGCCCCATTTTTCTATGAACCTTCTGAATTTCTAAATGAAGAAAACGAATTTCAAAAAAAAATTTCAACATGGTATGAGGCAAACCAAGTATCACTGCAGACATATTCAGTCCTGAAGCTACCAGTGTGCAGCGTCCGGCTTCGGCTACGGATTCGAATCCCCGGGTTCCATAACCACAGATCGCTTTGTAAGCTTAATCATCAACTGACCAGACTTCCCACAGCCAGCGCAGCAGCCCTTTCTGAAACTTCTGAAACTCCTCCTGGGCACGTTTACTTACTGGAATTTTCAAGGCTCCTGTGAAGCTGATGGCGGCTGTGCCACTCCCGCCGTCCCCGGGGAGAATGACGACATGGTTTGGGTGGATGGAGCCCTTCCCATCTGACAGCAGCAGGCACTGCATCTCGGGGTCCTGGAGGCAAATCCATTGGGAACAAAAGGGAAAGGTGTTACCAGCTGGGCAGTCTGGGTGAAGTGGGGCCACGCTTCCTAATGACGAGGGTGCCTGGCGGCTCTCTCTTCCACTGCCTTGGAGACATCCTGGGTGACATTCCCACGTGGCCACTGCGTTACAATGATTAGCATTCATGCATTTTCATGAACAGCTAGGTACACAGATCCTCGGAACCAGAAATTCTAGGAATCTATTTGCAAAAAATAATTTGAAAAGAAAATACGTATAAAGTAAAATGGATGTCACATCATTGAGAAAAATTAGAAAATTCAAATACATCCATACGAATGACATCTTGCAAAAAAAAAAAGGTTGGGAGATTTTAATGACAGGAAAATGCTTATGACACATTAAATAACACATCATTCAAACCTGCATGTCATTATAACCTCAAATAATGTTTAAATATCTACATATATAACTAGGCAACTATAGGATCTATTTCTAGAAAGAAAGCAGCTAAAATCTAAGCCAACAATGCTTGTCACTGAGTGGTAGAATTACGTGTAATTTTTATCAAAATGCTAATAAGAAATTCTTTACATGATCGTGTATTTTTTAGGAGCTCACAATGGCCATATATGACCAGAAACATTATTTTAAAATACACCCATTCTGATATTTATGAATTCTGATCGTCTAGATGTCTCTAAAGGACAAAGTATACATTCATTAAAGCAAAGAAGAGTGATCCCCAACCTAGAGTGGGATTTCAAGTCAGAGCAAGGATAACATAAAAATAATCTTAGCCTGGGCCACACAGTAGGACCTCATCTCTAGGGAAAAAAAATAGTGGAATGTGGTGGTATGCGCTTATAGTCCTAACTGCTCTGGAGGCTGAGGCAGGAGGATCACTTGAGCCCAGGAGGTTGAGGCTGCAGTGAGCTGCGATTGTGAGGCTGTACTTCAGCCTGGGCAAGACCCTGTCTCAAAAAAGAATGAAAATAAAATAAAAATGTTCTTCATGAATGAACTATGAGGTTCAAGGTCTTACAAAGAAATGCATCTCAGACCTTTCACAAAATCAAACAGCCTTGTGGTACTTATCTCACTATAACCTGTTTTAAGTTGGACTAAAAATGTAGTTTAATTAAAAAAAAAAAAGAAAGAAAATGGTAATGTATTCCACATTCCCCTGTCCCTTGATATTTATAATTTTCTTCCAGTGGAAAAAAGAAATTTGGAAACTGGGTGGCAGGTGGGACTGAGTGCAGCCCAGTGTGGGCACCCAGCGGGTGGCCTCGGGGGCAGCTCAGTATCTACGTTCCCCCAGGAAGCCCGGCTTCACGGCTAGGACTCTGGCATGGAGAGCGGGTCTCTGATGAAGATACTCACATGTGGCCACATAGTCAGGTGCTCTGGAATGAAGATGACAAGCCTGAGTGCAAATGCCTAACATGCTCCCGATGATAATTCCATCACGGCATGTGAAAACGAAGAATGGCAACTGAGTTTCAGAATAAACTTTTCTCTCATGAGTTCTGCTAATCGTACAGTTTAGGAAACGGAATCAGTAATGCTCTACTGTGGCTAAACACTGGAATCTTCTGTGGGGGGCTTTGAGAAGCCCCGAATTCCCCCAGCCCAGCTGAAGCAGTCCCTGGGGCAGCCCCAGGCGAGTTCCACTCATAGCAAGCTGAGGGCTACAGGACTTCACAGGCTGTTCTGTAGGAAACAGGCTAAGCAGTGGGTGAAATGCAACCAGCTGGAGAAAAGTCAAGTGGAAAGAGGCCGCTTAGGCAGGAGAAGCGCACCCTCTGACCCACACCGAAGTGACTGCAGGTCGACACAGAAGATCTACCTGGCCTCAGGTAGGACCCAGATGCACAAGGGCCACCCACGGCCCTTGCAGGATTTGTGAAGTGCTCCAGGGTCCACTTGCTGGGCTGGTTTAAAGCCACAGACACAGACCCTCTGCTCCTTATCTAAGCAGCAAGGAGCCCCCTAGACAGACAGAAGGCTCTGTTTCTGCTGAGAGTAGGCCCTGTGCTCACACCCACTCATCTTAAACAGGACTTGCAGCCACCACGCCCCAGTTGCTTACTTCTGGAGGAGATGGGAAAGACAGTGTGGGGCCATGGCTGGTTTTCCAAAACAAACAGGGGGGCTGCTGCTGCCTCCTCCTTACATAGCAAACAAGAAGCCACCGGGGGGACCAAGACAAGGCTGGAGGCCAAGAGGCACCTCTGCCTCTAAACAAGCAGTTTCCAGTCTGTGTCCCAAGAGCCCCAGATGGGATCTGTGGAGCCCCTGGCAGGTGTGGGGGCTTCTGTGGCCAGTGCACGCCACGCTTAGGGCTTACACTTTCAAAGAGAAAAGGGCTCCCTCTACTAAAACACACACACACACACGCACAACAAAAATCCACACAGATGCACGTGGGGGGACTGTGTAATAATGACCGCTGTATCTAAAAATGCTAAGCTCACCCCGCTACCCGATGCTGTCCGCAGCTTCCCTTAGGAAAGGCCATCGCAGAGAGATTTGTGGAGTTCCCACTTGGCGTGCAAAGTACGCGGTGGAGTCACATTCAACCTCCAAATACCCACTCCGCGCTCATGCTGTGTTTGGTGGGCCCAAAAGTTCTTGAGCCACAGTCAATCAGAAGGATCCTCAGAGATGTCAAGGAGGAAAAGTGACAAGTGACTACAGGGACGGCAAGTGCAACCGCCCCCAAAACAATCCTCTAAAATGCCCATGGGGACTTGTGGGCTTGCCACATGGCCAAGTGACAGCAGAGCCTCATTCTCTTTCCCACATTTGCTCCCCACCCCGCAGCTTTCTTTACACGTCTCTTCACGAGGCCACTGAGAAAGTGCCTGCCATGTGACATAATTTAGCAGCTGTCTGAAAAGGAGTGGAGGTCAGGGGCCCAGTGGTCACTCTGGGAAAGGGGACATCCAGGGTGTCCAGCCAAACTCGCGGGGCACTCTCCCCACTGACCCTGACCCAAATGCAACGGCAGGCCTGCCGAAAGGGGGCGCCACGCAAGCGCGGCCAGCACGCGCCCGGTCGTGGTCATCTGAAGCATCACCCTCAGCCTGAAACAAGGCCTGCCAGTGCCTTTACTTATGTAACTGGCTCCTTGACAGCAAGTTCGTAAACAGCCTTTCTTAGAAGGGCCCGGAAAAGGAAAGAGAGAAGCTATACTCAGAAGCCAGGGCTAGTTTTATGGGTCAGTTACTACACCAGAAGAAAGGGCCTGTGGTCTTGATTCAGAGCAGGTGGCCAGCTTCAGTATCATCAGAGAGGGGCCACAGTCTTTTGGACACTGATTAGGACATGATTTGTTTAAATGTGAATTCAGAAGTACAGATTTTAAAGCATTTTGGTTGAATTAGTCACTGCCTGCGATCTCCTTAAAATCCAAGAACCCAGATGCATGAGACATCATTTTTCCCTTTTCTAATATTTCAGCCACCACAAATAAATTTCCCCAGTCAATAAAAAAGTGAGACGCATGTTTAGTACATTAATCCTTTAAGCCATTTGATTTAAAAGGTAGGGAGAGCAGCCCCTCACACATGCCGGAGGGGGCCCTCTCCCAGAGGAGGCCCTGTGTCTGTAGAAGGTTAAACCTGATTTAGAGGCCGGGCGTGGTGGCTCACGCCTGTAATCCCAGCACTTTGGGAGGCCGAGGTGGGTGGATCACCTGAGGTCAGGAGTTCAAGACCAGCCTGGCTAACATGGTGAAACCCTGTCTCTACTAAAAAATATAAAATTCAGCCAGGGGTAGTGGTGGGTGCCTGTAATCCCAGCTACTTGGGAGGCTGAGGCAGGAGAATCGCTTGAACCCAGGAGGCGGAGGTTGCAGTGAGCCGAGATCGTGCCACTGCACTCCAGACTGGGTGACAGAGTAAGACCTTGTCTCAAAACAAAACAAAAAACCAAACCAAACCAAGACAAAACAAAACAAAAACTCTCATTTAGAAAGAGAACAGCTTATAACTTCAATGATTAAACTCAAATTTAAAATGCCTGCTGTGTCTTGGTGTGGTCAGCTAAGCAGCAGCAATGGGAGGAGCTTCTACAAGGATCGAGGATGGAAAGGGTAGGGGACAGGAGGCTCAGGTGCCAGCGGTGGGCAGAGCCTGCACTGAGGGCTCCCCACTACTGCAGAGGACAAGGCAGATTAACTTAGCATTTCTGTGTCCCGAATTCCTCATCTGTGACATGGGGGAAGGGGACATGCCTCTTTCTGTTACCTGCTTCTCCTTTACCTTTTCTTGGTCCCATGATGTCAGTTTTCTGTGTGCACCTCATGTGGCCAACCCACCATGCGCCCCTCACCCTGACACCCTCTGTGCTCAGGCACCTGCAGACTCTCCCTCCAGTCTCTCACAGCTCTGTTCCAGCACTGTCTGCCTAGGGAAGCCTACCCCAAGGCCAGCTGAAAATAGAGCCTGCTCAGCCTGTCTTCCTTGTACTTGGCACCTCTTGGGGGACATCTCTGCTTAATTTCCGTCTGCACCAGCACCACCCCCCACACCTGGAATAGTGCCTGGGACATTGAAAGCTGCGGAGCTGCTGAATGAATGAATTGGTTAAGTGTAAAATCCAAAGAAAGCCAATAAAGGAAAACTCAAATTTTACTGAAGAAATTCAATGAGACCTAATTTTTTTAAGACCTGGATGTTTGTGACACACGTCACATAGGCAGAGGGACAGAGAGAGCTGACGAGGCTCAAAGGAGTTTTCCTGCAGCTCCGACATTCTAGGAAGTGTGTGGGACTTACCAGAGGCCTGTTCTTTTCGGTCTTCAAGATTTGCTTCTGGAGTCTCAATCTGTTTGTACCATTCTCAGAGCCTTTTGAGTGCTGGGAAAAAAAAAGTTTCATTAGAGCAATACTGATTCAACAGTTAGAAATTAAACCTGGCTTTACTGTAGCAAGGATACTTACTATTGTCCCAAAAAAGCTACCAAGAGGACATAAGACAACTGATTTAAACAGAGTAATGGTTGGTCTCAACACTCCAGACTCTCAGATAATAGAATGTGAAAATCAAATCCTTTCTTGAAGAAAGGGCTAAGACAGAGGTGTAACCAAATGTAAAAATATCCATTAACTTTTCTTAATGAGTGTGAGATTGTTTCAACGGTTTTGAAATGAAAAGGCACAGAACCATCTTTCCGTTTAACACGTGAGGAACACCTGCCCTCCCTAGGCCAGCCGATTGCTTCTGCAGGAAGAAAACCCTCCCTACGGAAGGAGAGTGTGGAAGCCCAGAATGTGCTCCACAGCCCCAGAATGCGCACCTGCCGCTAGCAGGTAGGGGTGTGGAAGGACTCGCTGAGAGCGCCAAACCTCAAAATCATTTCCAAATTATCTCCTGTTACCAAGTGAAAAGTGAAGAAATGAAGGCAGTTTCTTGGGCACTAGAATAAACGTACCATTTCCTAATCATTATTTCTGTAGGGCTCTATGTAGAACCCCTTTTGAAGATAATTAATGGTATAAAAATAATTGTTGAAATTCTCTAATGGTAAAATTTCATTTTCTTTAAGAAATAGTCTAAGCAAACTTCCTTTAAAATAAGGAATTAGTCTGTACTTAGAAAGATGTTATTCAATCACTCTAGTACAAATCATAACAAAACAATTTCTAAGGCCTAGAGAGGCCCAGGCGATTTAGATTTCTGGCACTAGTGCTGGATCCATTTGAGAAGAAAAAACCACCAGGCTCGCACGCCACCTGTGAGATCTGCAAGTAGAGATCTGTGAGGCCTCCAAACGGCGGGAAACACGGGGAAGACAGAGCATGGGTTAAACTTCGTTCAGATGGACAGTTAGATCCCACCCTTTACATTTCGAGGCATTTCCCCTGAAAAGGTTTTTGAAGGTTAAGAAAAACTACTGATCTTATTACCTGAAAATGTAACAAACTATCTTTAAAAATACATTTGTTTTGTGCTCAGATGGAGCGCAAAGCCTGCCAGGCTAGGGGTGATGATCTGGCCGGTTCATCCTCCGACCGTTCCAGGCAGAAGCAGAGATGGGCTCCTGCTCCCCAGCATTTGGGCCCCCCGCAGCGTGCAGAGGCCGCCAGCATTACCTGGGCCCTCTTCTTTCTGCTTTTCAGCCAGGAACGTGGGTGCTCAGGCAAAGCCTATCTTACAATTCCTTTTCAGTTTGATGTGGTCAGCTAGGCAGAAATAATGTTAGGAAATGCCAGGAAGTCTCCTGAAAGGGAAGGGGCCTGTCCCTAATTTCCTTTCCCTCCTTCCTCCCGGCTGGAATACAGATGTAATGGCTAGAGCTCCAGCAGCCACGGACCAATCATTCACTCATTCATTCAACAAATAACTATTAAGCATCAACTCTGTGCCAGGCACTGTTCTAATTGGTTGGAATATATCACCTTTGGCATGAAGCCATGCACAGGGGAAGAACGAACAGACAAGAGGTGTCTGTGTCCCTGGCACTGAACACACACACCCCACATCATCCTGGGCTGGCTCTCTCTAGATTTCTTGAATAGAATAGAGAAATACCTTCCAATCTCGTTTTAGTCACTGCCTGTGGGCTTTTCTATTGCTTGCTGCTGAACACAACCCCAACTAATATGAAGATATTAATAAAAAGCATTAATTTTGGCACAACTGATACAGGGTTTTGGACCCAATGAGGTCCTAGATTAGGGCACAAAATAGATATCCTAAACCTAAGTAACCTAGAAATCAAATATAAACCAAAAGAGCAAGTCCCCATGGCTCTTCAATAGCACAGGGCAGAAGCATCAAGAGACACATTCTTATTAGCACCCTCAGACTCAAGGCAAATGGTAAAGAATTGAATACTCTCTTTCATATTAATTGTGATTCATTTGAAACAAAAACTAATTAGAAAAATCAAATCTGGATCCGATCAAGGTTTCCAGTTTACAGGAGATACAGGGGATGGAGGAAAACGTGAAACACACCCCAGGCACAAGGTCAGCAAAGCCTCAAATGTGGGAAGCTTGGCAGAAAAAAATGACCATTTTTTATTTTGACAAAAATAATTCAAAGGAGAATAACACCAAACCAAAAAACCAAACATTGAGGTCTTATAAATTAGAAGAGGCTTAAGAGGCATATTAAATTCACCAATCACAAGAAGTGGACCTTGCCTAGGCCTTGCTTTAAACACGGTGCAAAATCATTTATGAGACAATCAGCAGATCTGACCACTGAGTAGTTGTGTGATAACAGAAAGGATTTAGATTTAAAAAATTTATAATAGCATTGTTGAGACAGAATTCACATACTGTACCATTCACTTATTTAATGTTCACAATTCAGTGGTTTTTAATCCAGAGTTTTGCAACCATCACTACAATTTGAGAACATTTTCATCACCTTAAAAAAACCCCATACCTATTAGCAGTCATCCTCCCTTTCTTCCCACCCTAGTGCCTGACAACCACTCATCTCCTTTCTGTCTCTAGGTTTGCCTATTCTGGACATTTCATATGAATGAAATCATATAATATGTGACCTTTTGTGACTGGTTTCTTCTGCTTAGCATCATGTTTTTTGATGCTATTGTAAATGAAATGGCCTTAGTTTCATCTTTGGATTGTTGATTGCTAGTTTATAGAAATACAACTGATTTTTGTATACTGCTCTTGTTTCCTGCAACCTTGCTAACTTGTTAATTCACTCTAACCATTTTTTTTTGAGGACTCCTTATGATTTTCTGTATAAAAGATCATGTCATCTGCAAAGAGAAGTAGTCTTACTTCTTGTCCAATCTGCATGCCATTTATCCTTTTCTTGCCTAACTGTCCTGCCTGCAGTACGATGGTAAATAGACGTGGCAAGAGCAGGCCTCCTCGTCTTGCTCCTGATCTTGGGGGAAAGCACCCGCTTCACCATTAAGCTCCGGGGTGTGGGTTTCATTAGATGCCTTTTGTCAGGTTCAGGAAGTTGCTTTCTGTTCCTAGTTTGTTGAGTGTTTTCACATAAAAGGGTGTTGGATTTTGTCCAATGTTTTTCCTGCTTATACTGAGATGATCATGCAGCTTTTGTCCTTTATCCATCAATATGGAGTATTACATTAACATTACTTGTTAAACCAACTGTGTATTCCCGGGATAAATCCCACTTGATTACGGTACATAATCCTTTTGTAGGTGGCTGAATTCAGGTTGCTGGCATTGAGTTTTGCATCTACACTCATAAAAGATACTGGTGTACAGTTTTCTTAAGAGGTTTTAGTCTTTTGTTATTACGATAACACCTCGTAGAATGAATTAGGAAGTTTCCCCCTACTTTTATTTTTTGAAAAAGTTTGTGAGCAATTAGTATTAACTCTTCTTTCAACGTTTGGCAGAATTTACTAGTAAAGCCATCTGGTCCTGGGCTTTTCTTTGAGTGAAATTTTTAAATTAACAATTCAACTTCTTTACTTGTTTTAGATCTATTCAGATTTCCTCTCTCTCTTGAGTCAGTTTTGGTAGTTTCTGTCCTTCTATGAATTTTTCTGTCTATTCTAAGTTTTCTAATTTGTTGGCATATAGTTCCCTCATAATCTATTTCATTTCGGTAAAGGTGGCAGAAATGCCACCTTTCCTGGTCCTGATTTTGGTTATTTGAGTCTTCCTTTATCCTTGGTCAGTCTAGGTGCAGAATGATCAATTTTGTTGATCTTTCCAAAGAACCAACTTTCGGTTTCATTGATTTTTTTCCTACTATTTTTCTATTCTTTGCCATTGGTTTTTAAGTGTGATAATGGTATATCACATTTTGTTTCACATAAAAGGGTCCTTATATTTTGGAAACATACTGAAGTAGTCAGAGACAAAATATTAACATGATTGCTATTTGCTTGCAAAATACATCAGCAAGAGGTGGGAAGGGGCAGTATTAGAAGGGGCGTTTGAATCAGATTGGCCAACTGTTGGAAACCTGGGTGATGGGGTACAGAGGGGTTCATTATACTGTTATTTTTACCTTTTTATATGTTTAAAGTCTCCATAACAAAAACTTTGAAATATTGGAAAAAATTAGAACTTTATCCTAAGAATAACACTTCCACATGGGAACTTCCCAGAACAAGTCAGCATATCTGAAATCTCTTACAAATGCATTTTGCGCCCATTTGTGATAAAGGGAAGATACTACAGAAGGACAGCAGCTATTGGGACATTGGCCAAACTGCCCTCAGCTCCCTCAGGAAGGCCTGTGACAAGGGTCTTGTCAGTGTCCTGCACAGAGCAGGTAACATTCCTGCAGGAAAAAGAACTTTGGGGCTGTCTGCAGAAGCTAATGAAATATCCCCAGGTATCAGTCATCTCGCCCTCTGCGACCAGCCAACACGGAGAGGAAGGAGGACGAGAAGCTGTTTCTCTGGACCACCTGCCCCATGGCACGTCGGGGACACCTGGGCACCATGGGATCTCAGTGAACTGCTCGGAGAGGATTTGAACAAAAAGAATGAAACACAGGCTTCAGCCCCAAACTCATACACACAAAAGAACAGAAGCAAAGCCCCTCGCTTAGATCTCAGTGAACTGCTTGAAGAGGATTTGAACGGGGAGAATGAAACACAGGCTTCAGCCCCAAACTCGTGCGTACAAGGAGCAGAAGCAAGGCCTCTCGCTTAGATGTGTTCTCATATTCCTAAAAGCTGTGTGTGAGGAAGACCCACCCCTCCCCCAAACCCCCTGCACGCCTGCTTCCTATTCTCAGGCCTGGCTGCCCCTGGTGGGAAAAGCTCTTCTTAGAGGGCAGAAGATGTTCCAGGGCGGAAGGTGTGTGCTGAAGTTCTCGCCAGTCTCGAGACGGGTGATCCAGGCAGCTTTAAGCTACTTCACAGCTCAACTGTACAAGCTTGGAAATTGAAATTCATGCTCGTGGCAGGAACACGGCTTTTAAAAACATTTTAAAATATCAACTATAGTTTTAAAAACATCATATGGTGTTTGACCTTCCTGAAGGCACTGGTTTGCAACTTTCATTTTGTTTCTTTGTTTTTGTCATCAAGTATCAGAACCCTTCTTTCCGTATGAATCATACCCAGGAGCCCGATGTATTAAAAGACAGAAAGAGGACTCTGGCTCCCTCTCCTGCACGAGGCCCGGTGGTGCTCCGGGCGCCGGGACCCAGAGATGATCCAGGCCGGAGGGGCTCACACCTTTCTGTGAGGGTGACAGAGATCGACCAGATGAACTGGTGAGGATTTCACATGGGGTGACATGGAGCCACTGGACTGTGTCATGCAGGGGCTGATGTGCTCTGACGTCTGTTTCAAGACAGTCTCTGCAAGTGAGGTGTGAAGAAGAGATTCTGGGGAGCAAAGTGCATCGTTCTAGGAAGCTGATGAGCAGTGGCTTGGGGGAGAGCTGACGGTGGTGATGGGGACCAGGGTGTGATGAGCAGTGGCTCGGGGGAGAGCTGATGGTGGAGACGGGGACCAGGGTGTGATGAGCAGTGGCTCGGAGGAGAGCTGATGGTGGAGACGGGGACCAGGGTGTGATGAGCAGTGGCTCGGGGAAGAGCTGACGGTGGAGACGGGGACGAGGGTGTGATGAGCAGTGGCTCGGGGGAGAGCTGACGGTGGTGATGGGGACCAGGGTGTGATGAGCAGTGGCTCGGAGGAGAGCTGACGGTGGAGATAGGGGCCCGGGTGTGATGGGCAGTGGCTTGGGGGAGAGCTGACGGTGGAGACGGGGACCAGGGTGTGATGAGCAGTGGCTCGGGGGAGAGCTGATGGTGGTGATGGGGACCAGGGTGGTAGAGGTGGAGGAGGTGAGTGTGTTTCCATTCCACACCCCCTCACAGAGCAGAACTGACAGAACATGGCCAAGGATGGGGTGCGGGGCTGAAGGGGCATTGGGCTGGCTTCTTGGGTCTGGCCTGTCCACAGGGTGGAGAGCAGCTTCCTGACTGAGACGGGGGATGCTGGGGGATCGGTGTGTTCAGAGGTAAAATCAAGAGATCTCTGGTCGTGTTGTCTGAAGGACACCCAGACATCTCCGTGGGAAGGTTGAGTGGCGGTGAAATCTCAGATTGTGGAGTTCAGGGGAGGGGTCACTCTGGGGACAGCATGGGGACTTGACATCAACGCACCTGGGGGCGCTAAAAAGCCCGGGTGCACGCTCCTGCAGTGAGTGGGCAGACAAGGAGAGAGGAGGCCATGAAGCAGCCTGGGGGCACCCCCACATCTGGGGTCTGACACTCGGCACAGATGTGACTAGCATGTTAGCCCTGGGAGGGAAGCCTTTCCCAGAGGGAGGGAAGCATCAGGTCAGATGCAGGTGACAGGTCCAGCAGGGTGAGGCCGGAGAGCTGACCTCCCCATGTGGCCAGGTGATGCTGCTGGGACCTGGATGGGCTGTTACCATGGGGTGGCGGTGGCCTGCAGAGAGCAGGGATGTCATGCCAGTGGAGATGGGGACTGGGGCAGCTGGGAGCAGGCATGAGAGCCAGAGGGACTTCCTTCCAAGACAGCCATCAGTACTACATGAGTGTGCCAGGAATGATATTTGGGGCAGGGGGTGTGTCTGCAGGAGACAAGCCCTGGGCCATGAGAGGGACGTGACTGGTACCACGGGAGGGCTGGCCTTAGCCAGGTGGGAAAGTGGCCAGTGGTGACTTGCTGTGGGCAGAAGCAGCTAGGGCAGGGCTCGTCCACGGCAGCTGACACGATTAGCAATCTTGCCTGCAGGGCCTACGCTGGCTGAGCTGGAATGGCGTGCTGGGCAGACCTCTCAGCCACCTGAGATGTGTAGCCACCAACTTAAGTGATGGCAGCCAGCTGACACATGCATTTTTCCTCAGTCACGCTGAGGCCCCCGGGGAAACCAGGAGGTCTCCACCCCTCAGGAGGCCTGGCCAGGACCCAGCCTTTGGTTTCCCGTAGCATGAAGCCCTCCATCTGGATGGCATCGAACCTCTTGTTTGGGTTTTGTTGATAAGGTTATTATCAGCAAAACCCAGAAGAGAATATTCTCTATTCCTAGAACTGCCAATATTTCGAGGGTGGGACTTCTGTCTCCCCTGTGTGTTTCTGTCTGACACCACAAAGGCAGGAGCAGGCTGGGGAAGTGGTCAGAACACTTGGCGAACTGCACACTGTTCTAGAAGAGGACAAGAAAATAGGGTCCTTACCGTCAGCAGGGTGGAGGAGCACCTGACGTCCTTCGGATCTGAAAGAGTAAACATGAGTCCAGGCTGAGCAGGTCCACCACCATGGCAATGCCAAGTAAGCTACGGGACCCCAGGGCAGGGCAACACGGGAGCACCGGTGGTGAAACTGGACCGTATGCAGGATTCACGTTAAATGAGTGGATTTGAGCTGCTCGTGCCACAAAAACAAGAGCGGGCAGCTGTGAGTTGCGATGGCTATGTTAACTTGCTTCGCTTTACTAGTGACCTTTTTACTATCTCTATGTATCTGTAACACCATGTTATATACCTTAAATATACACAATAAAATTTAATAAAACACAAGATGCCATCTGATACCTTTACTAAATTGGCATTCATTTCAGAAAAAAGCCATTGCCATAGCATGGCAGGTGAGGGCAAGGGCACAGCTTGGCTGGCCCACCAGCGACCCCACACATGCCCTGCCTGTCCTCAGTCACCCGGCCTGGCAGCCCACTTGTGTGCAAGGTGGGTACGGCAGATCACCGCCAGCCAATGCCAACACTGTGAACATGAACACTGCTTTAAATATGGAAAATACTTCCCAGCGTGGCCAATAATCACAAGCAGAGCATGCGGACGCCGTGTGGACAAGCCCATGATTCACATTCAGAGGACAAGCCCCATAAGGAAAGCAAAACCAGGAAAAGCACAGCAGGGGAGCGAGGCTGGAAGAATGTCTGTAATGAGGTACTTCATGTTATGAAATTCATTAGAAATAAAAATGAGTGGAGATAAAACATCTATCTTGATATGGAACAAACATCTTTATGTCAACACCAGGAAGGGAGGAAACTTGAAAAGGAGCAGAACCAGAAGTGAGGCTTCAGCTTGTCCTTTACAGACGCCAGCGACCTGCCCTGAGCAAGGTGGGAACCCAGAGTCAGACCCCAGGGCTCTAGGTGCCGCGGGAAACCAGCCCTACTGCTTCTCGCTCCATCTCTGCAGCCCCCCTGACTACCCAGCACCTTTATCACCTTGGATGAAACTGCTTACTGGCTTGCAACCCGAACTGAGCTCCAGGGCTGCAGGCTTCCCACGGCCAAGTCCATTCCCACACAACACAGGGGGACGTCATGGAGAGGCATGCAGCCGCCGAGCACACTCCTGGTGGCCTCGAGGCCCTGCCCATGCCATAGGGCCAGGTGGCTCTGCACCCAGAGGTCCGCGGCTGGCTGCGGGGTATGCTGCCCTCCTGTCCTGGGCACAGCCCACAGGGCGAGGCCACTGACCAAGGACACGTGGTCGGCATGCTGGGCAGTCCCAATGGTCCACCTGTGATGTGCGGTCACCAATTTAAAGGACATCAGCCAACTCACCCCATTTGTATCCACTCACAGCGTGATGCCCCCAGGGGCAAGCCAGGGGGTCCCCCTGATATGGCTCTTCCAGGACTTTCACCTTGAGAGACTTGAGCACACATGTCCCTTGGCTGGGACACATCTGAGAACAGCTTCATAAAGGAGACTTAGAGAGGCCTGAGAAGGGAGCAGGGGATGCCCCGACCTTTGGAGCTCACCCTGAGCAGGAGACAGGGGTGAAGGCATAGCAGAGAAAGCCATATCCTCTGTTGATCGCAAGAATGGCGCATCTGATGCCTTTAGTACCGACCCAGGGTCGGTGATTCGGGACCAGGAGGGGCAGAAACAAACCAAGGGGTGCTTGATGTTTTCTCCCTATCTGCAAAGAGCTCCCGTTCTCAGACTCAGCATCCAGCCACTGTTGTCACAGCTGGGTCTCATCATTCAGACACAGTGTACCTCCCAGGCACGAGGGGAAAGAGTGTCAGACAGATTCCCTGGGCACGAGGTTCTGGTAGCTTGGTTTTGTTTGGCTAGAAATGAAGCATGCAGCCCTCCTGTAGGTGAGCGGGCCTGTGGCCAGAGAGGACCCAGCGACAGGGGGCATCTGGCTCATTGCTATCTGCCCAAGTTGGATCAGGGAGGCTTATTCACAAGAGCCGAGCTCTCTCCGCTTACAGAGACAAGCATCAACACAGCGCCCTGAATGCCTGGAGCGGGCGCTGAGGTCCCGGCCATTGAGCAAGCTCCTTTCCCTTCCACACGTCCTCTTCTCCCCAGAGCCAGCCCATTTCCAGTTGAGGAAGAGAATAGAAGGCTCCGTGGACTCTACCCTCAGGCAGGAGACAGCCAGGGGCCCCTGTGCGCTAACAGAGAGGCACATTATTCTCTGAGTGGCTGGTGTCTCAAACACCTGGACAGCAGGGGCACAGAACTCCAGGTTCTAGGAATCAGAGCGGAAAACCAGTGGCGGAAACGGCCTTTCTCAGAACTGCAGTGACACACCAGCCAGAGCTGAAAGCCACAAGTTGGCCCACTGGTGAGGGAGCCAGAGCCCCACCCATCCCACAAGGTCCCTGCTCAGGCTGTCCAGGGTGTGGCCAAAGGCTTACTCAGCCTCTGCAGAAGGGGGGAAAGGGGAGCTGAGTGCAGCCCGGGGCCCCCACTTTCTGCTCACAGCAATGGGTGTGTGTCTGAACATTCCTCATCTGAATGTTTATTTCCATTTTCACCAACAGAGAAGCATGAGGTGAGAGTCTCCGAACTCGCAGAGCGGCCGGATGATGGTTATCTTAAAAATTAAAAGGTTAGCTTTTGCAAGACACAAAAAGTGAGCAACTAAATGGAATATGGATTAACTTCTGCATGCAGAGTTGAAGTGATACGCAATGCCCAGCATGGCTGCAGGGAGCTGGCTCTGAGTGTCCCTACCGGGCAGGCAGCAGGAGGGAGCTGTCTCCTGCCGTATGGTTTCACGGTGCTTTAAACTCAGTCGAAGAACTAAGGGTTGAGTACAGCTTATCAGAGTGGCTGGCAGGAGTCGAGCCCCTGTCATGTGACCGCTGGGGCCACCCGGGGGTCTCTATTCTTGCTGTAACTGTCCCGAGTCTTCTCAGCACCAGAGCCTGGCGGATCTCTACTTCAAAAATGAATTTCAAATTCAGTTAAATCAAAAGTTTGCTACTGAATCTGAAATGGAATAAGGGATTTGATTTTCCAAGAGATACCTTTTACCCAGTTAAGATATTAAGTAAGTCTTTTATAACACTGTCCAAGATCTATCTTATCAGAAGGCAAAGAGCTGACCGGGTCCAATTCAGGTTTCGGTGGCAAGATGGGCGTGAGAGGGAACAGCCTGTGGGGAAATGGAAGACTCCCAGGCACGAACGCCTGATGCTGAGGCAAGGGAGGGCAGGAGGACGGGAGGAAGGAATGTAGACATGGGTCACTCCAGAAATCGGGGGACAGTAGAAAATCCTGCAAGACCAGGAGAGAACCGGCTCCCCAAGGAAGTCTCCCTGACAGGAAGAGCGCTGAGGTAGCCACAGGCAAACAGGGCGCTAGGCCACGCAGCTCTCACACTTGTCCCTGAGGCCCACCCGAGCAGGGAAACCCGAGGCCTCCCTTGGTGGGTGGTCTCCAAGGCCACGTGCACTTACGTTCAATGAGGAAGAGAAAGCACACTATCCCCATGGCTGCCATGATGGCCCCAGGCACAACGAAGGACAGGCCCCAGCACGTGGACACCCAGTAGCCAGCGATCAACGACCCCAAGATGTTGCCTACGGAGGTGTGGGAGTTCCAGACCCCCATAATCAAACCTCTCCTGCAACACAACAAAACAGAAGACAGAAGATGGAGCTGAGAAGCTGAAACGAGTCCAGCAGTGCAGGGCGCAGCAGTGCCTGTAAAGCAGGCAGTCAGTGCAGAATCAATGAGGACCGTGCAGACTCTGCTTCCGTGGCATGCAGGACTCGCGATGCTCACGAGAGCTGATCTGTTTATGTGGCCTCAGGCTGTGCCATCACCCATTCCACCTCTCGCTCTGAGTGCATTTTGTACTCAAGAAGAAAGAGGCCTTTCTCTGAAAGTCTTGGAAGGCCTGAAATTAAAATTTGTGCCTCTACAATCAATGAATACACAGTCACTTGATGAACTGTCATTTGAACAAAACTCATGGAGGTACACAGCAGGTGAATGAGGCACAGTATCTAAGACTTAAGACCTGATGACGCCGGTGTTCCCGTTTTAGCTTCTGCATCTTGTTTGGTATCTTCCACCACAAATAAGCCTTTGGCCTGGCTGAGCTGAATTTTACACAGCCATTTACAAATAAATCTGGACTCGCCAGAGGCTGGGTCCCAGCTCTGCTACTTTGGTGCTGTGTGCTGGGTGACGCAGGTTGGGAATTCCCAAACTCCCATGTTAACATGTAGCTTCGGCTTCAAAAGGCCTGGGGCAGGGTCCTGGACTCTGCATCTCCCACAACACCCGGGAGGCCAGATGCAGCTGTCAGAGGAGCCGTCGAGTGACACAGACTCCACCGGGCCCACAGTGGGAGGGAGGAGCTCCCGTCTCGTGGGACACAGGCCATCTGAATTTCAGCAATTCAAGCCCCAGAGGTTTCAGCCATCATATTTTAAAGAGGATACTAAAGTGTTTTTGCTGTAATCAGTCTACAAAAAAACTCAAAGTAAAATGGTCTAGTTTTCATCTGCTATTGGAAACAGGACTGCTTTTCCTCACCTTCCTTTTCCAAACCAGTTGCCGAGGCAGGTGACGACGCTGGGCCAGCCGGTGGTCTGCACCAGCCCGTTGATGACCTGCGGGAGAGGCCAAAGGAGAGACTGACCCACAGGAAGCAGGCCTGGGAGAGCGCCGCAGGGAGGCACACAGGGCTTGCCCCGCTCACACAAAGAAGGGGGTATGACAGCCAGAGATGCACTGTCAATTGTATATTTATATACAGTTTAAACTACGTATGTATTTTTAAACCATGTACACAGGTATCTATATATTTTTCAAAATAAAAGTAATGCATGTCTGTTGTGGAAATTTTAGAATAAGTAGAGAAAAGCAAGGAAAGAAAACCCAGGCAGAACCCCACCACCAGGAGATCACACCTTATAACAGTGTGGGGCCAAGCTTTACAGTCTCTTTTGAATCTAAAAACTTCATAGAAAGAGGCTGGGTGCAGTGGCTCATGCCTGTAATCCTAGCACTTTGGGAGGTCGAGGCGAGAGGATCTCTTGAGTTCAGGAATTTGAGACCGGCCTGGGCAATATAGAGACCCCCTTGTCTACAAAAAATTAAAAATTAGCCAGGTGTGGTGGTGCACATCTGTGGTCCAAACTACTCAAGAAGCTGAGGTGGGAGGATTGCTTGAGCCTGGGACCACTGCACTCCAGCCTGGGCAACACAGTAAGGCCCCATCTCAAAAAATAAATAAATGCAAACTTTTTAAAGAGAGAAAAGCTTTCTTCTCTTTAGAGAACTGTTCATAGAATTGTACGATAAACATGGCTTGTGAATTGCATGTTTTCCCTCACCAGGCCATGGAGAAGGTACTGTTGATCATCATTCTCTGGAATGAACACAGCCTTGACTTCACGCCTGGACAAAGTATCTCCTTCTAAAGAATCCCTGACTTGAGTTTCATGAAGGGACTTGGGGAATGTATTGCTGAGGACGCTCTAGCATCCTGAGACTCGGGGGTGGCTCTACAAGACTGCAGGAAACCAGGGCCAGCCTGGCACCGCCAACCACCTCACTGCAGTAAGCCAGCTCTCTAGAGCAGGGTCCCCAACCCCGGGCACAGACTAGTCCTGATCTGTGGCCTGTTAGGAGCCAGGCCACACTGCAGGAGGTGAGTGGTGGGAGAGCGAGCATTGCCACCTGAGCTCCACCTCCCATCAGATCAGTGGGGGCCATTAGATTCTTATAGGAGCGTGGCCCTGTTGTGAACTGCACATGCCAGGGATCTAGGTTATGTGCTCCTTATGAGAATCGAATGCCTGATGACCTGAGAGGGAACACTTTCATCCCCAAACCATCCTCCTCTCCCCAACCTTGGTCCCGGGTGGAAAGATTGTCTTAAACAAAACTGGTCCCTGATGCCAAAAAGGTTGGGAACTATTGCTCTAGAAGACGCCTGGGAGCCGCTGGTCTACCTGTTGCTGCCTCTGGGCTGACCTGGCTGGGCCTTCACTCCACATGCTGGGACTCTGGAAAATTGTTTTCTCCTCCCTTCTAATTTTCTATATTACTACACAAGTGTGAACTGCTTTTGTAATTAAAATAGCCAAACTTTTCAAGTGTTATGGCAAAATCTTCAAAGCAAAATTAAATACAGTTTGCCTTGATGGTTTTAAGCATTCCCCTGAGCTATCTGGGAGCCCTGGAAGCATCACAAAGCCTGAGATGAGCATCGTTATTTCCCACTGTTTTCCTCGGCTGCTGAATACTGATCCACAGCACTGCTGGGAAGGGCAGAAGCCAGGAGACTCCGGAAGGGCTCCAGCTCCAAGGGCAAGCCAGTATGGGCTGCCCTCAGGCCTCCTCCCCTTCTAGCACCTTCATGATCTCTCCTGTTCTCTCCACTGACTGCCTCATACCCCCTCCTGCTGCCTGACTCCAAAGTCGGCCCTTCCTTCCGCCCTTGCATCCCTCTGTAGAGTCCTCAGGTCTCCCCGCTTTTTCTCTCACTGCGACCCGACCAGCTGCAGGTTTTCCTTTGTAGGCTGGGACCCAAGTTGGCCCCTGAACACTCCTAGGCACTGACAAAGGTGTTTCAGTTGCTGACCCAAAACATGGAAAGAAAGTAGCCCTGGCCCTGGGCCAAATTCCTTAAACCCTCATACAAACTCCATACACCAATCCCTCGCTGCAGACAGACCTGCGTGGAACGCCCTGTCCCGCTGCGGGTCAAGACTATATACTACAGCCCTCGGTACGTAAGTTCCCCTAATACACGCTTTAAACTGATCACCCAGCAGTTAGTGCTGTGTTCTTTGGATTCCCAACCAGCCCCATCTTGGGAAGGTTTGGGGCACTCCCTGGTGGGAACTCCCTGCCACCACTGTTAGGCTGACTCCAGCTAGGGCTTCAGCTGGAGGACACACCCTCCAACCCCAGGGGTCAAATCTTTAGCAAGATGAAACATCTCAAACTTATCCACATGAAGACAGGGTGACTCCTAAGGGCTCTGCACGTCAGTCTCCCTGCCAGGGCACCGACAGGCGCGTTCTTTATGAGGCAACTCCTGAAACTAAGAAACACCTCCGGGCTGCCGGAATTTCCGAGCAGAAGAGAAAGGAAGGACTTATTATGTCAGCTGACCCTGACTTCGGACAGGACGTACTTCTGCCCCTTCCCAGCATCTTGACAGAGGTGACGTGTGACATAAACAACCCACCCTATTCACCAAGGAAACCCCATACATGGTGAGCCATGGACCCAAACCCTTACCTGAGTTACCACGTAGAATCCGAAACTGTGGATGTTGTAGAAATACCCTAAGCCGAACAGGGCGGTGAAGGCTCCACTGGCGAGCATCCCAAAAGTTAGGTAATACCTAATCGGCAGGCGTTCCCCAATTATGCCACTGAGGCGGAGAGAAGGAAAGACAAATAGGAATAACAAACACACCCGAATGTTAACAACCCGGCGGCTGTTTCGTGCCGGATGCTTTCGTGCTGTTCTCTGAGCTTGGGGAACTCTCAAGCCTTACAATTTCCAGGAAGATTTCTTACACCTATTTCCCTATGGAGTGTTTACTCACCAGAAACCAGAGACTGGCAACATTCTAGAAGATTTTATTTCTAGTCAATGTCACTATCTGTCAAATAATAAAATTCAAACGCTCTGACTTATTTATGATAGTTGCCAATGAAAGGAAACAGGAACTTGTCTTGCTAGTTAATCCTGCTTTCACATAGACCATATCCAGTAAATGTATACGATGTCTTCAAATTCCAACTGTTGAACTACACCAAATGTCATGAGAAGAGATCACTGATGACCCAGAGCAAGTCACTCGGCCCCACGAGCTGTAATGAAGTCACCTGTGTTAATACACCTGGCTGGCTGGGCTCAGTGGGGAAGTGGCTTGCAGCTGTTTGCCACTACCACCTCCTGCCACACCACTTTGACCTGATTTAAAGGCAGAAGATTTGTTCCATGGTAAGGTCTGAAATGCTGGGGTGGCATCTCTCTCATCCTTCTGAACAGCAATGCAACTCACTAATCAGCTACCCTTTTTGGTGTCTTATCTTCTAGAGCTGTCTGGAGACTTGGTGGCATAAAGGATGCTTAGCCTCACTAAAACAGCCTCGATGGGGGTGGTAAAGCAGGGCACAGACTTCACAGTCTTTAGCTGCCATCACAGCACACTACCTAATGTTATCCAAAACATCCCTCACTGTTTTATGGGAAATGTCACTATGGACCAACTCAACATTGTGACTTATTAAGTAAATAGAAAAGCTGTAGAGTGTCATGGATGGACGTGAGCCCTTCGCAAGCATCAGAGACTCTGTGGGTCTCGCTTTCTTCTGTAGGGTCACTCTAGGAGTCAGATAAACAGGAAACCTAACACACAGTGACACCTGCCTGCCGTGAACCCCACTGCCGGAGTCAGCTCCAGTGTTCTCAGCTTTCATCTCAAGAACCCACACCAGAGAGCTTTTCCTTCCGAATTCACCAAGTAAAAAAGATCTACCTCAGATCAAGGAAATGACCTTTTAAACACTAAAGCACAAGAAAGTAACTTAAAATTATGACAACATCCAGGTAAAAATTTCAGCTAAAACCTCACCACACACAGACTCAAGAGCATTCCAGAGCTAGAGAGTTACCGACTTCAACCTGCCCACCCCAGAGACCAGGAGCTAGGTCCCTGAGAGGCTGGCTGACCTGCCCAGGTCACAGCACAGCTGGCAGAACCAGATGGGCTCCTGAGAGCTGGTGCTGCTGGCTAGGCTTAGAAGTGTTCTCTAATCTTGCTGTATGATTTGGGCCCACTTTGATCTCTACTGAAAACTTTTAAAGAAAAGGTCTAACTGAACAAACACCATTTCACATTATATGGGACTCATACAGGGATTCAAGTCCATGCTGCACCTGCTTGAACCCTCCAGGCAGTACCTGGGCTGAATGACTGTACCCTCTCATATCTGATTTCATCTGGCGCAGCGAGCAACCACCCATTGCTGAGACCTCAGGTAGGGACTCACACAAAAAGGCCCTTCAATGCAGCAGCGTGTGCCCTTGTTTCAGTCATGAGTTCACTGTGTAGATGTCACATTAGACCAAATTTTGTTTTAATAACCTTACTGACAAGGTGCATAAGAATTATCTTTACCGATAAATAAGCAACAAGAAACCAGTCTATTTAAGTAAAGCAGGCTTTCTGAACCTCAGCACTATTGATATTTTGGCTCCGGTAATTCTGTGGCATTAGGGGCTGTCCTGCGTGTTGTAGGATGTTTAGCAACACCCTAGTTTCTAGCCACTAGATGCCAGCAACATCCCTTCCCTGGCTGTGACACCCACAAACGTCGTTAGACATTACTAAATGTCCCCTAGGAGACAAAACTGCCCCCAGTTGAGAACCAGATTTAAATACAGTTTTCTAGTAACTGAGAAAAACACACTCCCACTTTGGGTCTTTTTATACCACAGATTATTTGTGTTCAGTAAGACTGCAGTCTGGGGAATATAAACATTTGACCTCAAAATGGAGAAGGTCTGGCAGCCTGGCTGAGACCCAGGCCCGAAGGAAGCCCAAGGTACACACCACTCTCTCCAGCTAGGCTCATGTTCGGCTGCGCATCACACACTCTGAGCTTCCAAACCTTTATTATTCATTTGCTCACTCAGACAAGTTCTGCAGCGGGAGGCAAATGCACACGTTCAATAAAGGGAGAGCTATGCGCTCTCCTCCGACAGCAGACACTGCCTCCCTGGGCACCACTCACCCACCAGGGCTCTGAGTGGGGGAGGGGCCAGGTCTTGACGATCCCACACTCTGAGCGGGTCTCAGGGAAGCAGCTAAACATTTATGGGGATCCCTGGGCTTCTCCAGGCTGTAAAGACCTCTGTCTCTGAACAAAAGCCTCTTGGGACTACATGCCTCCATCCCTGGCTGTGGTTTCGCTATGGTTGGTCTCCATCAAAACTTGTGTTGAGGCTTGGCTCCCAGTATAACTGCGTTGAGAGGTGCAGGGAGCTTTGAAGGGCATTTGGGTCATGAGGGATCCGCCTTGACGAAGGAATGAATGTGCAGGAGTAAGTGGCCGCACTCTCAGGACTGATGAGCTATTGTGAGAGGTGAGAGCGGGCTGCTATGAAGCAAGGTCACCCCTGTGCTGTGTGTTTTGCACGCCCTGCTCACTGCTAACCCATCTCACGGGGCCTCTGCCAGGCGACGCCCTCCACTACATTACAGTGTGGCGCGAGGCTCGTGCCAGATGCAGCTGCCCAATCCTGAACTTCCTAGTTAGAGAAGCGCTAAATACACCTTTTCTCATTATAAATTACTCAATCTCAGATATTGTGCTACTAGCAACAGAAAATGGGCTAGAACATCCCTATACTGCCTTAAAAAAAAAAAAAAACCTGGCTGGACTGCCACAACAGCAGTTTTCAATCAGTCAGTCACATGTTCTATGACGAATATAACATTTGCCACCTGCCTTGGTCAGTTCAAAGTGGGATGAAGAATGGGCTGGGCTGGCAGCACAGGCCAGGCACCATTCTGAGCTTCTACATACATTAACTCAATTTTTGCCACAATCCTGTGACATAAGAACTATTATTTCTCCCATGTTGCAAAGGGGAAACTGAGGCCCAAAGAGGTATAGTAACTTGCCCAAGACCACATCCTAGCAGGTGGTAGAGCCGGGATTCAGATCCCAGCGGGTCTCTCTCTGGAGCTCCCCGCCCGCCACGCAGGGCTGCCTCTGCTGCGCTCAGTTCTGGGGCCAAGCTGGGCATCCAGGTAGAGCTGTTCCGCACATCCTGTGTCAACTGCTCCGATCATCAGGTGAAATTCGTTATTTGGGGCATGTAAACAGATGGCAGCCCCTGAACCACAGGAGAGGTCGGGCTCTGCTAAACAGGAAGCTAGTCCCCTTGTTCCTGAATGACCACATCCCAGGATCGGCAGGATTCATGGTAGGTCCCAAACCCCAGGGCCAGGAAAGCTGAGGGCAGCCTGTGTCAGTTGGCACAGTGCCTGGGACACGGAAATCCTCGGCCTTGAGGTCCCGTGTTGTGGGCACAGCACATGTGCTTGCTCTCTCCTAAGCTTGGCCTCATCTTTGGGAAGGGAACAGCAGGGAAGCCACCGGCAAGCGGGGGCCTCACTCCTGTGCACCTGGGCACTTCAGCATAGCGGACGCCTTCTCTGCACAGAGGGGCCAGATAACCAGGAAGGGTCTGGAAAACCAAAGAGCTATGAGCTATCGTGAGAGGGGAGAGCAGGCTGCTGTAAAGCAAGGTCACCCCTGTACTATGTCTGCTTTGTACGTACCTGAGGTACATCCCCACGGCATAGGCGCACAGGAAGGAGTAGTCCAGGGCCCCAAGCAGCTGCTGATAGTTGTTCTTATCTACACGAATTTGAAAATCAACAGGAAAAGCTCAGTATTGTTTAGTGTATGTTCTAGAGCACGGCTATAAAACACAAAGCATCTGTTCTCTAAATCTGGGTGTACTTAGTGAAATGCGTGGTTTTCCACACAGAAAACAAGGCGGTGCATTTTCCGTTCAGTTTCTCGCAAAGGAAAATGAAGTCACCACAGTTTCAAATAATCACTAAATATAATGCAGGCATCATTCAGATGGGATAAAATCCCCATTGTGCATGGTGTCTGCACATTTGATTGATGCCTTTTGTTTTACGTGTCCACTGGCTTTTCTGCAGCACGCCTGCCTAGGCCAGCACCCACACCAGCCCCTCGTGTCTCTCTCTTCTTCCCGCCCACGGAACTATGCCCTGCAAGTCTGAAATACAAAATGCAAATGATCTGCAGCACATCTCCCTATTAAGAGAACCTTCTTTCAGGAGGAACAGCTCCGCACACAGGCGCTACGGACACAGTGGCGGTGAAGTCACGTGCTCTTGGGTAGGAGAGAGGGCTGTCATGGAAATGCAGTTTCATCTGGGAACGGCATTACTGTTGCTAAAATTATTAACAGCGAGGCTGGAAGAACCTTGGAAGGACAGCCGCTTCAGCTCCTGGACGGACCGATGATCAACTTACCAAATGGTGCCCAGCCACAGTCGGTCTCATTGTCAGGGAGCTGGTGGGGGGCGATGGACCCAGACTTGCCGCTCTGGCTGCTGAATCTGCCGTCAGCTTCATCCCAAGCAGTGCAATACTTGTGGAGCTCACCCTGGGATGTGATGGGAGGGCAGAAGCAAGGAGAGGAAGTGCCTTCAGTGAGGCTCAGCATGGGGCACAGAGAGGAACAGTCACCCCTCCTCTCCCAGCAGCCTGCCCAGGCCACCTGCACCCTGCATTCTAATGGAAACACAAGGCGCCGCTGGCAGTGTGTCTGCAGGACCCACAAGAATGCCTGCTGGTGACGTTTCAGCAGGACTCTCCAGCAACCGCACTCCTGAGCGCACAACGAACATAAGCCATCTTCACATGCCACTGGAAGACAAGCCTCAGGAGCAGTTTTAGTCCTAAGAGCTCCAAGCTGAAAGCCGACTGCCTGTCATCCTTGACCACCTGTCCACAAGGCAGAAGGGGTATATTTTCCTAGATTCACACAACTGAATGCTACACACCAACGAAAAAGAACAAGTCACAGGTCCAAGCAACAATGAGGATGAACCTCACAAACATAACATGAAGCAGAAGGCAGACACGAAAGAGTACGGACTGCAGCATTCCACTCATAGGAAGTCCAAGGACGGACAATGAATCCACGCGGCTAGAGGTGACAGTCACGGTTACCTAAAGGGGGACAATGCGGGACGGGGGACGGGGAGCTGTCTGGGAGCTAGAAAGGGTCCATCCCTTAACCTAGGGGATGGCTACCCCTATGGGCATGGACAGATCTGCCAAGCTGGACACTGAAGATCTGTATACTTTACTAAGTGTAAATCATACTTCAATTTAAAAATATCCCTGGGGCAGGGTACCACCCACCCCCCAAACTAGCCACAGAACCAGCAAGCAGGGCCAGGGTTGGAGGCACTTGTCTGGGAGGCGGGAGGAAGGGAAAGCCGTGGCCCTGGGGTTTGGTTACTGGCTGTGTGAACATGTTACTTGCCGCCCCTGCCTCGGTCTCCCCCTCTGCAGACGAGGCTGCTGCCCAGTTACAGAAGTCATTGGGACCTGTGACGCTGAACTCCAGGCTTTTGCACAGAGCTTAGGATGGCATGGCCCTTGTGAAACAAACCCTGGGGAGAGAGGAAAGCTCATCTGTCGGGAGGCAGAGGGGCCTGAGTGGGCTTTTCCTCAGTGTACTCCTTGGGAAGAGGAACAACACCTACAAGACAGCGCCACATGTGGCAGGGGCCCGTCTCGTTGTGGGGGAAGCTGAGGAAGACAGAATGTGCTCTGTGACTGCGTGTCCCTCCCTGGTGGCCTCTGTCACTCCCATGCCTCTCTTCTCGGGGGTCTCTGTAGTGATCACTCTGCACTAGTCAAGACTCATAGGAGCTGGCCCATCAGGCGTGAGTGATGGCAGAAAGTGGGGTCCTTGTGGTCAGAGGGGTGTCCCTTAGGGGGACTGAGTGCCCGTTCAGTGCCCATGATACCAGAGGGGTGTCCTCGTGAGCTGGAACCTGAGAGAGGCCAGGGGTCTGGAGGGCAGTGCACAAAGCTGGCTCCAGGTCAGGGCACAGAACGCTGGGCAGGGAGCCACCCCAGTGACCAGGCAGGCAGCAGTCGGAAGTCCTGTCCCCCTCTCTTCAGGAGGGAGTGGCCAACAAGGCTAGCCACCTTCAAAAGGCCAGGGCTTTTGAATCGAGGCTACACACCCTGATTTATAGCTGGCAGCATGTGGGCCACGTCACTGAGTCCTGGCATGGCACACGGGATGCAGCTGCTCCACCGTCATGTGACTCTGTTGTCATCACTGGGCTGTTCTGCTATAATTAAACACTGCCCCAAAAAAGTAGCCAAGGGCTCTACTTTACAATGCAAAGTCATCATCTGCCCAGCAGCTCCCTTGGCAGAGCTGGTCCTCTCTGGAGGCGCCATGCTGACCTCCTGGCATGTCGGGAGGAGTGCTTTCATTTGCTCCCCGACTGCTTGGGGCCCCCTGGCCGTTCCTGCTTGTGTTTTAAATTCTCCACCCAAGGTGGATGTGAGGGGCTGTGAGTGTGATCGTGAGACCCGGGGCGGGTGCCTGCAGCCCTTCCTCTCTGTATCAAGCTGGTATCTGCGGCCTTTCTCCATTCACCTGCCGCCTTGTTGGACACTTTTCCTCCTCAGTGCCTTCAGAAGTCAGGTGTTTCTGCCCACCTTTCCCTGCTGCCTCTCACGGAAGCCAATCTGGCCACACCCAAAGGCCGAAGCATCGCCACAATTCACCTCTCACTGAAGAAAGCCACGGCTAGGACAGGAGCACAGGACACTCCCCAGCCAAGGAGAACCATGTGCAGGGATAAGCTGAAGTTTCTAACATTAACCTGGCACAGAAGAAAGGAAAAAGAGATTCTGCAGGTCGCCGCTTAAAACAGAATTTTATATCCTTTGTGATTTCATATTTCTGGGAGGAACCACCTGCCGAAAACATATCTGATTAGAAATGCTCCTTTTTTCCCATAAATAAGCAGTAAAGTTTTTCTAGTTTTGTTATGTAATGAGTGGGGGACTCACATCCTGGTTAGGGATACAGGCTTTGGTGGCAGACAGGCCTGAGCTGGGATCTTGGTGCCTCTCTGTGGCTTCTGACCTTGGTGATGTCACTTACACTCCCTGGTCATCAGTTATGGAGTTGGCATGACAATGCCTGTGTCCCAGGGTTGCTATAAAGATGAACTATAAATGGAGCGCACCTCTCTGGGCCTCCACCCCTGGGAAGGGCTCAGGAAAGGGCTGCTGTGAGTCCAGGTGCCTCTCCGGCCCTTCTCCTTGTTGTTGGAAAGGTCACCTCCACCTGCACCCTGCAGCCCCGTTGGAAGGCTGCTGCCAAAGCAATCGAGATTTCATATAACTCCAGCACAAAGGGTTCTGAGGATATTTACATAACCACAGGTTTTCAACAACGTTGCTGTATTTCAGTATTTCTATGAGTTTTACCCCCCAAACCTGGTGTTTGAGGGACAATGCAAACTTAATTAGGTTAAGATGAATTGTTAAGCAACCCCTCACCAGGTGAACAAATTCTCACCAAAGTGCTTCATGGAGGCACCCTCACCTCTGCACAGCCACACCATCCCTGCAGAAATACTTGGGGAGGGGGTCAAGTCCTTTGGGAAACATCTGCTTTCATAAAGGCAGCTTTCTTCACACGTTTTTACACAAGTGCCTTTCAACAAGTTACAAACTCAATCAACCCGCGACATCAGGTAGATATTAAAAACTGATCAGGCAAAAGGCTCTGCGGCAACTGAACTCCACACTTACGATATGTGAGGCGGGAGGCTGAGTGGGCCCTGTGAACACGTAGGCGTCGCGGCTGCTAAAGCGTCCATGCAACACACAGAGCAGCAACAAAAATAAACAGCAGATGGGTGGAGGGTGGGGGTGGGAGAAGAAAGGTGCCAATCTTGTGGAAGAACACAGGGAACCGCCAGGAGTCACAGCGCTACAAGTGCGCGGGGAAGGCGGCAGGGCCGGGAGTCACAGCGCCACGAGTGTGCGGGGAAGGCGGCAGGGCCGGGAGTCACAGCGCCACGAGTGTGCGGGGAAGGCGGCAGGGCCGGGAGTAACAGTGCTACAAGTGTGCGGGGAAGGCGGCGGGGACGGGAGCTGGCAACGTCTTCTGTCTACAGACTCCCTGGCCACCTCCAGCCCTCCCCACCCCTCCCACTGGCAGCAAGAGGAAATCCCGTCCAGGGAGCAGCAGGCAGCTGCAGCAGGAATTTCATGGCACTAGAAAAGACTGGACTCCTCATCCTGCACCTGCAGAGACCCACGCGGTCATTTAGGCACAAACATTCACTGCATTAGCCTGCATTCCACCAAGGCTCCATTCTTTCCACGCTGAATTTGAGCCACTTCGCAAAGAGAAACCACTCGTTCCCGCCCTGGGTTCTCAGCCCCACCATTGCCTAAGGCTACAGCCACAGGGCACATTCTCTGCAGGAGGTACGTGGCCTCCAATAGAGATTACCCGGTGGTCTGGGGTGCAGGAGACACTGAAAGGCAACAGTGAGAGGACAGGACAAGAGCAGGGGATTCGGGCCTCACTGAATCCCCCTGGAGGACAGTGGGGTTAGGCCAGTTTCACTCCACCTTTAGCCAACACAGAGGGTGTATGTGTGTGCGTGTGTGTATACATATCTGCATTTGATGATCTGTCTAGTCAACTTTACGTGGCTCGTTAGGCTGTGTGGGTGCACTGATTCTAACTAGTCCTTCACATTCCTTTTATAAGGCTACAAGAATTCTCCAAAGCATTATCTAAGTCCTGGAAGAGCAATTAAAGTTTTGGTACCAAAAGTAGGAGTGACCAGACAGGCTCTCCCCCGCGGACGACAGCACCTGCCCACAGCCAGCCTCCCGTGATGAGTCACAGTTGCCACGTGAAATGCATTATACACACTCGGGCACAGGCACGCAAACGCTCCACGCATGAAGGATACAGAAATAGATGGAGGAGCTTCTTGGTCATTGTTTACTTCTCAAAAATGGAATCATTCTATACATCCTTATGCACATGTTAACTTCTTACTCAAAATGCCTCCTGGAAATGTTTCTGAGTCAACTGGTTTGCCTCTGATAAATTCTTTTCATAATATGGACTTGTCACCATTTATTCAAACTTTTACCTGCTTATTGGGTTCCCTCGATACCCAGCATTGGTTTTTTCCTTTTTCCTTTTTTTGGTCACTACAAACAAAGCTGCCATAAAGACGCTTATGAAGACATTCCCAAGTAAGGTGCTTTTATTTTTAGGGTGAAATTCCCAGAAGCATGTCTGAAGGCTGTAGTATTTTTTATTTCACTGGGTGTCACCAAAAGGTGCTAACACTCGACATCCCATCAAGAAAGCATGAAAAGTCCTCTCCCCTCACAGCCAGTGAACAGGGCTTACTGCTCTGGGCAATGCTGTGCCAGCCATTGAGCACACTGTTGCCCTAATCTGCATTTGGAATACCAGCAGACTTGAACACCATTCACACATTTCCTGGCAATCTGAATTCCATGTCTGTGAATGCCTGTTCATCCCCCTTGCCCGTTGTTTCTTTGGGTTTCCTAACTTCACACTTACTCCTACGATAAACATAATTTTCTTCTTGGATTTTTACTTTTTGTGTTTTACATTCATATCTTTAATCCATCCATTTGTTTTTATTTTATTTTTTTGAGATGGAGTCTCACTCATGTCGCCCAGGCTGGAGTGCAGTGGTGTGGTCTCAGCTCACTGCAACCTTCACCTCCCGGGTTCAAGCGATTCTCCTGCCTCAGCCTCCCCAGTAGCTGGGATTATAGGCGCCCATCACCATGCCCGGCTAATTTGTTTTTGTATGTTTAGTAGACATAGGGTTTCACTATGTTGGCCAGGCTGGTCTCGAACTCCTGACCTCAGGTGATCCACCCACCTTGGCCTCCCAAAGTGCTGAGATTACAGGCGTGAGCCACCGCGCCCGGCCAGTTTTCTCCTTTTAAGTCCTGTGTGTCCAGAGAGGGGTGGGCACCCTTACATTCAAATCAATGCTGCCATCCCCCTGGCTCCAGGGACCCCTGCAGTTTAGGCTTCTCTGGGAAGCCTCTGCTTTCAGGTTTCTGCTCTGGGCCAGCCCAGGAGAAAAGAGCTCCCACTAAGATCTCTGCTGGGAGAGTGTAGAACCACCTGTCTACCAGCTTGGGCAGATGCTTGCCTTGAGTCCTGAGGCTGGGCCACAGCTGGAGCAGCAGGTAGAATGGACAGGACTGCACTTATAACACCACTATCCTCCCAGCCCTGGTTTTATCATCATCATCGAGAAAAATACAATTCATCAGCAGTGATCAAAGGTAATCTAAACATTCCAGACTAACTTAAATGTGACCTGCTGTGCCATGTCATTCTATAAATGACGTAATAGAATGAGAATCACTTTCTAATTCACAGCTCCTGGTTCGATTTCAGGTAAGCAAATGTATTTTGCTTTTGTTTTGTTTGCAATGTTCTAGGAAATGCGGCTGTAAATAATCACTCAACTGTTTTGTGGGTCAACAGAATCACTGCCACTTTCCGTTTCATTGACGCCTTTCATATCATGGGCTCAAGCACATGGGTGCTTCATAAGGCACTGCAAAGTTTAGTTTTGATGTGGTGTGATGTTCTGATCTGTCTTCAAAGGTGAAGAAACCCATGTGATTCAGCGTCAAGCCAATCCATGCCCAGGCACATCACAGCTGCTAGTTCGGGAAATCTGTGTGTTTAGGAGGCTCGAGTGTGATGCTGGGAGTGTACTCAGGTAATTACACCCGGACAGACCCTGAGGCAGAGAGAAGAAGAGCGGGGGCCCTGGAGGCAGCCTGACCCACAGGGAATTCTCCAGTGCATAGCAGCCCTGCCTGGGGGAATGAGGCCCCGAGCCTCAGTTTCCTCACAGGGGCACTCACAGGGTTGCTGTGAAGGTCACGGGGTAATGTGTGTGGCACTTCGTCATACCCCGGGGCTCTGTAAGCGGCAGTTATTTATACTGGTACTTATGACACTGAACTAAGAGCTGACCCTGACGCTGCCTCCTCAGAAGCCCTAAGCCCTGAGTGGCTTGGACAGCACCACACACAAGAGTTGGGGCAGGGGCTTTAAGATGGACCACCAGGGAAGCCGCGAGAGGGACCGGGACAGGGCTCCCACTTGCTCCTGGCTCACAGGGGCCCTCGTGGTCATCAGGTGGACCCCAACAGCTTTGACCGCTGACAAAGATCCCCCCAAGGGCCAGCCCATCTTATGCACTACATCTGCCCTGTCCCCCCCAGCCCGTCAGGTGGTGGCTTCATGGGGACGCCCACCCCTGCACATAGTACTCAAGGCAGTTCTCCCACCTGCAAAGCTGTTTTTCTTCCCCTACAATCCACACCCAACCTTTCCAGGCCAATCCTGAAACCCCACGCAGGCTCCCCAACTACACCAGATCCTTCAACTCCAATGCGCTCACCAAGTCTCTTCAACAGGTACTTCCACCTTTATAATTTACCATTTTCTTGAGCTGTTTGTGTATTTCTCTACCAGAAAGACAAGTAGCAGCAATATTCAGATTTATAATGACTGGTTATTGGCACTGATTTATAATGACTGGTTATTGGTACTGTTTTATAGTGACTGGTTATTGGTACTGATTTGAGAGTCTCTTGTCAAGCAGATGAGTGTTTCTTAAGGCCCACTGCCTCCTTTCATATTCTTCTCTTAAAACCCACATTTTTTAAGGTCTGCAAACGTTTTCCACAGTCAACAACTTGAAAGGCATGGAAGTTTCTTGCTTACCAGGGGCCAAGGGGGAATTTTAGAATCTTTTGGGTAAATGAATGTTTAACATCCCCTGAAAGCTGCTGGAGAGTGGGAAACCTAGGACTGTCACAAAAGAACCAGCCTCTGCGTTGCCTCTGCCGACCGGGGCTGCGGAGGGCGGCCACCCAGGGCTCAGCCACTGGCAGGAGTGGAGGAAGCACAGCTCCAAAGGTTACAGAATTGCAGTCCTGGATCTAGGTCCCTGCCAACTCCTGGAGAGTGAGCGAGGGGCCGTCGGGCTGTGAATGCGCTGTCTCTGGCAGTGGATGCCTGGGAGAAAATCCAAGAAATGCCCACAGGTGTGGAGGGGCAGGCCACCCCTTCAGTGGATGATTTCCTCATTCCTTCTACGATAGAGACTCAAATGCCTCTCAGGCCCCTGATGGTCTACAGGCAGGGTGACGTAATCCCAACGAGGGTAAGAAAATTATTCCTGCTTTTCTCCAGGTTATAACTGGTGCTTATGTAGTCTTGTCTGCTTTAATCTTCTTTTCTCAAAGTCTAGTGGAACACCTGTTTAACAACTTCCTGCGCACCCATCACTCAGACAAAAATGCAGCGTTCCAAGAACAACGGAGAGCCACCTCCGCAGCCAGACCCGGGGTCGGATCAAAACAAAAACACAGCTTTCCAAGAATAACGGAGAGCCACCTCCGCAGCCAGACCCGGGGTTGGATCAAAACAAAAACACAGCTTTCCAAAAATAATGGAGAGCCACCTCCGCGGCCAGACCTGGGGTCAGATAGCACGAAGAGCTGGAATTTGGGGAACCACTTAAGGTTGGATACATTTGGAAGGAACAGTCACACAAGATAAAACAAATATTTAGCTAAGCTTTCAGATTCTGGAACTGTCAACTAACATAACTAAAAGTCTACAACCTCTGAAAGTATAAATCCAAAAAGCATTTAAAAAATGTCAATTTTAGGAAAGGGAAACTGCAAAGCCAAAGCAGCAGAAGAACTTGTTTCTAAATCATCTGTTTTCCTGCATATCTGCTGCCATCCCCACCCTCTGCCCCACACGCCCTTCAAGTGACCAACTCCTCACAGAGGCGACAGGCAGTGCTTTCATGATTCTTACCTTAACTATGCTGATAGGCTTTCGAGATAAGTGAAAACTTGCATACAGCAGAAATGTCAAAATAAAAATGAAGGCTCTGTACCTGAAACACAAAACAGTGGGAGAGGATGACATGAAATAACAGAAGTTATGTTAGGAATACATGTCACTGTGTTCTGAAATGTTCTTATGCTGTGTATTATTCATTCAGTTCCACAGCAACTATCAATATTACTTATGTCACTATAATATTGGAACATTCAAAAATATTGCCACTTTTGCTTTGTCCACATGGAAACTAAACACCGTAAGAGACAGGAAAAACCAGACTGCTTTTCCTACCCTCATGCACACCACGCCACACACCACACTTCTCACACCATATGTGTAGGGGTTTGCCCCATATACCAAGCAATTCTCCAGCTGACACTAGGTGTCCTCTAAGTGAATTCAATTCTGACGCTGTCCTTCAGGAGTCAGCATCAGCCCCCATAGGGAGGGGCTCCGGCTGAGGCTGCCCCGGCTCACATGCCAACGGCAAGCCCCAGATTGTGGCCCGCTCCTCCGACCAACTGGCTCTCAGCATGGTTCCCAAGAACCCCTCCTCAGGTTTGATTAATTTGCCAGAGCAGCTCACAGGACTCAGGGAGACACATTTATTGGTTTTTATAAAGGATGTCACAAAGAATACACACAGATGAAGAGATGCACAGGGCGAGGGATGGGGCAGGCAGCTTGGAGCTGCTGTGCCCTCCCCAGGACTCCACCCTCTGGGAACCTCCCCGTGCTCGGCAGCCTGCAAGCCCCCCAAACCCTGTCCTTGAGGAAGTCTGTAGAGGCCTCATTACACAGGCATGATCCAGCAGATCACCGGCCACCGGTGATCCACTCCACCTCTGCGGGATCCCTCCCCTCCCCAGAGGTCCAGGGGTGGAGTTCCAACCTCTAATCACGTGATCGGTTGCCCTGGCAATCCGTCCCCCAAGAGGCTGTCCTGGAGCCCCAGCCATAGTCACCTCATTAGCAAACAAAAAGATACTCTGCACTCAGGAGCTGTGTGCTACGAGCCGGGGCCAGAGACCAAATGCATGTTTCTTATTACGTCACAACATCAAAAACATTCATTTATTTAAAAAAACCATAACCAAAGGGAAACCTGGGACTCAAGATGCACACTTGAGTTTACAAAGCAATAACAAGGACGATGAAATGTTTAGTTTACAACAAAACTAACCACAAGTTTCTTGCGTAGCCTGCTATCCTGGGCAATTAAGATCATATTTATTTTTGGCTCTTTGGTTTCTATGCAACTTTTCAGAAGCACACAAGCAAGGCAGACATATAAATATTTCACAGCCCTCAAAGAGAAAAAGTCAGTGACGCTGGCAGGCTCTCAATAGGCCAATGACAGAAACACTGGCACAAAGCCCCTCACTCAGTTTGGCTGGGAGAAAAGCAGCCAAAAGAGTAAGCATGAGTGTGAGGAAAAAGAAGAAAATAAGGTGCCTTAGAGAGAAGACAAAGGGCAACTTCAGTCTAAGAGTCTCAACCACCGCATAGAAAAATACTTTTTGAGGCAACAAAATGTGTTGGGCGAAAGAAGTATTTGACAGGAGCGGAAGGCGAGTGGCAGCTCTTCTGTGTCCTAGGCACACCTCCCTCCCCTGGAGAACCTGTCCTGTTTGTGGCCTGGGAAGACCAATGACTTCAAATGGTGCCACCAACAACCTGAATCAATAATTACCTAAGGCGGCGTCCTACACAGGACAAAGACAGGCAGCGTTTCCGGGAGGCCCTGGGATAAGGGGTCGCTTCTCCCAGCTGCGCATCTACATTTTTAAGGTTGTGATTTACTCCGAGGGAAGCTTTCCACGAGTAACTAAAATCCTAGGATCCCAGAGCTGCCTTCTTCTCTGGTTACCAGCTAAAGGAGAGTTCAAATAGATACTTCCAGATTTTTCTTAAAAAAAAAAAAAAAAAGACCATATTTCAGGTGGGAAAGAAAGGTTGGTGGCTCTGTGGGACTCAAAACCACCATCTTTGGAATGCCTGTGCCTTAGGGGAAGGCACCGAACCAAACCAAACCAACTCGCAGAATACCTGCTGACTGAAGACAGAAATTCCCCAGCGCCCTCTTCTTCATCAGGGAACCATCTTCCAATGGCCTTTCTTCAATTCTTCCTCTCCAAGCCCATGGCAAGGGCCAAATGGGAAAAAAGTGAAACTCTAAAAGACGAGCATGTCGTTTATCCCAAAGCCCAAAGAACAAAGGCTACGTGGGTCCAGTGGATTTGCTCCAGAAGCCCAGACCTCTGTCCTCGTGTTTCTGAAAACCATCCTTTCTGACCAGGAAAGAAAGCCTCAGCGCTTCGGATGAAGCTCTCTGTTAGGCCACCGCTGCTTCTCGCGCCTCCAACTGCCGGTGCAGGGAGATTCCAGGCCACTGGGCTTTACTGGCCCTCAATGCTCACTTGTCCAGCCCACAGCCTGACAAACTGGTCACTTCCACCCCACCTGCTTCAGCTGACTAGGGCAAGTAAGGCTGATGGGTGACCCTGATCAGCCCTCATTGGAGTACAGGGTTTCCTTCTCCAATGTCCTCAAAACGTGTGAACAAAGTTCTCAGGCCAAGTTCCCTCCAGCACCTCCCCAGTCAGTCTCAGACAAGTCCATGGAGCATCTCTCCTGCACCCTTGAGGATTCTCCATCCACAGCGCCAGTTCTATAGGTGCTATCACCCAGCTAGGAAGGATTTTGAGAACAGCAGTTCTGCCCTATGGGCTGTGGGCTCACATCTCCACTCACCACCCAGACAGCCCAGAAGGAAGGCTGTCTCCCTTTGTCAGGCTGAGGTCTGAAGAGTGCTGGGGCCCCGACACCCACCGCACTCCCGGTGGTCAGGGCTGCTTGGGTGATCAGGCCCTGGGGATGTGCTCTGGGCCCCTGCTTTCCTCTGCGGGATGACTCCCGGCTGGTGCTCACAGCACACACCCAGAGATGCCCTGAGAACACTGAGGAGCACACAGGGGGCAGCACATGCCTCTGGAACCTTCAGTTCAGCCTTGTGTGGAGGGAGACGCCTTAATGAGTGAGCCCCTTTGGGAAGAGTCACTGCCACAGTGTAACCGGCCTGAGAAGCCGTCCTGTAGAATTGGGTAAAGGGTCCATTTACACAGGAAACTGGAATGTTCCTAAAGACTGAAGAGGAAAACCCTAGATTTATTTAGCTGGTGTCAGACCAACTCTGCTTCTATTTGCAAATTCGTCTTTCCTCCTTCATTTTCTTCATCTTCTGTACTTAGGACCTGGGGCTTGGGGATGGGGGAGGAAGTGGCTAGAGGCTGGACTTTCCTCTTTGAAAGGTCTGACTTCAGCTCCCATGGCCACTGCTATACCGCGGCAGCCACACTCGGGCCGCTGCCTTGCTGGTGGTCACCCCGACATGCCTGGCCTCTGGGTAGGCAGACGCTTCACTCTGCAGCATGGATGGACTCAAACCCCCAGAAGCCAAATAGCCCTCCCGAAGTCCTTTCTTATTTTGTAATTCTATCTACATTTTCTTTATCGTTTATAAAGCAGATGTTTTGGATGATATTTGTTTCCTTTTATTCATTTTGTACTGGGTTGAATATCGTCCCCCATAATTTCATGTCCACCCAAAACCTCAGAATGTGACCTTATTTGGAAACAGGGTCATGTAGACATGATTAGCTAAGGTGAGGGCATATTAGATAGAGTGAACCCTAATTCCAATGACTGATGTCCTCACCAGAAGGCCACGCAAAGACTCAGAGATGGACAGAAAGGGAGGCCATGTGGCCACGCAGGCAGAGACTGGCACGATGCAGCCACCAGCCAAGGACTGCAGCAGCAGCAGGAGCTGGAAGAGGCAAGGAGGGTCTGTCCCTGGAGCCTGCAGAGGAAGGGTGGCCCTGCTGACGCTTTGACTTTGGACTTCTGACCTCCAGGGATGTGAGAGGGTAAATTCCTGTTGTTTCAAGACACCCAACTTGTGGTCCCTTGTTACAGCCGCCCCAGGAGGCTAATATAATCCTTTCATTTTTGTTTTGTGTTACGTTTAGACTTATGAATATAAAACAAATACAATAAAAAAATGATCTAATCGATCTGCTCCTCAGTGTTCGGCTTACTTTTTGCAGTTATGACTACTTACAGCATGCCTGGCTTCCACCAATACAAAAAATCCCACGTTTCTAGCAAGAAAGCAGGTCTCAGCAACGACAGCCCCAGATGGGGGTGCCCCTCGGAGCCTCCTCAGAGATGGTTTCGAAGACCACGTGTTCTCAGGTGGACGGCAGCCTGCTTAGGGTGAGAGGCTTCCGCAAAATATCTGTCACCTTGTTTGAGTGCTATTACCTCAATCATATGCAAATAAGGAATAAAGAAATGCTTTTGAGAATTACTGAGTGATATTTGGTGCAGAAATTAGTCCAAAGACATCCTCACTTCAGAAACAAGGAAACCAGACAGAGAAGCGATGCCATGTCCTGTTCAGAGTATCCTGTCAGGAGGTGCAGGACGGCAGTGACACTGACGTTGGTCCTTGGTTAAAGTGCTGTCTGCCTCATCGTCCCTCATTGAAACGACTACGTTTCCCTCTAAGTAATGAATATGGAATTTCTGGAAACCTGCTCTGAGATGATGCAGATATCCTGTTCCTTAAGCTGCCGCCCCATGGAGTGCATCCACTGGCGTTCTGTCCCTGCGCTGGGCACCCTGCAGTGGCTCCACATCCCCGCTCCACCTAGCAGCCAGTGTCCACTGTACAGAGAGCGTGCATTTCTCCTACTTATTCAGTTACATCAGTAGGACTCGCCAGAGTCTTATGCTATTCAATGGGCTATCATTCACAATGAGTCTCATTTATTGTAAATCTCAGATTGTCCTAGATTTGACAAGTCAGAGTACCTTTGTAAGCACTTCCTTATTTTCTGGCACAAGATGTTCCTGGCTCATCTTTTCCTTGCCCTGCCCCAGTCCTGGCATTGGCCAGGTCTCTGAGGACTCCTGACTCCTTTTAGTGGGAGATGCCATGCAGAAACCAAGATCCCAGACCAAAGTGTGCTCACTTTAGTGCTATTAATGTTCCCAGGACCTCCCAGCAGGGTGCATTTTACACACACACACACATTCACACACACATGCACACACACACCCTTCTCTATTTCTATATTGACCGTCACCAGTTTATCCCGAGACCTTTCATTCCAATCCAGCCCCACTCAGTTCCTTCCAGTTCCCCTCCCTCTTCCCATGTCTGTAACTCCTTCTCCAGTAAAGAGAAAGCTGCCTCATTTCTATGGGATTTCTGTAAAAAACACATAATCTGAATCTAATCATGAGGATGAGGAAATAACAGACAAAGTCAAAATGTGGCACATTCTATAAAATAAATGGCTTGAACTCTTGAAACATAACAAGGCCATTGTCTCAGAAGAAGGAAAAAAAGTCAAGGTCAGAAAAGATGAAAAAAGGCCGAGGAACAGTGCCAGATGAAGAGACTAGACCCATAGGATAATTAAATGCAATGTATGAACCTGACTAGATCCTGAACAGAAGAAGAAATGCTATCACAGATATTTGACGATATTTGATATCATTTTTAACATGGACCGTGGATTAGATAACAGTATCTTATCAGTGTTAAATTTCCTGATTTTGATCTTTTTGCTGTGGTTTTGTGGTTTTATAAGAGAATGTCTTCTTTATAGGAAATACACACGGAAGTATTTACAAATAAAAGGGTATGATGTCTGCAACTTACTCTCAAGTGGTTCAGAAAAGTGTGTGTGTACAAACATACATCTACACACATGCACGCACACATACACACACACTGTGGAGGGGCAGGGAGAGAAGCAGATGAGGCTAAATGTTGATCTTTGACATACAGTGGTTCTACAGGAACTTCTTACAGATGTTAGTAAGTTACGTGAGTTTGAAATTATATCAAAATAAACTTACAAAATGAAGAAGCTAAACACTCACTAAATAAAACCAAATTGTTCAGGCACTTGTGGCTAGACTCACAGCAGACACGAAATGAGTCAAGAAGAGAAGCAATCTGGTTGAAGAACACAGATGCCCTCAAGTCAAACCTGAGACACCCTGTGGATGCTCCACCAACCAGCAGGGCTGAGAAGCTGCGCAGGGCTGGGGGCTGCCAGGAGGTTGGCGCGGAGGAGATGAATAGGCCCAGAATCCGCCGCTGTGGCATCAAAATCATTTGGAGCAGAAGGCATTTGCGTTCCTGAATTCTCTTAGCTACTGAAAAGCAGAGTTCCCCAAAAGAATTCAAAAGAATCCACCTGCTATAAATTCTGTCCCAAGAAGCAGCCAGGGAAGCTGGACTCTTACCACTGGAGATGAGAAGCCTCCACACTGCACTGAAACAGGAATGGTCACAAAACTATCACATCGCCCATCTGTTCTCTTGAGGGCCCACTTGTCTTTCCAAAAAGCCATTTGTTTGCCCACAAGTGCCCTTCTCCCACTCCCGTTCCCCTGTGAAGGACGGCGCATAAGCCCAGAATTCTAAATGCCCCTTTGAGGGACACTTTTCTATGACCTCTTGTACGTAAGTGGTGAAATCTGTCTTTTCTCTTGCTAGTCTGTCTTTTGTCAGTTTAATTCCCAGTTCCCCCAAAACAGAACCTACGAGGGTAGAAGCAAAGTTTTTCCTCTCCCAGAAGAGTTCAGCAGGACAAGTTAGAGGCCAGGGAGGCCAGCTTCAGACTCTGGGCTTGTCAACTGTTTTCTTCAAGGAGAATGGAATTAATGAGGCCACCTAAGAGGAGGATTCTCACAATACGCAAGGGGAGGTGCTCTCTGAACAGAAAGTGGCATTCTGAGCTGCACCAGAACATTTCATTTTCTCTCTGAAAGTTCTGCCCCAGCGAGGCCACTCATCTGAGCTCAGAGTTGTGTAACTTACATACAAGTTATGTGCTTATTTCACCACAGTCGTTTGCTAACCCTGCTGGTAGTCTGTGGTCACTTTTCTGTAGGGACCATGATTCTTCCAGAAACCACTAGAGACCACGCAGAAGCCCAAATACTATCTGACAATGCCGGTACCAAGGGCAAAGGACACCTCAGCGCTGTTCTGGGTCATGGCTTCCACTGCCAGTAAGCAATTCAACGGTTATGGGCGAGGTCAGTGATTCAAGTTTTATGTGTTTTATAATGAAACTGGGGCAACACAACTACCTGCACAGTAGCCCTCACTTATACACAGCTCCATGCCAAGGGCCTGCCCCGCCAGGACTCACCACTGATCCCTGGAGAACGAGATGATGAAGCGAATGCCAGCGGGGAGTTGAGCCATTTACGTTGCCACTGACCACACAGCCTCGGTCGCAGAATAAGATGCTTCATAAATGGGTCATTAATCCCGGCTCCAGGTTCCCTCTGCTGCCCCTGCCGCTCCCACAGGCTGGAAAGCGTGGAAAGAAGGTGTCCTGCTGGGTCTTGTCCCCTTCCTTCTGGCAGTGGCTCTGCTCTCTACGAGGAGGAGAACAGGCATTCAGAGTCCAGTGTCCTGACATTCACACATTCAGCATTACTGGCAGAAGTAACCACACACATGTACAGTAGCAGTACCCCGTCCTGATCAAAGCTGGACATCTGATACAAGCAGGGGTCCCCATCACGAGTGTTACTAGGAAGAGGTGGAATGAGGTGGAGTATCTGCCCTCGAGGCGGTTTGTTCTGAGAACCCTGAAATGAATTTCAAACAACGTTCTGATGGTGGATAAAAAGGAACCAAGAAACTCATCTCTATCTGGGAGGCATCTAGAGATCAACCCATTCACAAAACCAAATATGTGTCCAGCAGCCACGCTATGTGCCCAGATACCAGGGCATGCCAGGGCACTGGACTGGCTCAGTTCCACCCCTGTGGGCCAGGTCACCTTTGAACCATAGTGACAGAGAAACGTCGGCCTAGACAAGAGGGCAGATCAAACCAATTATTTAATTGTGACTTTGCCATTTAAATCCAAAGGAGGAATGAATTTGCTTCTGTCTGCCTCTTCAATTTTCATCTTCTGTGGTCACCTCAGAGGTCATAGAAAATGACCTGATTATGAACTCAGGGCTGAAGGCAGAGCAATATAGGAAGGAATGGGGAAGAAGGCCTGAGAACTGAGAGGGGGCCCAGCACAGCAGGCAGGCCCGGTCTCCCATGCCAACATCAAACTCATGACATTCTTGAGTCACTGTGTCCTCCAAAGCCAATCAGTTCCCCACATTCACTTTTGCCTCCCTCGAGAGTGAGCTTCCTAAAATGCACATTCTCCAAGGATTTTCCCTTATACCACCTTTTACAAAAAGATTCAAAATCCCCGCTGAGCTTTCGTCCCAGGAGCCGCCCCTCATCTCTTCTGTCTGCTCCAGTCAGAACTACACCTTTCTCCTAGGTAGGTCTTCCAGGGCCTGAACAGGTGGGATTCACCCCACTTCAATACCTCCTGTTCCAAGGCTAACCCTGGGCTGTGTAAGCTGAGGCAAGTCACTTAACTTTTCTGCTCCCTCTCCCTCCAGGCTAAACAATGGGGATGATGGCATCTATGTTGTTATAAACACGCAATGAGATAACCTATGGGAAGCACTTGGTAAGTGGCCCGGTATGTAGTAAATGCCCAACAAACACTAGCTGATATTATCCTCACTGTAAATTCAAAAGAGGAAGGCCCAGGACTGCAGGGCAAGGTCCTACTTCCATCTCCTTGTCCAGAACCCAGCACAGACCACGTGCTCAAGAAACTCATGTTGAATGAACAGCCACAAAGACTTCAAAACTACGTCTGCTCAAACCTCTAGATTTAAGCAATCTTTTGCTCCAAATGGGTGGGCTCCAGTCTGGGTCTGGATCTACTCTGGGAAATGACTTTGTGATGACAGCTTCAGAGTAAAGAATTGGGTTCACCAGTGTCTGGAAACAGATGGTCAGAAGCAAACACCTTCCCCTCAAGTGCCGCTTCTCCATGTCCAGCGTGTCTGGAAACATTCCACTGCCATCTACGAAATAAATAAAAAACCTCCAACTCTGATAACACCTGTGACAACAACATCAAAGGCCCAGAAAGCACTGACAAGTCAAGAGGGAAAAAAAAACCTCTTTGATTTCTTTTTAAAACAAGGATGAATTCTTTTCCCTGTAAAATGGGTGAAAAAAGAGTGCTATAAATTCTCATAGTGAGTGCCGTTAAGATGTGCAAAGACAGTGATTTTACATTTGGGATGTTAAAGAGCTCAACTAATGAGGCCCTTCCTCCCTAGCCTGTGCAGCACCACAGAAAACCACTTCATTTCCAGTGGGTCAAGACCTCTGGAAGCACCAACCATGACTGACACGCTCTCATTTGAGCCCCGTGACCACCCTGAAGAGGCAGGGCGTTCATTTCACAAGGGAGAAAAATGAGGCTAGGCGGCTCGCCTGGGTCAGCTGGATAAGTGGGGCAGATTCCAGTTTGTCCTGTTTCTCTGAGCCACCTCCTCCCTCCAGCCACTCTTCCTCCTGCCCATCCCCTGCAGAGAAAGGGCAGCAGAATGGGAACAAATCACTTGGTTGAAACCCAGTTTTTGGCGCACAGCCCAAGTACATAAAAAGAAGAGATACTTTTTTTAAAAAGTCACTCTCTACAGGTGCCCCTGGAACTTACCATTCCAGGGAGGAAAAGCGGCAGAATGTCCAGTTTCATTGCACTGTCAAAGATAGCAACTTAGGCTGGGCACGGTGGCTCACGCCTGCAATCCCAGCACTTTGGGAGGCAGAGGCAGGCAGATCACTTGAGGCCAGGAGTTCGAGACCAGCGTGGCCAACATGGCGAAACCCCGTATCTACCAAAAATACACAAATGAGCTGGGCATGGTGGTGCACACCTGTAATCCCAGCTACTCGGGTGGCTGAGGCATGAAAATCACTTGAACCCAGGAGGTGGAGGTTGCAGTGAGCTGAGATTGCACCACCACACTCCAGCCTGGGCAACACAGCGAGACCCTGTCTTAAAAAAATAAAAAAGATAGTAACTGAGGAAACAGCCCATTAGAGCATCTTTATTACAACCTGTAAAACCTGTACATGTACCCCTGAAACTGAAAGTTAAAAAAAAAAAAAAAAAAAACCCTGAAAGACACATGGTTTTATACCCATCTCTTGAAAAAACAAACCCACCCTAGGCAACTGTAAAACGGAATGAGCTGAGGGAAAGATACATTCACAAGCTCCACTCCCAGACCCACCCACTTGTGATCTGTGCTGCCTAGAAGGTTCCAAGTAATCTGAAGAGGCTCAAATAATGAGGATAGGAAGTGAGCAATAGCAGGAGTAAGGTTCAACAGTCTTTTTAGGGCTGAGGTGCCATTACACGTAATCAAAGTGGCCCTATAGATACTTTAAATAATCTACTTCGTGACTTTTTTTTAAAACTGGGTCTCACTTTACAGGCAAAGATGGGTGAGAAATGCAAAACAAAAGTTTTCATGCATTTTTCTTTTACTTTTTTTAAATTAAGAGATAGAATACAACTTCCTGTCCAGAGTGTGCTCTTTCTATGGCTTTTTGCTTTTAAAGGCGCTTTCCGCATTAAAGATGAATGAAATGGTCACTATCTCTTTCCCCTTGGCTGAAGTACAAGGAACCTGAATTACATTTGCACCACCTGCTCCCAACCCCCAACAAACAGAACATCACAGGTGGGCTGCATGAAACAGAACGTGTAAATGCAGTTTCCAAATGACTTGGTGAATCACAGGTCTGGAGCCAGAGGTTTTCAAGCTTGCTCTAAAAGGGGATTAATAAAGAAACACCTGGGGGGAGTCTAAAATATGTATTCACTTACACAACTTCAGACAATTTAAGTTCAAAGGCCGGCAGGCAGGCAGGCACTTTCCAGGCAAAAAGCTAAGGGAGACCAGGAAAGCGCAGGTTTTAGCAATTCCTCCTTTGGAGATTCAAAACTGGGGCCGCGGGCTGGGGTGTTGGCGGGGAGTGAGGGTGGTAAGGGGCTTGGCCAGTACCCTTCGTTCAAATGCAAATCCTTAGACTGTACGTACCTTCTCGGTCACCAGGATCGCAGCGTGGGCCGTAAGGGCTGGAAGGCTGGTGGCCAGCGGCTAGGGGACTTTGCGGCGCGTCAAGCCCTTTATTATAAACCCAGAAGGTCGCTGTCACTCGCATTGGCCAGGAGGCCCACGGGCTCCGGGAACCAGCTGCTCAGCCGACAGACAACGCAAAGGCCCAGGGTGCCAGCGCTCCGAGCCAGCATTCTGTCCCGGCTCCTCCCTGGGCGGCTGGTCCCCGGAGGAGGTGAATTCCGCGGGCACGCCCACGTCCCCATCGCGGCAGACAATGCGCAGGGTCCCCTCCTGCCGGCTCTCTGGACCCTCAGCTGTCACCGCGGCCCGGGCCGGGGTGGGCAGGGGACCCGGCAGGATAGCTAAGCTCGCCCCTGCCGGGGACTCCGTGGAGCGGCTACTGGCCCTGTGCCCGCTCCCTCTGCCTCCACTTCCCCGGAATCCCAGCGTTGCCCCGGTCCGGGAACGCCCGGCATTGTCGCCTAGGGCTACTCTTCTAGATGTCGTATTTCAAAGACTTCCCTCCGCGAAAACAGCTTGAGACCGTCCCCAGCTCTCCGAAAACATCCAAACCAGCCCCGACTTACCCCCCAAAAAAAGAAAAGGAAGGAGGAAAGGAGCCGAGCTCCGAGTGCGCAGGGCCCCGCGCCCGGCTCCCTGCGGCAGCCGCAGGTGCTGAGCGGCTGCGGCGCCCGAGCGCCGATGGCCCCGCAGGTGCGGGCGGTGGGGCTGGGGGTCCCCGCCTCCCGGCCCGGCCCCGGCCCCGCGCCTCACCTGCGCCGCCGAGGCCCGCGCACCGCAGCCGGGCCCGGCCGCCGCGGGCGCTTCCTGCTCGCGACTTCCTGGAGCTGCGCGCGGGAGGCCCCGCCGCCCTTTCACTTTCCCTGGCTCGCGGGGCGCCGGCGGGGCCGCGCGGCTCCTCCCCCTCTCCGGCCGCCGCGACCCCCGGCTCCGGCCCCGGCCCCGGCGTGCCCAGGGTCGCACCAGCCCCGGAGCCACCGGGCGGGGGCGCCCCCACGCCTTGCAGCGCTGCCTGGCCTCTGCAGGCGAACCCGGGTGCTGACCCGCGCCTTCCCCGGCTCTGAGGGCGCACGGGCTTTCGCTGGCCCGCTCCCCACCGGCCTCCGGGCAGTCCCAGGCGGCCTCTGCACCGCTGGCGCTCCGTCCTGAAGGCGGGTCTTCCCCACAGCGGCGAGGGTCACATGCCGCCGCGCCCCCACCCCCAAAGAGGGCCTTTCCTTGGCCTCCCGGCTTTTATTCCTATTGTGTCATGTCAAGGGGCACAATCATGAAGACCAGCACTCTATAGCGTGGAAATGTGGCACGCGGATTTGGCTATGTCGAACCAACTTGTAAGCCAGCTTGTGTCCCACCTCGCAGGCACGTGACAGAGGCGGCTCCCTGTTAGGCTGGGGGAGCCCGCCGGGTTCTTACCCTTGCTGGCCAGTGCCCTGGCACACAGGCTCTACGTCACCCCAGAAACAACTCTTCTCCCTAGGCAGCCCCAGGGAGGCGCCTGGCCAGTCCCCTAGAAGCTACTGCCGAACACCCACGGAGTGGACCCCCGGCATGGCTTCAGAGCAGAGGGGGCTCCCAGCCCACTCCTGGGGAAGAGCAAAGTGAGGCAGAGGGGAAATTTTCCGGGAAAAAGCCTGCGCCTGGATAAAACAATGCTTAAGGATAAAACCAACCCCAGGCCTGGCTGTAAATGTCCGAACAGGCCAGTGCCCCTTGGACCTCCCCCAGGCCCGTTGAGCTTCCCTCTGGAGAAAGGAGAAGGCATTCTTCCCTGTGTTCGGCTTCCCTGCCCTGCTAGGCCTCGCAGTTTCCCCCTGGGGCCCTGCTTTGTTTCTAGAACACTCTGATATCTGTGTCTCTCTTGGCTGAGCTGGGCTGCGTGAAATCCATGACTTTGTTGGGCATTTGAGAAGACTTCTGCAGGCAGCAAGAAGACCTGCCCACCTCTCTGCCACCAGGGTTCAGCCACAGGAAGCCTGCGGGCCCCTCATTCCACAAGCCAGACGGCCCAGGGCTCCAGCCTTCTCTTTTTGGCTAGGTTTTCTTCAGACCTTCTTTCTCTCCGCAGGCCCCCTCTGCCAGTTGTTTCTCCTCTCTAGCTCTCCATTCCCAGTGACAGCCCAGTGTGGCTCCCATCCCTCTCTCCAATGGTCTCCGCAGCCCAGGCCCTTGCCACTGGTTCTGCTCGAGGCTACTCCTCTCTCACTGCACTTGTGCGACAGTGTTCTCACTTCCAAGTTCTATCTCCTGCAATCCACTCTTTAAGCTGCCTCAAATTGCCCTCCTAAAGCAAAATCTGATCTTGACATTCCTGATTTTAAAACCTTTGGGACATCCCATCACCTATAGCTTTTACATTTGAAAGGCAATAATACGAGCTCAGGATATATAGGACACCTCGGCCATCACATCGAGACAGCTTCTTCCCGCCCCTCCCCTCCCCCACCCAGCTTTACTGACATAACTGACAGATAAAAATTACATAATTTATAGTCTATGATGTGATGTTTTGATATATGAATACATTGTAAAATTATTGCCACAGTCAAGCTAGTATATCCAATCACCTCACATTATTTTTGTTTTGGTGGTGAGAATATTTAAGATCTATTCTTCTTGCAAATTTCAAGTATACAATGTATTATTACTAACTATACATTAGAGCTGTACATTAACTCTCTAGAACTTACTCATCTTTCCTAAGTGAAACTTTGTACTCTTAGGCCAGCAACTCCCCATTTCTCCCACCCTACTACCCCTGGTAACCATCATTATTATATGCTCTACTTCTCTGAGTTCAAGTTTTTCAGATTCCACAAATAAGTGAGGTCATGCATATTCTTCTTTTTTTGTTAGTTTTTTTGTTGGCTGGTTTGTTTTGAGACAGGGTCTTGTTCTGTTGCCCAGGTTGGGGGGCAGTGGCTGAGTGCAGTGGTCAAGGCTCACTGCAGCCTTGATCTCCCAGGCCCAAGTGATCCTCCCACCTCAGCCTCCTATCTGAGACTACAGGCCCATGCCACCATGCCCAGCTGATTTTTTAAATTTTGTAGAGATGGGGTCTTGATATGTTGCCAAGGCTGGTCTTGAACTCCCAGGCTCAAGAAATCTTCCTGCCTCAGCCTCCCAAAGTGCTGGGAGTAGAGACGTGATCTACCATGCCTGGCCTATATTTGTTTTTCTGTACCTGGCTTATTTCACTTAGCGTAATGTACTCCAGGTTCATCCATGTTGCTGCAAATGACACGAAATCCTTCTTTTTTAAGGCTAAATAGTATTCCATTGTGTACATATAGATATACACCACATTTTCTTTATAAACTTCCCTCTAGTACTGCTTTTGCTGCATCCCATAAGTTTTGGTATGTTGTTTCCATTTTCATTTGTCTCGAGGAATTTTCTGATTTCCCTTTTGATATCTTCTTTGACCCCACTGGTTGTTCAGGTGTGTATTTAATTTCTGCATATTTGTGGATTTTCCAATTTTCCTCCTGTTACTGATTTCTAGTTCATACTATTGTGGTCAGAAAAGATACTTGATATTTTAATCTTCTTAAATTTGTTAAAACTTGTTTTGTGGCCTAACATATGATCTAGCCTAGAGAATTCTCTGTGTACATGTAAATGTGCATTCGGCTGCTGGTGGAAGGAGTGTTCTATATGTCTGCTAGGTCCATTTGCTCTAGAGTGTTGTTCAGGTTCAGTGTTCCCTTATTCGTCTTCTGTCCGGGTCATCTATTCATTGTTGAAAATGGGGTACTGAAGTACCCTGCTATTACTGTATTGCTATTTCTCCCTTGAGTTATGTTAATAACTATTTAGGTACTCTGATGTTGGGTGCATATACATTTATAATTGTTATATCCTCTTGATGAATTTATCTCTTTCTCACTATATAGTGACTCTTATGAAGTTGTTGACTTAAAGTCTGTTTTGTCTGATATAAGTATCTTTTTTGCTCTTTATTTGGTTACCATTTGCATGGAATATCTTTTCCCATGCCTTTACTTTCAGCCTATGTATATCCTTAAAGCTAAGATGAGTCTCCTGCAGGCAGCACATAGATTTTTTTTAATATCCATTCAGACACTTCTGTCTTTTGATTGCAGAATTTAATTCATTTACATTAAAGTAATTATTGATAGATAAAGACTTACTACTGCCATTTAAAAAATTGCTTTCTGGCTGTTTGTAGTTCCTTTATTGTTTTCTTACTCCTTTACTATCTTCCTTTCTGATCTGATGATTTTTGTAATGGTATGCTTTCATTCCTTTCTCTTTACATTTTGTATATCTACTACAGGTTTTTGTTTTGTAGTCACTATGATGCCTATATAAAACATTTTAGGCCAGGCGCTGTGGCTCTCGCCTGTAATCCCAGCACTTTGGGAGGCCAAGGCAGGCAGATCATGTGGTCAGGAGATCAAGACCATCCTGGCCAACGTGGTGAAACCCCATCTCTACTAAAATACAAAAAATTAGCTGGGCGTGGTGGCGTGTGCCTGTAGTCCCAGCTACTCGGGAGGCTAAGGCAGGGGAATTGCTTGAACCCAGGAGGCAGAGCTTGCAGTGAGCTGAGGTCACACCACTGCACTCTAGTAATAAAACATTAGCTGCCTACAGAAATCCTACACTTCAATTTCTCCCCACCTCAACATATTTTATGTTTCTGATATCACAATTTACATGTTTTATGTATTGTGTATCCACTTACAAATTATTATAGCAACAATTATTTTTAATACCTTTGTCTTTTAACTTTTATACTAGAGTTAAAAGTGATTTACACACCACCACTGTAGTAGTATTCTGAATTTGACTACATTTTTACCTTTACAGTGAGTTTTCTACTTTTATATGTTTTCATAATGTTAGCGTCCTTTCATTTCAACTGGAATAACTCCTTCTAGCAGATCTTGTAAGGTGGCCTAGTGGTGATGAACTCCCAGAGCTTTTGTCTGGGAAAGTCTTTCTCCATTTCTATAGGAGAGCCTTGCCTGGTATAATATTCTTGGTTGGTTGTTTTCTTTCAACACTCTGAATATATCATCCCACTCCCTCCTGGCCTTCAAGGGCTATGCGGAGAAACCTATTGACAGTCTTACGGGTTTTCTATGTGTGACAAGTTGCTTTTCTCTTGCTGCTTTCAAAATTGCTTCTTTAAGTTTTGAGAATTTGATTATAATGTATCTTGGTGAAATCTCTTTACATTTAGTCTATTTGTGGCTCTTTGGGACTCATGGATCTGGACATTCATTTCCCTTTACAGATTTCGGAAGTTTCTGTCATTATTTAAATAAGCTTTCTCTTCCTTTTCTTTCTTTGCTCCTTCTAGGATTCCCGTAATGCTTATCCTAGTTTGCTTGATGATCTTCCTAAGTTGCATAGGCTCTCTTCACTCTGTTTCACCAAGAGCATAGTATGTATGCCATCAACTTAAGGAGCAGACATTCTCCCAGAGAAGGCCAAGGCAAAGCCAGTGACAGGCCTTGACTGACAAGGAACTGAGGTTTCCCTGAAGGGGGCTTTGAGGATACTAGGCTTCAGCGCTCAAGAAAATGCCTCATGCTTAGAAAGCATTAGAGCATTAAACACTATTAGAGAGAAAGAAAAGAGAAAATCAGAACCTGATTACTTAACATGGAGAAAAGAAATTCATTTTATCTCCACTGATCAAAAAGCAAGAATTCTAGCTGTATGGTGCACTGACTGGCGAGGAAGGGTGATTTATGTTCAGTTATGAGTGTTGTTGATAAGAAATACAATGAAAAGCCTCTCATTATTAAGCATGCTCTGTATTCCAGGCATTGTGCTCGGCCTACAGATATAAAACTGACAAGAGTCCACACACCGAAGAACTATAACGCAATCCAGCAAACATAATTAGGTATGAAGGCGTAGGCATTCCCAGTCCTATAGGACCCCAGCGAGGAGACTGGCCATGCTCCCTACCCCATGCCACACTTTCAGTTGCAGTACTTTTGACTCACTTCCTATTAACGTATGAAAGCTCTGTTTCCTCCAAAGCATTCTCCTCCTTGATCATAAAGAACAGGCAGTGGCCATGAAAAACAATGACTGAGTCACCCTGGCTGGGATAGACCTGTCAGTCCTACAGTGTCAGGGGAAGTGGCAAGGGATGTAAGATAACTAGATGTCGTCTCTAAAAGAAGAGGTCTGTAGAAAACCTTTAAAATTGGACATAAAAATCATACTTTACTTATATTATTTAGAAATACAGGGAACTACCAAAAGAAATGGGTAAAAGAGTAGAAAATGGTTGGGGAATGAGAGGAGTTGAAGGGATAAAGCCAGGTCCAGCTGTTTGTTGTTATATACCTTTAGTATCATTTCATTTTAAAACTATAGGCATGATATTTAAAGAAATATCAACATAAAGACAGAAGGCTGTGCTTAATTTAGGTAATGGCATTTTACTGGTAGAATTTTAGACACTGTGATACTTGAATTAGAGACATATTTGGAGGAGAGGAGCTTTGCAAGTATCCTGAAATAATAAGGGGACAAACACCCATTTATAAGGGTGGTTCTCTTTAAACTACCTGTATAAAATAGGCAAATTTTCTTGCTTCTAAGACCCCTTGGCAGTGTTTCCCAGCAGAGTAACTTTCTTGCTTTTCTTCTATATGTGTGGCAAGGGAAATAGTAACTGAGAGAGTACTCATGGGTCTTTGGGGAGTAAACTGGATCCTAACTGAAGTAGGACTTGATAAAGTCTTGAATCGAATTCAGGGACTTATAGTTCTTTCAGTGAAGCATTCCTCTGTAGCTGAGCTCCACTCTGGGGCTAACTTGTTGCCTGAGCCCATCTGTTGTAAATTCCTCTTGATTTTATGCCTATAGGTAGAATGAGGTCAGGTATGTGGGAACAGGAAACTGACCCATCAACTCAGGAGTCATTCTCGCAATTGAGCTAGTGCAGATACATGAGATAAGCAAGTTGGAAAATTTTTATGGGGTCTTCAAAAAGGCATACTCTTAGGCTGGGCATGGTGGCTCACGCCTGTAATCCCAGCACTTTGGGAGGCCAAGGCAGAGGGATCATCTGAGGTCAGGAATTCGAGACCAGCCTGACCAACAGGGTGAAACCCTGTCTCTACTAAAAATACAAAAATTAGCCAGGTGTGGTGGTAGGCACCTGTAATCATAGCTACTGGGGAGGCTGAGGCAGAATAATTGCTTGAACCCGGGAGACGGAGTTTGCAGAGAGCTGAGATGGCACCATTGCACTCCAGCCTGGGTGACAGTGAGACTCCACCTCAAAAAAAAAAAAAAAAAAAAAGGCATGGTCTCCAGTCCAGCTCTAGTTTGGTAAACTACGTGGCTGAAATTAAGGGGCTGTTCTTTAAAGTTCCCTCTGGGCCAGCATTTGATGATTTATGGACATGGTACTTTTCAACACTGATGGAAGAATGAAATTACTCATATCCTCTTTATCAAACTGATATTGTTTGGGTATTTGTCCCCTCCAAATCTCATGTCAAAACTTGACCCCCACTGTTGGAAGTGGGACCTAGTGGGAGGTGTCTGGGTCATGGGGGAAGATCCCTCAGGAATGGTTTGGTGCTATCCTCTCAGTAGTGAGTGAGTTCTCACTGTATCGGTCCCTGTGAGAACTGATTAGAAGGAGCCTGGCACCACTCTCCATGCTCTCTCTCTTCCTTCCCCTCTCACTGTGTGAGGCCTGCTCCACTTCGCCTTTCACCAAGAATGGAAGCTTCCTGAGGCCTTCGCAAGAAATAGGTGCTGGTGCCATGCTTCTTGTTCAGCGTGCAGAAACATGAACTAAATAAACCTCTCTTCTTTATAAATTACCCAGCCTCGAGGATTCCTTTATAGCAACCCAAATGGACTAAGACACACACTTCAGTAGTCTTTCATGGATTGCCTATCTATTCCCACCAGACATGGAGTCTGGGAAAGGATGGCTTTGGATGGTGAGACTTTCTGCTCCATCAGCTTAATCTACCCTACTCACCACTGGCTGACAGTTTAGGTAGCCAGTCCCCCTCACAGCCTAAACTGAAGACCTCAGCACTCACTGTGGTCATCAGAAGGCACATGCCCTGGGTTCCTCCAGGCAGCTGTTCCTTTCCAGTTAATTTATAGTTTTAACTCTTATGATTAAGACCATTAGTATTTAACGCTTATAAATGAAATCATTTCTAAAAAAGACTTATGTAACTCAATAATAAAAGCAACTTATTGAGCTGGGTGTGGTGGCTCACGCCAGTAATCCTAGCACTTTGGGAGGCCAAGGCAGGTGGATCGCCTGAGCTCAGGAGTTCAAGAACAGTCTGGCCAACACAATGAAACCCTGTCTCTACTGAAATACAAAAAATTAGCTGGGTGTGGCGGCATGTGCCTGTAATCCCAGTTACTTGGGAGGCTGAGACAGGAGAATTGTTTGAACCCAAGAGGCAGAGGTGGCAGTGAGCTGAGATCGTGCCACTGCACTCCAGCCTGGGTGACAGAGTGACAGTCTGTCTCAAAAAAAAAAAAAAAAAAAAAAAAAGCAACTTATTGAATATGATATTCTCTCCTATTACTTGAGATGATCTTTTTGAGCATCATTAAGATTCCACAGTGAATACTGAGCTAGCAAAAAAAAAAAAAAAAAAAAAAAAAAAGCATGGGACTTGGAATCTGGAGTGACGGGTTAAAATTCTGACCCCAAACTTACTCTTTTGGGACCCTGTGAAAGTCAATTTACTCTCCTGAACTCCAGTTTTCCTAGTGTGACTCTGTGGGGTTGATGTATGGATGAACGGGGAAAGTAAGGTGTTAGAATGTAGGCACCATGAAAGCAGACATTTTTTAACTGGTTTTATTCATCAGTGAATCCTTATCATGTATAGAATCATGCCTGGCACACAGGAGACATTCAATAAATATTTATGCTAATATTCCTAAGGATGCTTTAGGAACTGTAAATTAGTGTACAAATGCTTATGGCTGCTCTAATTATTGGAAAGCACAGCTAATCAGTGTGAATATGTAATCAATCTAGAACTCATATCAGGAGCTGAAGGAAGGAGAGAGCCACAAAGTCCCTTGCATCAGCTTGTTTTGATTTGCTATTTTTCTCTAAAAATGAAGTTTGATTCCCTCCCACCATCTTTAATATACATCCTGTTAAGCTTTGATTATTTGACACAAAGTTAATTGAGGTTTAAAAATAAAATATGCCTCCAAAGTTACTATATATCACTTTGCAGCTATCTTTCTGATGGCAAATGAAGGAACATCTGTAAGAGTACACAGAAATGCCACTTTCAATTCAGGGGTATCAACATTGAACCAGGCCTGGGATGCCAGAGCTCATGTTCACCTTCCAAGTAGACAAGGGAATCCTCTTACTGCCTGCGCAGCCTCCACTTCACCAACATTAGCCTTATTAAATCTGTCACATGGGGAACATTCAATCAATTTGTGTTCCAGTTTCTTCTCCTCTAATGTAGGGTCACTGAATGTTTTCATCTGCAAGACACTGTCCCTATTACAAAGATGAATAGGAGAGGTCCTCATTCTTAGGAAGTGAACAATCTAGTTGGTACAAAACTACAGAGAGCCTCACATCACATAACTGAAAAATCCCCTTAAATCCTTAACCTGTCACAAATTTTCTGGTTTTAACTTTCAGAAAACAAAATTTTAAAAGCTCTTTTAGAAAAAAATCATGTTTTGGATACTGTAATTTTCACAAGTCAATATTTTGCACACACCAGTAGCCTTGTCTATGTCTCTGCTCTAGAGCTGAAGCTTAGTGGGCTCCCTACCTGTTGGGGGCTGAAGCCACAAGGATCTAGGTCGACTCTGGGGGATCGTACCTCTCCAGCCTTCCAACTGCCCGACAGTGATGGAGTGTGGAGGATTACTTCAGGGGCTACCCACCTGGGAGACACAGTCACCTGGAGGACGCTGCCGACAAGGGTTGGGGATAAGCCTGTCTATGGGGTTGTGTAAGTGACAGCTGAGGTGAGACCTGGAGAAGGCATCGAGTTACCCAAAAGAAGAGTGGAAGGTGTTCCAAGCAGAGAACAGCGTGGGCAAAGGCCCAGCAATCCTAGAGAAAGTTAGGTTTGGGGAACTGAAAGTCATTATGGCCAGAGCAGAGAGTGCAGTGTGTGAACATACGGCAAGAGAAGAGGCTGGGGAGGGACTTGGTGGCCACGTCATTCGGAGCCTAATAATCGAATGAGGGAGTCTGGACTTTACTACTGAAAGATTTTAAACTGAAGAACAACGTGATTAGATGTATGGTTTTAAAAGATTATTCCGGTCAGTGTGGCAAATAGATTGGAAGAGAGTGAGACTAAGGCAGGGAGACCACCTGGGCTGTTGGTGTCTTCTTGGCAGAAGATGATGGTGTCCTGACTAAGGAAGAAGCAGTGGGAATGGAAAAAAGTAGATGGATTTGGAACAATTTGGAAGGAAGAATCTCCAGGATTTGGAGATTGGTTGGGGAAGAGGGAAGGAAAGAACTGGTCCCAGACATTGATGATGTTCAGATTCTGGCTTAGGAAACCAGTAGCAAGTGGGCCCTTCATTAAGATAAGGAAATAAAGAAAAGAGAAGGTTTGGGCAACTGGTGTGTGTAGGAAAGAAGTTCAGTTTTGCCCTTGTTGAGTTTGAGATGGATGATAAAAAGGTCAGCCCAAGAAGTGGCTTTTTTGTGGGATCTGGAATATAGGGGAGGAAGCATAAGCAATAATAACTTGAAACTGTTCTCAAAACCCTTTTAGAGTCAATTAATTCATTTATTCTGGTAGTGAACTTGGGAGCGAGATGCCTGTCTTGCAGGGGAATGCTGGGCACAGGCAGAGGCTGATGAGTTCTTGATCTCTAGGTCCTTTTTCTCCCTTTACTGTATAAATTTTACTTCTTCTACTACACTACAATACATATCATATACGTGCATGACTTAAAATAGTAACAAAAGAAAATATCATGACACACATAGAGAAGTTTCTAGAACTAAACACATACCTCGATGTCCAGCTTGCTGCCAGTTAGCTTGAAAAGGTGTTCAGGATTAAGGTGAAGAAAACAACCTAATAAAGCCAAGCTGCCTCTTCACTCCAGAGAGTTTCCTAAGCTATCACCCCTATTCTTTCTTCCGACACATCCTTGGAACTGAGACCAGGGCCAAGATGACCCAAAATGACCAGGCCATCTCCCCATTTCTAGCCATCCTAAAGCCTGGTGCACTTCTGGGACCCTCTTTAAATGTATTAATATAAAGAACTGCTAAAAAGAAAGCTACAATATTCTGAACATACCAAGATAACTAAGTAATCAAAGAAATACATTAGTGAATCACATTCTAAATGAAACAATCTTCACTTATCTTGTTTAATAAATACATATTTTCACATTTCCATTCTTGTTCAATGGGGAAACTCTTTTAAGGCCCCTGAACTGAGACTTTGTTCTGAGGTCATAGATAACAGCACTGAGCTGTTCTAGTACCACCCGGATGTGGTTGCCAGAGGCCCCGTCTCGTTCCTCTCAGTGCAGGGCCTCAGTGATTAGATAGCACAAAGCCAGCTCTGGGAAACCTAAAATTGCCAGTCCAGTTTAAAATCTTTCTGGCTTTCCTCTTTGTAGAGGGAGAGGGAAATGGTTCATTTAGCTCTTCTGATAACTATATTTGCTCCACGACTATTTAGAGGCTTGTCCTAGTAACTAGATAATTAAAAATGGGCTTGAGGAGAGGAGAAAGGCAGTTCAAACAAGCAGGTATGCCAGCGCCACAAGAGGAGGACAGCAACAGTACCCAGAGCTGAGGAAATTCTGGTAGTCACCCAAGAAACACGAGTGAATGAGATACTGAGAAAAGACACCCGAAACATTGTTTTCTTAAAAACAAAATGGAGACTGGGTGTGGTGGTTCACACCTGTAATTCTAGCACTTTGGGAGGCTGAGGCGAGTGGATCTCTTGAGCTCAGGAGTTTGAGCCTGTGCAACATGGCAAAACCCTGTCTCTATAAAAAAGATACAAAAAATCAGCCAGGTGTGGTGGCAGGCTCCTGTATTCCCAGGTACTCGGGAGGCTGAGGCAGGAGGATCACCTGAGCCTGGGAGGTTGAGGCTGCAGTGAGCTGTGATCATGCCACTAAACTCCAGCCTGGATGACAGAGCCAGACCTTGTCTCAAAAAAACAACAAAAAAAAAACAAAAAAAAGGAGCATAATTTCCTTAAGTAATACCCCCTACCTCGTTCAATTTTATATTAAACATTTTCATTCATTCTCTTATCCAACATTTGTGACATAATAATTTTGGTATATCCTTAAGGTGAAATACTATTGTCTTTAAAACACTTTGGAAAAATTTTTTTGACATGTTCACCATATAATGACATGTGATAATGTAAATGACAAATAGAATGATTTCAATTAAATAGACATACATATGCATTTTAAAAGCGTGAAAGGATTCACACCAAAATGGCAGTAGTTATTATCTTTGGGAAGTGAGATTATTGGTTATCTTTATTTTCTTCATTATACTTTACTGTATGTTCCCAATTTTCTAAAAGTATTCAGTAATATTTAATAAGTTGAGTATCTGGTATGTGTCAAGTTCTGTGCCAGACTGTGGGGTGGAGGCCTTGGGAGGTGCTTAGGGAGGCTGACCTGGAAACAGGTTACAACTGTGTAGGAAATGCATCAGAAGCACAACCAGAGAGATGGTAAGAAGGGGCTGGCAGCAGTTAGAAAACAGCATCCCTAGGAAAGTTACATCTGGTAAAGTATTAAAGTTGACAAATTGTTCACCGGGTAGAGAAACATGGGCATCACATTTCAGAAACAGAAAATAACATATACAGATGTATGAAGGTGGCCTGCAAAAAACTAATCTAAATAATTAACAGGGGTTATCATAGGTGAAGAATCAGCATTTGGGGAAAAATGCTTATCTTCTCAAAGAATCGAGGAAATATTAATACAAACTAAAGTCACTACGAGACACTGCCTTGTCCATCAGATTAGCAAAGAAGAAAAAAGACTTACAGTAGGCGAGGGAGCAGTGAGTCACACACTCTGTTCTGGTGAGAATGGGGATAGGTCTGGCCATTCTCGGAGGCAATGCAGCAACATGTATTTAGGCTCAGCAATTTCTTGATTCTATAAAGCTGCAATCCAAAGAGCTGAATTTGAGATGTAGACAAAGATCTATGCATTCAGATGTTCATATTGATTTCATTCACTCATTCATCTATTTACTTTGGGCAGGGGGTTCACAGGTGTTCACTGTATTATTTTGCTGGCACATGTGAATATGTGTTCTTTTGTATGCATCAAATATTAAAAAATTAAAAAATTTTAAAACCTGAGCTAAATATACATGTTACATTTTTATGGCACTTCCAAATCATTTCATCCTCATTATCTTATTTGATCATGACCTTTCTAAAAGTTGGGTAGGGGGAGCCTTATTCTGGGAAAATCATGAGCATGTGGTTCAGCATGCTACTACTTTCCCTGTCCCTTTTCTAGAAAATCTGATCCACCCTTAGATCTTGAAAAGTACAGCCCCATGTAGCACAGGATCTCCCACCACAACTGCTGGTTAGAGTGAGGCTATCTGCAATACCAAAACTAGAACCAACCTTGCATATCCACCAGTAGGAAAGTGTAACCTCCACTTTGGAATGAAGGATTAACATGTAGCCAGAAGGCATAATAGTTTTTGTTTTTGTTTTGTTTTGTTTTGCTTGAAATAGAGTTTCGCTCTTGTTGCCCAGGCTGGAGTGCATTGGTGTAATCTCAGCTCACTGCAACCTCTGCCTCCCAGGTTCAAGCGATTCTCCTGCCTCAACCTCCAGAGCAGCTGGGATTACAGGTGCCTGCTACCACACCCAGCTAATTTTTTGTATTTTTAGTAGAGACAGGGTTTCACCACGTTGGGCAAGCTGGTCTTGAACTCCTGAGCTCAGGCAATCCACCCACCTTGGCCTCCCAAAGTGTTGGGATTACAGGCGTGAGCCACCGCACCCAGCCCTGGTAATTTTTTTAACAGTGTAGATTTATGTAGAATTTGCCCCCAAATGGGTCTGTAATTTCTTTCTCATTTCCTTGTAATCCCCTAGTACTCTACCTAGAAGACACTCAGATGTAGTTAAGCAACTGATATCCTGAGAGAGCCCTCGGAAAATGGAGTGTGTTAAGAAGAATAAAAAAACAAGAAAAAGAAAAAAAAATTCACATCACTTTTTTCTCTTTTCCTAGTGCTGCATAAAGCACAGCTCTGTTGCAAGATAATATCTAACACTCAATTTGATAAACCTGTGTTGTCTGAGCACTTACTATGTGCCAAGCACTGAGCTATGTCCTTGAGTTGCTACCCAAGGTGAAATTTGAGTCTATCCAATTTTCTGACGTCTCTTGTCTCCACACAGGTGTCCACTAAACTATTTCCCCTACTGGTTATGATACATTACGGAATAATCTCACTTCCTGGGTGAAAAATAATTTATATTTCTCTCTTGACAACTGTGTTTCAATAGCCTTCCACTGACCTACATACCTCAGGTATGGGCGTGTGTGTATCTGGCATTTTCCTCCTTGCTGGGTGCCAACTTTATGAGACATAATCCACAAACAGTTCAAATACCTACTTACACTTAAGAATCTACCTGTCTATATACATCCAGAAGCTTCAGTCTCTCCCCGCCCTTATGTATATTAGTGCTAATGAATATGAGCATTAAAACTAATCTGTTCATCACAGACTAACTTCTGATTGTCACAAACAACTATCTGACTGAATCATCTTTGGCAGTTTGATTCTTTTCAAGAAAAAACCTCTACTGAAAACGATTAAGATAAACTTGAGTTAAAATTCTCCCCCAAACATACTGATAGCCAAAAGGTGCTTAACCTATTATAAGATTAACAACAGTACAATTAATAGTAATAGCTCCCATTTACTAAGTGCTTTACTGTGTGCTAGGCACTGTGCTACTCTCATTATGAATATCTAATTTTGACCTCACAACAGCCCATTTTACAGATGAGTAGACTGACTTCAGAAAGAAGTATATGGAGCTAGGGCTCCAATCCCGGGTCTGTCTCTATCCTCTAAATGCTAATATGTGATACTACCAACACTGTTTTAAAAAGTTTTCAATTGTACATGTAGATAGAACTTTTTCTATCTATATACCCTAATATATTTGTTTATAAATATGCATATATATGAAATTGGTAAATTTACCAGAGTACAATTATTCTAATAAACAACCTCAGAGTTCTATAGTTAAAATACGCCTGAACTCATGTTGTTGAAAGTCCCTGCTTTTTATCTGAACAGTGCCTACAAAACTTCAAAAAAAATCTGTTTGCATTTTACCGAAGCCCCTCAGTTCTTAAGGCCTTTTCTCCACACTGTCCAGGAGAGCTCAGAAGAGACACTCTTAGGGACTCAGTCGCCATGGCAACTGCCAAGCTGCAGGGCCTCCAGCTGGGAGGTGGGCCTGGAAGGTTGTGGAAAATACAGAAGGCAGCCCCAGGGTGGTTTCAACAGTTTCCCCGGCCTTGGCCATCCCACCAGGAAGCAGAAGGCACCCTGACCAGCCCCTCTGCAGAGATCAACCATGGCCGGCCTGGGACTGTTTTTCTTCTTTTTGAAGGGGTTAATGGGTAAAAGGAAATGGATCGCTCCATTTCTACGTAAGAAGGACAAGAAGATCATTTCTTACTGAAGAAACGAAGTGCAGAGGAACCGCGGCCACTGCTGCCCTCCACTCTCCTGAGGGCGTTCCCCTCGGCCCTCGCTCCTCCCCGCAGAGCGGCACTTCCACGAACTTCCCGCTTGGGGGTTATGGGAAGGGCCTCTGTGGATGATGGGAAAGCCCCGCAGGGGATAATGGGAAGGCCTCGCGGGGGATGATGGGAGACCCCTGCCAGAGGAAGATGGGCAGCCCCTTTTGATTTTTAAGCGGTGGAAGAGGATTTCCTCTCATTTTCCAGTAAGGAAAAACCTTCTGATGATGTCCTCGTCTTTCTGCCTCTCATCTTCCCACCACTCCCACGCCCCAGGAAAGGAGGAAGATGGGCTGAGCAAGCATTTTGAGGGCCTTCAGAATTGGAAAGTGCTGCTTCTGGATTACCCGGCATTTCCAGGTCACTGTGGGGTCAGGGGTCAGGGATCCTGGGGCTCTGAGTGAGGCATCCGCTTGGCTTGATGAAGTCCTCCTGGGGTTTCCTGGGTATGCAGAGAGGTGCCCAGCGCTCCGACTGCCTCTTGGCAGCTGTGGCTTTCAGCTGAATCTGGGCTGGGGTGCAGCTTCTTTCTGGAAAGAGGAATTTAGAATCCAGTCCAGGTGCTGCTGCAGGAGGTGCTGGGAGGCCCATCCTGTTGTTCACCCCTTCTTGCCTTTGTCAATTATTTGGATAATTGCTAAACCCACAGTGTAGTGAAATTACTATAGATTGAAAGATTTGGGAGGGAAGACCCTGGCAAATTTGTACGGGATAGAGATCAAATTGTAAACCTTAGGATTTAATAGATGTAGCTAGATGTCTAGTTGCTAAGGATGTGATCCAGAGCAGGGTTTGCTTAACCATGTAGTTTGCTTAAGCCACTCCCTGGTGTTTGCAATCCAAGGCATTTGAACCAGTGGTCCTCTGCTTGGTAGATGCTTTACAGTCACTGCCAGAAAACTAGTTATTTCTTTATCACAGATCTGGGAGGCAGTATAGTGATGAGCAACAGTTGCTCTTGGGTCTGATGGCTCGATTTGAATCCCACTGGCTGTATGATCTTGGGCAATGATCTTAACTGCTGTGGGCCAAAGTTAAGGCTGTTGAGGCAGAAATTGATAAAGGCTTATTGAAAGTCAAATTTGAAGATTGAATGGGGAAGGCACAGCAACAAAGTTGGGTGTGTTCCAAAGTCTGTTACAAGTTGCAATGGTTTTATAAGAAAGTTGAGGAATGGGAAGGGGACTCCTCATATTGGAGTTGTCTTTTTTCATTGGAGGGACGATATAGAGGCTACAATCAATGGCTACAGATGACAACATACAGGCTAAAATGTTTTCTGCGTATGCACAAGACAATCAGTGAAATGTCATGATTTAGAAACAAATCAGTATCCTTTTCAGTGTCAGTCGTTACGTATTAATTAGTACATCAACAGTCTGAGGAACTCATGATAAGATTTGAGAGATTCACAGTAAGATTTTTTACTCAAGTACAAAATGTGAAACATGAATCATAAGACCTTTTCCAAGTAGTTAAAATATTGTTTATTCTTTTAAGTATAGGGGTGCATGACTTAACTCATGCCTGGCATGGCCTTAGGTCCTGTTTATAAGTTGGTATCTTACTGCCACAGAGTCCATTCTGTCAGTCTTATGATCTCTAGTTTAACATTAATGCTGGTTAGTTGTTGTGTCTAAACGGCAAAAGGGTATTAGTGAGGCATTTCTGACCTCCCTTCCCATCATGGCTGATAACTCAGTTTTTAAGGTTTCTGGGGTCCCCTTGGTCAAGAGGGGGTCCATTCAGTTGGCTGTAGTGGGGCTTAGGAGGTTATTTTTAGTTTATACCCCTCTATAACTCCCTTTCCTTAGATTTACAATGGAGAAATGATAGTGAGGATTTAATAAGATAACTCATAAAATTCTTAAAACAGCGCCCACATGCAGTGTCAGAACTTAGTAAACATTGGTTACTGTCATTGTTAGGACAAATTTGAAAGTTGAATTTCTGACATTTTAAATGTAAAAAATGACTATTTATTTGCATATACTTGATTATGTTACCATTCTATATTTTTAACATTTAAAATACTTTTGGCATTTTATTATAAAAATAAGACATGCTCAATTGTAGTAACTGGGAAATTGCCAATATGTAGAGAAGAAAATAATAATCATTTATTATCCCCAACTCCCCAACTTTTCCCCATAAGAAAAGCTGTTAAATTTTGGTGTTTACAACATTTTTATCTTTGCAACTAAAAAACGACATAATTTTGGATTCTTGTGTGTTGCTTGTAACTTGTGTATTTATTCAGTAAGTAATATATTTGGGCCTGATGATGGGTTATGGTTGTAAACTTTCATATTAGCATTGGGAAGATTCTCCAGGGGATGTGTGCTCTGAAAGATCAGCAGCTTATTCACCACGTGGATTTGGCTTCTGGGATTCTGCCATCAAGACTAAATCCTGTGGTTATTCAGTCACTCCTCCCCAGCTCCTGCAGCAACAACAAATAACACAGCTTTTTGTCTGGGATGATGGCAGAGGAAATGGGAGATCGTGAGGGGCCTTGGGCAGGCGGAGTGCGTCAGGTGAAGCAGAGTGCCAAGCCTGCACATGTACGTGCGTGTGCGCCTGTGATTTTTGTGGGTGTGTGTGAGTGGAGGGGAGCCAGGAGCGAGCGGAGAGGAGCGGAGATCCTTACGGGACCCCTGAGAGTCAGAGGCCCGAGGGGGCTGGTACTCCTGTCGGGGTCGGGGAATGATGTCAAACCCGGACGGACATCAGTGTAGGCCACACCTGCTGAGAGGCCAGAGCTGCCTCCTTGAGAGTGAAGTTGTTTACGGACCAAAGAAGAGATCTTGACGGACACATCTCTGCGATCCGCGAACCCCGAAGGGTCCGAAGAGCCTAGAAAGTAAGTGGGGATGGGCAGCACCCCCGGGGGATCCTGCGAGGCCCGGGGACGGAAGGGAGCGTGCAGTGCCCGCACTGGGCAGGGGTGAAACCCACTCGAGAGTTGGCCCGGACGCGCTTCCCGCGTCCCACCTCTTGAAGGCCCAGTACCCAGGTGGCTCCTTGTTGCGGCGTCACAGAACAGCCGACTAAAGTGATGGATTTCAGGGGCCAGCGACAGCGAGGTCCAGGTCAGAGACCCGGTGGGCAGCCAGGCACGGAACCCGCCCAGGCCCTGCCCAGTCCCCGCCCCCCTCCCTTCCCGAGCAGTGATTGGCCAAGGCGGCCCCTCGTTGCTATGACGGCACCCCAGTGCTGCCACTGGCTCCACCTCGTCCCTTCCGCCCCGCCCCTCTCTATTCCCGGGCGGTGATTGGTCGAGGCGCCCTTCCCGTTGCTATGATAGTACGCAAAGGCTGCCAGTGGCTCCTCCCGTGCCGTCCGCCTTGCCAGTCCCAGCTCCCCATCTTCCCGGCCGGGAGGGAGGCGGGGCCGGCCGCGTCTCCATGGCGACGCAGGACGCAGCGGTGGAGGCGGTTGCTACCCACCTGCTAGAGGCGTTGCGGCTGGGATCCAGGCTGGGGCGAGACCATGTCGGACCTGGGCTCGGAGGAGTTGGAGGAGGAGGGAGAGAATGATATTGGGGTGAGAGCTTCTGATGAGAAGGGGCTTCCCGGGGTGCGCAGCGGTGGGGGAACCTCGAGGTTGGGTTTGGAGAGTGAGGAGGGGCAGAAGCCAGAGGTCTGAGCCACAGCTCCCCAGGAGGCCCCGGCAGGGACGAGGACCACGCCAGACACACCTACGTGCATCCTGGAAGCTGGTGGTGAAAGGTGAAATGACATCTGGTTACCACATCCCGCCTCGTTCTTCCCCCACCCCCATCCTGCCTCCCATTAAAGGCAAAGATTTCCCAGCAGAAGGCTTTGGAAGTTTCCTCCTCCCTGTGTTAATTCCCATCGAGGCAGTTTTCTTAGATGAGCAGATCATCCCACGCTGCCATACTGCCCTTGAACAAGTCATTTCTGTAGCTGAGATTAGCTCCCTCGGCATTTGGATGCATGGAGGAAAGTTGCTTCCTGGCAGACTCCAAGAAATGCTGAGGAGGCCCTGGGCTCAGAAGAGGGTTCCTGAAGGTATTACCTTATAGGTGTATCCTCACATGTGCTTTCTTCAGTCCCTTCTGAACTGACCCAGGTCTTTGGAGTTATTTCCTGGCTTAGGCAGCAGAGAGGAGAAAGAGCTGCACACCCAGCCTGTGAGCTGGGTTCTGTGTGGGAATATTTCTACCACCCAGAAAGTAGTTCCTCCCTACTCCGTAGGGTGACCTCTCCATGGCTGACAGGTAGGGAACCTCAGCCGCTATGGTCTGCATGCACAGTAGAGTTGAGGTACTTTCAGAATTAACTGAAAAATCTAGCCACTCTGCAGTGGTGCTGTCAGTGCCTGCCCAGACCTTTTTGCTAGCTCTGGGCACTCATCTCCCAGCTTCTGCCTGATTTGCTGCTCAGCTACCACTTCTGTGCACTGGAACTACCTGCCCAGTATGGAGAGCCAGAAGTGCCTGAAATTCACATCCAGCCAGACAGCCAGTAGCTAGTGCAAGAAGCAGGACAAAGTCTGCAGTGCAATTGATGCCCCTAGAGTGCCTGCTGGATTAGGCCAAGTCTGGGACTTCACCTGCAATGGCATCCTTCCTTAGCTGCCTGCCCTTTCTTGTCTTCTTCCCTGCCCTCTTTACTACTTTCTCCCAGGAGAGCACTGAAAAAAATCAGGCCAGGCGCAGTGGCTCACGCCTGTAATCCTAGCACTCTGGGAGGTCGAGGTGGGCGGATTGCCTGAGCTCAGGATTTCGAAACCAGCCTGGGCAACACGGTGAAACCCTGTGTCTACTAAAATACAAAAAATTAGCTGGACATGGTGGCAGGCACCTGTAATCCTAGCTACTTGGGAGGCTGAGGCAGGAGAATGGCTTGAACCCGGGAGGCAGAGGTTGCAGTGAGTCGAGATCACGCCACTGCACTCCAGCCTCGGTGACAGAGCGAGACTCCGTCTCAAAAAAAAAAAAAAAAAAAAAAAAAAAAAAATCGCTTGTTCAGGGTCTGCCTCTAGGTGAGCCCAACCTGTAACACTTGCACAGACAAACAAGCTTTCTAGTTTATCTCCTCAAATGACCCCACTGAATTTGTAACTTTTTACTGCCTATAATTTTTAGGTTCAGATCACATTTGGGGTCATTTTAAAGGATTTCTCTCTCGTTCAGCCACCCCAGCGGCTCAGTGTTGGATGTATTGGGAAGCCTCTTGGATGGAAGGAGGGGACTTTTGTACATTTTGATGTAAACTAACCCTGAAACAAATCTGTAAGGTCACCGATTTTTACCTTATATTCTAGGCAGGAATTAGTGGGCCAAACAGTGCTAGAAAAGGGAAAGAATTGAACAGATGTTTATTTCTAAAGTCCTCATTGTAGTGTGTCAGTACTTGTGTTATAATAAGATTATATACATCCAATTCCATTTTTAATTTTAATTTTTAATAAATTTTATTATGTATATTTAAGAAATACAGTGTGATATGAGACACCTGTGTTAAATCATTACTGGATGCTTTCAGCATGTTATTATTTACTACATTCACTCTATACCCATGTATTAGGTGGTAAGGAATGTTTATTTTCTGAAGGATAGGAAAATTGCAAGCTTTGGTTACATTTTTTATTGATTTACTTTTAAGATAGACACATAATTGAGCTGGCATGGTGGCTCATACCTGTAATTCCAGAACTTTGGAAGGCCAAAGTGGGAGGATCGCTTGAGTCCAGGAGTTTGAGACCAGCCAGGGCAATATAGTGAGACCTTGTCTCTACAAAAAAAAATTAAAAATTAGCTGGGAATGGTGGTGCATGCCTGTAGTCCCAGCTATCAGGAGGCTGAGGTGGGAGGATCACTTGAGCCTGGGAGGCAGAGGTTGCAGTGAGCTGAGATTGTGCCAACTCCAGCCTTGGCAACAGAGTGAGGCCCTGTCTAAACAAAAACAAAAACCAAAACAAACCATAGATAGATATGTAATTATTGCAGCATTGGGTCATGAGTGTTTGAACCTTAAGTCTCTTGCTAGGGATTTTAAAAATAAGATACACTTAATTGACAACAGAGCCCTGTGTACTCCTCAGTGCACTCCTACCTGTCCCTTCCATCAGATATTCCTTGCAGGGCAAAGGTCTCTTCAGGCCACACCCCACCCCAGGGATCATTTGAGGGAAGAGTTGCTTCTCTCAGGGCATTTGCCTTTGAAATCATGGATTACTGAAGGAAGCCAATGGGGAGGTATTTTTGTGTGGAACTATTCTACCTGCAAGTGCTATTTCAAGCATGTTCCTCCTAAAAACACAGCTTAGAGTATCTAGCATTTTTCACAAATTGGTTAACCTTGTTGACAGGGTAAAGGGTTATCACAGTGATTGCAAGCTCCTTGCTGGAGGGAGGGAATGAGGCTTCCGCCCTGGACATGTGCTGGGGTGTGGCCTTGGACCAGTGCCTCATCTAGCCCAGGCGTGGTTACCTACCTCAGCTGTAAGGTGGGAAAGGTGGGACAATTGAGTATAGTGCCAAGGATTTAGTATAGTGGGATGATTCAAGGGTATGATATTTATAAAATGCTTAGTATCTGGTTAGCGCATAATGAATGGTAGCTGTAATTGTGTCAATTTTCATTACCCAGGAATATGAGGGGGCTCGGAATGAGGCAGGCGAAAGGCACGGACGCGGGAAGGCGCGGCTACCTAATGGGGACACCTATGAAGGGAGCTACGAATTCGGTAAAAGACATGGCCAGGTCAGAACTGTTGACTTGACTGGATGGTTTTCTCTATTTAATGCTCTGTTAGTAAATGCTACATTCAGCAATGACATGAATGATATAATCAATGTGTTTCAGGGGACCTACAGATTTAAAAATGGTGCTCGATATATCGGAGAATATTTTAGAAATAAAAAGCACGGTCAAGGCACTTTTATATATCCAGATGGATCCAGATATGAAGGTAAAATGTTATCACTAAGCAGATTTTTGTGTTGCAGAAGTTTGTTTTTGTTTCTTTATGATTGAACTTGTCTGTGAATACTGACATGTATGAGAAAGCTGAAAGTGCTCCAGATTAGTCATTCAACGAACAGATTGTGTTACTATATTCACAGGATTGACGCAGAAACATGAAAGGCTTGTAATTAATTAACTCACTAATGAATCTGTAGTGGGAAATCTGTCCCTGTGGCCAGCATGTCCATGTTCTGGGAGCAGACAAAAGGGAGGCTGCTGGGTGGATGCAGGCCTCGGAGCTGGTGGACCCACGGCTTCAGCTGCTCTGCGGCATTCATCTTCCTGAACCTGTCTTTGCATTTTCCATTTCTGACCAACCCCGCATCTGACGGATGTGTTATTTCTTTAACTCGAGTGTTTCCTTACATCAGGGCTTCCTGTCTGGGAGTCGTCCTGCCTTGTTAAACTGACTTTTCCTATCTGTGCCGTAATTCCTTACAGGCCAATGTTATGTTTGAGGAGGATTCTTTTTCCTTTATTTCCAAGAGCCTCCCTGCTGCCCCTTGTGCCATTGTCACCTGGTGTGATCACACATTAGTGATATCCGAAACCTGGGAAGGGGGACAGGCAGGGAACGTGCTGTGAGTCTTCAGAAAGTGTATGCAAAATTCTGTGTTCTGGGCTTTTTGTTTTTTCCCTAGGAAGAAGGAAATTGTATAGTTTTCTTCAGATTTCCAGAAAGATCTGTGGCCCTGTCCTTGTACTCTGGTGACAATAGGTGTGACCTTGCCTCAGCCTTCTCCTCTGTAGCATGGTGAGGCATCTGCAACCGTGCCTGATCCATAGTGAGCGCTCAGTAACAGGCTAGGACTGTGAGGTACCACGTGTGACAGCATCACTTCTTGGTGAGGAGGACATATTCTTAGAAAGTGCAAGCTATAGTTGCTTGCTTTGCTCCTAGATAAAATAAGAACCAGTAGGTGGTTCTTATTTTAATAGATGTCAGTGATGATTCTGTCCAATTCTGAAACCACGATGGAGGGTGTTAATATCGTCCCTGTTAGACAGAATTTGTTTTGTTTTGTTTCATAAATCCCAGAAGGCTTGCTCTATAAGAAGCACCATCTGCTTTTTAAATCAACTTTAAACAATTTAATTTGGGGCTTAATTTAACTCTTTCCAAATTCTTATACACCTAATCTCATTCTTGTCCCTTTTGATTTTAGTGTAGATATCGATATAATTTGAACAACACACACACACGAAGATATTTAGAATAAGGGATTTAAGGAATTTTGAATATGGAGGTTTAAAAGGGGTAACTGTTTCTCTGACACCAAATGCATGGATTTTCCATGCTATGTACTTCTCCAGTCTTCTGTGTACACCAACTGAGTTTCCAATGATGCAACTCCATTCTGACACCACCCAGAGTTAGCACAGACCCCACAGGTTAAGGGCTCAGTTTCCAAGACTGCCCCACTTCAGATGTCAACATCAAGTTGTGGATCCCTAGGGTACCCGTGCTTCTATCTGACTCAGCTACAAATTGGGGGTTCCTACAACACCCTACTCAGGTTTGATATGTGCCATAGTGGCTCATAGGACTAAGGAAAACACTTTACTTAGGTTTACTGGTTTACTGTAAAGGATACTATAAAGAATATGGACGAACAGCCAGATGCAGAGGTACACAGGGAAAGGCCTCGAAGGTTCCCAAGCATAGGAGCTTCTGTCCTTGTGGAGGTGGCATGCACCATCCTCCTGGCTCATGATACGTTTACCACCCCAGAAGCTCATCAAATCTTGCTCAAGAGTTTTTATAGAGCTTAATCTCCAGCCCCTTCCTTCTTCTTTCCCAGAGTTGGTGGGTGGGGCTGGAGGTTCCAACCTTCTTATCACTTGGTCTTTCTGGTGTTCAGTCCCATCTTGAGGCCATCCTGGGCCTCATTTGCATAAGTTCAGGTGTGGTCAAAAGAGTCTCATTTTGAATAACAAAAACATTTCTATCAGTCAGGAAATTTCAAGGGTTTTAGGAGCTCTGTGCTGGGAACCATGAATAAAGACCAATATTTCTTATTATGCCACGCTAACATATAAAGCTCATCTGGTAACAGTTGGGATTTTTGATTCTCCAGATGGCTTTGTATCTTAAAGGGCGCAAGATATAGCCACTACCCAGAGACTTACTCTCTAACAAAAGTTTAAATAAGTATCTTACTTCATTAAGGCAGTAATGGAAACTGAGGTCAGATTGTAACATAGTAAGCCAATACTCTTCCAATCACAAAATCTCAGTTAATGTGTGACTGAGTTATTCATAACAGTGTATCTTGGCTGGCTGCCATCACAATGGGCCAGAATGGTTTTGTGCAGGTCAGTGTGTTCAATGTCAGAACCCTGCGGCCTAAAGCCCAGTACCCTACCTGTCTCCCAGATGGTCAGACAAGTCCAATTAGGGAATCCAGGAACCAGCAGAGGCTACAGTGCTGCAGGAGAGGAGTGGGGAGACAGTCCTGGGTGGCGGGTGACTTGGATACAGGCAGGAAGGCAGAGGTTTTTAGGGGTAGTGGGAGATGAGATGGAGGGGAGAGTGGGTGCCAGATGTTGGGGAGGCCTGGACCCCATGTACTGATTCTGAGGGTTGGGGGTTTAGGGCCAGCTGAGGACTCTGAGGTTAAGGAGGAGAAAAAGCATCGCTGTTCCCTCCTGGCCTTGTTACCTGTCAAACAGAACTCATCAAAACACAGAAGTTTAATAATGACATTGTGGAGAAACGAGAATGATATGATAACTTGAAGCTGGGTTTTTTGGAAGCTCTCAAATGGCAGGAGCTGGAAAAATGAGCACTTGACTCTTGGGATGCTTGTGGAGAAGAGAGCATGGTGTTAGAATCAGACAGACTCCAATTTTCATTTCAGTCTTGCTACCCACCAGCTGTGGGACCTTGGGCAATGCATACAGTCTCTCTGCTTTTCAGGTTCTGCATCTGTAAAACCGTATTTCAGCTATTACACATACCAAATGCTGTGGCAAGTGCACGGAACCCTGCCCAGGGTCTGACACTGCGTGTTTCCCCATAAGTGTGGGCTTCTTCTCTCCTGTGTTTGACTTACCCAGCAGTGTAGGGAGCCAGCGTGGCAAGACCATGGGCCAGCATGGCACACCAGTGATCAACCAGCATTTGAGGTGGGAGGAGCATCTTGGAGAGCTTCTCATTTTAAATTGTCTTCAATCCCAAGTGCCAGACACACTGCTCTACCCGAGGAGCACCCAGCTCCACACCAACCAACTGACCCACCAACCAGCCAATCAAACAGCCAACCAGTCACCCAACCAGTCAACTGACTAGCCAACCAACCAACCAGCCAACCAACCAATTAACCAACGAACCATCTAACCAACCAACCAACTAGCCAGCCAGCCAACCAACCAACCAACCAACCAGCCAAGCAAACAGCCAACAAACCAACCAACTAGCCAACTGACAAGCCAACCACCCAGCCAACCAATTAACTACCCAATCAGCCAGTTAACCAACCAACCAACCAACCAACCAACCAATCAGTTAATCAACTAACCAACCAACCAGCTAGCCAGCCAACCAACCAGCCAACCAGTTAGCCAACCAACCAGCCAACCAGTTAACCAACCAACCAACCAACCAACCAACCAATTGGTTAACCAACTAACCAATCAACCAACCGGCCAGCCAACCAACCAGCCAACCAGTTAACCAACCAATCAACCAACCAACCAACCAACCAACCAGTTAACCAATCAACCAACCAACCAACCAACTGTGGGAGTTACTCCTGAAGAGAAATATAGTTGGAAAAAACCTCAGTTGACAAGGTTAAGAATGATCAGAAAGTATAGGATTGGGGTAGAAAGACTTTAAAAAAAAAATTAAGTGCAAATTTAAAGCCACGATAATAAAGTTTATAAATGTCATTCACCTCAAAAAAGGAAACTTGACTCATAGCTGTTAGAGATGTGCCTCAGCAGGTGACTTTTCTCTGAATTACCTTCTCCTTTTGTGCAGGGTCCCTGTGGTGGCATTACAAAATGCTGGGCAGAGCCTCTTAACAGGTTTTTTTAAGTAGATTGGGACTTTAAAAAATTTTGCTCACAGTCCTCATGGTGCAAAACTTAGTGTCTTTTGCAACATTATTGTTCTCTTTTATTTTTGAAAATTTTCTGCAAAATATATAATATATTTTTCTTGCAATGACACCCTGGAGACCCTCTGACATGGCCAAGAGAGGAGGGATATAATAATGTTGTCATGATCTTTTGTTGGGAAGAAACCAAATGATGTACCTGTTTCAGCTGAGGTCTCTGTGCCCCAGGGCTGTGCTGGAATCACTTCATAATAGCTCACAAAAACCCATTCTATGCATCTCTTCCCAGCTCCATGTGTAGCTTGAAATTGGCCACAGTGTGAATATTTACACCACAGAAACTGGCAAATGCTACAAATCCAGGCACATCACTGCCCCTTAAGATCCAGACAAATCCCTCTAGGTATTTGCACATCCTCGTGGTTACTTTAGGTTCAGGCACCTGAAGTATTTTTTACCGAATTATCTCAGTTTGGAGATCTTCATCTCTCTTGTTCATGTTGTTCCTGTCACACATCACATCATGGGGCCTAGTCCTCTTCCTTAATTGTTAGCGGTTGCCACCTTCCCTCTATGAATTTTTGGTAAGTCTGCTCTTTTCTGAATGACTACCCACTTTTTGAAGTTGTGCCATGTAGCTTTTTGTGCTGCCTTCCCTGTCCTCGGCTGCTGCTCAGGTGCCAACCTCCCATCCCCAGGCTGGTGCTGGCGTCCTGGGGACATGCACTGTCCTTTGTACAGCTGTTTGTTCATCTCACAAAGTGCACAGGACATTGTAGGTGCTGAGTAAATACTGGAATGATTGAGGAAATAAATATGTAGAAATTCCTTCTGTAGGTAAATTTTGGGGTTATTCACGTAAACAAATATTGCTTGAATAATTAGCATTTTCTTAGCCTATTGGGTATTCTTTATCTTCATGTGGAAGTAGGTCCAGTTTTTGTGTAAGCCAGAAGCTTATATACATTTTGGGAACCCTCTTTAAGAAAAACAAAATATAAAGTTGGTATAAAAGTGAATTTTCATTTGTAATGATAAATCAAAATAAGTTAAAAATTTAAAAATACCACAAACATCACAGAATCTAAGTAGCCTGAGTTTTAATGTCTGACATACTTCTAGAATAGCTTTTCTCTACCTTTTGTTAGCTAATACTCTTTGAATGCTTCTCCATATGGCAACCATTTTGTAATGTTTTCTATAGAGAGAATACAAATATAATTCCTTCTTTTCTCTTTGATCAATAAATTGATCAACACTTGCTTTTTATTATTCATAGTCTCAAAACGTATCATTTAGCTTAATGACTTGGTGTAATATGCACGTTTTTAAGAGATGTCTCCTTTGGGAGACCTCTATTAATTTTCTTTCATATGTGAGCTGTAAGATTTAGGACATTTTGAGTTTTCTAGTGCAGGGATTCATACTGTGGTTGACAACAGTAGTTTGCAGTTGTCTGCATTGTGGAGTAGTGCTATGAGTTTTATGATATCCTTGCCAATTTCAGTACTTCCTACCAAGCCTCTGAGGACTTAGCAGAAGCCTGTATGGAGGTGAGGAGGTGAGGGAAGAGGCATGGCTCAGCCACGGCATGGCACTGGCGGATAGAGCTGCTGTGCAGCTGGGGTTAGGGTGGCACGTTGGAGCCAGATGATTGGGTGGGAGATAGACTGAAATGCTGGCAGGTGGCTGAGGATAGACGATCAAGCCCTAGAGTTGTTGCTGGATCACTAAACATTTGCAAGGTAAATGAAGTGTGGTGTTAGGATCACTGGCAATAGGTCAGACAACCCTGGTTTGTCTCCCTCCTTGTTGCGTCTTCGTGGTGCTTCTGACTAACCTGTGAATTGTGCTTGTTAGTACATGCAGGTGGCTGTGGCCCACATCCACACACCTCATTCTACCTGTACCCCGTGAATGCCTGACTCAGCCCTCCTTTAGCCCACTCTCCACCGTGACTATGGCCCACATCCATACACCTCACTCTACCTGTACCCCATGAACGCCTGACTCAGCCCTCCCTTAGCCCACTCTCCACCGTGGCTCAGCACCCATGCCATCTGGCAGAAAAGGAAGAGGGGTGGAGGGACATTAGAGTGGAAACAGACAGCAGCCTTGGTCGGTGCTGTTAAAAGTCTCTCTTCTGCAGGGTTTCCCGAGCAGAAGGGGCCTGTGTGTGCATGGGGCCCCGGATGTAGCTTCATTTGCTTCACAACACATCCACCTCTGCCATGGTTAACAGTTTGAAGACATAGTACAGGGCATCGATCCCTTCTTCTCACCTGGGCTTGCCTTTGTGTTGTTCCTTTCAGGAGAGTGGGCAAACGACCAGAGGCACGGCCACGGTGTATACTACTACGTCAATAATGACACCTACACTGGAGAGTGGTTTACTCACCAAAGGTTCGGTTTCTATCTTGAGTCTTATGGGATTTGCTTATGTAGTGAGAACATGATGTCTGCAGATTGTTTACACTTATTAAGGAACAGAATCATAACAAAAGCCCAGTTACCAACTCTGCCAGGCAGGTCCAATCTTCCTATGGCTTTGAGGCAAGGATGCCTTTCTGTGCAGGTGTAGACTCAAGTAACTGATATCTGCACCTCAGCTGGGGCTGAGCACATGAGTCTTTCACTCAAGAGCCCTAGGGGAACCTGAACCAGAAGAGCCACTGGGGAACCTGAGCCGCAGCTCCCACTAGCTCTGCCTCTTCCCTGGGGAAAGCGGCCGACACACAGAGGCTTGCCTCTGTCCAGCCGGCCTGTCCTCTGTGCCTCTGGCAATGTCCTGTGCTTGGGGCACACTGAGCAGGGGGCACCTTCTGACTAGACACAGATACAGAAGCTACATCGCTCTTGAGCCTGCATCAGCCTGGGCCCCCCTCAATGTCAATGTCTGTGTTTTAAACCTGGGAGATTTTTCACTGTGCTGGAACAAAATACCATGTTCCCCTTGTCTTAACCAGGCACGGGCAAGGCACCTATTTATACGCGGAGACGGGCAGTAAGTATGTTGGCACCTGGGTGAACGGACAGCAGGAGGGCGCGGCCGAGCTCATTCACCTGAACCACAGGTACCAGGGCAAGTTCTTGAACAAAAATGTAAGTCCATGGGAAGTGACATTTGCCAAAAAAGTGCAAAATAACCCCCTCTGGCAGCCTGTGCAAATGTGTGATCGGAGAATACTAAAAACTCAGAGAAAACTGAGTCCAGCCTATTCAAATGTGGGGAACAAGACAGCTGTGCCATTCTCTGAGCCTCTGGTACCCACAGAGGACAGAACTGGGGGGAGGGAGGGTTTGGCCCATTTCTCTGGGTCTCAGTACAAACTCCCACCGTCTTTCAGCGGGGACCTGTTGCATTGTTATAGAACACGTGGGGGCATCGGAACCTCTTGTGTGTATTCCTTCTCATCGGTAAATCAGATACCAAATATCTATTTCCTGCAATTGAGCACGGAGGGGTTTGTGTTTTGTTTCTCTGGAAGGGGTGGTGCGCCATCCCTGGGGAGGAAGACCCCCAGCTCCCTCCTCGTGCTGCAGGCCAGCCTGTATGCTCCTAGTCGTGGTGGGAATTGAGGCTGCCGAGGGCCTGGCCCTGGGTCTGGAGGCTTGCCAGCTTCCAGCACCCACGGTGGGCCGTTTCTGCTCGGAAGACTTGGTGGTTCCTCTTGCCCTTCTTGTACAGAGAAACCTTGAATAATTCAGAAGCTAATACTCAGGCCGTTGTGGCAGCTCTGATCAGGGGTTGAGCAGAAACTTTCCCTGAAGAGAGAATTTGCGAGCAAATTGGTGGTGTTAGAAGTTGACAGAGGGAATGTTTAGCTGATTTAATGAAGTCTCTTCAGACTCTTAGAACCCAGTTTTCATTTATATATGATTCATGCCCTAACCACAGATTTTACTTTTAGTCTTCATTAAAACAGCACATTCCCCTCAAACCCACACATTGTTTATATAATTCCCAGCAAATTTCTGTGGGTCTTTTTGGAGGAGATGGGAAGGTGGTTGCAGAGGAAGGGAATTTGATGAAAATGAATCTGGAAGAATCAATCAGCTTGTCCAGCCTAAACCAGTCTGAAAAACCAGGGTTAAAATGGAGGCTTTGCTTTGCTAGTTAGTAAAAAACTTTAAATTATACAAATAATACACAAGTACATTTCAATTGTAAAGCATTTAAACACGAGGATCCTGCCCCACTGCCCTGGGCCCAATCCTTCCGTGCTATTTCTGTGTGTCATGTAAGTACATTCTAATACAGTCATCTGACACAGAATTATTGTTTGGGGGTTTTAATTACATAATCAGGATCATGCTGCATCGGGATACAAAAATATACATAAAGATACATCTTTGTCATTTTGCACATTTGAGACTATTATGTAGGTTAGATAATGGAATTGTGAAACCTTTGAGGATTGGCATTTAAAATCACAATCGGTAGTGCCCGTTTTCCTAAAAACTGGTGTCAGTTAATACTCTTGCCAATAGAATATGAGTCTCTTTGGCATATATTCTCATCAATATTGGATATTCTCAGTCTTTAATGTTGTTTTTGTTTTTTTTTCCAATCTTATGCGTAAAAAATGTCATCTCATTGTTAAATTTGTACTTCCCCGATTACTAGTGAGTCAAACATCTTGTCACCCATTTATTGCTGGTTTGTGTGTCTTCCTCAGAAAATTCCCTGCACATGTCCTTGTGGACAAGTTATCAGTACTACAAAGCTTCAATAATTAAAACAGTGTGATACCACGATGCACACACACACACACACACACACACACACACACCGATGAAGCAAATTAGAAAGTCTAGAGACAGGTTCCAGTACATAAAATAATTTCACACACAATAAGGATGTCAAATTAATAAAGGGATGATGGGAGGAGTCAAGACATAGTGCTAGGAACTCTTGATAATTATTTGGGAGGAAAATAATAGTTTTGCCTTCACACAGATGAAGATACTTTCCAGAAGAAGTAAAGACCTAAGTGTACCCTAGGAAATATAGAAAAAAAAGTTGATGAATATTAACGTTGAAATGAGGAAAGAGAACTTTCTAAACAGAAATAGAAAGGAAAAACCAGTAAGTTTAGCTTCATAAAAATAACTTCTTTTTTTTTTTTTTTTTTTTTTTTTTTTTTGAGACGGAGTCTCGCTCTGTCGCCCGGGCTGGAGTGCAGTGGCCGGATCTCAGCTCACTGCAAGCTCCGCCTCCGGGGTTTACGCCATTCTCCTGCCTCAGCCTCCCGAGTAGCTGGGACTACAGGCGCCCGCCATCTCGCCCGGCTAGTTTTTTGTATTTTTTAGTAGAGACGGGGTTTCACCGTGTTCGCCAGGATGGTCTCGATCTCCTGACCTCGTGATCCACCCATCTCGGCCTCCCAAAGTGCTGGGATTACAGGCTTGAGCCACCGCGCCCGGCCAAAATAACTTCTTATAGATTAGAAAATGCTGTAAAGAAAATCTGAGAGATGACTGTCAAATGGAAGAGAATATTTGCAACATTTAATATATAAAGTGTTTTATCAATCAATGTGATTTAAATGGCTGAAAGTCTTGAAAAAATGCAGGCTTACTAACACTGAAATGAAATGAATTAAAATTGTGAGACCCCATTGTTTTATATAAAAAAACATGTAAAAATAGAAAATTTTTACACTCCTAAAATCAAGAGTTTGAGGATCTGGGACTCTTAAGTGCAGTTGTGGGAATGAAGTGATCAGAGCCTCATCTAATCAAAATACATGTATGCTTTTGTCCAGAAATTCTGAGAATTTAAGAACGGTATCAAAAGCGTACATAAAGTTGTAACTCAGAGTATGTTTACCGGAGCGTTCTTTGTAAAAAAAAAAAAAAAAAAAAAAAAAAAAAAATCAGTATCCCAAATACCAACAATGGTAACTGAATAAAATAGGTTACAATCCATAGATGAAATAAAATACCAGGTGGCAACTGGTGTTAGGAAAGAATATTTGTAAATATGAGAAGTAGTTCATGCCCTATTTCTCAGTAAAAATAGAGTGTGAGTTAGTATGTACAATTATGATCAGATTTTTATTTAACAATGTACACTAGAAGCAAAGTTACAAAGAATGCATCAACATATTAGTAGTAGTTCCATCTCTAGCTAGTTTGCCTGTGGATGCTGACTCACTGAGGTTTTCTGAAAATGAATACAGCACTTTTATAAAAAAGTAAAATGTGGTTAAAGTTTTCAAAAGTAAATAAAACAGGGCACATACTTCCCAATTCCATTAGCCATGCGTTCATAAAAGCATTCTTTAATCTATGTTAGACTTTACCCAATTTTGTGATTTGAGGTGGGTATTGTGGTGGTGACATTTTTATTTTGTATTTTCTGCTGAGTGTTGACATTTAAGAATAGTTTCTCTTTGCTCGCAGCCTGTTGGCCCTGGAAAGTATATATTTGATGTTGGGTGTGAACAACATGGTGAATATCGTTTAACAGATATGGTAAGTTGCAAAGCATGTATGGGGTTTTTACATTAACAGGCAAGTAGCTGCTCAAAACTATTGATCCTACAAGGTTGGAGGTGATTTGCCTAAAAGTTCTGCCAACTCTTAGGAACTTTCCCATTTTCATTTTCCTTGGTTGCATGTGTTAGTACAGAACTAAATTGCCAGAAGCAAACAATATCATTTCCCAGTTATTGCAGAACTCTAGACTTTGTTGATAGATACCGTTTTTGTCAATAGAAACTAATCCTGGCTGGGCACAATGGCTCACGCCTGTAATCCCAGCACTTTGGGAGGCCGAAGTGGGTGGATTGCTTGAGGTCAGGAGTTCGAGACCAGACTGGCCAACATGATGAAACCCTGTCTCCACTAAAAATACAAAAATTAGCTGGGCATAGTGGTGGACGCCTGTAATCCCAGCTACTCAGGAAGCTGAGGCAGGAGAATCGCTTGAACCTGGGTGGCGGAGTTTGCAGTGAGTCAAGATCACACCACTGCATTCCAGCCTGGGTGACAGAGTGAGACTCTGTCTCAAAAACAAACAACAAACAACAAATAAACTAACCCTGAGTGGGAGGGTTCTAAATAGCATTAGGTCCCAGAAGTGACAACTGAATCTGTAACTGGTGTTGCCACAGTTTATCCAATGGCTGTTAGCTTGTCCAGTGTGTGGCATGCTCCTCTGAACGTGCCATTGGTAAGTCTTTCTCTCTTTTTTTCCTTTCCAATATCTAACATTAATATTAACACTACATTGGCATTGCCTGGTTGATAGTAAAGCTAGTCAGCTAATATTGCCATTATAAGGCATCAAGATATGTGTATGTGTGTTGAGGTGGGAATATCTGTGTTCCTGTTCCTCTCATTATTAATGTCTGACCAATCCCTGTAGATAATTAGAAATTCAGTAACATTTCCTGACCCTGGTGCTGGTTTTGATCCTTTTGACTTATTTCTTTAGCTGAGGTCATTCTCATGGTAAGAAGTTTTGAGTTTTAAGGAGGAGCGTGAACCTGGCAGGCACACGCGTGGAATCATGCTTTTGTTTGCTTTTTGGTCTCTGAAGTTTTCGAGGCGTCCCTTCCTAGTGAGTTAAGAATATATTATTGTACACAAAGTCTCCCATATCTGCATACTTCCTTTCTGAAGAAAGCTGGGGAACGGATTATTGGGGCCCACCATCACATCAGTGCCCTTTCAACCTGGGTTAGTCCTTTTTGTGCTGCTATAAAGGAATTCCTGAAGCTAGGTAGATTATAAAGAGGAGAGATTTATTTGGTTTATGGTCCTGCAGGCCGTACAAGAAGCATGGCGCCAGCAACCGCCTGGCCTCTGGGGAGGTCTCAGGAAGCTCCCGCTCATGATGGAAGGTGAAGGGGAGCTGGCACCACAGCTCAAAAGAGGAAGAAAAGAGAGGGGAGGAGGTGCTGGGAATTTTTTTTTTTTTTTTTTTTTAACAACCAGTTCTCGTGTGAACTAATAGAGCAAGAACTCACTCATCACCACAGGGAGGGCACCAAACCATTCATGAGGGATCCGCCCCCTTGACTCAAGCACCTCCCACCAGGCCCCACCTCCAACCCTGGGGGTCACATTTCAACATGGGAATTGAAGGGGACAGACACCCAAACTGCCGCAACCTGAGCCGAGTCATCTCGTTTTGTTTTCTCATTGCTGTGTCCCTCTTCAACCCCTTGGCATCACCCAGAGGCCCTGCTTTAAACCGACTCCTCGTCACCTTGGGGTTGGCTGTGAGGCTGGGGAAGGCCCCCCTTGGTCACAGGAGGTAGACGTCACACTGCGGGGAACTTGGAAGGCTGCGGGAGATCCTGTGCACGAGGGTCTGTCCTGCACCTGCTCCGTGCCGCCCACTGCTGTCTCTACCTAGTGCTCCATCCTTTCACCCCAAGGGCCCTGGCCTGGAATCCTAAGTCTAAACTCATCACCAGTTTTTCAATTCAGTGCTCTCCACAGTTTTTTTTTTTTTTTACATGGAGTTTCGCTCTTGTTGCCCAGGCTAGAGTGCAATGGCGCGATCTCGGCTCACCGCAAACTCCACCTCCCAGGTTCAAGCGATTCTCCTGCCTTGGCCCCCCACCCCCGCGCCAAGTAGCTGGGATTACAGGCATGTGCCACCACGCCCAGCTAATTTTGTATTTTTAGTAGAGACGGGGTTTCTCCATATTGGTCAGGCTGGTCTCAAACTGTCGACCTCAGATAATCCGCCTGCCTCAGCCTCCGAAAGTGGTGGGATTACAGGCGTGAGCCACCGTACCCAGCCCTCCAGACAGTTTTATAAACTTTTCTCGTTTTTCTTCCTAGAGTCTGTTAGATTCTAAAACCGAAGGGAGTCTTTGAACCTTTATCCCGTAACCTCCCATGATCGAGTGACTGTCCATGCTCGGTTGCTGCCTCCCGAGTGGCCGGAGCCTGGACATCCCCAGGGCACTCTCGGCCCTGACCTCAGCCACCCTCTTTTCCTGATTCCTGCTCCTGCGATGTTCTGCTTTCTGCACATCACTCTGGCCACGGTTATTTAGTTTCCCAAAACAGCCCGTGGTTGCTCACGGTCCGCCTTCTTGGCTGTGACCAGAATCCTGTGTGGCCTCACAGTGCCCTGTCTTCTTTGCTGCTTCTTCTCCTGCTTTGCTCCAGCTAAAAGGAACCACTGGCTAGGGGCAGGTCCCTAGCAAACCAGAAAATGAAATGGACAAAATGCTTGATTTTGTTGCTAAGTATGAGGCCCTACCTCCTCCGAGCATGGATTCTGCATGCACCGCAGGGTGCTCTGGTCTGGGTGGACGGCAGCTTCCTATAAGTCATCTGCATCTTACAAAACATAGAGGAATTTGACATACTGTCCTCCCCCGAGGTTCCACTCCATTTACGTGTGTGTGTGTGTAACCTCTTACACACAGAGTCAGAAGCTTAAGAAAGACAGTCGGCTTTAGGATTCGATTGTGACAGGGATGTATTTAGTCTTTTGCTGGGATTTCCATGGGGTTGGACACCTCTCACCTGTTCCCTGAAGGAACCTATTGGTTAAATGGATATATTGTCAGCACTGGTAATAACTGTTTAGGTTTACCGGTGATTGAGAAAGTTTTTAAAATTGTGCAGTGATAAAAATAAAGCCCATCTTACTAAGTGCTTTGCAGCTTTAGACTCTACTGGAAAAAGTTCCTAGAAGTCAGTATTTCAGGACGATGAGAGGAAGGTAGAAAGAATATCAGTAACATCTAAGGGAGAATTACTGATATAAGCCCCAAGCCCTGTTGCTGTTTAGGAAAAGCCACCCATGAAATAATGTAGCAGCAACCCGAGGGCTTTGTCAAAGGCCACCCACTGCGCTGTGGGGATGGATTAGGATGGTGGTGGAACAGAAGAGCCTCCGTGTTCTCTTTCCCTGGTAAGGGGATGTATACCCTCTAGAGTAGGGGTTGCCAAGCTGCAGCCCATGGTTCACACCCTGTTTCTTTTTAGATTATGGTTTTATATGTACATTTATATTTCTCACCCTGGCTCTTTCGAGATCCGTTCTCAACCCTGAGATTATACCACGGATAGTCGGCAACTGGTCTGACTCCTGAGTGACATCCTAAAAAGGCTGAAACACAAGCCAAAACCTGTCTTTCAAAACCTGTCCTTCCTCCCTCACTTTTCATATCCAGACCAAGATGACACAAATGTTGGTAAATGTACATTTTTGCACTTAAAATAGGAAAGAGGAGAAGAGGAAGAGGAGGAAGAATTAATAACTGTTGTTCCAAAATGGAAAGCTACCAAAATCACGGAATTGGCCTTGTGGACACCAGCCCTCCCCAAGGAGCCGACCTCTACGGACGGACCTGGCCAAGAGGGTCCAGGAGCTGAGAGTGTGGGGCGCCCCTGGGCTGTGGGGTGGAGGGTGTGGGGCACCTTTGGGCTGTGGGACAGAGGGTGTGGGGCACCCCTGAGCTGTGGGATGGAGGGTGTGAGGTGCCTGTAGGCTGTGGGAGTTGTGGACATCCTGTTTTCAGGCCAGCTGTAGTTGGACTCTCTGAAAATCAGATGCTGGGTCAGTTGAGTGTGCGGGATGTTATTAGGGAGAGCCTTTGGGATTGGAGGACACTCCCAGGGAGCGGAGGGGAGAGGAAAGAAACAGGGTTGATTGGACAGAGGCAGAGGCGTGGCCTCCACAACCTTGCTTCATTCCATGGGGAGCACTGTGGCGTCCCGGGGACCTTTATCCCCTCACCTAGGTCAGTGAGTGAATGTGGGTATGACCCCAGGCTGGCACTGACAGCAGCTGGGGGGACAGTCCTTCCTTGAAGAAGGGTCCGCATGGTGCCTCCATGTCCAACCCAGTGGTCTTCCTGGAAGTCCTTAGCGTGCTGGGGAAAGTTGAAGGTGGCTACGCTGGGTGAGATCCCTTCCATGACAAGCGGAGGAAAGCCAAGTCCGATTGGCTCCGTGAAAGAACGCTCATGCTGCTAAGAATGTCTTGGCTCACGTGACTGGGAAGCTCGGGGACAGCCCAGAGCATGGCCGGGCAGCCTCTGCCCTCTGTCCCAGCTCTCCTCTGTGCTGGCTCCTCTGGCTGGCACTCTCAGGAACCCCAGGGGACTTCTCTTTCTCAATAGTCTCATCAACACCCTCAGGAATGAAAGTTATCAGACCACCTGCTCCCATCCCTGAGCCACTGACTGCAGTGGGGCCTGGGTTGCTCCCCGGGCCAAGCCTGGGCTGGGCTGGGTGGATGTTGAGATGGGGAACACAAGGTGCTGCCGGTGGGAGGGGGAGGGTGGGGGCACGGCAGCCTCGGGGACAGCTGCCCTGCACAGGTCTGCAGGCTCCATTGTTCCCAGGAACTCAGGCTTCTGACCTGTGTTTTATCTCAGGTACAGGAGAACCTGGGGAGGAGGCCCAGGCTCTGCTGGAGGGCTTTGAGGGTGAGACGGACATGAGGCCTGGAGATGACGATGCAGACGTCGTCCGGGAGGAGAGCCGGGAGTATGACCAGGAGGAGTTCCGCTATGACGTGGACGAGGGTGAGGTCCCTGCGCAGGGAAGTGGGGCGAGGGCCTGCCCACAGGGGTCATGAACAGTGGGATTCCCCTTCCCTCCACCAAGGTCTGCCTTCAGCTGGGCTCCAAGGACTTGGGGAAGACTTAGGGGGCCCCCTGTGAGCCCTCACTGGAGCCATCGCAAAATATTACTCCCTTGCACCCTCCTGCAAGCTAGGCTGCAGTGGGAATGGCCTGGGTGTGCAGCGGTGCCCATGCTCTTTATCACAGGAGGACCGCCCCCAGGCCAGAGAGCCCTGTCAGACATGCAAAGCCTGGCATTCTTTTCTTGCGTGATTTTTTTCTTTTTTCTTTTTTTTGAGACAGAGTCTCGCTCTGTCACCCAGGCTGGAGTACAGTGGTGCGATCTTGGCTCACTGCAACCTCCACCTCCCTGGTTCAAGCAATTCCCCTGCCTCAGCCTCCCAAGTAGCTGGGATTACAGGTGCATGCCACCATGCCCGGCCAATTTCTTTGTATTTTTAGTAGAGACGGGGTTTCACCGTGTTGGATAGACTGATCAAACTCCTGACCTCATGCAGTACACCCACCTCGGCCTCCCAAAGTGCTGGGATTTGCATGATTTTTAGCAGGGCTGACTCACCGGAGTGTGGTTTAAGATGAGTGGTGTTGGGAACTAGCTCTTTTTAAATGGGTTTGGATATAAGATTAATCTAGAAACTTCTGCCTCTGCCACCTCATAGGGCAGGGATCTGACCTCAGTTCTGACTGACTGAAGCTTCGGGTTCCTGGAATCTTTAAAAATCTTTCCCCAAGTGCTTGTGGGCACTTGCAGAAAGCCCGGAGAGAGGACTCTCTTCCCTTAACGCACTTTTCACATCTGACTGAAAGAGGGCATCATGGTTGTGAGGGAAAGGGCCGTCTGGGAACAGCCTGGGCATGGTGGCCTCGGGCACAGGGTCTGCAGTCCCATTCCACTTTGTCTCTGTTGTAAATTGAGAATATACTTCCCATTCCTTTGAAAATAATACCTGAAATAATGAAATCACATAAAGCGTTTTCTCTTAGATGCTTGAAGCACGCATAGACTTTTGCGATCGGTAATTGCCCTGAGCGCTGTAGCGACGCACTCAGTGAGGCGGTGCTGAGGCGCAACGTGGGGTCAGGTGGAAACCTGGCTTTGCCAGTGAGCATGGTCTCTGCTTCTCTGACTTGCACAGGGTGGACAGAGTGAGCCCCGGTGGGTAGGGGGTCCACAGGATTCTGTCAGGGCTGCGTGGCTAGAGTATGCACGGTGTCAGAGCATCATTCAGCTGTGCCCACAGATGTCAGTCCTGAGCCACGTGGAGCACAGCTGGAGGGGGAGACACTGGGTTTGATAGGCAGTGTGGAAGTGAGGGGCTGGGCTCTCACCCTTCAATACCTAATGGGAAGCTGGAATAAAGGAATCAGTGAGTTCCCTGCAGTGACAGGGACGTGTTACCATCTACGCAGGAGAGGTAATGACTCACCTGGGGCAGGACCAGGATACTCTGGGTTAGCTGGGAGGGAGGTGGCAAGGAATGGGTGAAACCAGGAAGGAAATTCCAGGCAGAGAGCAGAGTCTGACAGCAGAGGAGTGGGAGGTAGGGAGGTGGCCCCTTTCCCTTGGAACCGGATAGCCTTTGAACCTGATGCTGAGCCCAGTGGACGGGACCTCTGGGGGCTGTAGGGATTGCCTGTATCAGGCTTGCTTTCTGAGCTTCTCTGGGGCAATGAGGATTGGTACCCTGGAGCCAGGCAAGGCAGGAGGCCCCAGAAACTTTGGTGGAGGAGATCATGGGGGGCCTGGAGCAGGAGGAATCCTGAAAACCAGACTGGGAGAGGTGGGACCCAGTGGATGATGCCCAGTACCAGCGGGCGTCTGAGACTGTGGGTTCATGCACCAGCCTTGGACAGAGGGAACACCCCCTTAACTCAGTGGTTTTGGGGGCTCCAGGGGACATTTGCAATGTCTGGAGACTTGGGAGGATGGTGAGGGAGATGCTGCTGGCATCTTCGTGGGTGGAGGCCAGGGACGGTGCTGAATACCCTTTAGGGCCCAGGACAGCCCCCAGCAAAGGGTCACCCAGGCCACAGTGTCAGGAGGGCCCTAAGTGAAAAGGGAGTAATACAAAATAGGCTTAGTTGGCAGAACATTTATCAAAATAATCCAAGTTCAACATGTATTCATCATGAATCCCACATTACATTGGAGACCTACCCTACTAATTTCTTCTTTAATATACCCAACAGTGAAAGTTATAGAGTTTAATTAATAATAAAAAATAACTCCACCTTTCACAAAACACTTAAATGTAGCATCTTATAGGAAGGTGGCAAATTTCTGCTTTTTTTTTTTTTTTTGAGATGGTGTCTTGCTCTGTCGCCCAGGCTGGAGTGCAATGGTGCGATCTCAGCTCACTGAAACTTCTGCCACCAGGTTCAAGTGATTCTCTTGCCTCAGCCTCCCAAGTAGCTGGGTTTACAGGCATGAGCCACCACGCCCAGCTAATTTTTGTATTTTTAGTAGAGACAGGGTTTCACCATGTTGGCCGAGCTGGTCTTGAACTCCTGACCTCAAGTGATCCGCCTATCTTGGCCTCCCAAAGTGCTGGGATTACAGGCGTGAGCCGCTGTGCCCAGCCTGCTTTTCTTTTAATTAACAGCCAAGCAATTACATGTTTTATCCACAAAGCTGGCTGTTTTGGACAGGTGTGCAGGCGTAAGAGGATTACTGATGTTACTGAGGATAGTCTTGTCTTAGCATTTACTTTGAGTATATATTTTACTTATTTTATTTCTAGTACGAAAAGAAAAAACTGTTGAAATGCATATGAGATAAAATTTAACATTCCATTTTTGACTGATAAATGCTTAATAGTTATAATAATTTTTTTTGGCAAAAGATCTGTTAGTGAATAAAGACTTTAAAAAATAGAACAAAGTAAATATGTGATATACTCATGTTTCTCTTTTCTTTTCAGGAAACATTAATTCTGAAGAAGAAGAAACTAGACAGTTGGACCTCCAGGACTAAGATGAAGTGAGCCGAGAGGAGACTGTGTCATAAGAATGCTTCTGTTATTAGCCGGGCGCGGTGCTGTGTACATGTAGTCCCAGCATTTCGGGAGGCTGAGGCAGGAGGATCGCTTGAGTCTGGAAAGTTGCAGTTGCCGTGAGCCGAGACCCTCGCCACTGCACTCCAGCCCGGGTGACAGAGCGAGACCCTGTCTCAAAAAATGAACAAAAACAAAATGCTTCTGTCAGTTAACAATCTTTATTAGAGGATTTTTAGTCTCTCTTTCTCAGCTGTGTGTTAAGTTGGTTTACAATAGCAAATAAACCTCTTTATTATCCTTTCTTTCTGAAATAGCCTCTGCTTCAAGTTTTGTAAACTGAAGGTTACCAGGTGGTTTTGCCACGGCTTCTCAGTGGTGTCTTCTCCTTGGATGCAGAAAACTGTGGCTCTGCGGGAGACGGTGAATGGAAGTCTGGCTTCTGGCTGAGCTGGGAGAGTAATTCTGTACCCAAACCTCTCTCTCAGATTTCCCACAAGGGAGGTAGGAAGCACTTAGAACACGAGGATTGCCATATGCAATGCTCCTCAAATGCAGCGTGATGCGTACACGGCTGGCTCGGGTAGGAGATAGCCCGCTGCCCTACAGGGCTTCCTCCCACTCCTTCCCCTCTCCGTCTGCAGCCCAGGCCACTGTGGGGTCCTGCAGGTGGCTGGGGAGAAGGGCCGCCCGCAGGCCAGGCTTTGGCCTGTTTTGCACACGCTTCGGTTTCTTAGTGTGCTGGAGGCTGCCACCTGTACCTCGTTCACATTTCTGGAGGACTGTCTCAGACTCGGCCTCTCCTTTCTCTCCCCAGCGCCAGGCTGCCCCCTTCTTCCTGGGCAGGTAAGCAAGCACCTCCCAGGGGAGCCCGACTCCCCATCTTGCATGGCTCTGCTTCACGCACCCTCCCCTCCCCTGAGTTACCCAGAGGGCAAGTGTCGTCAGTTCACCCCAAAATGTCCTTTCGAGTTGGTTTAACAAATGTCAAGGACATTTTCAGTTCATCCGTGACATCTTCAGTTCACCCTGAAACAGCTCACCCCAGACACTATCAGTTTACCCCAAAATGTCCTTTAGAGACATAATCTAGGGGCTATGTCTCTAAACAGGGGGCATGTGGAGACAAAAATGGCTCCTTCTTGGATGCTAACCCACCATGTTGACGTCTGCTCGGCCCCAGTCCCATGAACACCTCCTGGTTTCCGCTTTATCTTCTGTCTCTAGTGTAAGAACGTGTCAATCCTGACGTTACCGCACAAATTAGAGGCCATAGTGCACATGGCATTCTTGCTGTCCTGAAGGTTGCCTTTGTCTTGCTGGAGCGTGTATGCTCTTTCCCTGTGGTATATAAGCCCCGGGTCTGGGGAGTAACAGCGCAGAGAGTCATCTGTCCTGTGGCTGCCCAGGGTTACGCTTCCACGTGTGACTTCCCCAATACATCAACCCACACTGACAAGCTGGATTTGTCTGCCTTCTCCTTTGGTTTCTTGGCTCCTTTGGCATTTGGGGACTACTTTGCATACATGGCCCTTTCATGGAACAGGGCCTCCTTAAGACAAAGCACACAAGCCCGGTGTGGTGGCATGAGCCTGTAGTCCCAGCTACACGAGAAGCTGCAGCTGGAGGACTGTTTGAGCCCAGGAGTTTGAGTCTAGCCTGGGCAAAATAGTGATACCCATCTCTAAAGAAATAAATTTTTTTTTTTTTTAGATGGAGTTTTACTCTTGTTGCCCAGGCTGGAGTGTAATGATGTGATCTTGGCTCACTACAACCTGTCCCAGGTTCAAATGTTGCTCCTGCCTTAGCCTCCCGAGTAGCTGGGATTACAGGCGCCAGCCACCACACCTGGCTAATTTTTGTATTTTTAGTAGAGACGGGGTTTCTCCATGTTGGCCAGGCTGGTCTCGAACTCCTGACCTCAGGTGATCCGCCCACCTCAACCTCCCAAAGTGTTGGGATTACAGGCGTGAGCCACCATGCCCGGCTTAATGAAATACATTTAAAAAAAAATCTAAAAAAGAAAGAGCATACAGCATTATGAATATAAAATTAGGTTAAAACAAATGTTTACTTAGAATAGGAAAATAAATTATAATAAAATTACAAATGAAAAGTGGATAAGCAGCACAAAATCTAGAAAACTATTAGAATATTGTTATTAATTCACTGCTTAATACAACTCTGTAATACGTCTTTTCCTGCATTTTTTTTTCCCAGCATACCCTTTGATTACCTCTTTTTACGACAATTTTGTAATATTTTGTATAGGGATATTAGCAAGATAATTACACTGTTTCTTTAGGGTGGTTTTTTCATTACTGATAATTGAGGGGCATAAAACATTCATCTTCACATACAAACATAACACCATGCACAAAACTGCTACAGGATTGCGAATGACAAACAGGCATGCTGATAAATCCAATTGCAGGTGATTCTCATCCAAAATTAGATATGATAGGGGCAGGGCACTGTGGCTCACATCTGTAATCCCACCACTTTGGGAGGCTGAGGTGGGCGGATCACTTGAGGTTAGGAGTTCGAGACCAGCCTGGTCAACATGGTGAAACCTCGTCTCTACTAAAAGTACAAAAATTAGCCAGGAGTGGTGGTGGGTGCCTGTAATCCCAAATACTCAGGAGGCTGAGGCAGGAGACTCGCTTGAATCCGGGAGGTAGAGGTTGCAGTGATCTGAGATCGCGCCACTGCACTCTAGCCTGGGTGACAGGGCAAGACTCAATCTCAAAAAAATATATATACATATATATACACACACATATATATACACATATATACACATACATATATACGTATATATATACACACATATACATATATACATACATACATATATATACGTGTATATATACACACACACGTATATATATGACGATATGATATGATGGGCTGGTCATGGTGGTTTACTTCTGTAATCCTAGCACTTTGGAAAGCTGAGTGGAGGATTACTTGAGCACCAGGAGTTCAAGACCAGCTGGGCAGCATAACAAGACCCCATTGCTACAAAAAGTACAAAGATTAGCCTGGCTTCCCGGCTACTCAGGAGGCTGAGGCAGGATGATCACTTGAGCACAGGGGGTTGAGGCTGCGGTGAGCCGTGATCACACCACTGCACTCCAGCCTGAGCAATAGAGTTGAGACCCAGTCTCAAAAAAGAAAAAAAAAAAGTATATGATGTATCATCATGCCCCTGACAGGATATATTCTGGTTAGAAGCAGCCATCAGTGTACTGTTACAGTTTTCCACGTCGGATGATTGAAATAATCTCCATAGGCCAGCTTCTGACTCGGTGCACTTCGAACCTAGTTTCTTCTACACTCCCACATGCAATGTTGCTGGAGCTGGAGGACAGGGTCATCCTGGGATTTGACCTTTGATCCTGCACTTACATGTCTCCATTCTAGGTAACTAGCAAAATCGGTGTTAGAAGTATTTCTGGAAGTGATACTACTCCAGGACAGGTGGCAGCAACTGTACTACATATGAAAATTACTGCAAACCAGTGGCATATACAAATACTCTCCAGAACCCAGACACCCACATCTACCCTTGATTCGATTTAATCAGTGCCCCCTGAAACAGATTCGAAAGGTGCCTGTGGCCACTTTAATGCCCTTCCACCTGAGGGGACACATGTCTGATTGAAATTAAAGGTGAAAGTGGCAGAGGCACGATTATGGTTAAAATGCTTCACTTCTGCAAAACAGATGAAACACAGGACCGGGTGGACACCCTGTCTGGACCTTGGAAGGGGCCTGTGCCTGTGCGGAGTCTGAAGCTGGAGGCTGGCGGCTTCGTGGAAATCCCTGCACCCCGTTCTTTTCATTCGGTGCAGTCCCTTTCATGTTGCTGGCTTTGAAGGAACTGGGCGGGCTGCCTGGCAGAATATCTCACCTTCTGGGCTTATCTGGGCTCTCTTGTTCTTCAAGCTCTGGGCACTTCTTACTGCCAAAGAAGCTAGAGCTAAAGGTTTGGTGGATTCACGGTAATGTTCTTAGCTGGAATTCACATTTGTGGTGCTACAGACTTCCTCCTTCATTACAGCCTAAGGCATAGCCCATCTGTTTGATCCACTGTTAGCAGTTAACCCCAGATAATGATCAGGGCCTGATAATTTTGGGGTCATGATTCAGCCCACGACAAGTATGGTTTGCGAGATGGTGTTTTTCCAACTCCACTGTTCCTTCTGAATTTATTAGGCTGTAAATCATGGATTTCTTTGGTTCCCATGAAATGCAGCTCCTCCTAGAAAAACAGAATAAAACCTTTCATTCTTTCCCTTGAATGACCAATTTTATAAGCGAGGTGTTAGTTTAGCAGATGCTTCAAAGCTGACAAGTCCCTTTGTTCTAGATCTTTTTTGTATAGTCACCATGGACCCATGGATGTTCACTGAGTCAAGGCGTTTCAATCCACTCCAATCACTTTCCTTTATGACACACAGACAGACACAACTTTGGCCAGTGGTAGCTTCTTCATGCCACTGTTTTGTCCTGTTGACAAGACTCCATTGGTTCTTGAGAACTTCAGTACTTTTTAGTGTGTTTGATGTTTTGTAATTTATTTTTGTATAATTTTGAACTTAAAGAAAACTTGCAAGAGTAGAGAATGAAACTCCTCTATACTTCTTAACCAGACTCAGCAATTATTTGCATCTTGCTCCATTTGCTTTATCATCTTGCTGAGAGACAGACAGAATAGCATGTAGAGAACATATAAATACACAGTAGACCTACACCATTTCTTCACAACCTTTTGAGTATGATATGCCTATTTCAGTATCTATTTTGTAAAAACAAGGATATTCTCATATAACTATAGTATAATTGTCAAATTAAGAAATTTCACATTGATATAATTTTTGTAATCCATATTGCATATTCACATTGTATCAGTTGCCCCCATCGTGTCCTTTTTAGCTAATATGAATGGCATTGGGCATTCATTCATGTACTTATTGGATATTTGTATATCATCCTTTGGGAAATGCCTGTTCAAATATGTTTCAAGTTTGTATTGAGCTGTCTTGTTCTTTGAATTATAGAAATCCTCTACATTTTCTGTCCTTTGTCAGAAGCAAGGTTATGCTTAATCTGTGGCTCAAGAACAAATGGTTTCTGTTTTCTCAAGTTCGTCCTTGATGAGAAGTTTGAATTTTGTTTGTTTGTTTCAAGAAGACCTTGGTATTCCACTCTGAGTTTCAATTAGGACAGCTGGGAGCGGCGGAGAGTCATTGCTGGGGGAAGAGCTCAGGCCAGTGGCTGGAAGTCTAGTGCACTTGGTTTTTGCACTGGGAGTGCTCACTTTCCATTTGGCTGGAAGATGTGCAGATGAGGGCTTATGTCACCAAAGGCTGAAGTTCTGATGATCTAATTTGGGCAGAGTTTAGCCACAGGCTCCCCCTTGTGGCCTTTTCTGTCCTGGGTGCTCACTTGCGGTTTATCAGCTGCAGCTGCCATGAGCTAGTCCGCTGGCTCTGCAGACCAGAAAGGCTGCGGTTCTCTGTTTTCCTTTGGGCACTCCTCATGGCTATGATCACCACTGCCACAGCCTTCATGACAGAAGCTCTCCGCTGCCCTCCTTTCTTCCAAGTGTCAACTCCCTTCCAGAATTGGTTGCATCTTGTTCACTCTCCGCTGGCATCAGGCAATTGCTTTTTGTAATTTCTCCAGCGTGGACAGCTGCTGTCTGCAGAAAGTTGGCTCTGGCAGGAGCTGACTAGGTATGGAGCCTGCAGCACGTGACTCTGGGTAGAGAAAAGTTTCGATCACCAAATACCTTTATCATAAACTGAAATATTAAGATATTCATCTTGATCTCAAGATGTGCGTGATTCCTGTTTCAGATATCCTTACCACCTTGGGCTGTTCCTGGCCTTTGCCAGCTGTCTTGAGTCTCCTTGGCATCGGCATCCTCAGAGCACCCCCTCTGCCAGTGTAATCATCCGATGGGCTCTTCCTGTCCATTGCACAGACAAAATCAATTTACCGAGCCATGGCATTGCAGTAGAGAAAGGGTGTCACTGACACGAGGCTGGCCCACGCAGAAGAACTGGAGTTACTACTCAAATCATTCTCCCCGAAGGCTTAGACACTAGGGTTTTTATGGACAGTGTGGTGGGTCGGGGGCTAGGGAATGGGTGCTGCTTATTGGTTAGGGATGAAATCACAGGGGTGCAGAAAAGGGTCCTCTTGTGTTAAGTCCACATCTGGGTGGGGCCACAAGACCGGTTGAGTCATAAGTCCTGGATCCCCATGGGGTCAGTCTGGAAAAATTTTTAAAAACCCCAAAAAAACAAAAACATAGGTTCTACAATAGTGATGTTATTTATAGAAGTAATTGTGAAAATCCCCACATGGCCCCTGGAAAGAAGGGATTATAGAAACTATGCCTACATTTTAGCAGAATTCAGGTCCCTCCTATAATCCTATTCTTGTGGTCTTTCATTAGTCTTATAAGGTGGTTTTCAGTTCCCGAGCACGGATGAGGTTAATTTTAGGAAGGGACCATTATCATCCTTGCTTTCAAGTTAAACTATAAATTCTCCCCAAAGTTAGCTTGGCCTATGCCCAGGAATGACCAAGGATGACATGGTAGTCAGAAGCAAGATAGAGTCGACGATGTCAGACTTCTCTTACTGTCATAATATACTGCACAGGCAGTTTCACTGGAGCCTGTCTAGGGGATATCTAGCACCACCCTGCATCAATGCCTTCCTGAGAGGGGGTTTGGGATCTCCACCTTGGAGACACCCTTCAACTCCACCTGCTCTTCCCCCAGCAGGTGTGAGGGCTGGCCCTGACCCTGGATAACTTCTCTGTTCTCCTGTCCTGAGATCCCAGCCTCAGAAGACACTCTAGTTGGGTCTGCACACAGCATTTCGTGGTTGTGGTGGTGGTTTTGAATGGGCAAGTGGATAGTAGAGAAAGGGGAGGAACTGTGGTCAGGGCACCATTAATAGAGGGAGGCAGGGAAGGGACAGAAGATAGAAACGGGTGGAGAAAGAAAGGTGGAGGGTGAAGGGAGCTGCTGCTGCTATCTGAAATCATGGTGGAGCCATGGTTCAGGGTTAAGAATAGTTCTGGACAGAAATCTTGTTATAATTAAACATTAATCAGGCTGCACTTTGACCCACTTCCTTGTAAGGGCAAGTCCCATAGCATGAGATACCAACAATCTACACCCCACTGTTCCTATCTAGGAACTTCTCTGCTGTTAGAATCGTAAGGCTTCTGTTTAAGAGTTGCTTAAGCAGATCCTGAATTCCAGCAGAACAGCTGATGCCAACCGGTTTGAAGATCCCCACAACAGGAACCAAGTCAGGATGAGAACACCATTTTTTCCATCTCCCTGTCCACAGCTTCATTCCACACTCTCCAACCTATCAACAATCTCCACACTGCAGCCTATGCCAGAACCCTGAAAAACCCTAGCTCCACACTCCCTGGGGAGATGGAGTTGAGGTTTCCTGCCATCTTCTCTTCTGGTAGCCCCATGATTTAGCCTCTTTCTCCGCTGTAGCCCGGGGTCTTGGCATATTGATTTGCAGAGTGCATCAGGCAATGGACCCGTTACAGGTACAAGGGAATCACACTATGAGAATGCTTTTCTTTCTTTCTTTTTTTTTTTAGAGATGGGAGTCTCACTCTATTGCCCAGGCTGGAGTGCAGTGGTGCAATTACAGCCCACTATAGCCTCAACTTTTTAATTCAAGAGATCTTATTACCTTAGTCTCCCTAGTAGTTGGGACTATAGGTGAATACCACCAAGCCAGACTCATTATTTTTATAGAGACAGGGTCTTGCTATGTTACCCAGAGTGGTCTTAAACTCCTGGGCTCAAGCGATCCTCCTGCCTTGGCCTCCTAAAGTGCTGGATTACAGCCATGAGCCACCAAGCCCAGCTGAATACTTTTATTTCTAAACCTAAAGTAGCATGCAGCACTGGAATTCTGGAAGCCCTCAAGCAGGATTACGGACCCCAGGCCCTGCTGGAGTTGGTCAGGCACTGCTCTCCTAAGTCATTCTTCCTTAGTGACATGTGAGGGCCGCTGGCCCCAGTGTGGGGAGGGGACTATGCCCTGTGTTTGCTGCCTCTGTCCCTGTCCACTGCTGCTGCTTTGTGGTTTACAGAGACAAGCGTCATTGCAGGGCTCACGTCATCGCGCCTTCCCCATGTCCACCTTGCTGCCCTCCTGCCTCACATTCACACGTGGTGCCCTCGCCCAACCTGACCCCTACCTCCTGCCCCATATTCCACTTTTCCTCAGCCTCTTCCTCCCATTTCACCCCGCACAGAGGCCTTCCCTGCCTCTAGACTCTTTAAGGCCTCTCTGGTGTCCTCTTTCCTAGCTCTTTTGTTTTTCTTTATGCTGTTAAACCAGGTTTAGCCTCCTTACATATTTAAGTTCAGCCTACGGGTTTCTTTGTAAGTCGTGAACACTAACAAGCGGAGGTGTAAGAAGAGCATAGCCTACACCTGTGCCAATCACTGAGTTTCGGCCAAATGTAGCCAACTGTTCGCACTGCATTCAAATAAGGCAAATGCCGAGCTGTAACTAATCCAGCTGCATCCCTACCTCACTTCTGTTTTCTGCACGTCACTCTCCTTTCTCTGTCCATAAATAAGCTTCCACCACGTGGCTAGAATCTCTAAGCCTACCCTGGCTGCCTCATTCGCAAATCATTCATTGCTCAATGAAACTCTTTTAATTTGGCTGAAGTTTTTTTTTTTTTTTTTTCCAAAGCCATTTACCATAATTTGCAATTCATCCAGTCAATAACTATTTCTGGAAAGCTAAAGGTGTGCCAGGCACTGTGCCCGGGGCTGGGGTAGGCCAGGGATGCCCTCCAAGGATTCGTTATTCGGACCCTGTATTAGAAAGTTGGTAGAGAAGCAAAAGTGGTCAGACTGCCTTGAAAATATTTGCCACAAACGCACCATTTAAAGGCTGTACCCTCACTGAACACCCGCCCTGTTTAGCGTGAGCATCTCTCTGCCTCTGACCGTTGTGTCCACGCGCTTGGCAATCAATTTTTCTGATTGTCAAATTTTCCACAACTCAATACAAATATAACACCAATGGATGGCAAAAGGAAATTTTCAATCTTGCAAACGCTGTAAGGTTTCACGGAATTGATTGACGTTATGTTGGGGGAATTGCTCAAATTATACACAAAGCTACCGACAAAGGAGATTCTGGAAAAATGAGACTAAGTAACAATAGGGTATGAGACTGTCAACAACTAGTCCTTTGTTTCCTTACTTAGGGCATTAAAAGAAAAAACAAACAAACAGAAACAAACCAGCCCTGACAAAACAAGGAATTTAATTCAAAGCATGATGAAGAGCACTGGGGAAAATCAAAGGCCATACATATTTTGTAACAATGACTCTCTTGCTGAACACATGATGTATTACGTCAAACATGAAGTTAAAAATGTGGCGTTCTGCTCTCATAAAACATAGTCAGAAAAGGTATAAGAACTCCACTGCCACCGTTAATGTTGACTTAACTATGATTTTAAGAATTTGGGCATAGTTGCAATTTTGCCTAATTTACCTTTTTAAAATACAAGGTAAAATGGACCAATGTTCATAATTTTTAATTTAATTGATCAACATAGACTCTAAATCAAACCGTACTTCTATTTACTTTGTATTTTGGTTTAACAGGATGTGCTGTGCACGACTTTGTACTGTTTATCTCCTGATAAGGAGAATTTCCTGCTGTGTTAATTTGCATAATTACCTTTGTGCTGACTCTCCCCCTCACTGAAATGTGAGGTCTGTGAAGGCACCATCTTCTCAGTCAGGCTCCCAGCAGGAAACAGATGGCTTCTCACCATAGAAGAGTTCAAGGGCCCTCATGTTGGAAACCTGTGGTAAAGGTGGCATAACTGCCTTGAAGTCTGGTGCCTGGGACTTAGCCATGAGGCAGAATTCTTCTTAGCAGACCTGAGCTTTTTCCCACCTAAATATGTCAAGCAGCACTTAGTAGGCCTCTGCCTCATGTCTGGGGTGCCTGTGACCAAGGACCCATTGCCATAGACAAGTATGGGTCAAAACAACTGTTACCTGCCATCCCTTGCTCCTTGGGGCATTGAGACCTGCCCTGTCTCTGATGATTAAGAGCCACCCCTACTCTGGTGCTTAGAGTGGCACTGTCTCCAGCCCACAGAGGACGGTCCACAGAGCTGGTGAAGGACTCACCAACGCATTTCCTCTCTTCTTCTGGGCCCCTTGGGGAAGAGGCATATTAGGGAAGGTCTGAGTCAGTTGCAAATAGTAGGTGCCTTTCTATGTTTCTATTTCCTTGAGACTTTGAGCTCTGTTCTCTATAGTGTGCCAGGATTTCAAGCTTTTCGATCCCATTAACTTTGTCCAATTAGCCAACCTGGAGGATTATTAACCACTTTCTCAGGGTTTGAGCCAACATATTAAACGCTGAAACCCAGCCTAATCCAGGCTCACTCTCTTCCACGTGGGGCAGGCGCTGTCAGACTCCACCCCACGCTTGCTCCCAGGCTCTAGCTGCTACCTGCTAGAGTGGACCTGCAGCTCCATGTTGAGGCAATCTCCTCCCAGGGAGGTCTTGGGCCTCCTCACCCTGCCTCTGCTGTTCTCAACTGTTTTCTGGGACTGCAGGCAATGAGAGGTGTGGGGTGGGTCCTGGGGAACTGGTATCAGCTCAGGATGCAGCTTCCCCAGGTGCAGTCATTGCAAGACTTTTTAACAGAGGAATGTTGGGTTCCATGTGGGACGGGAGGTGAAAGGAGGAAAAGGGGGCAAAAGGGAGGGGAAGGGAAAAGAGGAGAGAAAGAGAAGGGAGAGCAAAGGGGTGCCACCTCTGTAGACAACAGGGGTTCAGGGGAATTGGCAGCTCCAAATTTCCAGCCTCTCTTTTCATCTCTGCCCAAATCTCTCCATTGTGTCTTTCCCCATGGACACCTTGTATTAATCTGTTTTTGTACTGCTATAAAGAACTACCTGAGACTGGGTAATTTATAAAGAAAAGAGGTTTAATTGGCTCAGGGGTCTGCAGGCTGTACAGGAAGCAAGGCATGGAGGCCTCAGGAAACTTACAATCAAGGCAGAAGGCAAAAGGGAAGCAGGCACGTCCTACATGACCAGGGCAGGAGGACGAGACAGAAGGAGGAGGTGCCACACACTTTTAAACCAGATCTCGTGAGAACTCTATCACGAGAAGAGCAAGGTGGAAATCCACCCCCAAGATCCAGTCGCCTCCCACCAGGCCCCACCTCCAATACTTGGGATTACAATTGAACGTGAGATTTGGGTGGGGCCATATCACACCCTTTCCTTGTAAGAGATCAGGCAGGGTTGAGCATTTAATTGGCACCTCAGTGCTGCCCCCTAACAATCAGGCCCATGCTTGTGCCTCAGCACAGGTGTCCTGGGACCAGAGAGATGAGGGATCCCTTCAAAGCTGCCCTGGAAGCCGCTGGATCTCTACACCTATTCTTAATTTTATGCTCATGGTTTTACATTTCTCTTTTTCCCTGGGCAGGTGCCCTAGGGGGCTGGCGACTGTGGCTCTATGATCTCTAGTTGCCATAGTGACCAAGCACCACATGAACCCCCACGCCTTGCCCACTGCCTGCACTTCCTCCTGAGCCGTCACTGAACATGCCCTGCCCACTGCCTGCACTTCCTCCTGTGCCGTCACTGAACATGCCCTGCCCACTGCCTGCACTTCCTCCTGTGCTATCACTGAAGAGAGTTTGAAGAGCAACGCATACCATGGTGACTTGTGCCCCATTGCCGACCAGCAAGGAAGTGACCTACACGTGCGGGTGACCCAGAGTCCAGTGCTAGGAGGTAACAGCAGCCCATTTGCCATTGTGAGCATCCCTGGGAGTCCTATTGGAAGCAGAGGCTCCACACCTCTCCCTCAGTGCATGAACCATCCCCATGTGGCCTGCTCCTAAGACCTTGACCACATTTCCACCACAGTCCTGTGGAAGCTGGCACAGCATAAGGGCTCCTGGAAGGCAAGCAATAGTCTCTGCAGCTCCCCAGTGAGCCCAGTGGCACTTCAGCCCTGCCCTCACACCCCACCTCACCTGGGGAAATGACACGGTTTTCTCCCACAGCTGAATCTTTGTAGTGAGAACTTCCTGCTCAGAGCTCTTACTGAGCCCCTGGGCAAAACCCAAAATGCTCAGGAGCCATGATCAGGGGTGGGGCCAGGAGGGAAGTGGAAAACTGGGGCTGCTTTCGGGAGGGGCCACTGCTCTGCAGAGCCTCAGATCACAAGAGGGAATTTCTGTGAAGATCCTGCAATGTGATTCTTCATCACACTGTAGGAAGAAAAAAACACGTGTATACAAATGGCATAGACACACACACCTAGATACATACACACACGCATCTGTAGTTATAAAGTCACAGGATCATCTTCCTGTCACATAGTAGTCTTGCCTTTGAGCAAACCTGACATGAACACCTGACGGCCAACCTCCCAGGACCATTCTTTGTATTGAATCTGTAGTGACATTCCTCTACAAAGCCACTTCCCCAAGAGCAATGATTCTCAGCCTGAGCTGCATCAGAATTACCTGGAGAGCTTGTCCAATCACAGATGGCCAGGCCTCATCCCAAATTTCTGATTCACCCCTGAGCATATGAATTCAAAGGAAGTTCCCAGTGAGGACAAGTGCTGCTAGACCAGGGGCCACACTTTGAGAACCACCAGCTTTCATGGCTCAGTGTAACAGCTGTCCAGTCCAAAGACAGGTAACTTCCAGGTGCCAGATTCAGGCATAAGCGTCACGGCTGGCTAGCTTTAGGATCTTGAGAATTGCATGAGGGAGTGCAGGGAACATGCTTCATTTGACACCTCCAGGTGGGAAGCCCCTACCTGGTAGTTACTGGTGCTGCATGGTTAAATCCATTCAGTTTCATTTTCTCCACCTGCAATCCTGAACACACCTGCTGCATAAAATGGATGTATTTGAAAACAATTTTCTAGAATTTGGATTTTTAAGAGTATATAAAACAGAGTGTGGCAGGCCAGGTTTCACTAATGCAGGCCTCCACAACAACTGTTTTAGTACTGACCGAGTGGTTAAGTTAAATATTAAAAGCTTAAAAAAGCCAGTGCCCTTATACAAAAGCTGAAATGTAACAAAAGCCACCAAGGGTTTTGCCTAGGCCTTTCCTGGACCTTAAAGCATGACAAAATAGTGAAAGAATTCTTAACAGGACCCATTTAGGATTAAACAAGTTTTATTGGGGTTAAAAAAACTCCCCTGGCTTCCACAAACAAGTTTATTGGAGGTCTGAAGGAACTCCCCAGACCTCCGTGATTTAGCAGAAGGCAAGATAAAGTTAATCACCTCAGCACCTGGACCATTTAGATGAAGTAAATTTACTGAGACTCCAGAGGAAGGTCTTCAGGACTCAGACCTTAGTTATAGATTAAAATAAGTTAATCACTTATGTCATTAGATGAACGCACACTTACATGTAGACACAGAGCTTACAAGGTATACAAGCTCTGGAAAACTGTGTAATTTTGAGTTGGTCTGGTGACAATTTCCAGGCCTTCTCCCTGTAACTGGTTCCAGAAATAAAAACTCTCCCCCTTCCCAGTTCATCTGCATCTTGTTATTGGGCCGCAAGAAACAGGTGCCCAACACTCAGCTTGGTCTGGAACAAGAGTACGCTGCATTCCTGGATTTTACTGCTTTTTGCAAATACAATAAAAATGAGTGCCCACAGAATTAGAAACTTTGACAAATTAGAGGCTATATGAGTATCATAAAGAGTGTAATAACTAGACTATATTAGTTTTGCCACCCCAGTAAAAACAACTATTGAAATAGAATTATACACAACTAAACTCTGGAGATTAGTTTATTCACTTTTAATATGAACAACTTATGGAATGGGGTTATGATCAAACACTGCGCTTGCAGTCAGGCTTGTGCAGGAGTGGGGGTGGTTAGGTGGAAGGAGCATGGAGCAGTAAACTCATGTTGCATCCCTGCAACATCATGGCAAGGTATGTATGTGAGTAAATAACAATACAGTGTCCAGCTGCAGTGGCTCATACCTGTAATCCCGGCACTTCGGGAGGCCGAGGCGGGTGGATCACGAGGTCGCCTCCAGGGATGCTCAGGTAGAAGATGCTCCCTGTTCATCTCACTTCAACCCTGGGGCTTCCTATGAGGTCTCGAGACTGAGGAAACTCTTAACTCTAGTGGTAAAAACAGGAGTTCACTATTCTTACGGAATAAGCAAAGCAAGAGGACTAGCTCAGCAGATGTGAGAATAATCCGCCAGGACCTCAGAGGGTCAGCCAGGGGTGACGTCAGCTTTCCGCAGCAAGATGGCGCCCGCCAGCGGCGTCCCTGTCTGTCGCCATCTCTGCTGTCTTCTCGTAACCTCACGTGTTGGCAGAGGAGGTGTCGTTACGTGCTCGCTGGCTTATGAGTCCACGGCCCACACCTTCCAATGAAACATAAGCTCATGCAGAGTGAGCTTGTATCTGACCCACTGCGGCTGTCCCAGCCGTGCTAATGGCACCCAGGCATTCCCTCAGAAACGTCTGCTGAGTGGGTGACTGAGGGGCGGACTCCACACACGGGGGCCGCGGTGAGGAAGGATGAACTCTTTCCAGTGCTGAGCCTGAGGAGGGAGCGTGGGCGAGGAGGAAGGGTGGGCTGAGGCGGGAGCGTGGGCTGTGGATGGAGCGTGGGTTGAGGCGGGAGCGTGGGCTGTGGATGGAGCGTGGGCTGTGGATAGAGCGTGGGCTGTGGATGGAGCGTGGGCCGAGGCGGGAGCGTGGGCCGAGGCGGGAGTGTGGGCCAGGAGGGAGCGTGGGCTGTGGATGGAGCGTGGGCCGAGGCGGGAGCGTGGGCCGAGGCGGAAGCGTGGGCCGAGGCGGGAGCGTGGGCTGTGGATGGAGGGTGGGCTGAGGAGGAGCGTGGGCTGAGGCGGGAGCGTGGGCTGAGGTGGGAGCGTGGGCTGTGGATGGAACGTGGGCTGTGGATGGAGCCTGGGCTGTGGATGGAGTGTGAGCTGAGGAGGGAGCGTGGGCTGTGGATGGAACGTGGGCTGTGGATGGAGCCTGGGCTGTGGTTGGGCAGACAACAGGGCGGGCTCATGGGCAATCAGGAGGGGTCCTCTGTAACAGAGGCCCATACACCCTTGTTGGGAACCAGGTCGCACAGCAGGAGGTGAGCAGTGGGTGGGTGAGTGAGTGAAGCTTCCTCTGTATCTACAGCCACTCCCCATTGCTGTCATTACTGCCTGAGCTCCGCTTCCTGTGAGATCAGCGGTGGAATTAGTCTCACAGGAGTGTGAACCGTGCATGTGAGGGATCCAGGTTGCACGCTCCTTATGAGAATCTAACGCCTGATGACCTGTTACTGTCGCCCATCACCCCCAGATGGGACTGTCTAGTTGTGGGAAACAAGCTCAGGGCTCCCACTGATTCTACATTATGGTGAGTTGTGTAATTATTTTATTACATATTATGATGTAATAATAGAAATAAAGTGCACAATATAAGTAATTGCACTTGAATCATCTCAAAACCATTCTCCACCCCAACCCCGGTCTGTGGAAAAATTGTCTTCCACGACACTTGTCCCTGGTGCCAAAAGGCTGGGGACTGCTGCTCTATGAGAGGGCCTGCTGCTAGGCTGTGAAACCCCCTGAAAAGAAGGACAAATGCCAGGCTCTTGGTAATGGGAGGACATTACCAGGGCAGAAACACCCAATGTGAAGCTCTATGTGGTGAATTTCTATGTGTTGGTTAATTTCGTGCGTGAATTTGACTGGGCCGCAGGGTGCAAAGATGTTTGACCCAGCGTCACTCTGGGGGTGTATGAGGTGGTTTCTGGATGAGATGAACATTCGAATCAGGAGATTGTCAAGCAAACGGCTCTCCCCAGGGTGGGTGGGCCTCATCCAATCAGTTGAAGGTCTGAATGGAACAAAAGGCTAAGAGGAAACTCCTCATGCCTGACGGCCTTTGAACTGAGGCATTGACTTTTTCCTGCCATTGGACTTGAATGAAAACACCGATTCTTTCTGGGTCTCAAGCCTACTGGCCTCCAGACAGGAGGCCAACGGCTCCTACAGATGGTGAGGCTTCTCAGCCTCTGTAACTGTGTGAGCCAATCCCCCTCTCTCCTTTCCTCTCCCAGCCTGTATCTGTATGTTTGTATCTATATGGATGTGGGTCCTGTTTCCTACTGGCTCTTTCTCTGGAGAGCTCTGGTTCCTGCACTCTCTTTTGCTGTTTGTGGCTCTAAGTCACAGTATGTTAAAGTTCGGGTTTAAGAGTGTGCACGCTGCCGCGCCTAAATATGTGGGAATAAGTACAAAAATCCTTTACATCATCAGATGTGTTTCATCAAATGGGCTATTTTCTCTCCACAGGCTAAGCTGCAAGTTCTTTGGAGTCGAAGGACCAGTAACTTTGCCCTCACCTGCCCCCTACTGGTCCACTCACCAGGACACCAGGCAGGACATTTGTTCCACCCTGACTGTGAGGCAACCCCCTGGGGATCCTGCTAAGACACAGCTGCTGACATGGGAGATGGGGACGCCTGAGGCCCTTCATTTCTAACACGCTCCCAGGCAATGCCCGTAATCCTGGTCCTCAGGCCAGAGTCTGAGAAGCAAAAAAATAAATAACTTATAGGGCCCCTTGCCTTTCCTCAAAGTCTGGTTATATTTTCTAGGTAATAAGTGCTATTAGTACCTGAAAAGGAGAACAAAATGGTTTAAGGATAGCTGGAGGCAAAGAAAATGCAGCATCTTCTAAAATCACTAACTCAAAAAAACGGGCTGCCTCTCCGGGGAGACACTTGGGAGGAGAGTGAGCTTCGGTGAGCTCATTCGCAGGCATTTCTCCTTCGGGATTTACATTGCTTTTGTGCGTAGCTTCTTTGGAAAATTGCTTGGTTTATTGTCCTCACACAGTTTTGTCTCATTATGGGACACAATGAAAGAGAATGAGTTAATGGTTGAAAGAAATACATTTTGGAGAGAGAAGGAGAAACATGACATTTCCAGATCATTAATTTTTTAATGACTTCTTAGAGAACTTCCTTGTTTGAAGATTTCATCAGGAAGATGGCATACGTGCATGCGTGTTTCTTAATTTATTTTTGTGGCCTTAAGTCCTAGGAAAAAATGGTACTGGACAACTGAAAGTGGCATTTACTTGAAACCACACAGGAGTAAGTACATCATAATTCTGGGAGTTTGCTGTGGCAACTTGCAAAGGCCTTTCACACAGCTGGACACCTGTCACTTTTCGTGAAGAACCCCCATGCGCTGGCAGACAGCGGCTGCACACACATTCAGGAGATTGCAAGAAGTAATTTCCAACAGCAAATGAGACATTCATTATTCAATGCAGATAAACATCAACAACGGCGCTTCATCCGAAGGAATTCCACTGGGATCCAGGGGCTCTGCGTTAAAGCTCAGTTCGGTCTTCTGCACATGGTGACCTCAGACACAATGTCTGTGCCTCAGGCTCACCGCTGTAAAATCATGCGGCCTGTCAATGGGTCCACGTCACCTGCAGCTTCTTAGCCCTCATTCTGAGGACATGATATGCCCTCTTAGCAGCGAGCCCTGGAGGGGCTGACTTGCAGCAGTGTTTGCCAGTTCCCATGGTGAGTGGGGTGCACGCTCTGCTCTCTGTGGCTGTGCCAGCTTCAAACTTCTTTATGTTCGGACACAGAAAAACTGCATCCCTAGCGAAATAAAACAAGGAGCAGACAGATGTGTCTTTTTCTCAGGAGGTCGTGTTCGATTGACTAAAACAGCGAGGAACCTTTTATTGGGTCTGGCCTCCTGTGCGTCCTACACGATGTGGGCTGGTTCCATCACAGCCCACCGTGTTCACCGTCTTTATTTCTGTAAGAGCTCCCTGTGTGTGCTGCCCTCTGCTTGCCTGGGTGCTCACAGCGGGAGGCTGAGGGTGTAGCACAGGTCCTTCCTGCCCTGGTTCTGCATTCACACTATAAAAGGCACTTACAGAGCCACTACCACAGCCCCAAACTGCAGTCATGAAATAATACCTGCATTGGATCAGGGGGCTAGAAAAGATGAAAGATCGATGGACTGTCACTGCTCCATGCTAGGATCTCTGCCTGCAGCACGAGGCACCACACGTGTGGGCTGTGGGAGCAGGCGTGACCTGTGGGCTGGGGCATGAGACTCCCCACTGGGGAGACCCCATCCCCTGCTGGACCAGCTTCCTTAGCATAACCATCATGGAAAGACTCCACTTTGCTGGTGGCCCTTCTTTTGGGGCCCCGTTAAATCGGGGGAGCCTACTTCTCCCACTGGCAAAGTCCTCTTCTCTCCTGTACATGATTGGAAACAAGAATAGGAGAAGGCAAAAAAGGCCTGCAAGGGGAGTGTCTCAAATCCCTATGTCTGAGGCCTTGTAGGAGCAGCTCTGCTGTGCTTGGAAGGATTGGGGTATGTTATGGCAGGCTACAGGATAACCCTCAAAGATGTTCACGTCCTAATCCCCGGGACCAGGGAATATGCAACTTTATGTGGCAAAAGGAACTTTGCACTTGTGGTTAAGGCTCGTGAGATGAGAATTCATCCTGGGTTATGGGGTGGGCCTGATGTCAACACAAGGGCCTTTGTAGGAGGGAGGCAGGAGGGTCAGAGGCAGAAGGCGATGTGGCTGTGAAGGCAGAGATCGAGAGAGCTTGGAGACTGCTATGCCGCCGTCCTTGAGGAGGGAGGGTGCAAGTGGCCTCTAAAAGCGAGAAAAAGCAAGGAAAGGATCCTCTCCTGGCGCCTCCAGAAGGAATGTAGCCTGCTGACAAAATTCCAACCTCCGGAACTGTAGGAGAGTAAGCGTGTGTGTGTGTGCATGTGAACATGTGTGTGCCTGTGTGTGCATGTGTTTGTGTGTGTGCATTGCATGTGTATGCCTTCATGTGCGTGTGTGCGAGTGTGTGCATTTGTGTGTGCTCGTGTGCATGTATGTGTCTGCATGCGTGCATGTATGCATGTGTTTGTGTGTGTGTGTGCTTGCTTGTGTACCTGCACGTGTGCATGCGTGCGTGTGCATGTGCATCTGTGTGCGCATGTGTATGTGCATGTATTTGTGTGTGTGCGTGCACGTGTGTGCCTGTGTGTGTATGCATATGTGCGTGTGTATGTGCGTGTGTGTGTGTGAATTTTGTGTTCTTTCCATGACCACCAGTTTTGTAGTCATTGGTTACAGCAACCACAGAGACATAGTAACATGAGTGTTGACAGCACTGAACAGCAACCCAGTTTTGAGCTGGTAGACGGTATTCTGGGCCCATTTTATTGACTATTACACCTGTTTTAGCCCATGTGGATATGGCTAAAGAGTGATGGACGCAGAAAAAGAAAAAACGATTGGGAATTTAATGATCAGACCATGGAAAATGAAGTGGTTAGATCCTTCGTGTGTGGTGAGTCTTTAATTCCTGGAATTTAGAGTCCCGAGCAGTTGTGTCCCCAGCTGCAGACACTCGGTGTACGTGCTTCAGGGTGGCGTCCTCACCCAGCCATCTGCCCTGTGCTTCCCACAGCTGATCTGGTGGAGGATGGGTCCACAGATGGGAGTTACAAAGGCGAAAGCCGGAGGGAAATATTCCGGAATATAAAAGTGCGTCTTGTGCTTTTACAAATCACATTGGGTGAGACTAAGACGCCTCTGGAAAGAGCAGCATCTCCCAGCCTCTGCACGTGGTCTCTGCCTCTCCACTCTGAGGTTATGAGAACATCACCGTGGCTCTCAGTTGCCTGAGATCCAGTTCCTCCAGTTAAATGCTGCGTTCGCCCCGTGGGTGAGGGTCTTCACTGGTGGGTTCACCAACTCCCATTTTCCTTCCTCTTTATTTTCTTCACAGAAGCACATGCCCAGGGAAGGGATCTAGAACGGAGTTTTAAATCACTTGTTAATATCTTACAAGTCCATCAACTTCAGACTATCTCCAAAGCCAATGGTCAGGTGCTCCTCTATTTTGGAGGGTCTGTGACTGCCCAGGCTGGCACTGCCACCATCAAATGGCACCAACATCTGCCCAGGTGGTGCCCTATGGGGGATGTCCCCTAGCCAGGGGACACTGGGTAATTCTGGAGACATTTCTGATTGTCACAACTGAGGATGGAGGTGCTGCCGACACCTAGCAGGCAGAGGTCCTACAAGGTGGTGCATCCTACAATGCACAGAACGACCCCCACCACAAAGGTCTGCAGGCCGAGGTGGGGATTGCTGTCCACCACTTAAGGAGTGACTTATGTTCTCACATTCAGCATCACAAAAAGACACAGACATTGAGTTTTCAGACCCAAAAGAAAAGCACAAAGTGAACCTTTCGACCTCCATCCCTTCATCTGTGAAATGCATGTGTGAGAATAAAGCTTTGTGGTGAAGCCTTTTTTTTGTCTTTTGCTTTTCTTTTTTTCCCGTCCTCTTTCTAATGTCTAGAAATTCCTCAGGCAGATGAAATTTACAAAAATGCCAACGGGCAGGGGGATCCGAGCGAGGCTGGTGTTGACTCTGGGGCGATTCTCTCCTCATGCTTGTAGAGGCTGTGGGCAGGGGGCGGTGATGGGCTGGCCGGGGAGGGTCCTGAGTGCTCCCTTTCCAGCTGCCCTGATATGGGGACCTATCTTTTGGCAGAGCCCCCTTTGCATTTTCTGATACGCATGAGCAAGTCCAGCTTATTTTGGGGTGGGGGCAGGGTGGACACCACGTGATAAGAAAGTCCAGGAGCTTGGAAGTTCCAGATTGGCATCTATGGAAGGGGGTGAAGGGTCCAAGGAGCCGGTGGAGCTTTGGCCACAAAGGGTCATGGGTTTGGGGAATTGTCAGCAGCTGCCGTGTGCCGTGCTGCCACCCTTGGTTACAGGGACCCCCAGGAGCGCCTGGGGCTGGGGGCTTGGTATGTGTATATGGGGCTGTGGGAAGGCGGGCAGGGACAGGAGGGATGCACCAGAGCACGTGTGTGGGAGACCCATTTGCAGAAAGAAGCAAAAGCAGCACTTTGGGAGCAGGTGGTGCCGGGGCTGCCCGGACAGTCCCCAGGAAAATCCATGCAGACCTCTACCAGTGTGGCCTGGGGGGGTTGAGCAGCCCTGTTTGGACAATGCTCACCTGGTGGCTCAGGAACCCAGAGCGCTTGGAAACGTCTGGATCATAATTGGGACACACCACCCTGGAGACACTTTGCCGGGGAAGCCTGTTTCTACTCAGGTGCTGAGGAAAATGGAGCAAGAAAGGGGGATTCGGGTGTCTGATGCCAACTTGCTGAGTGACAATGACCCGTGGCAGGCATGCTCCTCGTGTGCGTAAGCTCTCATCCAGCTGCTGAGGCAGGTGCAGCTAGAGAGCTAAGCCCTCCTGCAGGTGCCTGGCTGGCATCACTGAACTGGGCCTGGGAGTTGGGCTCCTCTGAAGCCCCCGACCACTTGGGGGGACTCAGCAACACCCTCTCTTGCCCACAACTTATGGTGAACAAGCTGTGGCCAGTGTGGTCCTGTGGCAGTGCTGTGTGGAGAAACCAGGTCAGGGCCTCAAGCCCTTCTGATGCCAGGCATTGTCCGTGCTGCACGTGCTGCCTGGGCACTGACCAATGGACTCATTACCATGGGGAGTCCAGCCTTGAGTAGATCTGCAGGGAAGGGCTGGGCCTGGGGCGGGATCTACACTCCTGAGTTTGCCTGCCTCAATTCACCCATGGACTGGACGGCACCCTCTCGCTTTGCTGGGTGATAATCAAGGTTGTTCAAGATGCCACTTGTGCATTATCCTCTGTTTGTCATTCACAAGGCCCTTGCCAGCACCTGAGCACTCTGACAGCTACAACTAGCTCAAGCTTGTTCCGTGCTGGGTGACTCCAAGGGCAAGAGGATCAAGGGGCTCCTCTTCATCCACCAGCCACCCTGCCCCAGGTCCCCAGAAGAGGCCAGAAGTGAGTACTACTGTCGTTTCTTCCCTCCTCATCCAAACTGCTGACTCCTTCCTGAACTGTCTGTTTTTCTTTTTTTTTTTTTTGGGACAGAGTCTCGTTCTGTCGCCCAGGCTGGAGTACAGGGGTGTGATCTTGGCTCACTGCAAGCTCCGCCTCCCGGGTTCACGCCATTCTCCTGTCTCAGCCTCCCAAATAGCTGGGACTATAGGCGCCGCCACCACGCCCGGCTAATTTTTGTATTTTTGGTAGAGACGGGGTTTCACCATGTTAGCCAGGATGGTCTTGATCTCCTGACTTCATGATCCACCCATCTTGGCCTCCCAAAGGGCTGGGATTACAGGCGTGAGCCACCACGTCCGGCAGACTGTCCATTTTTCTATGAGAGCTGCAAGGGGTTATGGCGTGAGCTGACTCGTAAAAAATTGGCAAGTGACCAATGATGAGGATGACTGACCTATCCACCAGCCCCGGCCCGAAGTCGCCCTTCACCCAAGCGCAGGTGGGCACAGTCTCCAGGGGCATGTGGATCCTGGCGGCCCTGGGCCTGCCGGACACTTGTTTTCGTTCTGAGAAGTGGATGTGATAAACCTGTGTCTTCGGGGTGCTTGACTTTGCAGCCGAAGAGCCAAGAGTGGGCACGTACCTTTCTCACGAGCTGGGCAAAATCCCCACATTCCCGGGGCGGCAGCCCGAGCAGTGGCCGCGTGCAGGAGTCCAGCGCGGAGCCGTGACTCACGATGAGGATGACGCCTGCTGTGTGAAACAAGAACACCTCCAGGTCAAAGCAGCCCCAGAGAGCACCTTTTGTTAGACCAGGGTGCCCAAACTGGTGGGGGCAGAGCTACCTCAGAGTGCCCCGAAGCCTGGCGAGACCCCCGGGCTAGAAGTAGTGTGGCTGGTAACCGCTTAGTGAAGCCTGCATCCCACCCTCGCTCGTGGATTCCCCTGTACTCAGCAGCTGCCCACCAGCCTCAGGGAGGCCTAGGAAGTGAGCTGAGCCACCCCCGTGGTGGCCGGCTGCCTCGGTCCCGTCAGCCACAGACTGGGATGTAGCGGTGGCTGCCGCCCAGGCTGACTCACTTGAGAAAGGTCAGCCGGTGGTTTTATCACACGAGTCTGCTACGACTCCTGCTTTAGATAAGAACGCCTGGGACCACGGGCCGAGTGGGCCTCGCTCAGGTGACGCGCGTGTCCCTGCCAGCTCGGGGGAAGGTGTGGGAAGCCAGCGCTTCTGCATGTGCTTCATCCAGGACAAAGCAATACGGGAGGGTTAGGAGACCCGTGTGATGGTCAGGGAAGGGGGCTCCACCTGGAAGTTGGTTGTTCTTTCTCTCTGTCTCTTTTGTTTCCCAGGAAGCTGCCTCGAATCCCTTGGACACGGGTGGTTTGTGCTGACCCTGCTGGCGTGGGTCCCATCAGCACTCAGTACCAGGATTGGGGGGTCTCGGGGCCTGGGCGGCAGGGGAGTGCGTGTCTGTGCACGTGGTTACTGCAGCGGTAGCAGCGGCGATGAACACTTTGTTGCTGGAGAATGGGGGGTGGGGGGCGGGGAAGTGGGGGCATTCATCGGTTCCGAAAATTGGCCAATTTCCATCTCAGAGGTAATTCCCCGAGCCCCAGGGGCTGTTCATACAGAGGATGGTGAGGCACTTACTGTCCTGCGGGCAGGTGTTGACGATTTGCACCACGCTCGCCGTGCACCTGTCCACGTACTCCTGGTAGCTCTCGGCCGGCATGAGGGCAGACAGGGGAAATGCGGGCCTGGAAGGAGGAGATGGAGAGGCTGCTGCCCTGGCCCTTCGGTAGGGATTAGGAGGGCGCGGCTACGGTTAGCTGGGGAAGGAGAACGTTCTTCCGGGATGGTTCTGCCTCCAGGCAGGCTTGTGGTCAACAGGGAGGCTCCAGTTTTGTGCTGAAAACTGGCAAAGCACTGACAGTCAATCTCCAGCACACATTCTTACTCAACACCAGGAGGGCTCTGCGATGGCAGAGTCAGACATGGGCGGAGAATGACAAAGACTCTCTCCTTGACCAAACTCCAGTCCAGCTCTTCTGAATCTTCTTCTCGATGAGGTCTTGACCCTTGGGCTTCTGTGTCTGTTCTTGCAGAGTGAACTTAGCAAGAACCTCTTACCCTCGAAATCTGATCAAGTTCCTTGTCCTCTACCACCCCCACCAGGTGATGTCTGATCACCTCGGCCTGCCTTTAGCAAGAGTCCCCGTTTAGGTTAGTTTAGCAAGAATGACCCACCTTCTCAGGAATTTTCCATCCACCAACTCCCACCCTGCTCTGTGGCTATAACTCTCCACTTTTCCTTGTATTCGGAGTTGAGCCCCACCTCTCTCCCCTGCTGCAAAACCCAACTGCAGCAGTCCCTCTTGAATAAAGCCTTTCTCACCACTTTAACAGTGTCATGAAAGTTTTCCTTAATAAGAACTGGAAAAGCCCCCGTGGCAGAGAACTTTCGAACAGCATACCTGTAATCAGTGTCGATGTTGAAATTCGCCTCTTTCAGCTCTTCCAGGCTCATGAGGGTTGGGGTGGTTTTTCCAGCTTCCCATTTTGTCCATTCAAAGATTCCAGGTTCCACTCGTATCTTGATTTTTTTCTCCAGTTTGAGTTCTGGACTCAACAGAATACAAGTGTTTATCATCCTCAACATCTACCCTGACTTTGCATAAATAAGTCTCCATTTAGATCTCAGACCGTCACACACAAGTCTAAATCATACCTTTTAAACAGTGTGATTTTCTTCTTGGCAAATACCGTTCTGTGATTAGGAATAGCCATGCTATTTCTGAGGTCAAAACTGATGAGCAGTGGGAAGGTATCAGAGGAGTGATGGCCCCCTGTGTGCCAGGAAGGACCAGAGTCTCCCAAGAGCTGGTGAGTGTCCCAGGCAGCAGGCTCATGCTGGGGCTCACCTGAGCACCCGTGAAACCAGCCCACCACCCGCATCCTCCAACATGGCGGATCCACCGATCAATGGACAAGATGTGACCCATCGCGAAGAATGTTGGCCTCATGAGGCCCTTTCCTGATAAACACTTGCACAGATTGGGCAAGAGGTGAACAATGGAAGGAGCCATCTTCTGGAACATTCTGACTCCCTGCAACTCACACTTCCCGAGCATTCTTTATTTTGATTAAAGGAAGAGCCATAAAGTAAGGCCACCTCTTTTTGAGTGGAAAAAGGACCTGAATGTTTTCACTGGGAACTCAAATGCTGGGCATAAAATTAGTTCCTCAAATGTGATTTAGGTCCATGGAAGGCGCTCTTTCATCAAGCATGCTTAGAAAAGAGAGTTAAAGCAAGTTAATCAGGCCCCTGAGTCCTCCCCCATCAACCAGATACCCTAGTCCTCCCACATCAACCAGGGCCCTGAGTCTTCCCCCATCAACCAGGCCCCCGAGTCCTTCCCCATCAACTAGGCCCCTGAGTCCTTCCTCAACCAGGCCCCCGAGTCCTTCCCCATCAACCAGGCCCCTGAGTCCTCCTTCCTCAACCAGGCCCCCGAGTCCTCCTTCCTCAACCAGGCCCCCGAGTCCTCCTTCCTCAACCAGGCCCCCGAGTCCTCCTTCCTCAACCAGGCCCCCGAGTCCTTCCCCATCAACCAGGCCCCCGAGTCCTCCTTCCTCAACCAGGCCCCCGAGTCCTCCTTCCTCAACCAGGCCCCCGAGTCCTCCTTCCTCAACCAGGCCCCCGAGTCCTTCCCCATCAACCAGGCCCCCGAGTCCTCCTTCCTCAACCAGGCCCCCGAGTCCTTCCCCATCAACCAGGCCCCCGAGTCCTCCTTCCTCAACCAGGCCCCCGAGTCCTCCTTCCTCAACCAGGCCCCCGAGTCCTCCTTCCCTCAACCAGGCCCCCGAGTCCTTCCCCATCAACCAGGCCCCCGAGTCCTCCTTCCTCAACCAGGCCCCCGAGTCCTCCTTCCTCAACCAGGCCCCCGAGTCCTCCTTCCTCAACCAGGCCCCCGAGTCCTTCCCCATCAACCAGGCCCCCGAGTCCTCCTTCCTCAACCAGGCCCCCGAGTCCTCCCTGACTCCTCCCTGCAGTGTGTGGTGTGTGTGTGTGGGTGTGTGGTGTGTGTGGGTGTGTGTGGTGTGTGGGTGTGTGTGGTGTGTGTGTGGGGCATGTAGTGTGTGTGTATGGCGTGTGGTGTGTGTGTGGTGTGTGTGTATGGCGTGTGGTGTGTGTGGTGTGTGTGTGGCATGTGGTGTGTGATGTGTGTGGTTGTGTGTGGCGTGTGGTGTGTGATGTGTGTGGTTGTGTGTGGCGTGTGGTGTGTGATGTGTGTGGTGTGTGTGTGGCGTGTGGTGTGTGATGTGTGTGGTGTGTGTGTAGCGTGTGGTGTGTGTGTGGTGTGTATGTATGGCGTGTGGTGTGTGTGGTTGTGTGTGGCGTGTGGTGTGTGATGTGTGTGGTTGTGTGTGGCGTGTGGTGTGTGATGTGTGTGGTGTGTGTGTGGCGTGTGGTGTGTGTGTGGCATGTGGTGTGTGTGTGGTGTGTGTGTGGTGATGTGTGTGGTGTGTGTGTGTGGCATGTAGTGTGTGTGTGGTGCATGTGTATGGCATGTGGTGTGTGTGTGGCGTGTGGTGTGTGGTGTGTGTGTGGTGTGTGGTGTGTGTGGTGCGTGTGTGTGGCGTGTGGTGTGTGTAGTGCGTGTGTGTGGCGTGTGGTATGTGTGGCGTGTGGTGTGTGTGTGGCGTGTGGTGTGTGTGGTGTGTGTGTGGCATGTGGTGTGTGTATGGCTTGTGGGTGTGTGTGGTGTGTGTGTATGGCATGTGGTGTGTGTGTGGCGTGTGGTGTGTGTGTGGCGTGTGGTGTGTGTGGTGCGTATGTGTGGCGTGTGGTGTGTGTGGTGCGTGTGTGTGGTGTGTGGTGTGTGTGGTGTGTGGTGTGGCGTGTGGTGTGTGTGTGTGGCATGTGGTGTGTGTGGTGTGTGTATGGCTTGTGGTATGTGTGGCGTGTGGTGTGTATGTGGTGTGTGTGGTGTGTGTGTATGGCATGTGGTGTGTGTGGTGTGTGTGTATGGTGTGTGGTGTGTGTGGTGTGTGTGTATGGCATGTGGTATGTGTGGCGTGTGGTGTGTATGTGGTGTGTGTGGTGTGTGTGTATGGCATGTGTTGTGTGTGTTGTGTGTGTATGGCGTGTGGGTGTGTGTGGTGTGTGTGTATGGCATGTGTTGTGTGTGTTGTGTGTGTATGGCGTGTGGGTGTGCATGGTGTGTGTGTATGGCATGTGGTGTGTGTGTGTGTGTGTGTGTGTGTGTGTGTGTGTGTGGGTGTGCATGTGTGTGTGTATGGCATGTGGTGTGTGTGTGTGTGTGTGTGGTGTGTGTGTATGGCATGTGGTGTGTATGTGGTGTGTGTGGTGTGTGTGTATGGCATGTGGTGTGTGTGGTGTGTGTGTGTGGCGTGTGGTGTGGTGTCTGTGTATGGCATGTGGTATGTGTGGCGTGTGGTGTGTGTGGTGTGTGTGTATGGCATGTGGTGTGTGTGTGGTGTGTGTGGTGTGTGTATATGGCATGTGGTGTGTGTGGCGTGTGGTGTGTGTGGTGTGTGTGTATGGCATGTGGTGTGTGTGGCGTGTGGTGTGTGTGGCGTGTGGTGTGTGTGGTGTGTGTGTGGCGTGTGGCGTGTGTGGCGTGTGGTGTGTGTGGTGTGTGTGTATGGCATGTGGTGTGTGTGGTGTGTGTGTATGGCGTGTGGTGTGTGTGGCGTGTGGTGTGTGTGGTGTGTGTGTATGGCATGTGGTGTGTGTGGTGTGTGTGTGGCATGTGGTGTGTGTGTAGTGTGTGTGGTGTGTGGTATGCGTATGTGCATGCAAGCGTTGTGAGGAGGGACAAGGATTGTGGAAGCCTTGCTTGCCCTGGTGGAGCTGCCTCTGGCCTCCGGCTACACTGCCGTCAGGCCTTTGGGGATTCCTGAGTCCTTTCGTGGTTTGGTCAAATAAGCTGATATTGTTCTTTGGTCTTCATCGGGCTCATTGAGAGCCCAGAGGGGCGGCGAAGCAATTAACATGGGAACCTCCAAGGCAAAGTGAAATAAATCTGCATTTCTGTCTTGTGACCTGAGATGCTGTGCAGGGGCCTGGGGTCCTGTGCCACAATTGGGAGGGAAATGAAAGGATGAAGCTGCAAGACTGAGGTGGGCAGAAAGTGTCTCGACATTTTTAAGTGCGTGGAAGGTGGATCATGGATGCTCCATGCTGATAAAATGGATTTCTGTGCCTCATGAAACTAGAACTGGATTATGGGATGGAAGGTTCAGGAGAGCACAGGACAGGAATGATGAGCCTGAGAGGCTCTGTGGGTGGAGTCAGGTCCGCTCCTGGCCGGGGCTTCCTGGGCACCTGGATTTGAAGGTGCTTTGAGGGAGCCTCTCTGATGGGGTAGAGGGGATCTGAGGACATGGGAACTGGCAATGCACACGTGTGCGATGGATGCACTACTGTTCCAACAGCTCCTACCAGTTGTGGCCCTAGCTCTGATGTGGCCCCATGTGCAAGCCCCAGCAAGACCACCATCTTCGGGATGGCTCCTCCATGGCCCCTCCATTCCTGCCCCTTTCCTGCAGGACACGGCTTCCTGTCTGCCTTGAGCACCCATTCCTTCCACCTGGGACTTGTCATTCCAGCCACGGCAGCCCTGCCATGGTGCAGTGCCAAACTCTGCTGTCTCCAAACAGCCCCCCTCGTGGATCTTGACCCTCACTCGGATCACCTCCTTTCTCCTGCACTCACCTCCCCCGTGCTCGGTCTCCTAGCTGACCCAGTTGGAAGTCCATGGGCACGGTCACCCTCTCACTATGCCCTCAAGTCTTCCCGTCCCCTCTGGCTCCACTGTACTCACAGCTCAACCCCACCCTTAGCTGCATCCCACTCTCCACCCACTCCCGGTCTAAGCTGGAAGAGACCCCCTAGTCCGGCTAATGCATCTCCATTTAAACTCATGCTCACAAACTGTGGGTGGGCTCTGAGTGCTGCCCAGCAGTCACCCTGCATCTCCCAGCCCATGACCTGGGCCCCCTCTCCCTGACAGCCATTCATACCTTTAGCGCACTCCAAACTTCCCACAGTCCCTGCCCCCACTTTCTGCTGGTGGCCCGAATTCCTAAGTCTCTGAGAAAGTCGAGGCAAGCCCTGTGCCTGACATTTGCCCTCCTGCTGCATCTGCATCTGTGTGCTCTGTCCTCTCCCCTGTCACCATGGAGGTCACATGCCCTCTCCCATGTCACCCGTGTTCCTGGCCACAGCCAGTCCCTGCCTGGGGACTGAGATCTCATCCCTCTTCCCAGACAAAGAGGAGCAGGACAGGGTTCAGGCTGAAGGCAGAGCTCAGGCCTCTGGGACAGGCTGCTCTCCTCTGGGCAGAAACTTTCTTCTTCCCGTAGATGGGAGCTGCAGAAGGGTCTGCCCAGGGCTTCCTGACACATATCAGCCCCTGAGGATGCTGGACAGCTCCACTGGCGCAGTGCATTGCCCTGGGAAAGGTCATGCATTTCAGACTTAGAAGGAACCATAGCAGCTGTTCCCAGCTCTGAAGGTTTCTGAATGCTCCTTTCCAGGTGTATTTTTAAAATGTCTAGCTGATGGAGGCCAAAGAGAAACAGTGTGAGGACAGGCCCTGGCATTCAGCTACACCAGCCCCTACTGGTCTGACGGTCCTAGTATTCCAGATACGCTCATGGACTCAACGTGCCTGCCAGCATCCTTGGAGGGCTGGCTCATACCTGCCTGATGACTTTGGTGTGGGCATTCATTGCCAGTCATCCAATTCCACCTCCACTCCCTTCCCACTCCTCTTGGAGAATAGCCACAAGGTCAAGGCAGTAGGAGAAGCTCACCGAGGTTCTCACTGACCTTCCAGGATGAGTTTGGCCGTCTGCATACAGCGGAGGGCTGGGGAGGCGAACACAGAGCTGATTCTGATACCACTGTCCAGTAGCGCGTCCCCTGGAAAATAGTGAAAAAGGCAGAAAATGCCCCTTCATAATCCTAGCCTCTGATGGCAGATGAGCCATGTGCTCCCTGTGGTAGGCAGGGTCCTCAAAGGGCTCCTGGTTTCCACCCCCTAGTGTGACACACCCTGCACAGCCCCCAAGTATGGGCGGAACCTGTGACCAGGATGATCTGTTGCTCCTGGGACGGTTACATCCTATGGCAGAAGGGAGGGGATCCAAGGTGGGTGGGGCTGACCAAGTTGGTGAGCCCATTAAAAGCAGTGATTATCTCCAGCCAGTCACGGAAAAAAGAACTGTGAAGTGAGAAGGATTCAGCAGAACATTCTCCATTGCTGGCTGTAAAGATGGAGGGGACCGCATGGCAAGGAATGTGGGCAGCACCTAGAGCTGGGAGCAGCCCCCAGCTAATAGCCAGCAAGGAACAGACTTCAGTCCTCCCACTGCAAGGATCTGAATTTGGCCAACAGCAGAATGAGTCTGGAAGGAGACTTGAGCTCCCAATGGAAATTCAGTCCAGCAGAGACCTTGACTTCAGGCCTTAAGACCCTCAGCAGAGAAGCAGCCCTGTGGGCCTGGGCTTTGGATCTGCACCACTGTGAGTTCAGAAACGGGCCGGGCTTCACATGTGTGGTCATTTGAGAAAACTCAAGACCCACTGCGGCTCGTGGAAGGACAAGCCTGTACATCGCCTTTCCCCCTGTGATATTGGAAGCCCTGCTCTCAGGGAAATATGGGAGTCCCTACGGCAGAAAAATTGCACAGCCCCAAAGCTGGTGAGCGAGGTTCCAGTGGAGGCTCTTCTGGGTTCAACTGTGTCCCCTCCCCTGCAAAAATGTTAGAGTCCTCACCCTTGGTGCCTTAGAATGTGACTCATTTAGAAACCAGTCATAGAGATACTTTATCATTTAGAAACAGGATTTTTACAGACTGATAAGTTAAAATAAGGGTGTGCACCTCAATCAATTAAATTAGGGTGGGTTCTAATCCAGTATGACAGCGTCCTTCTAAAAGGGGAAATCTGTGCACAGAGACATGCAGAGAAGAGGAGAGGAAGACAAAAGATGTCACCTACGAGCCAGGGACAGAGGCCTGGGACCACTGTCTCCTCTCGACTCATCGTCCTGGCACCTCACAGTGGGAGCCTGGAATCAGCTGTCAGGGAGTGCAGTATTCTCACCACTGCATTCAGCAAGTGCTATAACTATAACTCTATGACTCTATAACTCTATTACTCGGGCTTCCCACCCTGCCCAGAGCAGGTGGCTAAACATTTCTGAGCACACCACTGGGTGGGGGCCCGGGAGAGTGGGCCATGGGAGTCTCTACAATTAACCATTGGGGTAACTTGCTTCTCTGGATTCCATTTTCTGAATTTAGGAAATGAAGACTTGATGAACTCAGTGGTCTCTTCTGTTTAAAAAACCTCAGTTACGTAGAAGCAGAACCGCCAGACATGAAACAGAAGCCCAAAATGACAGATTTGGAAATAAAACCAATGAGAGGATGTGGTTTTCCATTGTAAAGTGAGCTCCTTGGTGCATACAGTGGTTGTTGATTTTTCCTCCCCTCTCTCGTTCTCTCTATGCCTGTCTTTCATTCCTCCCAACTTCCTGAATCATCCATTCCTAGATCAAACCTCTGCACTGCCCCTTTCTTGCTGTGTGACCTTGGGCAAGTTGCTTAACCTCTCTGTGCCCCAGCCTCCTCAACAGACTGGAGACAAAGCTAACACTGTATCAAAGGGTGTGTACCTAGGGCTCAGGCTGGGTAATCATTGTTGCTGTTATTGTTACTTTTCCTACTATACAGCCCTCAAACATACCTGCAATTCTGGACTGGAAAATGCCGCAGGATGATAATGGGGGATCGTTTTCAAAGTCTTTGATCCCATGACTCCGTCTGGGCAGACTACAAGGGAAGTTCAGGTCTGGCCTGTAGTATTTCCCTGAAGTATAAAGAAGCATCAGATGTTCAGTTTCATCAAGTTAGAACAGATTTGTTCCACAAAACCCCCAAGACCAAGACCCACTCTAACAGCAAGGTTATTATTGAAATTATTGTCAACTGTGTTGCTTCTGAATATGCTCTGCAACGTGGCTTCAATTTGAGAAGAAAGTGCTGCTTGGCTGTGCACACAACATTTTCTCAAACGCGGAAAACTTAAGTTTCAGCCCCAGGAACTATGCAACCCTCTTTGTCCTCCCCAAATGCCCCACAAAGATTCACTCTTACATTTTCCTGATAAAGAACCTGATAAAGTATCTCCATGACTGGTTTAGCATAACTCAGTAAGTATCTGAAGTTGCCATCAATGATCCATCCCCCTAGCTTTAAACGTATCCTTCTTGCTCAGGGCACAGAGTGCTTGAACTGGAGATGCCTGTGTTGTGCATTCTTTAGTCAATTGCTTGAAGCCAGGCCGGAAGCTAGGTGGGCTCACTGGGACTCTCTCCCACCAGAGGCTGCCTGGTGTCAGGGTTCACGTGGAGTTTGACCTTGAGTTCTAAGATCTGACAGTCTGGTGGCAAATCCTGGCATCACCATCTCCTCACTGTGCAACCAGAAGCAAATGATTTCATCTCTCTTATCAGTAAAAAACAGGGAAAGAGTAGCAGTTTTGAGGAGCCAGTGAGGTAACACCCATACCCCAGCGTCTGGTGCGAGAGGGAGTGGCCAACAAGTCGGGGGGCTGGTCTCATGTCAGGGTGACTGATTATCCTCACACAGGGCACCACGACACACTGCACCCTCCAGTGCACTCTGGTTTGCCTTCACATTCTCCAAAGGGACCCCAAGCCTCCTGGCTACTAGTAGGTTCCAGCAGCCACACTGACCTTCCTGAGACCTGCTTTGCCATACATAGCAGCCCCTGCCCTTTGCATCCTGGAATATGCCAGGCCCTTTCATCCCGGCCCACTGCCTTGCACAAACTCAGAGTGGGGGTGGGGGGCAGTGGGAGGCAGCAGGGGTCAGCGGGGCACAATGGCTATTTTTCATGCCTATGTTTTAGGTTCCATGTAGGAGTTTTCTGAAGACTCCCTCCCTGGGATTTCCACGGGCAGAGACTCTTGTTTGAAATTAGAGGTGTTTATTCAATGCCAGCATTAGCTGTTGGGAAAGGTAGTTTTAAAATCAGAGAGAAAGTCCATCAATTTTATTGTATTCTCAAAGGCATCTGTGATCCCCGCCAAAATGTCAACACACTCCATTTAGGTACTTTGCTGTCATCGACACTTTAGTTGTGATCACTCTGGAGGCAGAGGGCAGAGCTCAGGAAATGACAAGGATGTGGGCCAAGGTCAGGTCCCGATGGGAGCAGAGTCTGTGTGGAATATGGGGTGAGGTGAGGGGCCCCCTGAGGTTGGTCACCTTGGAGGAGGATGTGGCTATACCTCATTGTGATTTATTAAACCTTGTAATATACAAAACTCAGACAAACTAGATGTCATTCTTTACTTTATCAAGGGCCGCTCTACCTTGGGAAAATATCCGCCAGGAGTTTCCTTTCAGTTGGGGATTTCCAGTGCCTTTAAAATATTTTCCCTTATAAGTGACTTGATCTTTTGTCCAGATGACCAAATATTTTTTCTTTTTCTATGAAGTCCAGTAAGTATTTTTGGTGTTGATTGTTTTGTATTGATTTTCCCCACCATGGACATGGTGTGTCAGTTCAATCTATAGCTTCAGTAATTCAATAGCTAAAACAATTGTTTTATTCCAAGAAAGTTTCTTATATGTTTGTTAATGCATCCTGATAGCCGCCTATTGTCTTATTGTTGCTTCTTTAAGCTCTTGTATCTTTACTTGACCTTGTTTTATAGAGGTGACCATATTATTAGCTCTGTGAGTTCTTGGAAATATGTTTGATCATGATGCTATGTGCTCAGAATCTTTTCTAGTGTGTGGTTGTCATCTGCCAATGGTTTTCCCTACTCATTTCCCACTTTCTTGGGTCTGCTGGGCTTCTGGAGGGGGATCCCGAAAGGGTTCAGCTAACCTAGCAACTGTGAATTGGTTCTGTCACTATGTTCAATGCCTTAATTTATGTAATGGGTCATGGCTTAGAAATTGTGACACTATAGGCTTCCTATTAGGAGATGAGCACTGATGTGGACATTGATCATAAGTACAGAGGTTGGCTTGTGGGTATGGGTATTTATAAGCACTGTTCTTACTTCCTGGCATTCAGAGGAGCAAAGCTGGGGTGCGCTGGAGGCGTGTTCAAGAATACGTCCATCTGTTAAGCAGCATAGCCAAAAATTACAGCAGTCAAGATTAGGTTGGAGAGGTTCAGAGATGAGACTGAGAGGTACAGCGTGTGCCAGAAGCGGCAGGGTCAGAGACCACAGGTTGGGGTGCATTCACTAATGAAATGCTACATATGTGCTGCTGGGATGAAAAGACCTGTTCAAGCATTCACACTAGCAGATCTGCTTCCTATTGAGAACCATTCCTCCATCATCCACAGAGAAGTTGATGGAAGATTCTTACAGACAACACACACACTCAGATGCATACATGGAACACCCCTGGAGGAAGATGTAGCAGGCACGTTTTCCACATATACGTCTACCCATGGTCATTCTACAGAATGGTGCCTCGGGGGATCTGATGCCATGTAAGGTCATTGAGAAGGAGATCTCATTGGTCAGATCTATAGTGTTTCTGTCCGTACACCCGCCTGAGCGTGACCTACCGTCAGGAGTGGAGCATTGCTGCAGCCATGATTTCCCGAAGATCTGATCCACTCTCTCCCCGTGGCGAACCACCAGCACGCTCTTCCTTGCAACGGTGGCCTGGGCAGGAAGCAAGGCACACGCAGTTTAACACTCAACTCACCGGACTTGCACCTACAGCAGCTCTCCCAGTCACCCAGCAACTGGGAGGGAATCTCTTCCTTCGTTAGTCAATAGCTCAGCCCATTTTGCCCAAATTATTAGAATGAAAGAGGATGTGAAATTGGCAATCTCTTCAATTTCTTCTGACGTTTTATTTCCTGGGCATTCTAACATCAAGGAAATTAAAAGAGACAGGATTGGCCCCTACCATGACACATCTGTTTTTCTACTTTTCTGTCTTTTCTTTTTTTTTTTTTGAGACGGAGTCTGGCTCTGTTGCCCAGGCTGGAGTGCAGTGGCCGGATCTCAGCTCACTGCAAGCCCCGCCTCCCGGGTTCACGCCATTCTCCTGCCTCAGCCTCCTGAGTAGCTGGGAGTACAGGCGCCCGCCACCTCGCCTGGCTAATTTTTTTTGTATTTTAGTAGAGACGGGGTTTCACCGTGTTAGCCAGGATGGTCTCGATCTCCTGAACTCGTGATCCGCCCGTCTCGGCCTCCCAAAGTGCTGGGATTACAGGCTTGAGCCACCGCGCCCGGCTACTTTTCTGTCTTTTCTAAGTCCTTATTCCCATAGAGACGTCTTAGGACATTATCCCCATCTATATTATAATATGTACTGTTATAATATAGATCATCTATCTGTATATCTAGTCTCCTCTCTTGCTGGCACACTTCTTCTGAGAAGCCCTGCAGGACTGCCCTGGTGTTGGCATGTTGAGGGGCCGTCCTTTTATGGCTTCCAGGTGTGAGTTCTGCTTCTGAGCACTGAGTGGAGAAACCCTCATCCATCCGCTTGCTGTTTTCCCATAGCTGGTCGTTCTCTGTGTGGCTGAATGCTAGAGGAAAACAGTATTTTACAGTTTATTTATTTCTTCTTGGCATGAGACTGGCTTTGGTGGTGGCCAGCAGCTTCGAGCTGGGGACAGCAGCTCTCTGGCACGTTCTCTGGCCTCAGGCAGCCCTGGGATGGCCTTGGAGCCTGCCAGTCACAGGGCTCGTGCCCGCCCTGTTTCTGGGAGGCCTGTGCTTTGGGGAAGTAGCCCAAGGGTCATGCTTGGGGCAGGGAGGCCGGCTATCCTTTGGGAGGGGCCTCCTCTGTGTGGGATGGTGTTGGGGGGCTCTGCCCTCAGGGGGTGCTGGGCCACCCTTCTCCCCATGCTGTGCCGGGCTGATCAAGTGGAGGTGCTAGCCTTGAGAGGAACCCACTGCAAATGAGATGGAGAGAGTGAATGAGAGCTGAGGATGGTCCCCCGGGAGCAGAGAGCAGAGTTACAGGGGCCAAGCCAGCTAGAGGCCACCAGGACAGCTGCGTGGAGCATAAGCCCTGCACCAGGACCCTGGAGGGAGACACCAGTCTTGGCTGCTTCCCTGGAGGACACTATTGTACCAGCTGACATTGGCCCCACACTGACATTCCCAGCCCCAGAGCCAGGCCCAGGCTATCCAGGGGGGTCCATTTCAGAACAAGAGGTGGGGACCCCTGCAGCAACACAGGCCCAGCGGTGCTGCCCTCTGGCACCCAGGACTTGTGCCTCAGCCTCCCTGTGACACGGCACCACAGGAGGGAGCGTGTCTCATGCTGGGACATGAAGCTGCAGTCCACAGCATCCGTGCTTTAGGGAGCTGCAGGTCTTCCTGGGCCAAGAGATGAACATGGAAAGACGAGTCATCGACAGAGATGGTGGGGGCAGAGCGCACAGGGCCTGCCACGGGAGGTGGGCTGCGAGGCCTTCTGGGGACCAAGTCCTGCCTGGAGCCGAGGCAACCAGGGAGGGACAGGGCAGGGAGGACCCCTGGGCAGGAGGCAGCTCAGACAGTCGCTATCCCTGCCCTGCTCCCTCTTGGCCACACAGCTCTCTCTAGGCTAAAATGACAGGGCGGCCCTTGTGTGTGTTTTCCTACTGAGCAGGGTAAGGAAGAGAGGTGAGGAGCTGTGAGCCTTGTCCGCGTAAACCCTCATACACCAGCCCCAGCATCGTCCTGATTCCCCAAAATCCTAGAGAAGAAAACGCAAACGCCTTTAACATCCAAACACCCTCGGGGAGGAAGGGACTCATTTTCTACCTGGCCAGTGCAGCTGATCATTCCTGTCTGGACTTGCTTCTGTGAACAGTGATCCAGTCTCGAGGGTCTGCACTAACTGGCCACGGGCTCTGGCAAGAGAGGTCCCCAGTGGTGTCCCTGCACCTTGGGAAGTGATTGGAAACTACTGGGAATGAAAGGACACCAGAAAGCAGGGTGGGGGCCAATTTCACCTGCCTTGTAAGCGTTCTTGGGGTCAGCACCACAGGCAGCTCCTGCCAGATCTTGTGGATGCCTTGTGAAGTCCACACTGGCCTGGACAATGCAGAATTTCCAGCTGCTGAAATTTATCAGGGCCAGACGGTTCTTGATGGCCCTGACTACATTTGGTAGGTGCATAAACTATGGGATTGGTGAACTGGCGAGAATGTTTGCAGTTGCCATGCAAACACTTTCTTAAGGGTCACGGGGCTGAATCTTCAAAATGGATAGACGGTGAGGCCAAGTGAATAGTATTGTTTTCCCTTATTGGAGAACTTCAGATGTGTGTTTCAGGATAGAAACACTCATCTCCTGGGGAAGAGCTTCAGGGGAAGGTTTGTCTTGCTGTCTTGCAATTGTGAAGTGTGGCTATGCAGAGGTTGCCTACACTGACACCAAGAGGCAGCACCGACTGCCCCGTCCCAGAATGAATATTAAAACATCCTAGCCCATTAGCCTGTAGAGCGTTGATCTGCCAGTAGGTTGCAAAGCACGCATGTGCTTGGAACCTCATTCTGCCCGGTAACAAAGTCCCCGAAGTTTTGGATTTGGGGTATTTTCTTCCTGGAAGAGCTCAGAGCATTTAAAATGCTCTTCTGTGGCGCTTTGCCACAGGAATATGATGGTAAAGCAAAAGAAAGGCCTGTGGGAGTGGAATGGACTGACCCCTGGGACCTGTGGAATGAGGCAGGGCTGCATACGCTCTTACATGGAAGGTACTGCATTGGTGTCCTGGGGCTGCCGTAACAGGCTGGGTGGTGCAAAGCAACAGACATTTATTCTCTCATAGCTCTGGAGGCTGGAAGTCCAAAGTCAAGGTGTTGGCAGGGCCGTGCTTCCTCTGAGGTTCTAGGGGAGAATTTATTCTTTGCCTCTTCCAGCTCCTGGTGGCCCCAGGCGTTCCTTGGCTTGTGGCCGCATTGCTCCACTCTCTGCCTCTGTGGCTGCATGGCCTTCTCTGCTGCTGTATCAGATTCCCTCTGCTTTTCTCTCATCAGCACACTCGTGATGGGGTTCAGGGCCCTCCTGGATAACCCGGGATCATTTCCCCATTTCAAGACCCTCCACTCAATCCCATCTGCAGAAGCTCTCTTTCCTAATAAGGTCACATGTGCAGGTTCCCGGGCTTAGGGCATCATCTCTGGGGCCATGATTCTGCCTCCCACAGGTGCGTTCTACCAGACCTGCGGCCAGTTGTCTTTCTTATTATAGGGAAGGGATGAAATCCTTATAGAGAAGACCACGTGAGGGGGGCCAGTTCATAGGCAGACGCATGTTCTGTTTTCAGCCATTGAAAGCACGGTTTAGACACAGGCTGAGCTACGAGCGGAGACATCCATTCCAGGCTCTCCCCCTCCTTCAATCCAGAAAGTAGGCCACAGCCCTGGGGAGTCTCGGCTCTCCCAAGTCTGGGCCTTTCTCGCATGGTGAACGCTGATCGCCATTTCACATACACCCAGCTTCACATACACCCAGCTTCACATACACCCAGCTTCACATAACCCAGCTTCACATACACCCAGCTTCACATAACCCAGCTTCACATAACCCAGCTTCACATACACCCAGCTTCACATACACCCAGCTTCACATACACCCAGCTTCACATACACCCAGCTTCACATACACCCAGCTTCACATACACCCAGCTTCACATACACCCAGCTTCACATACACCCAGCTTCACATACACCCAGCTTCACATACACCCAGCTTCACATACACCCAGCTTCACATACACCCAGCTTCACATACACCCAGCTTCACATAACCCAGCTTCAGAGACACATTCTCGATTTCTCAAGAAAAGGCCTCCTCACCTAGCCACCAAGGCAGCAAAGACCTGCCAAGGCCACTTAGCTTTGGCCTGATTTGCACCAGCTGCCAGGAGGCGCCAACAGCGACAGGGACTCTGCGTGTGGGTTGACTGTTTAGCTTCCACAGTAGGAGTTTTCTCTGCCACAGTCCTGGAGGCTGGAAGTCAGACATGACGGCGTTGCCAGGGCTGATTCCTTTTGAGAACTCTCTCCAGGGCTTGCAGGTGGCGTCCCCTCCCTGTGTCCTCACAGGATCATTCCTCTGTGTGTGTCTGTTTCCTCATTCCTTCTTCTTATAAGAGCAGTGGTCAGATTGGATCAGATTGCATCATCTGTGTTGCCTCATTTAACCTTAAATACCTCTTTAAAGGCCTTGTCTACAAATACAATCACATTGAGTGGACTGGGGGTAAGCACTTCGAGATAGGCATTTCGGAGGCACACAATTCAATCCGTAACAGAGGGTGAGCGTTGACCTTAAGGTGAGCCCGTGACAAGTCCCGGCAGGGCCTTCCTGTGGTTGTTCTGGAGATTTATGGACCAGGCACCAGGCTGGGCCCTGGGGACTAGGGGATAAGCCAGGGTCCTGCGACCCCACCCTCTGGGCACAACAGTCTCTCCGCACCAGGGGCCTGGCCGTGGTGGGCACTGGATGGCCCATCTCATGTAATCCTGCCAACAATCTGATGGGAGGGTGGTTAGGAGTCTGTGTGCTCTCCGACAAGCTTCCTAGCCTCCATGAGCCCCAGTTTTCAGATCTGTGAAATGGGTAGGGGGCAGGAATAGCACCTGCTGTGTCGACTGGGGATAGCAGGGATGAGAGATCCTAAAGTAACGTGTGCAGCACATGGCAGGGCACAGGCGGGCGAATTTGGGAGCAACAAGGACAGAGAGGCACTGGGTAGCAGGGATGAGAGATCCTAAAGTAACGTGTGCGGCACATGGCAGGGCACAGGCGGGTGAATTTGGGAACAACAAGGACAGAGAGGCATTTCCACCACTGTGGCAACCGGACAAAAGCCAGCAGCAGGTGCAGCCCTTCTTGAGGGCTCCTCTGTAAGGAAAGTGAAGCTTCAGATCTTCAAGGATCAGGGACGCGGCGCCACTTGCTTGCCTTCAGGGAGGTGCTGCCTGCTCCTTGGTGTCCCTGCCTGGCGCCTGCACTCCTGCATGTGCCCCGTGAGGGTGGCCGGCTCGGGGTGCCCTGCTGTGTCCTGGACCCTGGCCTGAGTCTGCTGACCCCCCAGCTTATGCAGAGTTTTGCCTCAAAAGATGAGGGGCCAAGGCATCGGGGCAGGTGACGTCTTGGGGGCCGCTTGGCTCATGAATGAGGGAATGGGGTGAGAACTCGGGATTCTGGGTAGAGCTGTGTCCCTGCCTCTTCTGTGCCCCGTGTCCTGGTGCCATGACTGAAGCTGCCTTGAGGAGCTCGAAGGTGGGGCGTTCTGCTATGGAGGGGTGGCTCCCTGTCTGCCCAGAGCAGACAGACCAAGGCAGGAGCCCCTGGCACCTCAGCACCGGTGGGAGGCCCCCTTGCTGACCTACACCTGGGTCTGTGCTCTAGGGCAGCAGGGAGCATGTGTCTATGGAACAGAAGCTACACCCACGAAGCTGCATCCACCATGAAGTTAACACAAAGTGTGGTTTTGCTTAGTTTACTAAAAAGAAAAAAGGGAATGTTTTATTACCTGCAAGGCCTGTAAGCTGCTAAGACTCCTTGCCGTTTGTGGAAGAAATTCCCCACTGCATCTGCTGCTGGCTTCACTGTCCTTTCTGGAGTTCAGGTCCGTGGCTAGACTGAAGGTGTACATCCTGCGGGGGAAGGAAAGCACGGTTTGAACAGAGGTGAGACCGTGTTGTTGCCATGGAGACCCAGCATCTGGTCATGTATGTACTTGAGAATGTCCTGGACAACCTCCCCAGAAAGGTTCCCATGAGCACAGAATGAAGTAGCGTGTGCGAAGTGCTCAGGCCCCAGGAAGTGTGGACGATGTGGTTGTTTTATTACAACGATCACTATCTATGATGGATAATTTTACGTGTCAATGTGACTAGGCCACAGTACCCAGGTATTGGGTCAAATGTTATTTTGGGTGTCACTGTGAAGGTATGTTTTTAGAATGAGATTAACGTTTGAGTCACTATGCTGAGTAAAGCAGACCACCCTCTAGATGATGGAGCTGTTGGACTCCACGGTGCTGGCTCAATCTTGTTAAACTGCTAAAAGTCCTTATTAAAAACATTTAAAGCTTTCAAAATCAGAAAATGGTCCTTGAATGACTCGACACATCACTGTGGGTGGGTCTCATCCAACCAGGTGAAGGCCGTAAGAGAAAACACACTGGGGGCCATGAGGAAGGGGAAATCCTGCCTCCAGACCACCTTTGGACTAGAGCTGTAACCTCAGTGCTTCCCAGGGTCTCCCATCTGCCAGCCTGCCCTGCAAACTGTGGACTTGCCAGGCCCACAGTCTTGAACCTTCAACTAGATTTCTGTCTCTCTCTCTCTCAGTCACTCTCGGTCTCTCTGCCTTTGTCTCTGTCTCTGTCTCTGGGGCACCGTGACTAGTACACCATCCCATTTGATCCACTTTCTAATACAGTCAGAGGTGTGCAGATGGATGTAGCTGGGATTCAGGAATGAACAAGCAGTGAACAGCCACATTGAAGAGCTCTGCTCACATCTGGAGGGAAGAAGATGCATTTAGTGGAAGGAGTTGCAGGCAATGAGGAAATTGCTGTGTTCCAACGAATCGAGAAACGTGGCATGGGGTGGACGGGCACTCGGGTGCTTGGGGACCACTGAGGGGAAAGACGCCAGCAATTAGCAGCAGTGAGAACGCCAGGCTCTGGAATAGGAAGGGGGTGATGGTGGGGTCCCCAGAATGAATGTGTCTGGAAGAAACAGGCAGAGCGGTCAGAGGAAGATAGTGAGAATGAGAAACAGAGACCCAACGGCCGCGGAAATCCTCCTAAGAACAGCAAATGATCGATTTCCCCAAGGGGGAATTCATTCCATAAAAGGAAAGATCTTTGAAAATTCTGTTTAAAAATTATACACGAGCACAGTCCAGTGGCTACGCAGGCATTTCTCAGCAGGAGCTCTGCGGGATTTCTCTGGGTTGAATTAGGCATAAAACATCCTTTGCCGGCCCAACATTTTCTACTAACACTGTGCTCTTGCTTTCAGTGAATTCTAGCATTTTAAATTCCCAATTCCATTGGGAAAATTCAGGATACTTTGTTTCTTACGGTTATTAGAATGTGGAAAATACAACAAATTTAAAAAGATGAAAAAGTATCTGCAATCCTCCAGCTCAGTTAACCATAAAATCTAACCCCATTTCCCTCATCCACCCACATTTGGGAATGCTGCCTTATGGCTTTTTGAATTTGAACTGCTTTTTCAGGAAAAGCAAATTGTAGTCTAGTAGAAGGTAAGGGGAAATGGTGCCTCATTGGTTTAAAATTCTATTTTTTTTTTTTTTTAAAGACAGGTTCTCACTGTTGCTGAGGCTGGAGTGCAGCGACACGATCCTGGGTCACTGCAGCCTCGACCTCCCAGGCTCTAGTGATCCTCCCACCTCTGCCTCCCAAGTAACTGGTACAGGCATGCACCATCACGCCCCACTAATTTACTTTTATTTTTTATTTTGTAGAGACAGGGTCTCGCTATGTTGCCTAGGCTGGTCTCCACCTCCTGGGCTTAAGGGATCCTTCTTTCTAGCTTGGCCTCCCAAAGTACTGGGACTACAGGCATGAGCCACTGTGCCTGGCCGGGCTTCCCTTTTTCGTGCAGTCTTTTATTACTAATGAACAGGAACTCCTTCCCCCATTTATTTCTCTCCTGTTCATGTTCTTTGGCCATTTCTTCTCTCAAAGCCTCAGTGTTTTTCTCAGCAAGTTTTGAATGTAGTCTTTGAAGAGGAAGAGTCCAGGAGACAGTTTCTTGGTCAGTAAGTGAAAAAGGCAGGCATAAGTCACCTGGGTACCAAAAATGTCCAAGGGCTAGCAGCATCCAGGGACCCCGGGTCACTGTTGGAGGGACGGGGGCTGGGGCAGGTAATCGGCTCAAGTGGATGACCCACTGGGGACCGTCAACTTTATAAATATCTTCTGAAAAGCACTGTTGTCAGCTTGCTCTTTACAGCGTAGGGTTCTTTATGATGTTTAACCTGCAGAGGTCTTTGAGTTTAAGCATTTGACAATCGTTATTAAAGACAGGCCTGCTAAGTCTCACTTTAAGATCCCTTCCACTGCTTCTGACCCTTCAAAACTCTCCCCAGTCCAGAAATCAGAAATGCATTCATTTAAATAGTTCTATTTTTTTTGAGATGGAGTCTCGCTCTGTCCCCCAGGCTGGAGTGCAGTGGCATGATCTTGGCTCACTGCAAGCTCCGCCTCCCAGGTTCACGCCATTCTCCTGCCTCAGCCTCCCGAGTAGCTGGGACTACCGGTGCCCGCCACCACACTCGGCTAATTTTTTGTGTTTTTTAATAGAGACGGGGTTTCACCGTGTTAGCCAGGATGGTCTCGATCTCCTGACCTCGTGATCTGCCCGTCTCGGCCTCTCAAAGTGCTGGGATTACAGGCGTGAGCCACTGCGCCCGGTCTAAGCAGTTCTATTTTTAAAATGTTTTTCTGTTTCTATTTAATCCTTGTCTCTGCCAGGAATTGATTTCAGTGTACAATGTGAAGGGATATGAAATACCGTCTATTTAATTAATGTTTTTTTTTTTTTGGGATCTCGGTTCACGGCAACCTCCGCCTCCCAGGTTTAAGTAATTCTCAAGCCTCAGCCTCCAAGCAGCTGGAACTACAGGTGCACGCCACTGCGTCTGGCTAATTTTTTATATTTTTAATAGAGATGGAGTCTCGCCATGTTGGCCAGGCTGGCCTCAAACTCCTCAGGTGTTCCACCCGCCTCAGCCTCCCAAAGTGCTGGGATTACAGGCATGAGCCACCACGTACGGCCAGTACTGTCTATTTCTTACCCATTTCTGTCCCTATCTCTGATGCGCCCTTGGTCAGATGTGACCTCTCCAGGACACTAGACTTGCTCCTCCGATCTCTATCTTGTCCCTCTGATCTGTTTTTTAACCTCCTTTAAGCCAGGACCATATTGTAGATTCATAAACTATTTTCAACATCTGGTTGGGTAAATAACTCATTTTTATTTTTCAACGTTTTCTCTCAGGTCTTCTCTCCTGTTTATTCTTCCAGATAAACTTTTCATGCATTTGGTGAAGTTCCAACAAATGGTCCCTTTGAGATTTAGCCTGGAATTTCATTATACCTGGAAATGACTATGGGAGGAATTGCCACAGTTTACTGTTCTCAGCCATGCACAGGGCATGTTTCTATTTTTCCAGCCTATTTGCAAATATTTGCATTTCTCCCATAGAGGTCTTAAGTCCCCACATTCTCATAAAACCAGCAGCAGCTCCTGTGCCTCCACCGAGACCCGTCCAGAGCCAGGAAGGGCATCTTTTCTTTTGCATCTCAGCACCCACCCTGCACTCTCTGAATATGCACCCTGGACCACCCATCCCCTGCACGGCATCTTGATTTAGTTCATGTGTTTCTTGAATCATCTGCACGTTGCACCTGATCTTCTCACACTATTGCCTGCCCTGTCTCCATCTATAAACTATGGCAGGTCCAGGCCAATTTACTTTGCATCATCTCAAGCTGTCAGATGCCAATAGATAGGAAATGCACACTTGAGTTGATCCTAAGTAGACCAAGAATATAGTCTCATTGGAACAATCGAGCGTTTCCTCTTCAAATTAACACGCTCAGAGCAGCGAGGCCCAATTCATAGCCCATTAGCACAGGAAATGTTGGTTGGTTTCCCCTTCCTGAGGGCAAGGCGAGGGCACCCACACCCTCCCTGCGGCTGGCTCTGCAGACGGTAGGGCTTTGCTATCAACTGATGACATCTGTGAGGTTTACAGAGAGAAACGGAGTGCATTTTGCTGGTCTTTCAAATGAAATACGATCAAGATTACGCTGTGAACATGGGTGACGGGAGGAGAAAGAAAAGAGCTTAGCATTTTCACGTTTCCATTTTTCTCTTTAACTTAAGAGAGTCTCTTGATCTCTTGTGAAACAGATGTGTTTCATCATAAAACAGACGTGTTTGAATTCTCCCTGGTTCTTTTTTTTTTTTTTTGAGACAGAGTCTCACTTTGTCACTGAGGCTGGAGTGTAGTGGCACTGTGTCAGCTCACAGCAACCTCCATCTCTTAGGTTCAAGCAGTTCTCCTGCCTCAGCCTCCTGAGTAGCTGGGATTACAGGCGTCCACCACCAAGCCTGGCTAGTTTTTTTAAAAAATATTTTTAGTAGAGACGGGGTTTCACCATGTTGGCCAGGCTGGGCTTGAACTCCTGACCTCAGGTGATCCACCCGCCTCTCTCTGGTTCTTAAAAGGACACAGTTGCCATCTGGGGGCTGCATCACTAGGTTCCTGTGTTCATTTCCTGGGGCGGTCATAACAAAGTCCCACAGTGGCTTCAACGACAGCCACAGATGCTCTGATAGTCCTGGAGGCTGTGAGTCTGAGGTCAAGCTATCGTTAAGGCTGGTTCCTCTTGAGGCCTCTCTCCTTGGCTTGTGGACAGGCATCTTCTCCTCGTGTCCTCACAGGCTGTCCCTCTGTGTGTGTCTGTGTCCTCATTTCTTCTTATAAGGACACTGGTCATATTGGATCAGGGCCCATTCTAATGCCCTCATTTGAACTTAATCACCTCTTTAAAGACCCTGTCTCCAAATAAGGTAACATTCTGAGGTATTGGGGGTCAGGACCTCCACATATGGATGTTGGCAGGATGCAATTTAGCCCTTAATTGTACCTTTCTTACGTCTGAGATACTTGCTGTAAACTTGCTGTGAGGTTTTTGAAGTAATCCTGCTGTGTCTGTCTTCAGTTTCGGGAACGTCCTCATCTTGACTGGGGGATGGCACTTATTCTCCTGAGCCCTCACACTCAAGCCTCCCTGTTCTCTGTCCTCCAGGGGCGCGCCCTCTGCTCTCCTGTACAGAGGATTGGAAGCTGCGGTGGTTTGTGAATATGGTCCTCCATCACCAGTCTCTCCAGGCCATCTCTGATCTTCAAAGCAATGGACAAACATCATAGTGTGAGTTTGCAGTAGGTAAGTCCAAAGAATCCCAGCACTATCCGGCAAGGAGGTTGGGGTCATTATGGTGGTGATGGGTGATTGATGTGTTAATTGACAGGTACTACACATTGGAGCTGCAGACTTGTACCTGGAAGGGCGCCCTCTTTGGTGAGGAAGGGGATTCCTGCTGGTGCACCTGCAGGTCTGTTTCCAGGCACTGTAACGCCAGCGGTTCTGCTGCTTGGATCGCGCAAGTGTGAGTCCTGATCAGGGCTCGAAGGAAGTATTTATTAAACATCTGCACAGCTCTCTGTCCGTCCATGGGTCAGTTGGCCTCTGGACATTACCGTTTGACCACATTTTCCACTAATGAATACATGAGTGATGTGTGGAGACATTCAAGGATGATTTTCTGATTTTGAAAGCTTTAGATGTTTAATAAGGACTTTTAGCAGTTTGAAAAGATTTAGCCAGCACAGTGGAGTCCAACAGCTCCCATCGTCTGCCTCACTGGCCCGTAAGCACAGGTCACAGCTTGTCAGGGTGCCTTGCTACTCCTCCAGCCACGATGAGGGTGCTTCCAAAGCAGGACCAATCAGACACCCCACAGCACCTAGCCCGGTGCTTATTTCTCTTTCCTTTCACTGCAGTTTTCATTAATACATTCCAGCATAAAAGCCGGAATGGTTATGTTGATAGGCAGGTGTCTAATGTATTCACTGTGAAATGAAAAGTATCATAGCCGCTGACTCATCTTCTGCAGAGTCTGTGGTTCCTCTGTGACAGTGAAACTCTCCCATCCTGGGCAGACAGCGAAGGACATGCTGAATGATGCAGGGGCACTGGGGAGCCCCAACCTTCCTGAAATTTAGATGGTTAGTTAGGGTACAGCCAGCATCTCCTCTCTATTCCTTAAACTGTGGATTGGATCGGGTGATGAACTGAGCTTGCAAGAAAGCAAGAACTCCCTTGATTGTACATCCCTTGGCCTCCTGGGCCTGAGTCTTCTCAGCTCTCCAGCAGGGGAGTTGCCTTAGGTTATCTCTACAATCCCTTGTGGCACCCACATCCTGTGATTTTGATGTGGCCCCTGGACCCATGGACATGTCTATGTCACAAAGTGTATTTCTCCTGAACTGCTGGTCTGCACACGTCTGGGATGGCCATGGCTGTTGGTTGAACGTGTGTCCGTTTTCTTATTGGATGTGGGAAAGCTCGGAGCTGGGAGCTCACAGCACACGCAGTGTGGACAAACCTCAGCCCTGACTTTGTCTAGCTTTTCCACCTTTATTCTCCCTTTGACCCAGCTTTCTTATATTCTCTTCTTAAAATTTAAAATGGATTAATTTATGTTTTGAGTAAGTAATTCATTTATATGCTTCATACATTTAAACATTATGAAATGTTCGTGTTTGAAAAGACTCCCTCCCATTTCTGTTCCATTCTCCTGGCTCCCACTCCCAACACCCACAGGTAACCATGATTAGAAGTTTCCAGACATTCTCCCTTCCAGGGAACCTTTAGGAATACGTATATGTAGAAATACATATTGTGCACATGTATTTACAGACGGTTATGTGTGTCTCTCCCCTTCCCCCACAAGTATATCATGCCAGACACATCATTCTGCAACTTATTTTTTTCATTTATCAATCAATCTTGCATATTTTTTCAAATAAATAACATAAAATTCTCCCTTTTAATTATCTTAAAGCTGCAAATATTTTATTGTATGGATGTGTCATAATTTACTTTATGGACTTATTTTTAAATTTTAATGATCTCTTCTATGGGCAGTTGAGGTCAGATTTGAAAGCCCAAGTGTGGGATTAGGTATGAGGCTGGAATCCTGTTTCCTCTGCCCACTTGCTGTGTGAACATAGGCAAGTGAGTTGATCTCTTTGTGTCTCAGTTTCATCAACTATAAAATGGAGCAATAACGGTGCCCACCCTGGGGGTATTGGAGAAGTAAATCAGTTAATAAGGGAAATGCATGGCACAGAGTCAGGCACAGGAGGTGATGTTAGTGTGCAAAGCTATTGGGCATCTCTTAAGCTGCCTTAAAATAGATTTAAGTGGATTAGAAGTCAACACATCAATAAATACATGTGACAACGGCTGCATTTTTCATCCCATATTTGCATTTTGTGGTCCTAAGTTCTTATTCATTAGGGTAAGAAGTTAAATGGCCTCAAGAGAAGATGATATGAAATGTCATGTATGCACAGCTGTGGGGCTTTGGCTGGAATCTGCTCTCCTTCAGTGTCAAGTGGCTACTATGTTTAGTGGGGGGGCCCAGGGACATAGATGCTGTCCCTGGCTCATTATACAAATCTCAGTGTATGAATAATTAGCAAAAAGAAATATAATACTTAAAGAAATCAGCCATAGTCACCAAATCTCCTTCTATAAATATTTCAGACAATACTTTCATTATTTTTACTACTATTTCTTGCAAATTCTAATCATTTCACCAAGAGCTTCTATCAGGTACTATTAAACCATCTTTTCTTTTTTGGGGGGTTTGGATAAAAATGACCAATAAGTAATCATTTATTTCAGCTCTTCAAAATATATTCTTTCTTAATTTACTCAAAATGTTAGTCTTATTAGATATCCATATAACCTCTGATAATTTTTAAGTAGTTTTTAATGACTATTCAAATAAAATGTCACAATTTTCATAGTTTTGCCTTATATATGAACCTCAATAGGAAGGGTACAGAAAAGAATTCCCTGGATGGATAGATTCTGGAAATAGATGTCCACAGCAAATGTCCAGCACAGATCTGAAAATCTGTAGATTGAGTAGATGCTGATACATCTGTGTTCAACTTAATGATTTATTTATTTGTCTGGGTTGTGGGGGGAACCCTAGAGAAGCTGTGGAACATTTTAGGAGAGAATTAAACCAATGAGTGAAATATATGGTTTTAAGACCTCCTGCCTGGAGACAGAGGAATGGCCATGATGGTGCTTTTCCAGGCTCTCTTCCCCAGCCACACAGCTCTGAAGGTGCCAGGAAGCCCAGAACCACAACATAGGGTTTTTCTGTGTATTTCTGCCCTGCTCCTCCCACTCTCATCATTCAGTTGTTCCAACCATCAGTCTTGACACCTGCAAGAGCTCTACCCCAACATGCACACCCATGAGGCTGAGCAGTTTTTCTCCTTTTTCACCCTGTGTTCTCTGACCTCTGCCTGCTCTCTCCACTCTCCTAACTGGAACCTGGGAGAAGAGAGTGAAAAAGCTCACGAGAGCCACCTTAGCACTTTGTAATGGCTTTACGGTGTGTGTGGCAACTTGGCCAGACTGAATGACAGTCCCTAGACTTCCTTTTTAGCACATGTCTGATCAGGGTGGGCCACAAGAGGCATTCTCATGAGAGCTAGAGGATGGAAGGGAGGCAGTAGTCATCCTAAGCATCACACACAGCCTTCCCAGCTAACCCATCAAATGCTAGTCTAGGTGCTGCTGCAAGGAGATTTTACAAATGTGACTAGAACCCCTAATCATATGAACTTAAATTAATCAAAAGCAAGGTTATTCTGAGCAGGCCTGACTTATGCAGTTGGAAGGCATTTTTTAAAAACTTAGGCTTTCCCCACACTCAGAGACTTCGATAGCAGCTGTATCTGCAACTGCTCTCCCATCCCCTGGGTGGTCCTTCCAACTGCCCACATGTGGACAACAATCTTCAGCTTGCCCGTGGGTTTTCAGCCTGAGTAGGATTCTCCCTTCCTGCCTGTCTGTCCTTGCTTAGCTCGCCACAGTAATTCCATAAGGCAATTCATTGTAGTAAATCCATATAGATGTGTGTATATATATACCTTTCCATGTATATATGTGTGTGTGATATATGTGTATATAAAATATTCTGTATGTACAGTCAGCCCTTTGTATCTGGAGGTTCTGCATTTGTAGATTCAACCAACTGCAGGCCAAAAATATTCAAAAAATTAATTGATAAAAAATAGCAACACAACAATTTAAAAATACAAATAAAAACAATACTGTATAACATCCATTTGCATAGCATTTATATTGTGTTATGTATCATAAGTACTCTAGAGATGATTTAAAGGATCCAGGGTGATGTGTATAAGTTGCATGTAAATACTACAGTGTTTTCTATCAGGGACTTGAGAACATGAGGATTTGGGTATCTGTGGGGGTCCTGGAACCAATCCCTTGCCAAATGCAAGGGACAACTGTACATATATTTGTATGTATTATATATTGTATGAAAGTGACTGGTTCTGCATCTCTGGTTAAACTTTTACTAAATTTGGTATCAGGAATGGAGTGCTGTTCTAACAAACAGGATGCTCTTCAACTTCAGATGGGGTTACGTTCCAACAAACCCATCATAAATTGAAAATGCATTTAATGCACCTAACCTACTGAACATCACAGCGTGGCCTAGCTTACCGTAACACGCTCAGCACACTTACAGTAGCCTACGATAGGGCAGAATCATCTAACACAAAGCCTATTTTATAATCAAGTGTTGAGTATCTCATGTAATTCGTTAAATGTTGGACTGAAAGTGTAGCATGGAATGACCATATGGGCACCTGAAGTACAGTTTCTATTGAACCCATATCACTTTTGTACCATTATGAAATCCTAAGTTGAACCATTGTAAGTTGGAGACCTTCCGAACTTAAAATGTGGAAACAACTTTGGGACTTGGCAGTGAGTAGAGGCTGAGAGACTTTTGAGTAGCATGGCAGAGAAAGCCCAAATCACCATGAACAGATTGCTAGTGGAAATAGGGATGCTAAAGGTGAATCTTCCGGGGAGAACTCAGAAAGGAATATGAAGCATGTTCCAGGAAATCGGAGCAAGGAGGATCCTTCCCATGTGTGCCAGAGAGTCTAATGAAATTGTCCATGGAAAGCAGGACTTGTAAGCGATGATGTTGGTCACATAGCTAAGGCTATTTCCATACAAAGTGTTAAATGTATCACCTGGCTTCTTCATGTTATTTATAGTGAAGCGGGAGAGGAAAGAGATAAATTGAGGGAAGAACACTGAACAAAAAGAACCATTCTGAAAATCCTTAGCCTCACCAGATGATGCTAAAGGCGCTACAATTAAGGGATTCTCCAACTGATGAAGAAGCGACTCACCAGGAGCCCTACAGCTTCAAGGAAATCACTTCCACCAACTGTGTGTGCTCAGGTGAGGGCGTGAAGCCTCAGCTGGGAGCCCAGCCCTGGCAGGCACCTTGATTACAGCCTTGAGACCCCGAGCTGAGGACCCAGTGAAGCTGGACTCTGACTCTCAACCCGTAAATACAATAAGATAATAATTGTGCTTTGTTTTAGTGGTAATTTATTACACAGTCATAGAAAACTAATAACACGCCCTAGGACTTCACAGTTCATACATGGAGCAGAAGAATACATAAACCCAAGCTCAGGACCTCTGAGTATAATTTATTATGTTTGTGATAAGGAAGTAGTGTTTTGCAATAATTTGGGGATTACCATCTCAAACTACTCTAATGCAGAGTAATTAATTCTTTTTTGAATGTTATCATCAGAAAACCACGGATGAACCAAGATATTTACTATATACCTGCAGGAATAATTTTGCCAGCATAGAGAACGCAATTTTACCAATAATGGAATGGCCTAGAAGCACACTGTTTGCAGGTGGGCACTTTCACACAGTAACTCAGACAGAGATGACGGCGCTGCCGCCAGAGCTAGCACTCACCTGTGCTTAACCCACGTGTCAGACTCGCTGGCTCGATCCGTGTAGTTTTCCGGCAGGAAGCCCCGGCAGCCCGTCCGCTGCGAGATCCCAATCACCCAGCCCTCGCTGGCTTCGTCCTGCTGCGTGGGGTCCACAAAGATGTAGTCGCCAGGACTTAGCGTCAGCTCATCCACGTTCTGGGGTTTGTACTGGAATAGGGCTCTCAGAGTCTAGAAAAGAGGCAAGGGGATTCACGTCTTGAGCAAAGATTTACATTGGAAAATGGCAGCAATAGGAGCCCTATCACCGGCTACCTCCTGCTTTCTTCCCCTCCAGTGTGTTCTGTGTCTTCAAGACGCTGTCCAAAGCTTTGTCTGGCAATACATAGCATAGAATATAATGAAACGCAGCATAGAATTCTTTGGATAGATTTAGAAATACATTTTGGGGCCAGGCGTGGTGGCTCACGCCTGTAATCCCAACACTTTGGAAGGCCGAGGTGGGTGGATCACAAGTTCAGGAGTTTGAGACCAGCCTGTTCAATATGGTGAAACCCTGTCTCTACTAAAAATACAAAAATTAGCCAGGCATGGTGGCGGGCACCTGTAGTCCCAGCTACTTGGGAAGCTGAGGCAGGAAAACAACTTGAACCCAGGAGGCAGAGGTTACAGTGAGCCCAGATCGCGCCACTGCACTTCACCCTGGGTGACAGGGTTAGACTTCCTCTCAAAAAAAAAAAAAAAAATATATATATGTATATAAAAAATATATACATATATTTTTTGGGGGGGATCTATCCATCTAGGTACTTTTTTGTCTACAAAAGATCTGAAGGCATAAGCAGACCTTCACATCCGCCTTCCTCAGTGTGAGGTTATTGACACCTTCTCGTACAATACAGAACATGGTGGATTCATTCACACGCGCTCTCTGGGTCTGAAAGGAGCGCTGCACACTTCGTTTCTAAACCCATCAATTCATAGGCAGGAAGTCCCAGAGTGAGGTTTCGCTCAAATCATTCTTGAAAGTGAATTGTGCTCACTTTGGCAGCATATATAACTAAAATTGGAACCATACAGAGAAGATTAGCGTGGCCCCTAAATGTAAAAAAATAAATAAATAAAAAAGAATTAATAAGCAAAACATGTATTCATAGATCTTTACAATAGTCCTTTTCTTTCTGCCTTTTTTTTTTTTTTTTTTTTTTGGCCAGTCTCACTCTGTTGCCCAGGAGTGCAATGGCATGATCTCAGCTCACTGCAACCTCCACCTCCCAGGTTTGAGTGATTCTCCTGCCTCAGCCTCCCAAGTAGCTGGGATTACAGGTTCATGCCACAACGCCTAGCTAATTTTTTGTATTTTTAGTAGAGACAGGGTTTTGCCCTGTTGCCCAGGCTGGTCTTGAACACCTGACCTCAACTGATCCACTTGCCTCGGCCTCCCAAAGTGCTGGGATTATAGGCATGAGCCACCACATCCGGCTTCCTTTTCTAATATTGGAAATGCTTCTATTTTGTTGAAAAAGGTCTGTGCATCTCTAACTCACATATAAAAGAATGCTGGTTGTAAATTGCACAAGAAAGAGAATGTCTTTAGAGAAGCAATAGAAATTTTCCTTGCTACTAACATATCTCCCTTGGAGGGTTCCAGGGGGTACGTGCTGTCAGGCGAGTGGCCATTCATTCATCTGCTTCTTTTTTTTTTGAGACGTCTCGCTCTGTTGCCCAGGCTGGAGTGTAATGGCGCTATCTCAGCTCACTACAAGCTCCGCCTCCTGGGTGCATGCCATTCTCCTGCCTCAGCCTCCTGAGTAGCTGGGACTACAGGTGCCTGCCACCATGCCCAGCTAATGTTTTTTTTTTTTTTTTTTTGAGATGGAGTCTCGCTCTGTTGCCCAGGCTGGGGTGCAGTGGTGCAATCTCGGCTCACTGCAAGCTCTGCCTCCCGGGTTCATGCCATTCTCCTGCCTCAGCCTCCCAAGTAACTGGGACTACAGCACCCGCTACCACATCTGGCTAATTGTTTTTGTATTTTTAGTAGAGACCAGGCTTCACTGTGTTAGCCAGGATGGTCTCGATCTCCTGACCTCGTGATCCACCCGCCTCGGCCTCCCAAAGTGCTGGGATTATGGGCGTGAGCCACCGCGCCCGGCCAATTTTTTGTATTTTTAGTAGAGACGGGGTTTCACCATGTTAGCCAGGATGGTCTCGATCTCCTGACCTCATGATCCACCCACCTCAGCCTCCCAAAGTGCTTGGATTACGGGCGTGAGCCACCACGCCCAGCCCATTCATTTGCTTCTTCTGAGCCCCTGCTCAGCTCTCTTACCTGGTAGTGCACAAAGCGCATGTCTCGGGAGTAGAGTGCAGCTGTCCACTGGCAGCTGTGGCCCAGGGGGATGGCTCTGGCCAGCTGCTCCAGCGTCCTCTGGTGGTGGGGGTAGAACTTGTGGGCCAAGGTCAGATGCAGCTGCTTGGTGCAAGGCTTCACGGAGCAGTCTGTGAAATCAGGGGAACACAGAGGGTGCCAGGGCACCGTTACCTAAATGCCTCCTTCCTCTGACCTCTGTGCTTCATCAACAAGGCAAGGGCTGTCAGAACTCAGAGCTCATTCGGCCCGCCCAGAACTCACATCATAAAGGAGATGGCTGGATCCCTGTAGATTTTTCCAGGAAGTAGGAAGGAGGAGGATGTGGAGATGTGGGTTCAGGGTCTTGGGGGCCTATCAGTTTGCAGGCTAGCTGCCCGAATGCACGGTTCAGATGCACAGAGGAAACGACTGCTCCATTCCCGGGCTGTGCGCGTTACCCAGTGGCCTGGACTCGCAGGCCCGAGCTCCAGTTCAGTGGCTTGTTTAATTTCAAGAAGAAAACTCTTTAGGCAACAAAACTATAAACCACACAGTATCTTTAAGGTTCACCTTGTTTTGGTGAAGCAGGAAGTCCTGGGAGTGGCTGAGCCTCAGGTCTTTTTGGGTGTCCTCTGCCCCTGCGGCCCTAGCCCTCCCTGGTCTGCAAGGGGCTCTCGGGTCAGTGAGCAGAGCAGCTGGCATCGCTCAAGCAGCCAGGATCTGATTTCAGTTGAGCCACAAAGTATTTTATGTCCTAGGGAGGCGGTCGGTGTCTTGACGGGAACAGCACAGACTTTGGTGTCGGATAGACCTAGTTTTAAGCCGTGCTGTGCCCCCTTTTGCAGGGCGACCTTGACTGAGCCTCTGGGCCTGGCCCAGTTTCTGCTTCAGCAGCATTCGCTGGAGGACGGCAGCGCCTGCTTGCCAAGGCTGCAGTGGGAAATCAGCCTCCTAACTTCAAGTTTCCTGCTAGAGTCGCTGGGTCAGTGCACAGAGGTCCCCTCCCCCACTCCACGGCAAGGCACTGACAAACAGGATCTGCTCATCCCCTAAAATAGGTCAAGGGTGATGCAAGTCTTTCCCTGGAGCCCCGAAGTTGGGGCCCACTGCTGTCTCCCACGTGAGAGGTGAGCCTTTAGAGGCAAATGGAAAGCTCCCACGGTCTCTAGGAAAGCCCGAGCACTGAAGCTGCGCAGCCCAGAGCGGCGTGAGTGTGTAGGTGGTGGGGAAATTCCTTTTCTGACTTTTGTTTTTAGCAGTCGGGGAGGACGGCCTTGCCATGTGAGTGAGTGTAGCCTGGTAAAGACCCACTGCCGGTTGCTGACGTCACAGTGAGTCACACCCACTTCTGAACGGTTTCCTCCTCTCTGCGGACCTGTGCCTATGGGCACGTTTCACTGGGGAGGGCCAACGCAGGCAGGGTGCCTCATGCACTTGCCCCAAGAGGGACCTCGGCCACTTCAGAGCAGTGACTGGTCACTCATCACTGAGAGAGGACTTCTACCGCCTCAGTGTCAAGCTGAGGGCATAGGGCATGGGCCATGGAAGGGCAGGACAGAGCCTGCTCAGGGTCAGGGCGTGGATGTGAGGTCAGTGCTGGCTCCCACAGGAAGTGGAGCTGCCCAGCATGAACCCAGGCAGCGTGCAGCAGGACAGAGCTGGTTTCAGGTCCCAGCTCCACCAGGCTGGTTAGGGGACTGGATTGGTTTCAAACAACAGACATTTATTTTCTCCTGTGTCTGGAGACTAGAGGTTCAAAATCAAGGTGTTGGCAGGGCTGTGCTCTCCCTGAAAGCTCCCGGGAAGGGTCCTTCCTGGCTTCTTCCAGTTTCCAGTGGCCCCAGGCATCCCTTGGCTTGTGGCTACATCACTCCAGTCTCTGCCTCGGTCAGCGCATGACTGAGACAGAACAGTGGACATGACTTGATTAAGGTCACGCCACTCATCCGTGTCTCTGTGCGGCCTCTACACTTCCCAGGACCCACCCTAATCCTGTGTGACCTCCTCCCAACCAGTCGCATCTGCACAGGCCCTATTCCCAACTGAGGTCACATTCTGAAGTTCCTGGTGGACATACATTTTTAGGGGACACCACTCCACACACCACAGTGACCCTGGGAGGGCACTTTACCCTTTTCAGCCTCAGTCTTTCTGTTTTTAAGATGCTGCCAGTGAGGTTCACTGGGGGAGGGCTTGGGTGTGAAAGAGCCATCATTTGATAAAGGAGACTAATCCACAAAGACCGGGGGTGACTTTCTAATTATCCAGCAGATTCGATCTCCAGACTCACAAGCTGCCATCTAAGTGGAAGCCCAGGATTCATGGATGGATTTACAGGCCAGGATCTGTGTTTCATACATGTCTGAGGGCAGAGACAGACACACTCCCGGGAGAGAAAGTGGGGAGCCCTCCCACCAAGGCACTGCAGCCTCATCAGATTTTAGAGTTGACAAATCACGGCAATACTGAGTGCCCTTCTGTGTCCTGGGAACTATGGTGGGATGGGCCACAGACTCAGGCAACGTTGTTCTTGAAGAGTGAGAGCCCTCATTGTGTTGTAGAGAAAGAAAAAGAGACAGAGACAGTGGACATGACTTGATTAAGGTCACGCCACTCATCAGGGACACAGAAAAAAAATCACATCTTCTGACATCAAGTCCACAATCCTTTCCACTAAACCCCAGTGGTAGCTTTGGTCTCCAGACCAGGGCTGGTGTTTGGAGAGAAGGGAATTTTGATGATTCTCAATATGAGTCTACATAATCTTTCCCCGGAGAGGCCAAGGAGAGAGCACTAAGCTCATACTGAAAATACAGAAATAAGTCATGTAGGACTTGTGTGTCTCCCACTCGAGGCCGAGCGGGGGAGGCCCTGACTCCCTATGTGCCCCAGCCTCCAACCCCATCACGGTCACCCACTCAGACTTGATGCTTGGCACACCCTTCTGGGGCACTTTCCCAGGCTGTTGGCATACAGCTAAGCATTTGAAAAACCACATAATGCGAATAAAGGTTATTCCCGCCTAAAGAGAAGACCAAAGCTGGTCCGGAAGCTTTCTAACGGCTTACATTTTTGAAGGATGTAGTGGCTCACGAAGGGAGGCGCTAGTTTAATTGTTCAGCCTCAGGTTAAGGCCATGTCCAGGCACCTGGCTGAAAATCCAGAAGTGGGAACTGGAAGTGCCTGGGTGAGGACAGGTGCAGCCACTGAACCTGGAAGAAAGCCCACCCAGCCATCCCACCGTTGCTGCTGGGCTCTGCTCCCCTGGAACCCACCCACGGAAATCCATGTGCCAGGAGCTCATGCCTGCTGCACAGAGCTCACTCGCTGTGAACCCGGCCCTGTGTTTGCCACTGGTCAGGGCTGCCCACCTGCTAAGAGAGATGCTTCCGTGGCGAAGGTCATCGCGAATTCCCGGATGATGTCTGCAGGGCTGCCGTTGATGAAGAAGCCGAGGTAGCTGATGGAGGAATGGAGAGCCAGGGGCACGGCCGTGGGGAAGGAGCCCAGGAGCCTGTCTCCAGCCCTCTTCAGTGCCTCGTACAGGCACTCCACCCTCTGGTCTTCACACTAAGGGGACAGATACAGAGCCTGTGTTTCCACACCTCTCATCAGAAGTCATCTATTGATTTAATTAATAACAATCAGGCAGCAATTCAACTGAGATTCTTTTCTGTTCAAAGCACTGTAACATAATTTATTGCGTCCCTGTGTGTCTGAGGTTATGGATTTGTTCTATACCTGGACCTCGGTTTTTCAAATATTTCAGGTAAGTTTCTTTGCAGAATGGACTCTCCTTTAGGTGCCCAGGTTAGAAATCCCCTGGTCCTTGAACTGCATCCCCTCCCTCCACCGCATGTGCTCGTCACCTGCCAGGCCCTTTCCTCAGTCCCATGGCCCACTGCGTTGCTCAGGTCTGCATGATTTGGCTTCTGGAGGTTTCTAGAAGACTCCAGGGCTGCCCAGGCACTGCTTAGAGCCTGTAGTGAGGGGGACTCAGCTGCACTTCCAGCTGTGGCGCTGCCGTCTTGTCCACGGCTGAGCACTGAGTCAGGTTCCACAGGGGCCTCCTCTAAGGACTGAGGCTCTGCCCTGCCTCCAACCTTCTCCTCCTCTTTTGCCTTCACCAGCAGTCTCTCCCCTGTGTGTCTCCTGCACTTGGAATTCTGCCTTGGGGTCTGCTCCCTGGAGGACCTGAGCCTGCACAGCCCCCATGTGGCTGTAGGACCCTCTTTCTGATGCAACTCCCACCCCTGAGGCCGCAGGCTCTCTGTCACCTGGAGAATCCCTCTCAAGGGTTCAGCCTGCCCACAGAGCCCGACAGGTGCTGGCCCGACAGCCTTGCCCATGGGGCTCCAACTACCATCCTCTAGCCAGACACAGCCTCTCCTGGCATCTGGGCTTGGTGTTGCCCACTGCCCTGGCCAGGCTGCTTCCTGGGCTTGAAGACCTTCCCAGTGCCATTGGCCACATCAGACCACAGGGGAAACCTGACACCACATCCTCCTGGCGGGAGATGGCCTGATCCCTTCTCTTCCCAGCACCGGGCTGCCCTTGGAATTTTCCATAGTCCTTCTTACAAGCCCAAATATGAGGCCAGATCACAGTGCTTAATGCGGCTTCCATCTCCCTGTGGACAGGCCGGCCTGACGTTCCTCCCTGTCTATTTTGTCTGCAGCCCTCAACAGCACTCAACACAAAACCACCCAGTGAACCCATGTCCATTCCAGAATCCGTCTCACATTGTGTTTCTTCGCCTCAGATATGTAATTTTCAAGAATAGTCAGGTTATAAATGTAGCTGTGATCAATATCATACTTCAGAAGATTAGTGTTTTCATTTTACAGCGTCAAAGGTACACAGTGAGTCTCCGTTACACTCTTCTGGCTGCGAGGGGAGCTCCACTAACCATGGCCAGGCCAGACCCAGGGTGAGGGACTGGGAGGAGCTGACAACAGAGGGAGGTGTGTGAGTGTGTGTGTGTCTGCCCATGTCTATATGTGTGTGTGTCTGTGTGTGTCTGCATGTGGGTATGTCTATGTGTGTCTGTGTGTCTGTGTATGTCTATATGTGTGTCTGTGTGTATGCATGTATGTATCTGTGTGCATATGTGTGTATGTGGTGCTTACATGTCTGTGCATGTGTATGTGTGTGTATCTAATGTGTGTCTCTGTGTGTGTGTCTGTGCCTCTCTGTGTGTGTCTGTGTGTGTCTATGTGCATGTATCTTTGTATTCCTGTGTGTGTATATCTGTGTGCATGTGTACCTATGTACATGTATGTGTGTCTGTGTGTGTCTGTATCCATGTATATATGTATATATGTGTATGTCTGTGTGTATCTGTGTGTGTCTGTGTATGTCTGTATGCATGTATGTGTGTATATCTGTGTGTGCCGTGTGTATGTCTCTGTGTCTATCTGTGTGTGTCTGTGTGCCTATATCTGTCTGTATGCATGTATGTGTGTGTATCTGTGTGCATGTGTAAGTCTCTGTGTCAATCTGTGTGTGTCTATGTGTGTGAGCTGTGTGTGTGTGTGTGTGTGTGTGCTTGTGCCTCAGTGGACTGGGGAAGGAGCTGGGGGCCAAGGCCTACTCTGATTTCTGAGCTGTGTCACACAACTTGGGCTGCCTTGCCTTTCCCCGTTAGCTCCAGAAGGTGAGCCAGAAGGAGTCTGCTTGTCACAAGTGCCATTGATGTCGATGTAGGGTGAAAACTCTCTCGGTTTGCCTGGGGATTTCCCAGGCTTAGTCTTGTGTTCTGGGAATCCCTGCAAGTCTCGGGCAATCTGGGGTGGTGGTTGGAGGCTTTGGAAGGTGCTACTTCTCCTGGGACATCTTCCAGAAATCTTTTACCTGCAGAGGTTTGCATTCCTCCTTTCCATCCAGCACCGAGGGGCCTGGTGTTGGAATGGAGGGTTCCTTGGGCCCTGATGGAATCCCTTGAAATGGGTGGAACAAATCAGTTTGCCAACAGCAGAGTTGGGGCCAGGCCGTGGTAGTGGAAGTGGGTGTGCCCTTCCTCAGGCCCCTCTGGAGAAGCTGAGGAGGGCAGTGGCTGTCTGTCCCTCCCTTCTCCTTATTTTATCCTGAGCAGCCCCCACATCCTTCTTGCTTTCCCAGTGCCCCTGTGGAGCTGCCCACTGGGCCATTTTGTGCCACCGTGAAGCTACCCACTGGGCCATTTCTTTCTGAATCAGAGGGCTGGTCCCTGAGACAGGGAAAAGTTCCGCATTTGGGGGTAGCCAACAATCACCTGTCCTTGAGTTGACTTATCACACATTTTGGAAGGGCCAACTCTGTTTTAGGGGCTGTGCTAGTTTCTGGGGGTTCAAAGATGAGTGAAGCATCTGCCTTCCCTTGAGGGACTCGGTCTGGTGAGGGATGCAGTGCTGCACCAGACGCATGGCCCATATGATACAAAAGTGCCACTAGACACGTGAACAAGAAAATGGGCGGCAACTTCTTTTGCCTGGGGAGCTGGAAAAGACTCAAAAAGGGGAGAGGATAAATGAGTTGGGTTCTGAAGGATGAATAGGAGTTGACCAGATGAAGGCAAAGAGGAAAATAAAGGACTGCTCACATGAAGGTGCCAGCTAATGATGCCGTTCTAGACCATCCCATTTAAATAAGTCAACTTTGTCCCATCACGGCCTAGTTAGCATAGAAAAATGCCTCCAGCTGCGGTGATGATGAGCATCGAAGGCACACTGGGTTGACTCACCGTGAAGAAGTCACAGAGTGTCACATGCGGGAAGACCTCATGAGCTCTGTTCTTTGCACACTGGCGCTTGCTCTCTCTCCAGAACTCTTGAAGTTTTTCCAGCAGGGGCCCCGTTGGACAGAGGAAAAGGGCATACTCCTGGGGGATGGGATCATCTAGGGAAGGGTCATTGCCATGATCATGCAGCCTGCAACAGAGAGCAAGCCGGCTTCACCCACTGTCACAACAAAAAGATTTTTCCCCTTCGAGGACACACAAGAGAATGACAATGACAGCAATGCAGAATTATAGGGCACACTGAACACATCATATATGCTCATGACATAAATTAATCTCACAGCCATCCTACCAGTGGGAGGCACCTGCAGCAGGGCTGTGTGTGGCACAGACCTGGTCAGTGCCTGTGCTGCTCTCAGACCCACCTCAGTCTGATTCCAAAGTCAAAGGTGGAAAAAAATGAAAGGAAGTTGACATCAAGACCCAAAACCTGGTCTTCAAATGATCTGTGGGCCCAGCATCTCTTTGATGGTGTGGGAAAACCTCATATTTGTATTTTACCTCAAACTTCAAATTACGTATAAAAACCAAAACCAAAAACCTAGACAAAATTTAGGTAGCTACTATGTTTCTTTAGATTCAGACTGTTATTTTGCTTTATTTTATGTTTGAGATGGAGCCTTGCTCTGTCACCCAGGCCGGAGTGCAGTGGCATGATCTCAGCTCACTGCAACCTCCGCCTCCCGGGTTCAAGTGATTTTCTTGCCTCAGCCTCCTGAGTAGCTGGGATTTCAGGCAGACAGTTATTTTAAATTAAAGGAAAAATGACGGATGACCCAACATAGGAGTTTTTTGTCACTAACAATAAAAACGAAAATAAAATAGCTCCGAGACAGCATTTTTCTCATCTGTCAAGTTAACAAAGATTTTTTAAAATAAAAAATATAAAAGTTCTGCTCAACGTGCCAAAGGTGAAGCAGGACTTAAGGACGGACTTTTCAACTTTTATGTGAAGCACTTTGCCCATAGGTATTGAGAGTCTTAAAATGCCCACACCCTTTGAACTAATAATTCTACTTCCAGAAATTTCTCCTGAGGAAAGAGCACGAAGTACTGTATAGGCAAAACCTTACACGTGAAACATTTATTTAGGGTTATTTAGAATAAGAAAGAAGAAAAACTCCATAACTGATAGCAAATCTATTTATCGTGCATTCATGAGAAATCATGGTTTTGAAGAATTTCTAATTACTCAGCGAAGTGCTTGTGATATAATTTTCAATTTAGAAAGCAGTATTCAATCACTGAAGGAAACAGAACTTATGCAAGACCATATTCTCTTCAATAAAAATCACAAAGGAAGTTACCTCTCCTCCCCATCGCGATTCCTACCCTCTCCCTTTCCAGGGTTCAGCCCGGGGGTGAAGCTGCTTTGTCTTCTCTCAGAAAGTTAAGTAATGGACTTACAGATAGCACTTGTTTTACATAAATCATAAGCTGTTGTTCAAATTATTCTGCAACTGGCATTTTTCCTCCGCCATGTCTTTGCAATTAATCCCCGTCGATACACACATGTCTAGTGAAGTTCGTCAGTGTGAATTTGTTAAAGGCTATGTAATAGTTCATCGTGTACATATTTAATGTTGCACTTGTTCATTCCCGCATTGATGAACATCTAAATTATTTTATTTTAAAACCATTTAATAACCCTGTAATCAAGATCTTTGTACATGTCTCTTTAGGCTCCTTGCGTTTCTCCAGGGAATCTGCTTAGATCCTCAAGCAGGCTGGTGGGCTGTGCACATTGCCAGGGTTGGCAGACACCCAGCACTGCCTCCCTCAGTGACACCAGTGACGTGTGAGGCCCCCGCTTCCCTCATCCTCATCAACGCTTGGAGTTACCTTGTTTGCTCTAATGCTATCTTAATTTGCCCCACCTCCCTGGTTACCAGTGAAAGGTTGGGGTGCTCTTGACTGAGTCTAGGGGACCCCAGTGCCTCCCTGTTTTTTGGTGGGTTTCCCAGTCTTATTGACTGGGTTGCAATGGGCGGGTGCTGGCCATGCCCCTCACAGCAGTGGGCTTGTTTCTGATTCAAAATTGGCAACTGGCTTCAGTGGGGTCCGTGAAGGCATTGCCCATTTTGCCGGTGGCCCACACTTTCTGGAGGAGGAGGGGCATCCCATTGGGAACGCTGCACGCTCAGAGGCCCAGGATCAGTAACTGCCTCCTGCTTTGGGGAGGGCTCCAGCCTCCAGGGACCTGGCTTTTGTTGTTTGATTTTCCCCGTGGCTATCTCAGGGCAGAGGATGAAGGACTCCCCACAGCACATCCAGGCAGGAGAGGGTTTTAGAGAACTGGGGACCCTCCTCTCTATCCCCAGGGCATAGAACAGGCCCATGGCAGCGGGTGGCTTGCAGAATCACTCACACAGCTGGTACCTAGTGAGGCCACCTCGAATCAGAGCCCTCACCTGACCCACATACCTGGTGCCCTTCGAGGGCTTCATGACCACCAGTAAACTCCCTTCTCCTCAGAGGCAGCCCCAGAGTGTGGTGGCCACTATTTCTATCAGCAAAGACGTCAATTATGTCTCAAATCTTTCTATCGATAAACACAAACATCCTCCTATCTATCTCAATCTTGTCCATCGTAGTAGGCGGTTGAGGAGGACTTAGTCAAACACAAGGATGCAAAATCCTAGCCTACTCTTCAATTACTCATATAGGTTGAATATTAGCAGTACTAATATATAACCCAGATGTTACCATTTTTACCCTAATTATTTACTTTATTCTAACAATTACCCTAATTTATGTGCTTATCACAACACAACAATTATGTCTTCCCCATTTACTCAACAAAGCACATGAACCTGTACTTCTTGGCAGTCAAATTGGATTGAATCAGATTTGTAAGTGAAAAAAGCCTTGTTAAAAGTTCTCTCCATCTCTTTCCATGGTTAACCAAAGCCCTGTGCCGCTCCCTCAGTGCACTGTGGATAGGCAGGGAGATTATTTTGTTTTACTTCCGCAGTGGCCCCATCCCACCCAGAGGCTCCCGGCTTTTCCTGGTGTCCACCCTGGTGGGAGGGAGCCCTCGAGCACAGGGCAGTCAGTCCAAACACCTCCAGGTCTACAGGAGCAGCTGTACTCACCAGACCAAGGCTTCCTCCGCCGTCTTCCTCCCCGTGGCTGCCAATGCTTTCAGCCTGCAGAAGAGCGGACACAGGCACAGAGTCATGTCGCCCATTCTTGGGAAAAGGGTCAGAGAGGGCTGGTGTAGCCTTGCACACCCAGGATCTTTGGGATGTGCTCTGAAGAGGGCCTGATGCTGAACTTCCAGCTGGCGCGTACTCAGGCGCCTGTCCCCTGAGTGCTGCCATTGTGGTTTTGGACAATGCTGACCAGCTCACACCTCCCCACCACTTTCCTTCCCTGGCTACCTGCTTCAGCCCTTGGCACAGGGTCTCAGTGCTGAGGACCTGACCTCCGCCTGCTCCTGCAATCCCATTCCCTGGCCTGCCCCTCCCCACTGCCTAGAGCAAATGGACCCACCTTGTGGAAAGTGCCCCCAGCTGGGACACACGCTTCCCTGACAAACGCTTCCTTCGCCCCAGCATCACTTAGCAAAACGGCCCAATCCCCAGGCTCGCCTCCCACACCTCTCCCCTACTGGGAAACAGCCCTTCCCAAAGCACCCAGGCAGGCACTTGCGTCCACGGCTCTCCCCTGCTAGACCAAAGCTCCCTGAACGCAGGGCTGAGTCTTATTCATCACGGTAACCTGGGACGCTGAGTCTTATTCATCACGGTAACCTGGGACGTACGTACCTTCCATTGAATTGGGTAGAACTGGACCAGATGAAACAGAATGGAATATAGCTAAGGTAATTTATCAGGAATGCATACTGGAAATGGCGGGCATCCATGAGGAGCCCACCACGTGATGCCCAGTGCTGCTATTTGGGTGGGTACCGATGGGGCTGTGGCCACCTGGAGAGGTTTGAACAGGGCAGCCTTGGTGCAGGGCCCTTACTTTGAGGTGCTCTGGTGTGGGAAAATTAATACACATTTCTCTTCCTCCAACATGTGTTTAATGTTTAAACTGGAAGGAATTTTGAGTAGGAGTCCATGCTACAGGTTTAGTAGTAAAATCCAGCGTGAACTCCTTCAAAGGCATGGAGACCTGGTTCGAGTCCCACCCCTGCCACTAATGCACTCTCTGGGCCCAGTGTCCTGCCTGCACTGGGTGGCAAGCAGTGGACGAAACCTGCCTTGTCTGTGCTGCCTGGACGGTGCCTGGTGGCCGCCCTGCACACGCCTGACCCCACTCCCCATTCAAAGCCCCCCGACTTAGCTCGAACATAACAGTGACGACAAAGCACTGACTTGGGGAGAAGAAAGGGGTTTATCTAGCTTCAAAGTTACTTCACCCAATTTGGCCAAGCTTTCGTTATAGTGTGGAAGGAAAGTTTAGCTCCTTCCCCAACCCAAAGTTACCAAAAGTGTGTTTCTGATACATTTTTCCATGTGAAAAAATGAAGGGGTCGGATCTAGGGCACTGGTTTGCCATGAAAGCTGTAACCCAATGTTGGTATCATGTCCTCCCTCTCCGAGAGTGGTAACTCCGAGGGCTAAGCTCTTCCACATGCAGGCCTTTCCCTTGGGTCAGCAGGGTCACGCTCACGCTGTGTCTAGTCTCCTACCCATTTGTTTCGTTATCAGACACTCAGGGGATTCTCCCTGAGGACAAGTGACTTTCCCTGGGCAGCGTGGAAGCACAGCCCTGCTGACAGGTGGTCCTGGTGGTAGAGACGCAGCGGGCTTTGGGGCCTTTCACGTTAGAGTTTGAATGTCTTGAAATGCTACCTTCAGAGTCACTGAGCTGCACACAAAGAGGTTACAACCAGGCCCCAAGCTCCTCCAGACCCCCAAAATGGAGCACCCGGAGTAATACATGGCTTCTGATTTTCACACATTTCAGGGTCTCCCATTCAGCCAGCAGAGCAGGTCTTTAAAAGGTCAAGAATATCAGAGGTATTCTTTTGCCTCCCTCGGCCACACATAAACTAACACTGATAATACACACACACACTAACACTAATAATAGCTGATGAGCTAAAAAAACAAAACAAAACAAAACAAAACTCATAATGTTTTAAGAAAGTTTACCAATTTGTGTTGGGCAGCATTCCAAGCTGTCCTGGGCCACACGTGGTTTGGACAAGCTTGGTCAAGATCATCTCATTTACGAAAAGCAGAGGAGACACTGCAGAGGCAGTGTCTCACCCTGCAAGGTGCACTGCTTTGGCAGGAAGCCGTGCCCTCCACCCCTGCAGCTCCATGTGAGGGGCTGCAGCAGGGTCTGGCTCCAGCCCCGCTGGCTGGGCCCCGGGGTCTCTGGGCAGTACTCACGCGGTGTGCACCGGGAAGCCCATGGCCAGGAGGGGCTCCAGGAGCAAGGGGGTGCTGCGGCCCTTGAGCTTGTTGGAGACCTTGGCGTAGAGCTGCGTCTCCCCGGCTGCCATCTCTTCCTGCCTGTGGGCCAAGAAGCTCGCCTGCACACAGAAATGAGGAGATAAAGCAAGAGGGGGAGAGGCAAGGCTGAGGCTGTGAAGAAAAACCTCAAGCCCTTTTTGATCTTTCTGACAAAAGTTGATATCCTGTTTGCATGAGATACCGGTTTTCAGAATTCTGTTTGCAGGATGCTGGGTGCAGCGTCCACCAATCCTAACTGTTTCCTCCATGGGGTTCGAGGCTAAAGGTCCAACTGAGCCCCTGCATGGGATCAGCCTCTACAGGGACTTGTCTAGTGTTTGGGAGCAAGAACGCGTGAGAGCGTGGGGGAAGGAAGTGGGAGGAGAAGTCAGAGAATGAGTTCCCTCCTGGATCCTGCTGGCCCCCTGCCCTGACCCACCCTGGATCCCAGTCTCCTTGTCTGCAAACAAGACATTAAATCCCACTTTATCTATTGTCTCTGCTGGAAAACTTACTGGTTCTTTCAGTCATTCGTTGACTTGTTTTTTTATTTTAAAAACTTTAAAAGCTTAATATGTGTACAGAAAAGTTGATGAATCATATGTGTATAGCTCAAGGAATTTCCATAAATGAACCCACACCCCTAATTCCCCCACGACCCAAAATAAAACAGGGCAACCAGGGGAATTTTGTACCTCTTCCACCTGAGGGGACATTTAGCGATGTCTGGAGACATTTTTGTTTCCAAAATGAGGTGGTGGTGGTGGTGCTGGGTGGGGTGGACATTGCGGTACTGGCACTAGTGGGTAGAGGCCGGAAATGTCACAGTGCCCAGGACAGTCTCCCCAACAAAATGTCAGTAGTGCCAAGGTGGAGAAAGCCTGCTCTGGAACATTCTCAGAACCTCAGATGCACCTCTGCCCCCAGCCCAGCCTCCTCCAGTTATCTCCTCCCTCCCCCAGAAAGTAAACTGCTATATCGCTTGTACACGAATTGTGCCTGTTGTTGAGCCTCATATAAATAGAACCATATAGCATATTCTCTATCATGTCTAGTTTCTTTTTCCTCAAATTATGCCTGTAAAATTTATCCACATTATTGCTTGTAGCCACAGTTAGTTCACTGTTACTGCTGTGTAGTATTCGATTAATAAATATACCGGCCAGGTGTGGTGGCTCATGCCTGTAATCCCAGCACTTTGGGAGGCCAAGGTGGGGGGCGTGGACCACCTGAGGTCAGGAGTTGGAAACCAACCTGGCCAACATGTTGAAGCCCTGTATCTACTAAAAAATACAAAAATTATCCAGGCATGGTGGTGCACACCTGGAATCCCAGCTACTCAGGAGGGTGAGGCAGGAGAATCATTTGAACCCAGGAGGTGGAGGTTGCAGTGAGTGGAGATTGCACCACACTGCACTTCAGCCTGGGACAGAGCGAGACTCCAGCTCAAAAATAAATAAATAAAATAAATATAACATAATTCATTTATCCATTTCTCTGTTGATGTGCATTCAGGAAGTTTTTAGTTGTTTTGCTATTGTAACTAATGTTGCTGAGGACGTTCTTGTATGTGTCTTTGAGTGCCTTGTGCATGCATTTCTGTTAGGTGTGCATCTAGGAGTGGGGTTGTTGGATCACAGAGCATGTGAAACTCCATTAGGAGCTGCCAAGCAGTTGTACAAAGCTCTACATCCTCATTCACACTTAATATTATCAGTCCCTAATTTTAGCCACTCTGTGGTGGGGGTGGTGTGTAGTGGTATCTCCGTGTGGTTTCCATTTGTATTTCCCTGAGGCATAATGATATTGAGCATCATTTCACAGGCTTATTGTCCATTTGAATATCTTCTCTGGGGAAGTTCCTGTTCAGATATTCTGTTCTTTTTTTTTTTTTTTTTTTTTTTTTTCTCGCTAGGTTGTTTGCTTTTTCTTGCCAATTTGTAGGAACTCTGGTTAGTTTTCTTCATCCTGTTCAAGAGATTGTTGTTGATCCAACATTGATGAAGATCACCTATGTTTCGTTCTAGAAGTTTTGCTACTTTTGCTGTTCATATTTAGCTTTATGATCCATTTGAATTCATTCTGTGTATGGTGTGAGGTAGGGGTAAACTTTCATCTACTTCTCTATTGAAATGGCCATCCTTTGCCCAATGAATTGCAGTAGGAGGCTTATTGTAAATCAAGTGACTGCATATGGATTAGTTTTTTCTAACTGTTATGCTCTCTTGTTTGATTTGTCCCTTTTTGTGCCCATTCTACACTGTTTTAATCACTATAGTGCTAAACCCTCTGGTTTTGTCTCTTGCTTTGTCATAAGCATTTAGAAATCAGGTTGCCATGGTGTGTCAGTGTGTCAACTGGGTAGTGCAAAAAGATTCACACCTACAATCAATTGATTTTCAACAAGGATGCCAATGAAATTCAATGGGGGAAAGGATAATGCTTTTGATAAATGGTGCTACAGGCTCATGCCCATAATCTCAGCACTTTGGGAGGCCAAAGTGGGAGGATCACTTGGGCCCAGGAGTTTGGGATCAGCCAGGGCAGTAGAGTGAGACTTCATCTCAAAAAAAAAAAAAAAAAAAAAAAAAAGCCATGGTGGTGTTAGTTTCAGCTACTTAGAAGGCTGCGGTGGGATGATGTCTTAAGTCTAAGAAGTCAAGGCTGCAGTGAGCTGTGATTGCATCACTGCACTCCAGCCTAGATGACAGAATGAGACCCCGTCTCAAGAAAAAAAAAAAAATTAGTGCCAGGAAAACTGCATATTGGTATGCAGAAAAATGAACCTCAACCCTTACCTCACATTATATACAAAAATTAACTCAAAATGTGAACGCTAAAACTATAAAACTCCTTAAGAAAATCTAGAAAAAAAATGTTTGCTATGTTGGAGTTTGCAAAGTTTTCTTAGGACATAAAATGAATAAACCAACAAAAGAAAAAATTGATGAACTGGACTTCACCAAAGTTGAAAACTTCTGCTCTTTGACAGACACCATAAAGAATATAATAAGGTCAACCACAGACTGGGAGAAAGTATCACTCTACATATACCTGACAAAGGACTTGTATCTAGAATATACAGAATATTTTATAGATACTTAAATAATAAGAAAACAAGCATCTAGTTTAAGAATGGGCAAAATATTGAAAAAGATACTTGAAAAAGAAGATATATACATAGACATGAAAAGATGCCCAACATCATTAGTCATCAGGGAAATGTAAATTAAAACCACAACGTGATTCCACAGCACACCCACCAGAAGACCTAAAATGGAAACTACCAGGTTTACACAAGGCTGGGGAATAACAGGAGCTCTCACACAGTGCTGGTGGGAATGTGTAACTGTCTAACCACTTTGGGGAACATTTGGAGGGTTTCTTATAAAGGTAAATATACATGAAAATGTGCGTCCACACAAAGACTGGTCTATGAATGTTCGTGGCAGCTCTACGCATAATAGTTCCTTCTATTATTTTTTTGGCTTTATTGCACTGGTTTGGATCCCAAGTCAAATGGTGAACAGATGTGGTACTAGTGCACCTTCTTGTGTAACTCTCCATCTCAGAGGACAAGGTCTCAATATTTCACCATTAAATGTGAGCGTATTATGATACTTATTTATTTGTATATTTTTATTTTTATTTTTTTGAGGCAGAGTCTCACTCTGTCACCCAGGCTGGAGTGCAGTGGCGTGATCTAGGTTCACTGCAACCTCTGCCTCCTGGGTTCAAGCAATTCTCCTGCCTCAACCTCCCAAGTAGCTGGGACTACAGGTGTGCACCACCATGCCTGGCTAATTTTTATATATTTAGTAGAGATGGGGTTTCACTATGTTGGCCAGGCTGGAACTCCAGACCTCAGGTAATCCACCTGCTTCAGCCTCCCAAAGTGCTGGAATTACAGGTGTGAGCCACTGCACTCCACTTGATTTTAAAATAATATTCTTTTGGGGCTGGGCGCAGTGGCTCACACCTGTAATCCCAGCACTTTGGGAGGCCGAGGCGGGTGAATCATGAGGTCAGGAGATCGAGACCATCCTGGCTAACATGGTGAAACCCTGTCTCTACTAAAAATACAAAAAAATTAGCCGGGCGTGGTGGCAGGCACCTGTAGTCCCAGCTACTCAGGAGGCTGAGGTAGGAGAACGGCATGAACCCAGGAGGCAGAACTTGCAGTGAGCCGAGATTGTGCCACTGCACTCCAGGCAGGGCAACAGAGTGAGACTGTCTCAAAAAAATAAAATAAAATAAATAATAATAAGATTCTTTCTACTGTATGTATTTATGTGGTACAATGGGATATTTTGTTCTATTCATAATAGTGAAATGAGCACTGTCATCAAGCAAATTAACATATCTATCATCTTGCATTGTTACTTTTTTTACTTTTTTTTTTTCATTGTAACCGAAACTAAAATCTCCTCTGGGCAAATTTTCAGTATTCAATAAGATATTATACCTCTGGCTGTCAGCTGCACCTTCTGTCTCTGGACTTCTTCATCCTGTACATCTGCAAGTTTGCACCCTTTGACCCACACCTCTCCATTTCCTGCCCCCACGCCCTCCCCTGAGAACCCCCACTTTATTCTGTATGTAGTCAAATTTTTTTTTTTTTTTTTCTTTTTTAAGATTCCACATATAAGTGAGATCATGCAGTATTTGTCTTTCTCTGTCTGGCTGGCTTATTTCACTTAGCATAGTGTCCTCACAGTTCATTATCCTTTTTCTTTGAGGAATTCAAAAGATGAAATAATTCCACAATCAAATGATTTATCTTGCATTTGAAAGTCTGCAAATAGAGAAAGCTTGTGACCCAGAGGGAAAAAGCAGATTTGGGTGTGAAATATAGTCTCTACTCAAGTATATTTTTCTCTTCTAAATAATAAACCCTGTTTTGAGCAATTGTGTTATGTTCATCACATACTAAAATGAAAAATGCTTCTACGCATTTCTCTTAAAAAAAATCTTATTTGTGTAAGCCAGGAGATGCCCTGTCTAGCTTAATCCTTCCTTCATAACTTGAAAAGTTCTCTTCCAAGAACATTAGGGAAGAGTCTACCAGTTTCCTCCCTCACTTAACTGAAAAGAACGTGCCTGTGACTCAAGCTGTTTGCAAATCATTACCAAAGCTTCGCAGGGCTCCCCGGAGACATCAGCATAGGATAAGGCGTTCATGCCCTGATATCAAGTCTGTTCAGGGCACTGGCTGCGTAACTATCACGTGCTGGGCCCCAGATAAGCTTATTTGTTTGTTTCCTCAAAATTTTAGTTTGAGCTCAATGGAATTGATTTGCAGGTAAACTTTCTGAGAGGATATTTTATAGCAAGGAAGACCAGCCACCCCCGTGAGGCCTCTCCCTCCTACCCCCTGGGGAGCTGGCTTGACCTTGGACCGACATCTGACGCACGTGTTAACACGCCCTCATAGTTGGTTATTGCATGTCCATTTGGTGTTATTGGTCCCCCCAGGGTTTATGATCAGCTCATCCACGCATACAGATCCCCTGTCACACACACATGGCTGTGCTGGGCACGGCAGGGTCTCAGGAGTGAAAGTGCATTCCAGACTCTGTCCCCCAAGAGCTGTACTCCAGCGGGGAGCATCTCCTGTAACACACAGGTAAAAGCAAGGAAAGAATGACATGTTACATTTCCTGTCCTTGCCTTCGAGGGCAAACATTCGTTGAGGGACCGGAGAGAGTAGTCAGAAAAGAGTTCGAGAAACGTGTGAGCTTGAAGGAGACCGCAGATCACAGCCACAAGGCACTGACATGTATGTGGGCAGCTCCTACTGGGAGGGAGAAAGGAAGACTGATTTAATCAAGGACAGCCTGGACGCTTTTGCCATCAGCACATCCCGCCCATTCTGCCTTCGAAATGAACCTCAGGCAGCCAGTCCTCACTGTCGGCACCGCTAGTGCCTGGTCCATGTCATGGCCCTTGTGGCCCATGAGGTTCAGCCTCCTTGTGGCTGTCCTTATATCTCCCATCCTTACCCCACTCTATACCTGTCAATCAGGATTTGCCCCATCCAGACCCCCCAAGGCTTTCCACATACCAAAGGCAAACCAGAGCCCTTCCCGTGCCCCTGGGCCCCGGGATCTGCCATCGGCCCCGCGGGTCTCACCTTCTGCTACTCCCTGTTCCCTGCTGTCCAGGCTCACAGCCCCTCTTGGGGTTCCTCAAACACTCCAGCGTGGCCCCTTTTCCAGGCTTTGGAGTTGGTGGTCACTCTCCCTGGAGGAATTTCACAAGACTCACTTTGCTGGTCACCAAGGTCTCTACTAAAACATCATCAAGGTCCCTGCTGAAACATCGCTCTCCCTAGAGGCCGTCCTGTACCACTCTGCCCTCATCTCTCTCGGACCCTCCCCGGCTAATCTCTTCCTAGCGCTTATCATCTGGGGCCACATGGGAGCGCTTTGTCTTTCTTGCCGGCTGCGCTGTGTCTAGAGTCTGGCTCACGGCAGATGCTTGCTAAATATTGGCTGAATAAATGCATGGATTTGCTATTTGCCATCCACAATGGTAAATTCAGCCCTTCGAAGATGCTCGGAGCTCCCGTCCCCACAGCAGCAGTTAAACCCTTTTAAGCAGTGCTGTGTGCAGAAGCCTCTTGGGACGCAGAGGCCCCCGAGGAAGGAAACATGACCTGTCTTTTGTGGAGCGCTGGCTGCGATGAGCATCTTCAGACTCCCTGTCTTTTGTCTGCAGGGGCAGCTGCAGAATTGAACTTGGGGACTCAGTTACAGGGAGGAACAGAAACCCCCACCAAAGAGCGTGCCTGCCCTCTTGATGGCCGCACGGTCAGCACTGGGCAGAGCCCACCCCTTCTTTCAAGTAAAAGGAGCGCCTGTGTTCCAATCACCCTGTGATGCAAAGTTTCTGAAAAGGTTTGCTCACCTTACTGACTAATTAAAGGGAAGCCACATTTTTCCCTCCCTGGTCTCTGCCACCATACCACCAAGGGCTACTCGATAGGCGCTTGCAGCTTGGGTTACACAGATGCCCACGATAATGCCATTTGCTGTGATGATTGAGTCGACAAGGCTGAGTGACTTGGTGAAAATATTCCCCGATTGGACTAACCTGTTGGCGGCTTGCTTACCATCACACTTGTTTTTATAATGAAAAAGGAAATTATTTCTGCTTTTAATGATGGCAGCTCCAGAAATGGTGAGTAAAATGGATGTGGGGAGAGAAGATGCTTCTCAACATTTCTCAATGTTGTAGAGCCTGCCAACCACAGCCTGTTTGGGAGGGGACGTTCTCACCCAGGTTCCATCTTTCAGAAGCCATTTTTCCACTTATTCTTACTCTGTTTATGTGGATAAACTATGTAATTTGCTATATGCTGACAGTAAACAGAGGTATCAGCAAGAATGAAAGCCAAAAAAATGGCCCAATATGAACTTCTTGTTTTTCTAAGATAGTCTTCCAAGCTCTTCTTGCGATAGAAATGAAATAAACATTTTTGGCATGAAACTCTTGTTTAGATTTTACTATGACCTTGGGCAACACGGTTTGTTTCAAATGACTTTGCTAGTTTCCTTTGGAATTTCAAACGTTACAACAGGTAGTCACAAAGGGAATGAAAGCGGATGATCTGAGTATCTGTGTTGATGCGACTGCTGGAGCCCCTGTGGATTTTAGCGCTTGGAGGAAGCAGGTTCCCAGAGCAGCCATGCCTGATACCTGGGAGAGGGAACTGGAGTTTAATTGGGAACCATCTGCTATTTTTCTACTTCCTCTGCCCTCTCAGAGTTACTGGGAATGACTTGGAAAGGTCTCTGGTCTTTGGCGTTGTGATAGGTGGAATTCTTTCATAGGAAACACAGCAGCAGGATTGTTTTGATGCAAGCCGTGGGTCCAAAGCCACTCCCCACTTTGCTATGTGGGGGAAGGACCGAGAACCGGATGGCTTGGATACTTTCATTCTTAATTAGGTCAAGACCGTGTGAGCCAGGAAAGGTCTGTGTTTATGCAAAGCTAGTAATACTGTTGCCTACTATCTCTTCTGTGGTGCCATCTACATTTTTGGGACTCGGGAATTATGTGAGTACCGAAACAACTTATGCTTATGGTAGGTGTACACACGCACAGGGAAAGAATTGCGTTTCTGTGGGACAGGTGAAAACCATCGCAAAAAAGCAATGGAAAGGGCTTTGAGAGTAATTTATCTTCTGAAGAATAACGATATGGTAACTTCTAAATGGTGAGAGGGAATCTCTCTAAAGCAATCGATTTAAAGATTGGTTGGACAAACAGCAGGAAAGTCGTTGTCTTAGCAGAATTAAGTTCGTACTTTTTTTTTTGCTAATTCTAGAAGGTTTTCTGTTATCTGCGGTAGCTCAGACAAAAATGCATTCTCACCAGACGAGTTTTCGGTTAATTGATACTGAATGCGCTTTGTGTAGACTGTCGAATTTCAAAGATTTATCGTATGACCAAGATGCACCTGATGCTACAATTATAAATAGGGGAACAAATGCTTTCTGTTCTTCCTTGGCTAAGGAGATAGAGGTGGAGGTGGAGCCGGAGGTCAGAGGTCCTGAAATAGTCACCATGGGGGAAAATGATCCGCCTGCCGCTGAAGCCCCCTTCTCATTCCGATCGCTTTTTGGCCTTGATGATTTGAAAATAAGTCCTGTTGCACCAGGTAAGTAGACCCAGGTGAGGACCCTGTGATTTCTGACCACACGTGCCCCATGTAGATGACCAATGTGGCTAACTGTCCCTGTCGGGGAAGTATCTTCCCAGCCGTTCTGACACCCATAGGCTGGTCTTCCTTAGACCTGCGGAATCTCGGGGAGAAGGGGTATTGGAGAGGGGATCGTTTGGTTAAGCCCCTTGCTCTCTCCCTGGAGATGGGTGTTTTCTTCCCTTGTTGGAGGTTTTCAGAGACTGGGGCTCCCCAATTGCCCTGTCAATCTTGAAGGAGGTCAGATCCTGGCCAGGAAATCTCTGAGCCCTCCAGGAAGTCCTGAGAAGCAGCGGCCACCAGTCCTTCCGAAAACTCAGGATAAACTGGATGTCGCCAAAGATATTAGAGGCCTAGATTAAAATAGAGTAGCAGATGACAGAGTGGCTCCTAAGAACTGAAGGAAAAAAGTTGGTTTTGTAAATAAGTCACAAACGCCTGGTAAAACAGTGGACTCTCTAGCAACCTATATGGCTACGATCTTTTTGACCAGAGATGGTCAGGACTGGTCAAAGGGAGCTGTGGGGTTGCTGGTTCTGGAAGTCGGGGCTTGGACGCAGGCAGATTCCTGACCCATTGGTTCTGGGGAGGAACCACAGGAGCTCTGCCTGAGGTTCCAGAAAGCGGGAGTTGGGGGTCACCCTAATGATTTCTTTTAAACCACCTGGAAAATTGGCTTGGAGGAGGTTTGGAAAGGATGGGAGGTGGGAGAAAAGGTTTCAAGTAACTGAAAAGACACACTATTTAAAAATATGGCTCAAAATTACTGTAAGTGTCAATGAAAGAAAAAAAATCTTGCAATCACCTGACCCCCAAAACTTACCTGGTTTTTACATCTGCAAAGTCTCTTCCTGCTTTTGCTAATATGTGTGGTTTCATGCACAGTACGGATATAGGTAGGTGGGTTTTTTTCCATAAAAGGTTTTTATAAATTTTTTCTTATGGAATCACAATATTCCATTAAGTAGATATGCAATTTACATAGCCATTTGGTCATAGTTTGACCTATAGTTGTTCCTAATATTTTATAATATAAATAATATAAATATTGATAGCATTATAATATTCCTTTCTCTTATTTTTTGATTATTTTGCTATGACTAAGTAGTGGGGAGGAACAAAAACTTTTCCTTGTAAATAGAACAATGCATTGTTCATTAGAAAAACAATTTAGAAAATACAGTTCATCAAAAAGATTTTAAAAAATTACCCACAATGGCACCATTACTCAGAGATAATCCTATTAGCAATGTACTATTGAATTTCTTGCCTTTTTCTATCTATATATCTATATTTCCTCTTGAAAGTAACATGTACTATTTGTGTTATTTTGAAGCTTTTAAAAAATTTTAACAATATCACCTTCACCTTTCTATGGCATTAAATAATTAAATATTTTCTAGATGTTGACAAACTATGGCTGATGGGGCAAATCTGGCCCACCCCTTGCTTTTGTAAATAAAGTTTTATTGGAAAACAGACACACTCATTTGTTCACATACCGTCTGTGGCTGCTTTCATGCCATAACAACAGAGTGGGGTTGTTAGGACAGACCACATGGTCCATAAAGTTTAAGTACTATATTTACTATCTGGTCCTTTACAGAAAAAGCTCGCCACCCCTTTTCTATATCATCTTGTCCTCCTATAGGTATTCCATTACGTATGTACCTCATTTGTTATTTCATCCATTCTTTTTTGTGGGTAATTTGGTCTATTTCCTGTGCATCAATATTATAAGCGCCATTCTTCTAAGTGTCCTTGGGGTCGATATTTGTGTATATCTATGGTGACATTTTGGGATAAATTCCTAGAAGTGGAACTGCTAGGTCAAAACTTTCATCTGTTTTTGAGCTTTCTGGTGTCTAAGTTTACACAGTCGGGAAGTTTATGCAATTTCTACCCCTGTGACTGTAGGTGGGGGGCCATTTCCTTTCACTTCATGTGAATCATCGTGAAGTTTGTACATAGTTATGTCTAATTTGCATTGTTCATCATTTTCATTTCTCAAGAAGTCGAAAGTTTTGTTTTGTTTTTTTTTTCCTTGAGATGGAGTCTCACTCTGTCACCCAGGCTGGAGTGCAATGGCGTGATTGCACTGCAATCTCCACCTCCCGGGTTCAAGCGATTCTCCTGCCTCAGCCTCCTGAGTAGCTGGGATTACAGGCACATGCCACTGCACCCCGCTAATTTTTGCATTTTTAGTAGAGGCAGGTTTCACCATGTTGGGCAGGCTGGTCAAGAAGTTGAAAGCTTTTTCACACTTGTGTGCCACTTGCATTCCTTCTTTGGAGAAATACTGTGCATGTTGTTGTTTATTCCAGGCAATGCCCTCAAGGACCAAGTACAGAGGAGACGTGGGGCACCTGCAGTGCCCTCAGGGCAGCCTGGCAGAGAAGCAGAGCAAACGGGAACTGATACAACGTTTCTATTAAATGTCAATCTTTGACTTGACAATTTGGGGTCATTTTCTAAATCTGACTTAGATATAGAGCAGGTGGAATGCAAAGAGGTCATTCCTGGGGTTCCTGAAGATTTCTAAGTGTAAGACGGGGGATAGGCATCCTCATAGAGGAGAATCGTTAGTGTGCGGGGGATTGAGGTGTGAGGGTGGAGCGAGGATCCTTTCTACGCGCTCACCACCACAGACGGGCTGTCCTGGAAGGACTTGGTCTCAGACCCTGAGTTAAAACCACCTTCATTATCATGATGTCATTCATTCAGTCATCTAGCACATTTTTATCAAGGACTACGGTGTGTCCCCTGCTGTTCTAGGTATGGAGAATGCAGACTCAACAAACCACTGAGCTTGTCCAGGCCTGAAACACAGAGCTGGCCACGGTCTCTCGTCCTCCTCGCAGCCTCCATTATCTGCGACGTGCAGCTCCTATTTCCCTGCTCTTCCTCCATCTCCCGCTCACCCTCCCCTCCGCACACTCTTTTCTCCTCGCATTCTACGTCTTTTCATCATTTTTGTCTTCAAATTCTCTTCTTTCTTAGGCAGCCTCAGCTGATACTGATCGTTTTATAATCACACTCCTTATTGCCAGAGGGTGAAGTTGTGAGTCTCCACGGACAGGCAGGGAAAGATCTTCCATGAGAGAGTTCTCGGTTCAACAAGTCCAAGACTAGGAGGAGAGAGGCAGGTGCTAGTCTCATCCTGGGCAATTGTGTGCCCTGGGCAGGCTTCTCTCCCCTTTCTGGATTCCAATCTTCCTAATTTTTAACAAAGACAACTTGGGTATTCATGCATTTTCAGGATTGATGAAGTAATTTATGTGAAGTGGCCTGCTCTCCCCAGGAGGGAAGAGTGCTAGTGGGAATTCTTCTGCTGCCCGGAGAGGCTTATACTTCTGTCCAGGCATCTGGACACTCCTTACATATTGTCCACTAGATTTGCCTGGTTCTGGAGGCAAGAATTGCAAAGGGTCTGAGATGTCACCCTACTTGCAAGCCAAAATTTAGCCTGCCACAGTTTCATGGGTGCTTTGGAAGACACGAGAGTCCTGGGTCAGAGACAAAGGACTCTGTTCCTCACAGTGCAGCAAGGGGCACAAGCATCCTGTTTGTGCTGGCTGCCTTTGCCTTCTCAGTCCCACAGAGGCATGTGGAGCAGCCTACGTGTATGCTGCACGTGCAAGCGGTTTGCATTGCTGCTGCATATCCCAGAGTCAAGGGAACCCTCATCTTTATAATGGTCTGAAAGCAGACCTGTGCAAACTTTGCTCTGGAGGAAGACATTACATTTGTTAAACTGGACAGTAAACAAGGCTGCCTCTTGCTCTGGAGGGAGACACTCTCTGTATCTTCCAAGGCTGTTTGCTCTACACACAACCTTGAAGAGATGATCTGGAATGAAAGCTGTCAGTGTCTGTGCACAGCAACTGTGGAGAATGGTGTATCAACAGCCTGTCCTCAGCCGGACATGGTGGCTCACGCCTGTAATCCCAGTACTTTGGAAGGTCGAGTGGGGAGAATCACCAGAGCCCAGGAGTTTGATATTAGTGTGGGCAACATAGTGAGATCCCCATCTCTATAAGAAAAAAATTAAACAAACAAACAAAATCAACATCTTGTCCTTGTGTCCCCTCTGGGAGATCTCAGCCCTACCTCTGCCTGCAAGCCCCCTGTGTGGGTTTCATATCCTCCTCTGCAGGGGAACAGCCTTGGAAACTGGGATGCTACTTCCCCTCCATATTAGTGTCCTAGAACTGCTGAAACAAAGTCCCCAAAACTGGGTGACTTAAAACAACAGACATTTGTTGTCTTAGTTCTGGAGGCTGGAAGTCCAAATTCCAAGGTGTCATCAAGGCCATACTCCCTCTTAAACCCATGGAGCACCATGCCTTGCCTCCTCCTAGCTCCTGGTGGTTTGCCAATAATATTTGGCATTTCTTGGCATGTAGATGCATTGCTCCCATCTCTGCCTTCATCTTCATGAGGCTGACTTCTGCCTGTGCCTCCTCCCATCCTCTTCCCTTCATGTATGTTTGTCCCTGTGTCCTGATTTCCCTGTTTTTTTTGTTGTTGTTGTTTTTTGGAGACAGAGTTTCGCTCTTATTGCCCAGACTGGAGTGCATTGGCGCGATCTCGGCTCACTGCAACCTCTGCTTCCTGGGTTCAAGTGATTCTCGTGCCTCAGCCTCCTGAGTAGTTGGGATTACAGGTGCCCACCATCATGCCCAGCTAATTTTTGTATTTTTAGTAGAGATGGGGTTTCACCATGTTGGGCAGGCTGGTCTAAACTCACCTCAAGTGACCCACCTGCTTCAGCCTCCCAAAGTGCTGGGATTACAGGAGTGAGCCACTGCACCCAGCTGTTTTCCCCTTTTTATAAGGACAACAGTCACTTTGGATTAGAGCCCACCCTAATGACCTCATTTTAACTAGATGACTTTGTAAAGGCTCTCCAGTCCATCTCCAAATAAGACGCCTTTCTGAGGTACTGAGAGTTAAGACCTCAACGTGTCTTTCTGGGGGATACTATTCAACCCGTAGCACCATCCCCTCATCCCCCATGGAATAACCGGGTCAGAGGTGGAGCAGGTAGGACTGAACTTCTAAAGAATGTGCCCCATGGTTGGTGGCCCTTTCCCTAATTAAGGCACCTTTCTTTGGGCTGAGACATCTCTGCAAAGAGGGGAGGGGGAATGGATAGCTAATGTGTAAGTTCCATGCCACTCCAAGTCAAGCTCTGTGACTTTCTGCTCTTCCCCTTTCTGGTTTTCAGATGCAGATGCCGTTGCTGCACAGATCCTGTCACTGCTGCCATTGAAGTTTTTTCCAATCATCGTCATTGGGATCATTGCATTGATATTAGCACTGGCCATTGGTCTGGGCAGTGAGTACGATTCATTATTTAGTAGGATCTCAAATACCTAGCCAAGTAGTTAAACTTTCATGAGCGCCCCCTCTCGCCCCGGCATTTTGCTGCTGCCCAGCCTTAATTACTGGAGACAAACATCCTTTTGGTTTGCTGACTTGAAGTTTTATTTGCCCACATGAATGTAAAGCCAGTCTGGGGTGCAGCAAGGGCTGCTGGCCATGCTCATGGCTTTGTCACCAAGGAACCTGCCCGGTTAGGAGTGGCCAAAGGCAGCTGATGAAATAGAATCCCACAGGTGGGAAGGAGGCACTGACCGGGGCAGCGGGGAGAAGACAAAGCGGCCCATTCAAGCAATGCAGGCACATCAGCTGCTTTTACAATAAGGTGCATGTGACTTTTGAGAAAGTGGGTCATTTGGACGAAGGGTCTCTAATAGGGAACAATTTTTCTTTCAAATACCTGAATCACAGGTCAGTTTAATTCGCCACCTGCCCCACTGTGTGGTCCACAGTTCATTCACTTTTTGCCCTCGGTAAGAGAAACCAGGAAGGCCCGAGCAGTTCTCAGTCAGGACTCCTTGCTTGGCCGGCTCAGCAGGTCGGCCCCCAGCTATGCAGTTTCTCTCTTGACTTTGAGCCCTCCAGAGTCTCAATTCACCTCGCGTTGTGGTTCCCAGGCCAGGCCACTTAGCGAGACCAAGTGGGGCACAGCAGCCCCACCCCTTGGAATTCAAAACAGAAACTGGGCTTCAGGAAACAGGCTGCTGACAGGGATGCAATTTCAACACAAGTTTCATTATTCACGGGCAGCTCCGTGCCGTGTGGCAGGTGGACAGTTGCTCGTGTGGCACTCTGAAAGAGCTGTTGGTGAATTCCTGCCTTCCTCCCTTTCCCAGTCCACTTCGACTGCTCTGGGAAGTACAGGTGTCGCTCATCCTTTAAGTGTGTTGAGCTGACAGCTCGATGTGACGGAGTCTCAGATTGCAGAGACGGGGAGGACGAGTACCGCTGTGGTAAGGTCATGGCTCTTCCCCGGGGAAGTAGAAGGAAGCAGCAGAAGCCAACCCTGACCCTTCCCATCTGTAAAATGGGTCCAAGCCATTGCCATTTTTAGGCCATGTCCTCAGCTGGGATTGAACTGGCATTTGCCCAAAGACATGTTGGACTGGGGGTCACGGAGGGCCTTCCATGGAGCTCTGCCTCACTTGGGGAGACCACAGAAGCAATAAGATGAGACCACCGAGAAGTCTCAGGGGTCCAGAGTCCCTGCTCTGTGATGGGGAGGCTGCTGTGGACAAGAAGTGGGTCAGATGTGGCAGAGGAGGGGTTTGAGCTGGCTGTGGAGAAACCCCGGCCTGCGGTCTCAGGGTTCCACCTGCCACTAACGAGCCTTTCTCTCTGCACATCGGCCAGTCCGCGTGAGCGGTCGGAATGCCGTGCTCCAGGTGTTCACAGCTGCTTCGTGGAAGACCATGTGCTCCGATGACTGGAAGGGTCACTACGCAAATGTTGCCTGTGCCCAGCTGGGTTTCCCAAGGTAAGTTAAAGAGCATTTCCAACCCATGGGCAAAACACAGAGAGGATAACAATGAGGAAAGACAACTACCGTTTAGTTGGGCACTATTGGGTGCTTTAACGCTCTCAGATTCCATCCTCGCAGCCACCTTAGGATGCCCGATATCATCCTCACTTCACAGGCAAGCAAACCAAGGCCAGATAGGCTAAGTGACTTGCTCAAGGCACATGGGAAATGGCATGTTTGGGGGTTCTCAGGGCCAGGCCAGGATCGGAGATGCACACATGCAATAAAAAGCTTCAATGTGAAAAACAAAAAAACAAAAACAAAACCAAAAAACCCTCCAGCTCCTCAGCTTGCAGCTCCTAGAGTAGCTTCCTGGACACTTTCATGCTTGGTCCTGGTGTCCACGCATGCTTCCCCAAGAACCCCACAGAACCAATTGTTGAAAGTCAGAAATTTAGTGAAGACAAAATCATCCAAAACAGTTGTTTAGCAACATGTAGAACAAAAAACTATAACAGCTGACTGTTCACTTTTTAGTGTTTGTGTTGCCTACATGATTTTTTGCACTGGGGTGACACATTTTTGGCCCAGGCATGGGCCTCCTTCTCTTCCCTGGCCCCTTTCTTCTGACTTCCTACAGCCGCTGTACTTCCACGGGCTCCCCTAGCAGCCTCCTTACTCCCCTTTGCTCTCAAGTCTCAGCGCTCAAAACAAGCAGGCTGCATTCTGCTTTGCCCTCAAGTAGATGGGGTCATTAAAGCCACACTTCCCTGAGTCCTCCAGTCTCAGTTTTCAAATTCCATGCATCATATTCTTGGCTCTCTTTCCCCAAAGCCGGTGGAAGCCAAAATGCTCTCCAGCCTCCAGCCCTGAGGTCTGCCTCCTTCTCCCTCCACACCAACTGAGATTCAGAAATGAGCTGCAATTCAAGTTCAATGAGAACAGCAAAAATCATCCACACTAACACCTTCAGGAATTATATATTACTCCTCAGAGACAAGGAGGAAGAGGTACACACACACACACACACACACACACACACACACACAGCTGAGAGCTTCCCCGTCGGGCATTTCTCTTCCCTGCGAAGGTCGTGCCAACTGCCTTGATTACATTTTCCTCAAAACTCAAAGCTGACTGAACTTTCTATTCTACGTACACATCCCATAGCATTTACAGTAAGCTGAAGAAATCCTACTGATAAGCTGGTGTGTTCGCCATGACAACAAGCTACTGCACCATGTTTTGTTCATTTCACAAAGAAAGGAGAACATGGCTGTTTATTCACCATCTTCCATCTTGTGACTCTCCAAACATTTGATTCTTTTTTAAAAAGTTGCACCACTTTCTCCACTGTTCTCCAGAAGACCTGCGTCCTGGCACTGTGAACATGAGCTGGGCTCTGGTGTTCGTGGAATCACTTTCTTGTATGTGTTCATCTCTTCCAGTGGGGCCCCACGCTGTTCATCTCTTCCAGTGGGGCCCCACGCTGTTCATCTCTTCCAGTGTGTTCATCTCTTCCAGTGGGGCCCCACGCTGTTCATCTCTTCCAGTGGGGCCCCACGCTGTTCATCTCTTCCAGTGGGGCCCCACGCTGTTCATCTCTTCCAGTGGGGCCCCACGCTGTTCATGGGGCCCCACGCTGTTCTCTCTTCCAGTGGGGCCCCACGCTGTTCATCTCTTCCCCACGCTGTTCATCTCTTCCAGTGGGGCCCCACGCTGTTCATCTCTTCCAGTGGGGCCCCACGCTGTTCATCTCTTCCCCAGTGGGGCCCCACGCTGTTCATCTCTTCCAGTGGGGCCCCACGCTGTTCATCTCTTCCAGTGGGGCCCCACGCTGTTCATCTCTTCCAGTGGGGCCCCACGCTGTTCATCTCTTCCAGTGGGGCCCCACGCTGTTCATCTCTTCCAGTGGGGCCCCACCCCACGCTGTTCATCTCTTCCAGTGGGGCCCCACGCTGTTCATCTCTTCCAGTGGGGCCCCACGCTGTTCATCTCTTCCAGTGGGGCCCCACGCCGGTCCTGGGCAGATAAGAAATGTCTCTCTTGTTCCTCCAACTCATTGTTCGTGGGGAGCTTGGCGTCCCTGCTTGGGTGTCCCCCGACAATACTGCGCCTATTTCTGTGCTCACCTCCCCTCTGGACTTGCTTCAGGCCAAGCAAAGGGCAGTTCACTGGAATGTGCAAAGAGTGACCCATCCAGGGACATCAGGAGGTGGTCACTCACTGTGTGGCTGCAGCCCAGGGTGGGTGGACAGGGCCGTCAGGTGCAGGCCAGAAGCGGGGGTCATCCCGGAACAGAGCAGGCCTGGAATGAATGCCTTGCCAGGGTGAGTGAACTTCATTCTCTTGGCAAAAGGAAGCCTTTGACGGGTTTGGGGGGACAAAATGACATCCCCCAGGTACAATCCCTGTCATATTGTGACTCGCACATAGGCTGAATGCTTCAAAGGGTAAATTTACCACATTGGGTCTGTGTTTCCGATGTACTTGCAGCTATGTAAGTTCAGATAACCTCAGAGTGAGCTCGCTGGAGGGGCAGTTCCGCGAGGAGTTTGTGTCCATCAATCACCTCTTGCCAGACGACAAGGTGACTGCGTTACACCACTCGGTATATGTGAGGTAGGTGGTCAGGCAATGCTATTGTCTGCATGGATATCGAGTCACCTGCTGGATTTGTGATACTGTTCTCAACTCCACAAGGACGTAAGAAGCATACGTGTGTTATCTCAGATGGAAGGTGGGAGTTGGCCACCTTGGTGAGACTGGTGGATGCACCAGGCTAGGGATGTGAGAACCTGGACCCAACTGGGCAAGTATGGCCCAACGAAGAAAGGGAAGGAAATAGAGTAGAAGGGTAACAGTGCTGTGTGTGTGACCAAGGTACTGTCACGTGACAGGCACTCTGGGTGTGTGTGGGGAATGAAAGCAGGCAAGAAAGAATGGGGGTGGGGAGGAAAAGAGGAAGGGAGGGAGGGAGGGAGGGAGGGAGGAAGGAAGGAAGGAAGGAAGGAAGGAAGGGAGGAAGAGATGGAAGAAGGAAGGAAGGAAGGAACGAAGGAAGGAAGGGAGGGAGGGAGGAAGAGAGGGAAGAAGGAAGGAAGAAAGGAAGGAAAGAAGACAGGAAGGAAAGAAGGGAGGGAGGGAGGAAGGAAGGAAGGAAAAGAGGGAGGGTAAAAGGAAGAAAAACAGAAATTAAGATAGAAATTTATCCTTCTTTGTTTACTAAATATTTTAGCATTCATTCTTTAATTTACATGTTTTCCCCAACAACTCATGGGGAAAGTAAAACCAGGTGTCCTTAAATAACCATCAGGTAGCTGAAACCTACAGGGACCACCTGCCTTGCCCCAGGTTAGACGGTACATAGCAGATACAGCCAAGAGTTCTGAATCCAAGTCCATATTATCTTCCTGACACCTTGGCCCAAACCCTAAGATGCTCATTTTCTGCTCTGGGAACGACAGGCTTGTTGGTCTGTCCATCGGGGATGAATAAGCACCTGGGACCCACATGCAGTCTGGAGGGACAGCTCATGTCTTGGGTGCTAAATCCACAGTCTGGTGACACTAGCTTTCTCTTGCATGATGAGCTGGGGCTCAAAAGGCAGAAAACATTACAAAGATTTTGGGATCCTTTTCCCTTCACTATAAGAAAAGCACCCACCCAGGTCTCCACCTGTGTGTGGGGATGGGGGTAGGACTGTCAGTTTTGGGGCAATCACACTTTGTTGTTCTGGGGAGGAGTCCTCTGCCAGGTGTGTGAACCCAGGCTACAAGGAGTCCTGGAGAGCTTACCACGCTGTCGCTTGGGCACTCTTGTGTCCCCAGGGACCAGGAGGTGGAGAACATTGGGCTGAATCGCCACGCAATGACAGCGTGATATGTTGATAGAATATATCTCCTTATACATCCTTTATCACTAGCTATCTAAAGCTTAGAAATACAGAACAGCCCGTTGCATACACAATACTTCACTGTCAGTCGAGTGTTTTGGAATGAATTGTGTGACCTCATCCTCATTTTTTTTTAACATAGACTAAAACTGTAATCTATATTCAAGAGAGGGGGAAATAGAATTTATTTTTCTGTTACCCTAAGATTAAGTTTTTAAGAGTGTTCCTTTCACAGACCTGGGGCATTTTTCATGGAGCCTACTTTTTCTCCGCTTTAGGGAAGGATGTGCCTCTGGCCACGTGGTTACCTTGCAGTGCACAGGTAAGAGTTCTAGAAAGGCAGGGGTCTGGGGGAAGCAAGCACACGCTGAGTCCTATCTCCTTGCCCGCTGAGTCCTCTCTCCCATGGGGCTCTGTGTCCCTTCCCCTTGGGTGCCAGGTGGGAACTCTGTGTACCCCTACCTGCCGGACGAGGGGAGCAGTGTCATCCTCACCTGTTGGCCTCACCTGTCAGGTGGGGGAGACAGCCAGAGCAACCCATTAGCAGCAGACAGGACCAAGGCCCATGATGTCCCATCGCTCTGTAGAGCCTTGAGTCCCTGACTTAGTACCCATTTCCTCCTTACACGTGCACCGTGCTCACTCCAGGCCTCGGGCAGTACCCCTCATTCCTGGCAGAGGGGAGTGTTCACACCGCAAGGGTGGAGTCTGGAGCAGTCAGGGAGGTGTGTACACCTGCGGCCGTGAGGAGGGGGCTGCAGAAGGTTCCTGCCTGCTCCTGACATCCCAGGGTGTTGTCATCACTGGGGGAACAGGATGGGGAGTGGCACTGCCAACGCTGGGCACTGACCAAGTAGGGCAGATGCTTTTCCCACCACATCCCCCACAGCACCTACCATCTTCAGGTCTCCCCAAGAGCCTCCCCTGCTGAGCTCCCCCTTGCAGCACTTGTCTTACAGCTGCTGTGAGCTCTGGGAGGGTGGGGGGCAGTGAGGGTGGGGAGAGAGGAGCAGGTGCATGGTGGTGACACCATGTCCCCCAAAGAAGTCTGCAGGGTGGAGCCACAAGCCCTTGTTCCCTTCCGTAGCCTGTGGTCATAGAAGGGGCTACAGCTCACGCATCGTGGGTGGAAACATGTCCTCGCTCTCGCAGTGGCCCTGGCAGGCCAGCCTTCAGTTCCAGGGCTACCACCTGTGCGGGGGCTCTGTCATCGCGCCCCTGTGGATCGTCACCGCTGCACACTGTGTTTACGAGTGAGTGCTGCTGACCTTCTTCCCAGACCCCTGTTCACTTCTGGGTCATGTCGGGGCGGGGCTGCTTTGGGTGGTGAGAAGCAGGTCCAGAGGGAAGACAGAGAGACCAACCCCCAAGTAATGTCCAGTTGGAGAGGTGAGAGGTGCCTCCAGCCTCACTGTGGACCATCATCATTGGCTGGTGGTGACTGGTGACCTTGAGCTTGTTTTCAGGATTGTAGCTCCTACAGAAAGGACAGACAGAGGAGGAAGGAAGCTCTTGTGCTGGAGGAAACCCACAAAAGTGAAAGGACCTAGACCTTCCTGTAGCTAATTCCAGTGGACCATGTTATGGCAGAGACAGGGTGAGATGGTAGTGAGGGAGGCTAGAGGGAATATGTTGGGGGCCAGGTACTGGGTCTCTTCTTCTTAAAATCTCAGGAGCTTAGAGTGCAAGAAAGCTGCAGAAAAGACTTCCAAACACAATGATTCTCCCTGATATTTTTACCCCCGATTTTGTTGCTGTTTGAAGAAGAATGGGCCCTGATAGACTCCTTGCAGTGAGCAACGTTGAGTTCAGCCCTCAAATGCCAAGAAGACCTCAGAGGTGCTGAGAGTGAGGCCTGTCTGGGAAACACATGGGGTGTGGGTCTGTGTTTCTGCAGGGCATGAGAATGCAGTTACGTATACAGCATAAACAAGCAGGGTGATGGGACCACCTCTTGCCTGATAACCTCTCCCACCATCTTCCTAGGTTTTCAAGACACCTGAGGTCAATGAGTTCAGTGGTCAGACTTTTCCTGTGCTTCACCTCTTGCTCTTCTCATTTCAGCTTGTACCTCCCGAAGTCATGGACCATCCAGGTGGGTCTAGTTTCCCTGCTGGACAATCCAGCCCCATCCCACTTGGTGGAGAAGATTGTCTACCACAGCAAGTACAAGCCAAAGAGGCTGGGGAATGACATTGCCCTCATGAAGCTGACTGGGCCGCTCACGTTCAATGGTACATCTGGGTCTCTATGTGGTTCTGTGGCGCTTCCTTTGTTTCAAGAGGATTTGCAATTGCTCAATGAAGCAGTCTTATGATGGCTGCTTTATAATCCTTGTCAGATATTAATAATTCCAACTCCTGATTCATGTTGGTGTTGGCATCAGTTGATTATCTTTTCTCATTAAAGTTGTGATGTTCCTAGTTCTTGTGATTTCATGTGATTTTCAGTTGTATCCTGGACAATGTGGCTATCATGTTTGCAGACTTGAGTCCTACGTACCTTTTCAATATTACCCTGTTTAAATGTAGTTTGTAGATCCTGGCCTACAGAATGAATGCACTGATGACTCTGCCAGGTAGATTGGTGGGTTGTGGTTCCAACCATAACTTAATTTTAGAGCCTTCGTGGGCTGTGTGCTTTGTCTGGTGCCACCTTCTCCCTGTTGGTGCCACCTGGAGGCAGGAAGAGCTTCTTGAGGCCAGACCACCTGGGGCCTCTAGGTGGTGGAAGAGAGTCATCCATCTTAGGGACAAAGAGCCCTTCCCTGTCCAGATGCCTAGTGGGGATGCATCGCCTCCGCCAGTGCCACCCACCTGCCTGTTTTCTCCAAGTAGAGGGGCCATCTCGGTTGAGAAACAGAACCTCCCAGGCTGGCCAGGTGGTGTGGTGGCATCCTCTCATTTCTTTACAGGCTGAAAGATGCTGGGCACCCTCAGCCCCCTGGAAGTACAGAAAAGTTTTCTGCCTACCAGCAGCTCCTAAACACCCTGTTTCTTGAAAAAGTCAAGCCCTGCCCTCTGGATATTACGAAAATGCCAGAAGAGACACACCTGATAAAACTTTCAAACATCTCGTAGATGCAAACAAAGTACTAGGAGACTACTCCCAAATAAATTAAAGCCCTTTCTCCTTCTCAAGAAAACAGGGAGAGCATAATAAATAGGTGAATTCCCTCTTATTGGAGCAGAATCCTGGCCTGAGACCAGCTGCAGGCTCTACTTGGCAGAGTCACTACTGCATCCATCTCATGGACACATAATGCCCGAAAACAAACATTTCCAGAGAGGCAGGAAAATGGTTGTGGTGGTGCCAGTTTGCCAACTATTATTAATGATATTGGTTACAGGAAATGAGGTGCCAGCACTTGTTCTTTGACAAAAATTCAAGTGAGTTCTTTCATTCCTTCTCTACCTCTCCATTACTGTGCTGCACAGAAAAGCTTGGGGGAACCTTAGGGTGTGTTCACATGAAAGCCTGAGGTATGTGCAGAGCACTCTGGCTTTGGGGGAGGCCCACAGGACCCAGCTCTACACACAGGCAAACTTGTCGTCTCCAGATGTCCCAGGAACCGTAGCAATATTCATGGAGCCGTGTTCTATAAGCAACACATGTACATCTAGACCAGGAGTGGGCACGTGCTGGCCTGAGGGCCAGGTCTGCCCCATCGTGTTTTGGTAAATAGACATTTTATTGGACACAGTCACACCTATGTGGGTACCTATCACCTGGGGCTGTCTTCATGCTCCAATGGCAGCCATAGAGACCGCACAGCCTACGAAGCCCAAAACATTGACTATTCAGCCCTTTCCACAAGAGGTGTGCTGACTCTGGTCTAGGCTCCCTCACCCTGCCACGGTGGAGGGCTGTTCTACAGTTTTAAGTGCTCTGGGAGTGGTGGATGGGGTAAGGGGCTCCTGCTGTGAGCTGATCGTTTTCAAGTAACCAAGGGCTTGACCTTCCCTTGTGAGATAGTTCGTGCTCCTCCGAGGCAGAAGCACAGATGAGATGGTTTTCTTGGACTCCTGCTTCAACTGAGTTGAGAACTACTGTTTCCTTTCAAACAGAGATGATCCAGCCTGTGTGCCTGCCCAACTCTGAAGAGAACTTCCCTGATGGAAAAGTGTGCTGGACGTCAGGATGGGGGGCCACAGAGGATGGAGGTCAGTGGGCTGAAGCCAAGATTCTGAGCCCGGGAGCCCAGAACCCAGAGGGCTGTGGAGGGGGCTCCCCCAATGTTCCAATGTGATGTTCCCATGGGCTGCCCAGATACGCCGGCCAGGGAGTGTGTGTCAACTGCTCAGGACACAGTCAGCCGAGGAGCTGTGGGTCAGGAGTCACGATTCCATTGTTATGGGGACAACATGACACTGCAGACCTTCTCAGGAGAGAGTTAGACCTTCTTAAACACAGCAGGTGTTTCCCTTCCCCTGCCCAGACCCCCAGCCTCGTTAACTGAGGACATACAGAGCCCACCTAGACAACACTCCCAGGCTTCATTCAGAACTCAAAGATTTGTGTTTGTGAAGACTCTTTGCCTTGTGGGACTTTGGAAGATGTGTTCTTTCATCCTACAAAGAGCAAGTGGAAGCAGCAGCAGATGAGATCGCTGTAATAATAAGGGAAGCAGGAGTGGCAGTAACCATAGTCCATGCAAGTGAAGCCTGGGCGCCTTTCCTTAGTGTGGGCACAGAGCCGGTCACAAGTCTTAGGTTTTACTATCAATCACTTTCTTTGTTAGTAGGAAGAGGATTCATTTTCTGTGGCTGCTGTAACAAATTCTCACAGTCTGGGTGGCTCAAAACGATGGGAATTGGCCAGGTGTGTTCGCTCACATCTGTAGTCCCAGCACTTTGGGAGGCCAAGTCTATGGGATCCCTTGAGGCCATTAGTTTGAGACCAGCCTGGGCAACATAGAGAGGCGTCGTCTCTACAAAAAATACAGAAATTAGCCAGGCATGGTGGCATGCACCTATAATCCCAGGACTTTGGGAGGCCAAGGCAGGAGGATTGCTTGAGCCCAGGAGTTTGAGACCAACCTGGGCAACATGGCAAGACCCTGTCTCTATAAAAAATTAGCCTGGGCCGGGTGCAGTGACTCATGCCTATAATCCCAGCACTTTGGGAGGCCGAGGCAAGTGGATCACTTGAGGTCAGGAGTTTGAGACCAGCCTGGCCAACATGGTGAAACCCTGTCTCTACTAAAAATATAAAAATTAGCCAGGCGTGGTGGCACATACCTGTAATCCCAGCTATTCAGGAGACTGAGGCTGTAGAATCACTTGAACCCAGGAGGCAGAGGTTGCAGTGAGCCAAGATCACGCCATTCCATTCCAGTCTGGGTGATAGAGCAAGACTCCATCTCAAAACAAACAAACAACAAACAAACAAACAAACATTAGCCTGACACAGTGGTCCCAGCTACTCAGGAGGCTGGGGTGGGATTGCTTGAGTCCAGGAATTCTAAGCTACACTGAGCTGTGATCATGCCACCATATTCCATCCTGAGTGACAGAGTGAGACTTTGTGTTTAAAAAAACAAAAAACAAAAAAGAACAACAACAACAAAAAAAGAAAATGTGGAGATTTATTTCTGTAGGGTGGTTTTCCTGGAGGCTCTGACCCATTTCCTTGGGTTCTGGTGGCTGCAGCTGCACCGGCGTTCCTGTGCTTGTAGCTGGATCTCCAGCCTCAGCGTCCGTCCTCCTGTGGCTTTGTCCCCCTGTGTCTCTGTATCTCAAACTTCCCTCTCCTGTGTCTTATAAGAATACCAAGTCGTTGGATTTAGGGTCCACCGTAAATGCAGGGAGATCTCATGTTGAGATTCTTACGTTAATTACATCTGCAAAGACCCTATTCCAAATAAGGTTGGGCTCCATAGTGGCAGGTAGGCATATTTTGGAGGGGCCCACAGTTCAGCCCAACACAGGAAGTTCAGTGTTTTCCTCTCAACACCGATCACTTGAGCCCCTCGCCCCGCTGAAGGCACGCAGGGGCTGAGCCGGATGCTTCGAGTCTGCGGGGCCTACTTACCCCCCGCTCACTGGCAGTGCTGCTCAGCTGGCCGAGGGCACTCAGAGCTCTCTGTAGTTTCCAGCCCACCCACGTGGCCCAGGCCCAGCTCTGAGCCAGTGCGGCTGGTCCAGGGCCCTTCCAGCTTCATCAGAACCAGCACCCCTGGTGTGTGGTGGGAGCTGGGAGACCAATCTTTGCTCCCCTTCCTCTCGTGGTGGGCTCTCATTCAGGACCACTCAGCCCACCAGAGTCATTCTAATGACACTGGGCTCTGAAGAGGAGGCTGTGCAACAGCTTCATCCTCCCAGGAGATTCTCCATCCTGCTGCAGATTTGCTTCTCGCTGACAATCTGCTCTGTCCAGCACAAAAGGTCCAGCGAGCCCCTGTCCTGATGCGGCTTCAGCCCCAGCCTGGGATGGAATCTTCTCCCATAATGCGTTGAGCTGTTTCGCCACGTTCCGGGCAGGAAGCTGAGTGTCTTGTGATACCATGTGCTCCTCAGAGCAGCCCCTCAGGGTCCTGTCATTGTGGGATTTTGTTGTCTCCATGAAATCTATGGAGTCTTTAAAACATCAAGATGCCTGGGTCACATGAACCAGCTAGGCTGGAGGGGTCCATCGCTCCGTGTCGGGGGTGTGCTTGGCCCACTGCAGGTGGATTGAATCTCCTGTGACTGTTGCAACAAACGACCCCAAATTCGTGGCTTAAAATGACACAAAGGTATCATCTCATAGTTAGGAAGGTCACAGGTCCAAACTCAGTCTCAGGGCGCTGGTGTCAAGTGTGGGCTGGGCTGGCTTCTCCTGGAGGCCCTCGGGGAACCTGCCTCCTGCCTTTCCCAGCATCTGCGCTCTGCCCGCACTGCTTGGCTCGTGCCCCTCCTTGGTCTTCCAGGTCAGCAGTGCCACATCTTCTAATCTCTCTCTGACTCTCTGACTCTGGTCCCTGCTCTGTCGTCACGGCTTCTCCTCCGGCTCCTCCAAAGACCCCTGTGACTTCGTTGGGTCCACCCTCTTACTCAGGATCATCTCCCCGCTCAAGGCCTGTGCCTCAATGAACCTGCGATGTCCCATTTGCCCTGTAAGGTGACACAGTCATAGCTTCTGGGGATTGGGGTGAGAATGTCTTTGGGGGACATTTTTCTGCTGACCATCCCAGAGTTCACAAAGATGCTGAGTGACCTTCCTGAGCCTCAGTTTCCCTCCCATAACTTGGGGTGTTCTGATGGCTGATTGGGCTGGTGCCCTGGGGAGGTGCCTTGGCCACTGTTGCCCTCCCCCCTCCACTTTGGACACTTTAGGAGAGTCGGTGGCCCTGCCTTGAAGCAGAGTGGCCCCTTGCAGCCACCTAACAGGTGGGCAAGCTCTGGGCTTGACATGCTTCAAGACGGTGGGAATCTACTCATCCCACTGGCAGGGCCCTGTCCTTTTCTGCTGTTGCATCACACCAGGGAGCACCCCCCTCGTCCCTCGTTCCCTCGTTCCCTCGTCCCCCTGGTCCCAGCACGCGCCCTCTGTGTTTTGAGCCAGGCTTCCTTCTCACACGCCTCCCCTCACTTGCTTTGAAGCAGGTGACGCCTCCCCTGTCCTGAACCACGCGGCCGTCCCTTTGATTTCCAACAAGATCTGCAACCACAGGGATGTGTACGGTGGCATCATCTCTCCCTCCATGCTCTGCGCGGGCTACCTGAAGGGCGGTGTGGACAGCTGCCAGGTACGGGGCCACAGCGGTGGGTGGGGCCGTGGCAGGGTGACCCAGCCCTTGGGACAGGCCGTTGCCAGCATTTCCCTGTGACAGAACAAAAAGTAAATTTACAGGGCGTGGAGAAGAAATTTGCTCAAGATATCACTCCTTCTCCTGGCTGCCAGGCCTGTGTTTACCCAGTGATCTGGCTCTGCGTGGGTGCTGGGTGCTGGGAGGGGTCTCGTGCTGCTCCCCTCCAATTCTGACTTTGTGGGGGGCCACAGGGGAGGGAGGTGGCAGGGAAGCAGTGAATCTGGCCCTCCGAAAGCTGCAGTGGGTGGGACTCCAGTTCTACCAGGTGGATCACAGGTTACCTGAGGGCCCTGGCCAGGCGGACCCTCCCTCTCACCAGCTGCCCTTGAGCTTCAAAGGGTCAGGGTCTGCATTCTGGAAGGGACACACAGCTGGAGGCAGCACCCCAAAGGGGTCGAGGGACATCCTCTCTTGGGGATGCTGTGTCTGGACGGGTTTTCTTCTGTAACCTGGGTGGTCCATTGTGACATCATGAAGGGGATCCCAACTCCACAGCAAGCAGCCTCGCATGGCAGTCTGTCCCCAGAAAGCAACCTCGCATGGCAGTGCCTGTCCCCCAGCATTTGCTTCTCTCCTGTCACCCAGGGGGACAGCGGGGGGCCCCTGGTGTGTCAAGAGAGGAGGCTGTGGAAGTTAGTGGGAGCGACCAGCTTTGGCATCGGCTGCGCTGAGGCGAACAAGCCCGGGGTGTACACCCGCGTCACCTCCTTCCTGGACTGGATCCATGAGCAGATGGAGGTGGGTGCAGCGCCCTCCCCACCTCACATTGTCCCTGGTTTTTGACCCCTAGGGTTCATTAAATGCAACCCTGGTCTTGCCATAAAGAACCAGGGAGTGACCAAGTGGTTGTCAGTTCAGCAGCAGTGATTTGGTGGCTCCAGGGTGTCAGACGCTTGTGCTGAAAACAGAGATCACAGCTAGTCCTGGGTAGCCCTGGGTGGGTACAGCCTGGCAGGCAGAGGAGCTGGGTCCGGCAGGAAGAAGGAGCCTCACGACATGGGAAAGGAGGAGGCAGTGAGGAGGAGCCCCTGCTGGGATGGGGATGGGTCAGGTGTGCCCCTGTGAGAAGCAGGGAGAAAATGGGAGGGAGCGAGGGGCTGAGACAGTTCGAGAGAGGACCCTGCCTGACTGCTGAGGGGCTGGAACCTCGCTGGGAGCCAGGGATGTGAGGCAGCATCTGCAGTCAGGAGGGGCTTGGAGAGCTCTGCGTTGGTAGCGTAGGGGTGGGTGGTCCTGGAGGGGGAGGGGTGGAAGTGGGAGGGGCCTACAGGGGGGCACCGAACAGCGAGGCTGGCTTGGCAGGACCCAGGCATGGAGGAGAGCTCTGAGACGGTGGAGGAGGAAGAAGGAGGCTTAGGGCTTTGCTGGGATCCTGGCAGGTGAACACAGAGCCTTTCTCATGTGGGCGCTGGGGAAACATTTGCTGGCTCGATCTCAGAGTCTCTCACCCCACTCCTTGGGATGGTTTTAAACACAGGAGGTCCTCACTCAGTACGGTTGACGGGATCTTGGAAACTGCAGCTTTAGGAGAAACAGTGCACACAGGCCCTCCAGCAACGTCCTTGCTTGCAACACAATTTTGTTACAAAGTCGATGAGAAAAAAATTGGTTTCATTATATATCATTTTGCTTAAAGTCGTAGTTTCCAATAACTAACAATGATGTCAAAGTGAGTACGGTTTTTTTCGTAATTCAGGTGAAATTTATAAAACATACAATTCACCATTTTAAAGTGAACAACCCTGTAGCATCAGCACATTCCCAGGGCTGTGCAGCCGCCACCTCTGCCAGTTCCCAGCATTCTCATCTGCCAAAAGACACGTGGCACCCTAGAAGCACGCAGTTACTCCCCACTCCACTCTTCTCCCCAGCCTCTGGCACCCACCAGTCAGCTTTCTGTCTCCGAGGCTCAAGGACCTTAAAAACCTTTAATTTGAAACAATTGACCAAGAAAGGACATCAGATGCTGAATGTGCCTCAGGCGTTAATTCCCATTTTGCTCTCATTGATTTTGTGCCTTAATTGAGAAACTACAGAACGGTGCCCACGGCAGAGGGCGAAGCCTGGGACTGAGACCAGGGCTAGTTTCACCTTCAGCACTGCTGCCCTGCAGCCCTGAGCACAGTCACAACCCCCGGGGTGTGGCGAGGGCTGTGCTCCAGCTTGGTGGAAAGTGCTTGCTCCTGTTCACCTTGCTGGGAGAGGCAGCCTGGCCTCGTACCGGGCACTGAGTGGCCTGCAGTGCTCTTCAGTACAAAGCTCAGCTCAGCGTGCCCGCACTGTAGAAAGGACCAGGATGGACAGCTGAATGGGAGACCTCCTCACTGTTCAGGGTTCTGTGGGAGCCTGGGGCACAGAAGGGTCGTGGGTGCAGAGGGCAAAGGGCAGGAAAGGAGAAGCTGGTCCTCCGCACGGGTCTGTGGAGGCATTCACGGGACACAGATCCCCAGGGGTTGAGCACTGAGCCGGTGATCCTAAAAGTCCTCCTTAAGACACTGAAGGCGCAAGGCAGAGAAGCCCACTGCCATGTCTTCCAGCTGTCGTGGGCGAGCTGGAGAAAAACGTTCAAAATCAGCCTGGGAAGCCCGCTCACAACGGTGCCACGACGGGGCCGCCTCAGCCCCTCCCCTGTCAGCACCATCCTGGGCCACAGAGGCTGTGACCCTCCCTGTACTACAGTGGAGGCGACCTGCATGAGACCCCCGGCTAACAAGGGCAGAGTGTGAGTCACATCAGATCCCCGACGTGGCCGCAGCACCACTGCACAGCGGAATCAACAGATCTCACACTTAGGGGTGCAGAAGCCTGTCTCAGGCTGTTTGTTAAATGTGAAGATTGCAGGGCGTTTCTCCAGAGTCTGATGGGGAGGTCTGGGGTGAAGACCCTGGTGAATTTGTTGCACGGGGGCTTCAGGGCACACTGAGAAGCCCTGGGAGGGTCTTGGAGGCAGTTTCCCCTATTGTGGTGAAGCTGTGGGAAGCTGTGGTGGAGGAGCTCGTCTGTGACACTGGCTCCGGTGGTGCCTGGAGCCCCTGCTCCTTGCACGACGCCTTAGTCATCCGCTGCCTCCAACCCACCAGTGCATGTGTGAGATGCGCTGCCTCAGACACACACAGCCTTTCCCAAGTCCCTCTTCAGACGTCCTAGGGGAGACTCAGAAAAGACTGCCTTTCCTAGGAGGCTTTCCAGCGGCCCGCTGTGCGTTTCAGTTGTTCCGTTGTGAGGGATGTCAACGGGAGGGCCTTCCGAGGACTCACTCTCTTGTGGGGAAGTGTCCCGTGTGCTAGTTGGTGGCGTGCCCGCGGCCTCATCTTCATTTTCATCCAGCACTTTTCTCTGTCTAGTTGAGGGCTTAAAACAAAATTGTTCTGACTCAAACCAGAACTTAGGAACACAGTGCCAAGACCTAGAAGTTTCCTACGGAAGTGATGAAATGGTCACAGGGCAGAGATGGGACCTGCAGATGCTTTGCTGGTCGGCGCTTTTCCTGCCTGCCTCGGATCCGCTCACAGCTGGCAGCCCCAGGGGGAGGCCAACCTTGTCTTCATCGTGGAGAACAGCCTCACAATTCCTGTAGGGCAAAATGCAGGTGCCTGTTCCGTCACCATGCTGGACGGATGGCTGGAAGTGCTAAAAACAATAACACCTTTGTTTTCATTTACAGAGAGACCTAAAAACCTGAAGAGGGAGGGGACAAACCTGCATTCCTGCGGTAATGAAGACAGCCCAGCCCTCCCCTGGCCGCCCGTGTGGGAACCTGCACATCAGCAAACACCTTCAGAGCTCTGCGTTCCGGCACCAGCAGCAGGCCCGAAAGAGGCGCCCTTCCATCGGATTCCAGCACAACCTTCCAGCTCCTTTTTTTGTTTTGAGATGGAGTCTCGCTCTGTCGCCCAGGCTGGAGTGCAGTGGTGAAATCTCTGCTCACTGCAGCCTCTGCCTCCCGGGTTCAAGTGATTCTCCTGCCTCAGCTTTCCCAGTAGCTGGGACCACAGGCACCTGCCACCACGCCCAGTTAATTTTTATATTTTTAGTAGAGACGGGGTTTCACCATGTTGGCCAGGCTGCTCTCGAACTCCTGACCTCAAATGATGTGCCTGCTTTAGCCTCCCACAGTGCGGGGATTACAGGCATGGGCCACCACGCCCAGCCTCATGCTCCTTTCTGATCTTCACTAAGAACAAAAGAAGCAGCAACTCACAAGTGTGGTCTTTCCCACTGGTCCACTTGGTTTTCTCTCCAGGGGTCTTGCAAAATTCCTGATGAGATAAGCAGTTATGTGACCTCATGTGCAAAGCCACCAACAGCCACTCAGTAAAGATGTACCGGCCCAGAACTGCGTAATTGCGGTCATTGCACGTTTTTATCCCTAGGGACCAGAACCAAACCCACCCTTTCTACTTCCAAGACTTGTTTTCACACGCGGGGAAGTTAATCTATGAATGACTCGTTTAAGGCATATTTTCATGATTTCTTTGTAGCATTTGGTGCTTGATGTATTCTTGCCCTTTGATTCCAAATAATACGTTTTCTTCCCTCATTGTGTGGCATGTCTGAGTGGACACTGACTGGTCATGTGAATCGAAGTCATCCACTGAATTCCAGAGGCTCCGTTACCGTCATCTCTCCTGTGTGCACTGTGCATTTGGCATTCTTCTGTCAGAGCAGGTTGCTCAGCAGATTAGCATCAGCTCATGTCATACACAAAACTCAAAAGCAGAGCAAGGCCAGGCAAAGTAGTGGGTGTGAGCAGTGGCCGGAGGGAGTGAGTGGTGGCCAGAGGGTGTGAGACCTGGACGGAGGGTCTGAGTGGTGGCCATAGTGTGTTAGTGGTGGCCGGAGGGAGTGACTGGTGGCCAGAGGGTGTAAGACCTGGACAGAGGGTCTGAGTGGTGGCCATAGCATGTTAGTGGTGGCTGGAGGGAGTGACTGGTGGCTTGGGGGCGTGAGACCTGGATAGAGGGTCTGAGTGGTGGCAGTAGTGTGTGAGCAGTGGCCGGAGAGTGTGAGCGGTGGCCAGAGGGAGTCCACGGTGGCCAGAGAGCGTAAGCGGTGACAGGATAGTATAAGCGGTGGCCGGACTGTGTGAGCCATGGCTGGAGGTTTTGAGTGGTGGTCAAAGGGTGTAAGCGGTGGTCAGAGGGAATGAGCTCTGGTTGGAAGGAGTGGGCAGTGGCAGGAGGGTGTGAGCAACAGCCAGATGGTGTGAGGGGTGGCGGAGGGAGTAACAGTAGTTTGAGGGAGTGAGCAGTGGCCGAAGGGTGTTAGCGGTGGCCAGAGGGTGTGAGTGGTGGCTGAAGGGTGTGGGCGTGGCCAGAGGGAGTGAGCACTGATCAGAAGATGTGGGACCTGGACCGAGGGTGTGAGTGGTGGCCGGAGGGAGTGAGAAGTAGCCGGAGGGTGTGAGTGGTCGTTGGAGGGAGTGAGCCCTGACCGGAGGGAGCGAGCGGTGACCAGAGGGTGTGATCAGAGGCCGGAAGGAGTTGGCGGTGGCTGGAGGGTGTGAGCAGTGTCTGGAGAGAGTGGATGGTGTCCAGAGGGTGTGCACGGTGGCCAGAGGGAGTCGGTCTTGGTCACAGGGAGTGAGTGGTGGCTGGAGGGTATCAGCAGTGGCCGGAGGGTCACAGGAGTTGCTGAGGTCTGCTGTTCCCTTCACATGTGCCGTGGCCATTTACCAATCACTCTTTTCACCAGGAGCCGCTGGTGCAAGGACGCAGCCCCCCACCTTCAACCCTCCTGCTCCTAATCCGCCCTCATTAGCACCTGGGACTGGTCCAGCAGAGGCCAGGGCACCTCCAGGCAGGGATGTTGTGTAGGAGCTGGCCAAGCCTTTAAGTTATATTTTCTACAATATTATTGGTTCCCAACGCAGTATTAAAGTTCCTGGAGGCCACAGAGGAAGAGGTGGGAAAAGGGAAGGGACAGGAGTGGGGGACGGAGCCCAGGACCAGAGTGCTGCTGGCCTATCGAGCTCACTCTCAGAGGAAACCCAAGAACTTCCCAGGCCTGGCTGCCAGGAAGGGCTCCGGGGAGGGCAGCCAGTCCCACTCCTCCACGGACCTGGAAACTTCCAGATCAGGTGCTATTTCCAGACCGCTAGGCAGCTGTCTCCTAGGCCAGTGGCCTGGGTGCCTCATCTCACCTCCCTCCTGCTGTCAGAGCTCCCTGGAGGAAGAAGGACTGGGGAACTTGGGGGTCTACTTCCTGCCAGACCAGAGCTACTTACAGCAGCCATACCTGGGGGTTCTGTAGTGAGAGGTGGCCTGAAAGCTAAAGCAGGAAATAGGCTCCATGGCTAGGCGGGCCTCAGGGACCACGGTCAAGGGTTTAGAGTCTGCAACCCACTTCAGCCCCAGCAGACACGTCTTTTATCTCACTAGGAGTCAGCCCTTCAGCTGGGCAATGCTAAGAACAGTTCTGCAGCCCAGGGGCTTCCATAAGGTTCAGGCAAGACCCTTACAATTAAGACTGTTACGAAGGTTTGTGTTCAGGTTTTTGCATTTGTGTACAAGTCTTCACTTCTGTTGAGTAAAAGCCCAGGTGCAATTACTGGGGGATTTAATAGCTGCATACTTCGATTTTTAAGAAACTGGGTCAGGGACGGTGGCTCACGCCTGTAATCCCAGCACTTTGGGAGGCTGAGGCGGCAGGCAGATCACGAGGTCCAGAGATCAAGACCATCCTGGCCAACATGGTGAAATCCCATCTCTGCTAAAAATACCAAAAAAATTAGCCAGGAATGGTGGTGCGCACCTGTAGCCCCAGCTACTTGGGAGGCTGAGGCAGGAGAATTGCTTGAACCCAGGAGGCGGAGCTTGTAGTGAGCCAAGATAGTGCCACTGCACTCCAGCCTGGTGACAAAGCAAGATTCCATCTAAAAAGAATAAAAGAAAAGAAAGAAGGAAAGAAGAAAGAAAGAAAGGGAAGGAAGGAAGGAAGGAAGGAAGGAAGAGAAAGAAAGGAAGGAAGGAAGAAAAAAAGAAAAAAGAAAGAAAGAAAGAAAAGAAAAAGAAAGAAAGAAAGAGAAAGAAAGAAAGAAAGAAAGAAAGAAAGAAAGAAAGAAAGAAAGAAAGAAAGAAAGAAAGAAAGAAAGAAGGAAAGAAACTGCCACATTCTTTTCCAGAGTGGCGCCACCATTTTACATTTCCACCAGCAACACAGGAGGGATATGGTTTTCCAAACCCTCACCAGCATCTGGTGTTGCCACTGTGTTTATTTACCACTCTGATCAGTATCTCATTATGCTTTTAATTTGGATTCCCTGATGGCAAATGATGTTTTCTGCCAGCTGTATATCCTCTTTGGTAAGATGTCTGCTCACGTCTTTGGCCCATATTTTCATTGGATTGCAAAGGTCCTGAGTTTTGAAAGTTTTTATATGCTCTAGATACAACTCCTTTGCCAAATATGTAGTTTGTAAATATTTTCTCCCAGTCTGTGGCTTAACTCTTTATCCTCTTCTCATGGGCTTTCACGGAGCAAGAGTTTTGCTTTCAATGAGATCTAATTTATCAATTTTTCCTTTTAAGTATCATGTTCATGGTGTCAAGTTGAAGAAGCCTTTGCTCAGTTTGAGGTTCCAAAGATGTTTTTCTGAAAGTTTTATGGTTTTATGCTTTACACTTTATGATGTATTTTGAGTTTTGTACAAGGTTTATTTAGATCAAGTTTCATTCCCCCCATTCCCCCCATGGAGGTCCAATTGTTCTTGCACCGTTTGTTGAAAAGCCTCTATTTCTTCCATCGAATCACTTTTACACCGTTGCCAAAATCTGCTGGGCATATCTGTGTGGGGCTATTTCAGCATTCTCTGGTCTGTTCTATTGATCTCTGTGTCTATCCTGCTGCCACTACCACACTACTTCGGTTCCTACAGCTCTATAGTAAACTTTCATATCATGTAGAGTGATCCCTTCCATTTGCTTCTTACTGTTTTAGCTATTCCAGCGAGTGTGTCTTTCCTTGAAAATTCTAAAATAAGCTTATTACAGAGTTCGCCAAAAAGCCTACTGGGGTTTTGATAGGAATTGCGTTAACCCTATAAATCAATCTGGGGAGAAATGACATCTTTGCTACATTGTCTTCCAATCCATAAACATGGTATGCCTCTCCATTTGTTATTTAATTTCCTTTGTCAGAACATTGTCATTTCCAGCATATAGATCCTGTACATGTTTGTGAAGTGTATACCTACATATTCAATTTTTTGAGTGATTGTAAATGGCATTTGTGATTTTAATGTCAGTTTCTTCACATTCACTGATAGTATATAGAAATGTGGTTGGTTTTTGTGTGCTGATATTGTGTGCTATGATCTTGCTGAGCTCTCCTATTTCTGAAAGTTTTTTTGTTTTCATTTTGTTTCACAGACTCCTTGAGATTTTGTGCACAGGGCCATTTACAAAGAGCTAATTTTATTTCTTCCCTTTCCATCTGTATCATTTTTGTTTTTTGTTTTTCTTGCCTTATTCCAGTGACTAGAACATCTAGGACTATGAACATCCTTCCCTCATTCCCAGTCTTAGGGGCAAAGTATTCAGTCTTTCACTGTTCAGTATGACATTAGCCATAGTGTGTTTAGATGCTCTTTTTCAAGTCAAGGAAATTCCCCTGTATTACTGAATTGCTGAGAGTTTTAATCATGAATAGGTGTTAGATTTTGTCAAATATTTGTCCACATCAGTTTGATGTGATCAAATGACTTTTCTTCTTTAGCTTGTTGATAGACGGATTGTACTAATTATTTCATAATACTGATCCAGTCTTGTGCAGTTTAAATAAGCCCTACTTGGTCACGTATTTAATTATTTTTTATACATTGTTTATTAGATTTGCTAATTTTTTGTTGGGGAATTTTGCATCTAAGATCATGAGAGATAGTGGTCTGATGTTTTCTTTTTTGTGTCTTGCCTTTGGTTTTGTTATTAGCGTGATACTGGCCTCACAAAATAAGTTGAGAAATGTTCACTCCTCTTCCATTTTTCTGGAGGAGATTGTGTAAAATTCATGTTAATTCTTTAAAAACTGGGCCTATACATTTCTTTGGGGGAAGAGATTTTAAATTATGAATGCAATTTCTCTGATGGCTGTAGAGTTTTTCAGATTGTAAAGAATTGACATCTTTGTTGAGTATTGGTTGAGTGTTGATAGTTTGTGAGTTTTGAGGAATTAGTTCATTTTTTTCTAAGTTGTCAATTCATGAATGTAAAGCACTTCACCATTTTTCCTTATGATCCTTTAGACATCTGTGGGATCTGTAATGATGTCCTCTGTTTCATTCCTGACATTAGTTATTTGTGTCTTATCTGCTGTTTGTCAATTTTATTGATTTTTCCAAAGAACCAGTTGTCTCATTGATTTTTTTTTCTGTGGTTTTTCTATTTTCGATTTCATTGATTTCTGCTCTTTTCTTTATTATTTCCTTCCTATTCTTTGCTTTGGGTTTATTTGGCTCTTTTTTTTTTTCTACTCTCAAAACTTAGCTTAATGATTTGAGAGCCTTCCTTATTTCTGATGTAATTTAGTGCTGTAAATTTCCCTCTCAGCACTGCTTCAGCTGAGCCTGACAAATTTTGATATGCTGTGTTTTTATTTTCATTTGGTTCTATGTATTTTAAAATTTCTTTTGAAACTTATTTTATAATCCATAGATTATTTGGAAGTGTATTATTAATTTCCACAGGTTTAGAGATTTTTCTGTTGTCTCTTATCGACTTCTAGTTGATTCTGTTGTGGTCAGAGAACCCACTCTGTATGATTTCAACTGTTTTACATGTTGGTGTGGTTTGTTTTATGGCCTGGGATATATATGTTCTATCCTGGTGGATTTACATGGATCCTTAGAAAAATTTGTATTCTGTTACTGTTGGGTGGAATGTCTTATAAATATCAATGAGACACTATTGGTTAGTTGATAGCTCAGATCTTCCAGATCCTTGCTGATTGTACGTCTAGTAGTTCTGTCTGTGTTCATTGCTGTGAAGGAGTCTTGAAGTCTCCCACTCTAACTATGGTTGTGTCTCTTCTTCCTTTCTGCTCCATCCATTTTCTTCTGTGTATTTTGAAGCTTTGCTGTTTGGTGAGGACTAATTCTTTTGAAAATTTTAAATGGAAAATCGTTTTTAGAGCTATGTAATTGTCATAACACATTTGAGAATACGTACACCCCCTTGTTTCTCCTCGAACCACATTCGTTTCTTCATCACGCCATCCTCAGTGCAGACAGAGGCAGGAAAGACCAGGCCCATGGAGGTCTGGGCCTCAGAAGCTGACTTGCTGCTTTAATTGGTCTTGGGAAATGTTTTTACACTTCTCCTTCTGTGGAAAAATGAAAAGAGATGAAGGGTGGACTTGCAAAGGAGTTTTCTAAACATTCCATCCCCTTGATAAAGTAGGAATTTAAAACAGAAAGTAACGGACAGATGAGTGCACTTCACACATTCTCCGCCATGTGCATTAAAGATGAGTCTGTCACGGGGAGCCTGGCTACGTTCAGCTCTGAGCTCGAGAGAACACAGTCACCCCTTCCTCTCGTGCTGAAGCAAGTATGTGAGGATACAAAAGAGGGAGAGCAGCTTGATAGAGAGATGCTTGGATCTCCCCCAACATATATTTAACAATGAAGTCACGCATTTAACACGCCTGGTGACATCCTGGAGGACTGCTGAGCAGCGCTGACTGTGGCCACACCATGCGTGGGCCCTTGTTACCAAGGGCAACAGTCTGCGTGCCACTGAGTGCCTCAGTGGTTCTCCAGTGGTGAGGACGGCCCAAGAGGGAGGCAGTGCCACCCTAGAGCATGGGCAGTGAATCCGGGGTGGGAACAGGAACCCCAGGAGTCCAGGCCTTGCCCCCTGGGTGATCATGCAGCTCAGGCATTTTCCTTAAGCCCCTCTTCTCCAGAGTCCTCCCTCGTAACTTGTCTTAGCTAAATCTTAGGGTTGTTAGGATGATGAAACAGGATTGTTGTTGGGAGGGACCCTATGCTTTTGCGTTAACTTCCAGCAGCAAGTCAAATGATAAAAGTGGTATGAATGTCTTCGGTGTCTCCTGCAGGTGTGAAGTTTGTACAGAGGCAGAAGACTGGTGGCCCCCTCAGACAGGCGGCCCAGGCCACACCTGTTGTCAGGGCCTCTGTCCTCCAAAGGCACAGCACAGCAGGGACACAGAGACTTGGATAAGGACACAACCGACGAGATAGGATATGCCCAGACGGCACAATCCCGCGCGCATCCCCCACTGATAGACGATGGACATTCCGTCAGGGTGCCTGGGCTTCAGAGCAAGTAATTGACAAAGGGAAGACATGGTTACAAGGTATAAAAATAGAAATAAAGTGTAATGAGTGTCTTTAGAGGTGATCAAATCCTGGGCCTTTGTCCAGCAAACGAAGGTTTTCCTCTTGGTCAATCTTGATGGATCACTAAACCAATGGACACTCCGGCCTCTTCTTCATCATGTCTTTATCTCTGGGACTCATGGAGTATCATGGTGGGAACAGGCCTTGGAAGCAGTACCAGGGATGAGCCACCACCATCCTTGGGACCTTCTCCGTACAGATAATTTGTAGTTTTTGACCTTTCCTCAGTAGAAGCGGGAACTGTTCATCATCAGTCCAAACCAGACAGAAAATCCTCACACCTGGACTAAAAACTTCGCCACATGTCTCTGTCTTGGGTAGGTATGAGTTGACCACCACGAGGGGCCATATTCACAGGGTTGAGGCCGGGGTGGTGGGCAGATGGCCAGAGGGAATACTTGGGTCATGGGAGGCTGCACCAGCCAGTGCACGTGGCCAGGACAGGGGGAGCACAGAGGTCAAGGAGCCAAGGCTCCAGCAGTGCCCGTGAGAGAGAGGAAGGGACATGGTGTCGAGGAAGGGGGCTTGCCCAGTCTACTCACTGCAGGGACTGGGGTGCTGATAAATGAGAATCTACAGCGTCCACACTAACCCAGGCTGAAACCTTGGCAAGGAGTCAGCAGCTTAATTCCAAAGTCACCCACTGGGAGGAGCAGGTCTGCATTCCAGCCTGGTTGGAGTTGTGCCTAGGCATTGGTAGTTTAAGTAACTACAGCTTGGCAGAGCCGGTGGCACCTGGAAAGGAGGGTGTAGAATTGAGACCTGTGTATCTGCATCCCAGAAAGAATCCTAAACTCAGGAAAATCACTTTGTGTGAAGATGTCCATCAAAAGAAATCTTCCTTTATAGTGAAATATTGTAAGCAACCTAAATTACCAATACAAGAGGAGTTATTATTATTATTATTATTCTTTTCTTCAACTTTTAAGTTCCAGGGTGCGTGGGCAGGAAGTGCAGGTTGTTACATAAGGAAACATGTGTCACAGTGGTTTGCTGCACAGATCAACCCATCACCCAGGTATTAAGCCCAGCATCCATTAGCTTTTCTTCCTGATGATCTTCCTCCACCCACCCTGTCCCTCTTCCATAGGCCCCAGTGTGCCTTTTTCCCCTGATGTATCCACGTGTTCTTGTCATTCAGCTCCCACTTATAAGTGAGAACATTTGGTGCCTAGTTTTCTGTTCCTGTGTTAGTTTGCTGAGGATAATGGCTTCCAGCTCCATCCATGTCCCTGCAAAGGACATGATCTCATTCCTTTTTATGGCTGCATAGTATTCCATTGGTGTACCACCTTTTCTTTATGCAGTCTATCATTGATGGGCATTTGGGTTGATTCCATGTCCTTGCTATTGTGAATCATGCTGTAATGAACATATGCGTGCATGTATCTTTATAATAGAATGATTTATATTTGAGTATATACCCAGTAATGGGATTGCTTGGTCAAATGATATTTCTGCTTCTAGATTTTTGAGGAATCGTCACATTGTCTTTGTCTTCCACAATGGTTGAACTAATTTACATTCCCACCAACGGTGTAAAAGCGTTCCTTTTCTCTGCAACCTCACTGGCATCTATTGTTTGTTGACTTTTTAGTAACTGCCATTCTGGCTGGCATGAGATGGTATCTCATTGTGGTTTTGATTTGCATTTCTGTAATGACCAGTGATGTTGAGCTTTTTTCACATTTGTTGGCCAAATGAATATCTTCTCCTGAGAAACGTCTGTTCATGTCCTTTGCCCACTTTTTAATGGGGTTGTTTTTTCTTGTAAATTTGTTTAAGTTCCCTGTAGACTGGATATTAGACCTTTGTCAGATGGATAGATTGCAAAAACTTTCTCCCATTCTGTAGGCTGTCTGTTTGCTCTGATGATAGTTTCTTTTGCCATGCAGAAGCTCATTAATTGGAACCCGTTGTCAATTTTTGCTTTTGTTGCAATTGTTTTGGGCATTTTTGTCATGAAAACTTTCCCTGTACCTATGTTCTGAATGGTATTGCCTAGATTTTCTTCTAGGGTTTTTATGGTTTTGGGTTTTACCTTTAAGTCTTTAGTCCATCTTGTGCTAATTTTTGTCTAAGGTATAAAGAAGGGGTCCAGTTTCAATTTTCTGCATATGGCTAGCCAGTTCTCCCTACATCATTTATTAAATAGGGAATCTTTTCCCCATTGCTTCTGTCAGGTTTTTCTCTTCGACATTTGATGATGTGAGTGATGTCTCACTCCCAGTTCTCAGCTCCTTGGAGGCCACGGTTAGGCTTTCTTGGCTCTTGGAGTCATGATCGATGGAAGGGCTGCCCTGCCTTGCCATGCCCCTCTGAACAGGAAGGGTGGTGGGAGCTGCAGCAGGTGGCTGTGAGGGGCAGGGAGTGTGGCGAGGAGGGGCGGGGGCCGTTTTAGCATTGATGGGGCCAGATGTGTTCTCCTCCCTCCATGGGCACATCTGCATCTCACTGATTTGTACTGAGTTGGGCCTCTGGGATTTGTTGGGTGGGACAAGGAGGACTCAGCGGGCAGGAATGGGCAGCCTCTCCCTAGCAGGTGCTAAAATCTAAGAGATTACAGGCCACTCACACCACAACCTTAGACCTGTGTTTAACTTCAGGGAAGGTGTGAGGACACAGGTCATGGGGCAAGCGTGACATGGGACATGGCCTGCAGAGAACCCCAAAGTTAAACGCCTGCCTCCGTCTCTTACTCACGGAGTCATCGACTAGGGAAGGTAGGAGAACTCCTCTGTCTCTCTCTTTTTGGGGAGAGTAAAATCATTACATTTTATTTGTAAGCATACAGTATTTTTCCACTGTAAAAGTTAATGATGCTCATCATAGAGATATTTCAGTAAATAGGAAGGCAGAATCCAGGAAAAAAGACGTAACTGATACTTAAGCACTCTCTGATGCCCACTGGTATGTATTTTTTTTTCTTTGCTTTTTTCTACTGAGCGGTTTGTAAACTTTTGTATCCTGTTCTTTTTGATTTAACACTAAAGCATGAAACTATTCCATGTTATTACAAATTCCACAGAAATACGCTAGTGAGGGTTCCATAATATTTCATCATAGAGCTAAACTAACATTTAGTTAATAATTCCTCATATTACACGTTTTTATTATGAACTAAGATTTCTTTTGATGGACATCTTCATGCAAAGTGTTTTTCCCTGTGTATAGGATTTTTTCTTTAGCTCATCCACCAACATAGTCTGTAGCCACAGCACCTTGAGTGCGTCTGATCTTGTCTGAATCTCAGAAGCTAAGCAGGGTTGGGTCTGGTTAGGACTTGGATGGGAGAACGCCCACCAGTGCAGATTTACTGGGTCTAAGAGTGGACTTTTCCTCAGACTCTTGATACAAAGTACCATGTTAATTTCCAAAAAGGTGACACCGATTTCTACTTTCTGTGTCTGTAGGTATCTGTTTCCCCCAGTGGAGGGTGTATGACCTTATTGGACCCATTGTGAGACCCACGTGGGCCCAGACTGCCCTGTCACCTCCAACCCACAAGCTGCAGCCTTTGGTGAACCACGATGGGGTCTGGGTCTCTGACTGGTGTCAGTTCAGAGTTAATATTTAGTGCAGTCAGATCTCGATACTTTCTTCTTCCCAGGGCAGAGTCACTCTGGTTGTGTTAACTTCCTGGAGTTGTTGTAATAAAGTCCCACAGACTGAGTGGCTTAAACAACAGAGATGGATTCTCGCACAGTTCTGGAGGCCTGGGGCAGGAGAGGAGGAGGCTGTCCTTTAAAATACAGGAGTCCGGGGGACTAACTGGGAACGCGTGGGAGGGGGAGGGAGGGAGTCCCATAGACACAGCGGAGTGAACCATGTTCACTTTGTCAGTTTTTGATAGCAGCTTGTATATACAATTTGCTTTTCCCCCCCCGCCCTCAGCCCCTCCCAGAAGGAGACTTAATCTGTCACTCAGGCTGGAGTGCAGTGGCATGATCTCGACTTGCTGTAACTTCCGCCTCCCAGGTTCAAGTGATTCTCTTGACTTAACCTCGGGAGTAGCTAGGATTACAGGCACCCGCCGCCATGCCGGCTAATTTTTGTGTTTTTTGTAGAGACAGGGTTTCACCATGTTGACCAGGCTGATCTTGAACTCCTGACCTTAAGTGATCTGACTGCCTCGGCCTCCAAAAGTGTTGGGATTACAGGCGTGAACTACTGCGCCAGGCCTACAATTTCATGACTAAAACAATTCCACTGTAAAAGGGAAAAGAACAGAAAAGAATTAGCTCAGATACATAAGTAAAAATGTGCATACAGTTCCTTGGCTTAGGATGCTGAACGGTTGATAGTTACTGCCATCCGTGCAAACCCAAGCAGGAGCCTCTTTAGATGGGGCCACGTTTCCCCCATGAAGGATCTCGGGTGCTTTGCTCACATGCAAATTTGCCGTGGACATGTCTAACCGGATGAAATTCATGAGAAAAGATGCAGTTTGAAGGCCCAGATCCCTTGGGGACAGAAGGAAAGAGGGAGGAACACGCCTTGTATTTCCATACTCATCTTGTTCAGACACAGACTTGGAGACTTGGATTTCAAAATAGTTGAAAACCGCTCACAGGCCCATTTCAATCTGAGACCAGAGCAGATGGAATGGGCTTCATGAGCTCCTTCCCTTCCCCCTGCAAGGTCACGGTGGCCACCCTGTGAGCCACTCTTGTCACGGCTGAGCCTTTTCCGGCCATCTCTCACTATGAATCACTTCTGCAGTGAGTGCAGTATTTACCCTGGTGGGAGGGCCCCTCAGATATGAGTAGGATCCGGATTAAGGTCAGGTTGGAGGGGACTCCCACGGGATAAGAGGGACTTTCTGAATCTCAGATCCCTCAGCCAAGATGACCTCACCACATGCCCTCTCTTCTATCAGCAAATCCGTCCATGTGGCTTGACCATGTCTGGGAAACACCTTTGCTAAAAATCAGTGGAGATTATTGTCTCAGAGGATCCCAGAACCTCCTTAGGCAAATGTTACCTAACGCTCTTTAAGCAAACAGAGCCTGCCCTATAAAATCCGGGGCTCGGACGGAATCTCATCCCTGACTCGGGGTCGCCTTTGGAGCAGAGAGGAGGCAATGGCCCCCATGCAGAACAAGGTGATCTGCGCCCTGGTCCTGGTGTCCATGCTGGCCCTTGGCACCCTGGCCCAGTCCCAGACAGGTAAGGTGTGCTTCTTCCTGCCCTGTGGGGCCACAGCCAGCTCGGGCAGCCTCTGCCGGGAGCCACTGTTTTACATACATATTTTTGAGCACCTGTTTTGTGCCAGGTGCTGTTCTAGGCCCTTAAAAGTATATCCCATGTTACAGGATCGGCAAAAGCAGGGGGAGAATAACTAACACAGGGCGGCAGGGCCCGGGAGGCCTTTGAGATGTGTGACGAGGAGGGTGCTGCCCTCGGTCGGGGCTGTTTTCCCGTGTTGGGAAGACTTTACAATCCTCCCAAGTGTCATGTTTCAAAGAGGAAGTGTTGGTGTGGAGTCTCAGAATAGTGCTTCTGAGTGTTCATGCAACAGTTCCCCCAGGGGCAGACCCTCCCAAGGCCCATCCAGATAGGCCCAAATGCCTGTCCCAGTGATGGCCAACTGGGAGACCCTCTTCCACAGGCCCAAATGCCCATCCCAGTGGTGGCCAACTGGGAGACCCTCTCCCACAGGTGCCCGGGCTCCCCTGGGATCCATGCTCTGGGAGGCAAAGCCATCTATCCCATGAATGCGTGGCTGGCAACCCCTGTTCCCCGGTGTTGTCAAGTGGATCGGTTGCCCTGGCTCCTTCTAGGGAGTGGAGGAAGAGCCCACTCTTGCTTCCTTGGGAAGTGTTTGCATCTCAACTCCTTTACCTGCAGAATGGATCAATGGTCTGCCCTAGGGCTGTCGGGAAATGCGGTGTGGCAGTGTCTGGGACTGGCACTTTGCCAGCTGCAGGGAGATGAATAAGTTATTCGCTGTTGTTAGGTTCAGTTTCAAGCTGGGGGCAGGAGAAAGGGCTTTCCACGCTTCCAAAGCAAGGCTTTCCAGAGAGGCCTGAAGAGGGGGCGCCCAGTGGTGGTGTCCATGCCTCTACTGCCCTCCAGCCACCTCTTGATCGCTGCTGTGGGGTACAGGGCCTGAGGGGTGGGCTTGCGCAGCATAGAAGAGAAGCTGGCATCAGGCGGCAGTGGGAAGCCCCCAAGCCCATGGCAGGGAGCGGGGGAGCTTTGGAACCCGAGAGAGGAGGTGGCCTCTGTGTACAGAATGAACCGGGTGGGTCCTCATGCTGGCCACCCCCAGGCCCATCTGCCTCCGCCCTTGCCCCCACCCAGTCCCCAGCCCTGCCCCCTTTGCTGTGGGATCACAGAGGCCGCGGCTAACTCCCCTGTCCCCGCCCCACACACCCTCTGGCTCAAGGCTCAGAGCTTCCTTGTGGGTCACTCAGGTCCATGACCCTCTTACAACAGAAATCTAGAAAATTGTGATTACAATTTAGCGCATTCATGTGTGGAAACCATTTCCATTTATTTCTGTCATGCGACAAAGCGGGTGGGCAAGACAGCATCTGCTGGAGGCAGAGCGCCGGGGCTGGAAATCCTCCTTCCTGAGGAGGAAACTCCCCCACCTCCCAGGATGTTGATCCTCCCTCACCACAGGGCCTCTCTTGACTCCACAATGCCCTGGGGGTGGGCGATGGTCACCTTCACTTCGTGATGGATCCAGACCCCAGGAGGGCAAAGTTCCCATGGAAGCTGCTGGGCAGTGGGAGGTGAACCCGGATCCTTTCCAGCAAGCCAGGAGCACTTTTTCCAAAGAGAGCTCGAGGCCATCTCCGATAGCAAAGCAGACAAGAGAGCAGCCCCTCCTGGCCTCCCTGGGGCACCCTCACCTGAGCCAGTGTGGCCAGACGGAGCTCCTCCCCTCCTATGCCCCAAGACAGGGACAGGGACACAGACAGGGACAGGGACAGGGACAGAGGGTGCTCTGGGCTCCTCTTTCTCCCCGCGCTGCAGGCTGTCAACCGCCAGATCCTAATAGGTTGCTTTCTTAGACCTTTGATTCCGCGGAGCTCTGAGTCTGAAGCTCTTGTGTTAGAACGTCTTGCATAAGATCCTGTGGCAGCCCCCAGCCAGCTCCATCTGTCCACGTGTCTTCCCCCTCTAGCCCCTTTCCTCACTGCCCTGCTTCAAGCTGTTTCACAGCTCACAGCCCTCTGTCGGTTCCTCCTAGACCACCCCACCCCGTCGTCCTCTCACCTTACCTGCAATGGGCTTCCACCTCCTGAACACATCTGGGTCTCTGGAATGGCCTTTGCCCATGTGGCCCCGTCTTCCCCTGGAATCTGCTCCTACAGGGAGCCCCCCTGCTTTGTTCAGCCTGCTTGTCATTGGCCCCTCCTGGGAGCACCCCCTACCCCCGTGGTTACCCTGGGCACCCTGGGATGATGGCCTTGTGTTGTCTCACACATTTTCTTGCCTTTCTCCTCCATCAGATCCTCACACTCTTTTGTTTTGTTTTGTTTTGTTTTGTTTTTGAGACGGAGTCTTGCTCTGTCACTCAGGCTGGAGTGCAATGGCGCGATCTTGGCTCACTACAACCTCCGCCTCCTGGGTTCAAGTGATTCTCCTGCCTCAGTCTCCCAAGTAGCTGGGATTACAGATGTGTGCCACGACGCCCGGCTAATTTTTTGTATTTTTAGTAGAGATGGGGCTTCATCATGTTGGTCAGACTGGTCTTGAACTCCTGACTTCAAGTGATCCACCTCCCTCGGCCTCCCAAAGTGGTGGGATTACAGGCATCGGCCTGGCCCAGATCCTTAGACTCTTAACGACGACTTCTCTGGTTTTAATTTCTGGGTCCCTCTCACCTGGCACAGTGCCTGGCTTTTGCCATACTAGCTTCTCATGCACACAGATGGTGCTCAGTAAAATTTATGTATTGAGTAAAATTTAATAATAGTTTGTTGAAATTAAACAGTGAATAAATAAGTTACCTAGAAAGATGCAAAGTCCACAAACCCGGGGCACCTTGCATTTTCCCTGAGCGTAATGTTTGTACGTCAGGATGTGAGGACCACATCTCCCTCTCGTGTCCTGAGGGTTTCATATCTGCCTCACCGGACGGTTGCTGATGTCATTGGAGAAGGAAGCTGGATGGGTGTGTGCACAATAACATCAAGGAATTCAGCCCACAACTTACTTTGCTTCTTACCTGTGCACTTCTAGAGACATGTACAGTGGCCCCCCGTGAAAGACAGAATTGTGGTTTTCCGGGTATCACGGCCTCCCAATGTACAAGTAGGGGCTGCTGTTTCGATGACAGCGTTCGTGGGTTCCCCTGGTGCTTCCATCCTAACACCATCGACATCCCTCCAGAAGGTACGACCTTTTTATACCATGGGTTCTGAAGATTTAGAATTAGTTAGAAAAGCCGCATAAGACTGCAGAGGCTCTGATCGGCATCACCAGCTGCGCCTTTCCCCGGAGTCGTGGCCGCAGGTGGTGGCGCAATGGGGTAGCCTGAGTCAGGCTGCATTCAGGTCCGGGAATAGAAAGACAGGGCTGAGGGGCTTGGGAAGAAACCTGATTTTTCCCCGGCTTCTCTTCACATCTCTAACCAAAAGCCTGTGAAGAGCCACTATTGGTAATGTTTTCCAGCTTGCCTAGGATAGAGGGAGAAGGCATGACAAAATTTGAAGACAGTTCATGTATTCTTTTCTTTTTTTTTTTTTTTTTTTTGAGATGGAGTCTCGCTCTGTTGCCCTTAAGCTGCAGTGCAATGGTGGGATCTCGGCTCACTACAGCCTCCGCCTCCTGAGTTCAACCTCAGCTTTTTTTTTTTTTTTTTTTTTTTTTTTTTTGAGACGGAGTCTTGCTCTGTTGCCCAGGCTGGAGTGCAGTGGCCGGATCTCAGATCACTGCAAGCTCCGCCTCCCGGGTTTACGCCATTCTCCTGCCTCAGCCTCCCGAGTAGCTGGGACTACAGGCGCCCGCCACCTCGCCTGGCTAGTTTTTTGTAGTTTTTAGTAGAGACGGGGTTTCACCGGGTTAGCCAGGACAACCTCAGCTTTCTAGTAGCTGAGATTACAGGCGTGTGCCACTGTGCCCAGCTAATTTTTTTTGTATTTTTAGTAGGGACGGGGTTTCACCATTTGGCCAGGCTGGTCTTGAACTCTTGACCTCAGGTGATCTGCCTGCCTCAGCCTCCCAGAGAGCTGGGGTTACAGGCGTGAGCCACCGTGCCTGGCTGACAGTTCATGTTTTCTAAAGAATGTGCCTGTTGATACTTTAAAGTAAAAACTCTGTAATTGCTTAAATGTGAAAGAAACTATTTATCCTCACTAAAGCATCTCTTCCTCCCTCTCCCTCACCCCTGTAGAGGAGTGTGAATTTTAGACACTTCTGCATGGATCTGCCTGCATCCTGACGTGGTGCCATCCCCAGCACGGTGGTTAGTCCCAGAGCTCGGCTGCCACCTCCACCGGACACCTCAGACACGCTTCTGCAGCTGTCGGCTCACAACACAGATTGACTGCTCTGACTTTGACTACTCAAAATTGGCCTAAAAATTAAAAGAGATCGATGTTAATCTGTGCTTTTCATTCTTTTAAAGAATATGAATGATTTTCCTTTCTTGAAAGTGAAGCACAGCCTTTCACCCTGGGCTCTCTCTGTGGGTTCTGAGCCTTCTGGGCTTCCTGAGCTGGGATACGAGTGGGCAGCTGAGTGCAGAAAGCAGGGACGGTGGGGTGTGCAGCAGGTGCCCAGCTCAGTGCTCAGTGCTGATGCCCGAGGACCAGACCTCGGGCTCCTTCTATGAAACCACAGAATCCCCCAGAAGCAAGTCCAAGCCGCACTCTTGTCCAGTCGTGAAAATGGACACCAACTCCCGTGGCATTTCTTAACTACTCACCGCGGATGCCCCAGCGACCAAGGGATACAAGTTCCCTTTCCATGTATTTGCTTTCCCAAATAGAAACTGGCGTAGGAGACGAAACCCATAGCAGAGTGTCTGAAAGCATGTGTAATAAAAATTGCAGAGGGAGGCATGTGCTGACCCCTCCAGGAAACCCCTCCCCAACCTGAGATCTGAATGAACTAGAAAATAGAACAGCAGGGGAGGGATACAGAAGCCAAAATGTCACTTCATTCCCACTGGCCCCTCCGTACCTTGGCGAGGACTGGGGGAGGGTGTCCCCCAACCTAGTCGTCCTTGCTTCAGGGGCCTCAGCTCAGCAAGCTCCAAGCCAACTGCACCCTGGGTTCCTGCTCCTCCCACCTGTCCCTCCATCTGGTGCTCTTGTGCTGGGCATACGTTGCACAATTATACTGGAGATGGGGTCCCAGGAGCTCTGGAAAACTGCTCTCTGCAGCCAGCTGGTTCCAGGGAGGAAGAGGGAGGTGCAGAATTGAGTGCGGCCAACTCTTTCCACATTAAGCAGTCCGGTAAATCATTCCCAAACCCTTGGCCACCAGGGTCAGCAGGTAAAGAGGCCCGAGAGGCCAGGAGACACCCACCATGAAGAACCATCAGGAACGGGAAGCCCCCTGCTCCCGGCACACAGCAGCACACACATGAGCTGTAACAATACATGTTGTCACGTATGTGTCGGGGGGCCACAGATACCTCCTCTTACCTCTCAGATGTGCGAGGAAGTTTTAGCTTCTCTTTTCCATCTCTGGTATGTCTGATCTTACACTCTCTGTCTGCTAATTACAGGCAAAAACAAGCATTTATTTAGTCCAATTCCTCTTAAAATTCAGTTTGTCATAATAATTTGCACAGCTTCTGTCGGTCACAGTCTTCGGGGACGCATTGCTCATTCTCTTACCTCGTTCCACCCCATCTTGCCCTCTCTACCCCTGGGTGGGGTGAAGGAGCCCCTGGGTCTGCCCATGCCCTTTGGATTCCTGCTGGCCCACTATGGAGCAGTGGCTGGGGGTTCTCAGAGCCCAGCCGGTGTGTGGCCTGTCCCTTCTCCCCACGGTTCCCCAGTGCCTGAAAGGCGGGCTTTCCCCATGACACCTCGTAGCCGACTGTTTCCTGGCTGTCCACCATCCATTCCTTCCCTTCTTTCTTACCTAATTTGCACTCTACAAAGGAAGGGGGAAAAGGAGTTCACTTTTCTAGCCACGCTGTTAGCCAGAAATGGCCATGCAATTCTATGTGGCCCGTGAGACGTAGGGGGCATCTACTTGAATGTGAGACAGGCTTCTCCCTTGATGATTGAAGAGCGCCCTCTGGCTTCCTGGGCCAGCCCCTGCAACCTGCCTTTGGGTATTGTGGAAGGTAGGTGTGATGTAGTGTTGCAGTCAGCCATTCTGTGATAATGAGGTAAGGCCCAAGCGCTAGAGCCTTAATAACCCTGAGTTGCTGATTTGAGCCCCTCAACCACCTCCAGACATCATGTTAAATAAACCTAAGTGTGCTTATGGGTTAAATCACTGCCAGTTTGGTTTCCTGTTACATTTCAGTGTATTACCAAGGCCCATATCTTCCCTCTACTATAGAGCAGTGAGCCTATGGCCCAGCCACGATGGCCAGGAACAACTGCTGTCACCAAGGACTGCAGGTAGAGCCAGTTAACAAGGTGAGTCACTGCCTTCCTGTGGTTTCCCTGGGCCTCCACCCAGTGGAGCCTGGGCAACAGGGCAAAACTCTGTTTCTACTAAAAATACAAAAATTATATGAGTGTGTGGTGCATGCCTGTAGTCCCAGTTAGTAGAGAGCCTGAAGTGGAAGGATTTCTTGAGCCCAGGAGGTGGAGGCTGCAGTGAGCTGAGATTGTGCTACTACACTCCAGCCTGGGTGACAGAGTGAGACACTGTCTCAAACAAACAAACAAACAAACAAAAAAAAAAAAAAAAAAAAAGAGGCACCCTTCCACTCAGATCTGCTCAATGGAGTTACATGTCAGTTTATACTTCTCTTGTAAGCTGCTCCTTGGCTTGCAAGCAGCATCCTTGTGCTGCCTCTTCCCATGCTTGTCTGTCTGTGTGTCTGGGGTCTGCGTGTCCAAATGTCCCCTTCTCATAAGGACACCAGTCAGGCTGGATTAGGGCCCACCCTAACAACCCCATTGTAACTTGATAAAAGAAAAACTTGACCAGACATGGTGGCTCACCCCTGTAATCCCAGCACTTTGGGAGGCTGAGGCGGGCAGATCACCCGAGGTCAGGAGTTCGAGACCAGCCTGACCAACGTGGAGAAACCCCAGCTACTAAAAATACAAAATTACCCAGGCGTGGTGGCACATTCCTGTAATCCCAGCTACTCCAGAGACTGAGGCAGGAGAATTGCTGGAACCCGGGAGGCGGAGGTTGCCATGAGCCAAGATTGTGCCACTGCACTCCAGCCTGGGCAACAAGCAGGAAACTCTGTCTCAAAAAAAAAAAAAAAGAAAAGAAAAGAAAAGAAAAAAAACCGAAAAACTTCAGCTGAATTAAATTTAAAGACGTTTAATTGAGCAACGAACCATTCACAAATCGGGCAGCCTGCTGAGTCAGAGTAGGCTCAGACTCCAGCACGGCCACGTGGTGGAAGCAGATTTGTGGATAGAGACAGGAAAGTGACGCACAGAAAACGGATGTGAGGCAAGGAAACAGCCGGACTGGTTACAGCTCCGCCTTTGCCTCACTTGAACTAAGTTCCGACAGTTGGCTACATTTGATTGGTCAGAACTCGATGATTGGCACAAGTGTAGGCTAAGGTCAGTTTACGCCTCCACCCGTTATAGTTCACGATGTACAGAGAAACCTTTAGGTCAAAGTTAAAATATGTAAGGGGGCAACTTTAGGCTAAACTTGATTTCACAATTTTAATCACTTTTTTAAAGGTGATTAAAGACCCCTTCTCCAGATATGATCCCATTCTGAGGTGCTGGGGGTTCTGGCTTCAACATAGAAGAACACAGTTGGGCCGTAACAGTGGTATTTATTACCTGCAACCAAGGAGCCCTGGCCAATGCAAATAATTAGAGTGCTGTCACCATTGTTCACCATTGCTCACCACTGTGTGAGGCGAGGCAATTCTGCTGTGGGTGACAAGAAAACAAAGTGGATTTTGGGAAACTGGAGGTGTGTCAAGTGCATATGGGGGCACACATTCGAAAGGAGTGTTCAAGGTGGACAGTGAGGGAGTGGTCCCCCGTGAGAAATGCTATGTGATGAGAAGGATGGAACCAACAAGAACGTCATTAGGGAGAGAAAAGGACAAGAAGGCCGCATCACAGGGAACCGATGGTGCACTCTAGGCTGACAACTCCTTCAGCCCTGAACCAGCATCTCACGGTGACCGCCCTGTGCGCTTGGCCCTGGAAATACGCAGTAAACATGGGCTGCTCTGAGGATCATGCGGGGCTGCAGCCGGGCTCAGGAGCCCTCACCCAGAATCTCTTAGACGAAGCAAGAGCATGTGTTAGCCCCAGGCTCCCTCCACCTCCTGGTCCCCAGCTGAGATCTCCATTACCATGACCCTGGTGGAGAAGGTGGAGAGGAGAGGACGCATGACTGCCTCGTGGCCAGAATTCAGGCGTGCAATCCTTGTACCCTCCCACACCTCTATGAGGTGTTCACCTCCTCTTTCCCTCATTTTCCACTACATGCTGTCAATCAATTTAATAAATAGCAGGTTTCACACCTTAATTTGGTCTGCGCACCCCTTTGTTCTGCCACTGGCCATGTACTCGGAGACCACAATTGCTTCTAGATGATTTCCCACACAATAGGGTTCTGTTCAGGGCATGTATTGAACTAAAGGTCAGACCAGGAACTAATTCTCGAAGCCAAGCTGTAGCTTGGCTACAGCTAAGTTCATATTTGTAGGGTCGTTGGGAAAGATATTGTTAAGAAAACTCCCTCACCTTTCTTTGCAAGTAGAGGGAGGGATGGTTTGTTGCAATATTTTATTTTTATGAATTTGATAGGAAACGTCAGCTCATAAGAAAGAAACACATGCCTGGCAAATCCCAGTCCTAGTAACGTACCAGAAGGAAGGGATACCCATGAGGCTCCCTGACTTAAAGGTCCAAGCAGACAGAAGATACCAGTTGGTAACACAAGAATAAATAGTATTATTTTTAAAGGATTTCTGACTTGTTCTCTTCAGCTCTTAACAGTGCCCTGAGCTGGACATTTTTAAGGTAGCAAACAGACTAAATTAGATCAAACCACACGTGCCCACACATGCCCACACATGCACATGCTACAAGGGGACTCAGTGAAGCTAAAGGCAAGTATTGGAAGGATTTTCTACATTTCATCTGATCTAATCTATCAGTGTCGAGAAGTTGGAAGGGCTGAGCTTATTTATTTATTATATCTTATGTGCAAGCTAACAGGTGAGTCTGCCACAATTTCCTGTTTCCAGAAGACAGGAAATTCCTGGTTCAAAGATAAATGACTTTATTACTCATGCTACAGCAAGCAGCATGAAGAAAGGTTACTTGTATCGGTTCTGTTTGCCTCCAAGACCCCCAAGGGACTGGGACCGGGAATGCGCTCAGATGGGTGCCTGCACACACAGTGGGTTGCCTTATGGGAGAGAAGCCCTGGATTTAGGGATCCAAGTGTTTTATAAGGGACAGTGAGCTCGCCTGCTCTTTGCTCCAGAGGGAGACACCTTATCCACTTTCCAAGATTGTTTGTGACCCAAACATCCTTGGAGAGAGAGTCTGGAAGAAAGGACTGTTTTCATTGCCTCCTGTGCATCTTGTTGGTGAGGAGGGAATTTCACCCTAGGACGATGGGATGGCTGAACACGCCACCCCCAACACCGCATAGGTGAGAACAATAGCAGTTTGTGAGTCCCATATCCTTATAGCCCAGGGGCTGAGGACATTGTGCCATGTGGGACCACACAGAGGTGGCATTCAGGGGCAGAGAGAATAAGCAAAGGTTGTGGGAAGCAGGCTTTGTAGTATCAAGAGGGCGTGGTGGCCAGTGGCTCCCACACGAAGATGCAATTGGCTTGTTTAAATAATTCTGTGGGCTGGCAGAAAACTGAAATCTGCAGCTCACGGATAAGCAAGCACAGTGCCTAATCCCTTGATAGGCAGGGTTGTTTGGCTAGGGGACCTTATCCATGGGAGTAGAGGTGGGAGGGGAACTTTTGGTGAGGCTGCTTGAGGCCCTCCCTGTTTCACTAGATGCCAAGGCAGCACTTAATATTGTGCCTTAAGTTTAGGTCTTACGCCATAAGGATAGTTAGTTTCTTACTCACGCGATGTGCAGAAATGTGAGAAATTTATGGAGAACTGTCTCCCAACAACCAGTATACTAAATATCTTATTTTCAGGACAAGATTATAGAGGGAGGAAAAAGGATTAAGGCTCATTTCTGTAACATTTTATTAAGAAAAATAGAATGCAAATATTTCCCTCCATTGTTATTTTAAAATTTTATTTTTAGACAGCTTAAGACTATAATATAGGGGTATGTGGATATTTTTTTTCTTTTTTGAGAGTCTTGGTCTGTCACCCAGGCTGGAGTACAGTGATACTATCTTGGCTCACTGCAGCCTCTCCGCCTCCTGAGTTCAAGTGATTGTTCTGCTTCAGCCTCCTAAGTAGCTGGGATTGCAAGCATGAGCTACCAGGCCTGGCTAATTTTTGTATTTTTAGTAGAGACAAAATTTCACCATGTTGGCCAGGCTGTTCCTGACCTCAGGTGATCTGCCTACCTAGGCCTCTCTAAGTGCTGGGATTATAGGCGTGAGCCACCACACCCGGCCTGGATTTTTTAAAGGGCTACATAGTAAATATTGTAGGTTTTGGGGGCCTTACAGTCTTTGTCACAATGAGTCAACTCTGCATTGTAGCTACAGTAGCCTTAGATAATATGTAAATCAATGGACTTAGTTATATTTCAATAGAGCTTTATTTAAAAAACAGGCAATTAGACCAAGAACCATCATTGTCCAACCCCTACTGTCATCCACCATTTTATTTTGACATGTGATAACCTAAATGGTTAGAATACTTTTCAGGTTTAAGGCTGGTCAGATCATGTCTTGTCTGAGCATGGTCTCAAATAAACAACCCATTCAGATACTAAAGAGACATTTAAAAGTAATTTACATCTTGAGTAAAGTCTTCTCAAAAAAGTGCAAAGAGGGCCAGGTGCGGTGGCTCACGCCTGTAATCCCAGCACTTTGGGAGGCCGAGACAGGCGGATCACGAGGTCAGGAGATCGAGACCATATTGGCTAACACGGTGAAACCCCGTCTCTACTAAAAAATACAAAAATAATTAGCCAGGTGAGGTGGCGGGCACCTGTAGTCCCGGCTACTTGGGAGGCTGAGGCAGGAGAATGGTGTGAACCCGGGAGGCGGAGCTTGCAGTGAGCCGAGATGGCGCCACTGCACTCCAGCCTGGGCGACAGAGCGAGACTCCGTCTCCAAAAAAAAATAGAAGTGCAAAGAGGAATTACCTTGCACAGCACATTAAAAATGTGCTAAAATTTATGTCCCTCCAATTGTATCTCCCAAATATAATAAGACATTTCTAATTTCATTCTTCCCCAGACTCAGTATTAACATCAGCACTGGTTCATCTGTTTATGTCTTCTACTAGCTTTGGTCAAGTTCTTTATGATGTAGATAAATTTAGTCCTGGGCTCTAAAAAACTCTACTCTTCACCCACTATATTCATCAGCACAACACAACTCTGGAATCCTGGGATGCTGGGAAGAGAAATTGAATGCGTAAGTCACTCAGCCTTGCCCTTCGACACTCAGAAACATTCAGCATGTAAATATTAGTAATAAAATACTGTCCCCTCATAATAGTGTAAAGATGAGATATTAGCACACTTGGGTTTTAGGAGATGCATTGGAGAGCATCTGATAAGTTTTCACTGCACCTCCCCTTCACAGACAAGGAAACTGATCAAGAGAAGTAAAGAGGCTTGACTCATTTATTTGCATACATTCATGTTGTCCATGCCCAGATATTATTTTATGAATTTCAAAAGGTAATTTGAGTGATGGGCAACGCTAGGTGGCAAATTTCTATCCCCCAGACTCCTGCGATGTCAGTTATCTGTTTCTCCACTGACTCCCTCTCATTCAGTCTACCATGTACCAGAGCTAGGATGGCTTCTGGGGATGCACATGAATGAGGCATGGGCTTGACTCTGGATCTTTCCTCCATTTGCTTGCTGTGTTATTTGGGCAAACGATTTTGCCAATGTGATGATAAAATGGGGATGATCATTTTAGCCTTACTTTGGATTGATGTAAGGATTAAAAAGAGCAAAAAGTAAAATTCTTAGAATAATGCCTGGCACACGTAATAAAGGACCTTAATAAAGGACCCAGAGAAGCAAAAAACTCATTTACAGTATGGGTGTGGCTAAGTGTTATGATTCAGATAGATAAAGGGTGCTGTGGAGAACTGGGTGAAGAGTACACGTCTTTACTCAGGAGGAAATAAAGGGCGGTTTCCTGGAGGAAGTGACTCCTGAGTTAAGAGCTGAGGGAAAGATGAGTGTTAGCAAGGCAAAGAGCAGGGGAAGGGTGCTGTGGGGGTGGAGAGCACACATGAGCCAAGGCTCCAAGATGAGAGCGTGTTTAGAGAAATGCAGACTCGTGTGTGATGATGCAGGGCTTAGCAATAGAAGGAGGTGGCGGCACATGTGGAGTCCAGTTCATTCATGAAGGGTCTTGCTTTTCATACTCAGGAGTTTGGTCTTTACCCTACAGGCCGTGAGGAGCCAGAGAGTGACAGAGAAGTGACACAGATTTTTAATATATAAAAATTAAGCAGGGCCGGGTGCGGTGGCTCACACCTGTAATCCCAGCACTTTGGGAGGCCGAGACGGGCGGATCACGAGGTCAGGAGATCAAGACCATCCTGGCTAACACGGTGAAACTCCGTCTCTACTAAAAAAATAAAATACAAAAAATTAGCCGGGTGCGGTGGCAGGTGCCTGTAGTCCCAGCTACTCAGGAGGCTGAGGCAGGAGAATGGTGTGAACCCAGGAGGCGGAGCTTGCAGTGAGCCGAGATTGCGCCACTGCACTCCAGCCTGGGCGACAAAGCGAGACTCCGTCTCAAAAAAAAAAAAAAAAAAATTAAGCAAGTTTTTTTTCCTGGATAGGGACAACACCATTTTCATTTTAGAGTCTAGTTAGGAGACAGTTGTAGTGAACCAAGTGAGAAATCCTGCAGACTGGACAGGGTTGTAAACTCAAATGCTAACAGAGGTCAAGCAGGGGCCATAGCTGAACAAATTCAGCCAGGTGGGAACTGGCTGGAGCAACCTGGAGAATTCATGTCCTGTGTTAAGGGATGCCTGTAACTTCAGCCTAAAGCACTTTTTAATTTTCTTTAAAGTTCCTTGAAGAGCAGATTTGCAAGTGAGAGCTTCTCTAAACTTTTGTTCACCTGAAAAATTGTTTTGAAAGCATATATTCAGAGTGTAGAACTTTTCCCTAGCACTTACACATGTTATCCCACTGTTTTCTGGTTTGCATTATCAGATAAAAAGAAATACTTGATCAAGAATGCATATTGAGTAAATAGTACTGTGTTATCAAGTCATTATTGTTATTATGTTCTCCTCCATGCTGTATGTCTTTGTCTTAGCCCATTTTCTGTTGCTAAGTTGAAACTGGTGATTTATCAGAAATGAACTTCATCTCTTACAGTACTGGACACTGGGATGTCCAAGGTTGAGGGGCTGTGTCTCTTGAGCGCCTTCTTGCTGGTGGGGACTCTCAGACATGTCCCAAGGCAGCCCAGGGTATTCCATGGAAAGGGCGAGGATGTGTCAATGTGCTAGCTCAGGTCTCTCTTCTTACAAAGCCACCAGGTCCCCTTCCACGATAACCCATGAACCCATCATCCCATGAATCCATTAATTCATGAGTGGATTAATTCATTCATGAGAGCAGAGGTCTCATGATTTAATCACCTCTTAAAAGCCCCACCTCTCAATACGGCCACACTGGGGATTAAGTTTCGACATTAGTTTGGAGGGACATTCAAACCCTAGAAGTCTTTTTCTCCAGCTGCTTTAAGAATTTTTAAATCACGGGATTTTCAACAGTTGAATCATGCTGTGCCTTGATGTGATTTTTTTTTTTTTTTGGTATTTATTTTCCTTGAAATTCTTTAAGCCTCTAAGATTTGTAGGTTTATACTTTTCATCAACTTCAGAAAAATCTAATGAATATTTACTCAATACTCATTCTTGATCAAGTATTTCTTTAAAAGATTTTCTTCTCTCCTCTCCTACTGGTACATCAATCACATGTATGTTAGATGGCTTGAGATTGTCTCACCAGTCATTGGAATCCTGTTTATTTGTTTAGTCCTTTTTCACTTTATGCTCTAGTTTGCATAGTTTATCGTGCACTGGCTTCATTCAAGTAAACTGACCATTCCTCTGCAGTATCTAACAGTATCTAATTTAAAACCCACACAGTGTAGTTTTCATTTCAGATGTTGTATTTTTTATTTCTAAAATTTGTACCTGGTTAATTTTTAGTTTCCATCTATCTATTGAGATTTCTTTTTGTTCCTTTATTATATTACGTTCTTCTTTCTATCTTTGAACATTTTATGCCATGTCTAAGTCTGTTTTTGTTCACTAATTTTTCTAATGACTGTGGGCCATGTTTCCTAGTTCTCTCCACACATTTAGTGAACTTCTGATTTTCTGTTAGACATTAGGGATGTTATGTTGTGTATTTAGGTTTTGTTGTCTTCATTAGTAAAGTGTTGGAAGCTTTGCTCTCTCAGGTAGTGTCATCAGTTGAATTATTCCTCCCAAATTCATATATGAAGCCTTAAATTCCATTAACTAAGAATGTGACTACATTTGGAGACAGTGTCTTAAAAGGGGTAATCAAGTTAAAATGAGGCTCTTAGGGTGGGCTCTGGTTCAATCTGACTGGTGTCCTTATAAGAAGAGAGACACCAGGGATGTGCGTGCACAGAGGAAAGACCATGTGAGATATGGGAAAACACAGCCATCTGCAAGCAGAAAGAGGCCTCAGTAGAAACCAGATGTGCTGACACCCTATCTTGGACTTCTGGGCACCCGAATTGTGAGAAAGTACATTTCTGTTGGTTAAGTCACGCAATCTGTAGTATTTTGTTATAGCAACCTGAGTGAACTAATACAAGCAGTTAATTTAATTGGAGGTTAACTTGATTCTTGCAAGACTTGTTTTAAAGTTTTGTTCGAATGGGTTTAGAGTAGCGTTCCTCTAGAAAGATCAAGCTTCCTTTTACGGCATGGCCTTTACTGAATGTTTGAAGTGGTCAACACCTCTAGCTGCTCAGAGCTCAAATGCTTTCCAGCCCCACGAACCCTGCACTAGTCATTTAGTTCAGCCTTCCCGGTGATTGTTCTGTCCCCAGGAGCTGTTTAGCCTGGCCTTGTGGGCACGAACAGCACAGTATTTGACGAAAAGCTTAAAGGACCCCCATTTATATTTCTGGAGCTCCCTTCTTTTACCCTGATAACCCGCCTGCCTCAGAAGCTTCCAGTTCCGGCCTCTGTGTCCTCATCCCAGTGGGACTGCGGCACTATTGGGGTTCCCCTCCCTGTGCTGTAGTCTGGAGAGTGTCTCCAGGAAACCAAGGCAGCCGTGGGACTCCCCCTATTGTTTCCCTTCTCTCGGGGATCACTGTCTGGCCCTGCCTGCTGCTCAGCAACTGCAGACAGTTACTCATGTAGTTTTAGAGTTTAGCCTCACGGTGGGAGGCTAGCCTGGTAGCCATGACTCCGTAGTCAAAAGCGGAGGTCCACTTGGGTGATATTTGAGGTGGTTCCCATTTGTTGACTTTCTATGTGAACTGATGGACAGTATCATCCCCAAAGTATGCAGAATGGAAGTGGGCAGGGGTGGAGAAGGATAGACAGAAAGAAGGAGGGTGCCAGCCCTGAGTGCCTGGATGGCGCTGAGATCATGCATTGAGAGTGACAACAATCCAAGGCAAGTGTCGGCCATGCTGGGCAGATGGCGTAGGCACAGAGACAGTGCAAGACAGCAGTGAGGAAGATGGTGGGTGAAGAGAGCACCATGGAAATCAGGCTGGAGAAGTAAGAAGGAAGGATAGACAGGAGGGGGCTCATGCGGGGGTAGGGGATTGGAGGGCTTCGGGATTCAGACAAAGGTATGGTGGCAGGGAGAATGTTAGGAGATTAGGACATCCTGGGCAGAAAGGACATTTGCATACCGTCTTTCAGAGGTAGAGCTCAAGTTCTGAGTGTGGTCATGGGAGGGTGGCAGAAATGGCAGAAGTGGAGTGGAGATGGAAGTTCCTAGAGATGAGGAAAAATAAAATCTGAGCGACTGCATTTGGATGAAACGTCCACCGCCATGTTGAAGATGTCTGGGATGTGACCAAGTCTTAGCATGACAAGGAACACGGTGAACTCAGTGCTGAAATTCTTAACAAAAGGGACAGGCTGCACCAAGGTCAGTAGATGACAGCAAGGCAGGGACCCCGGACATGGTGCCCTTCCCAGCCTGCATCTCCAAGGAGGATGGTTTTTGCATGAGGGTGAAGACTTGGGGCTCAAAGTCAATGTCCAGTCCCCCAGTCTGAGCCCATGTGATGAGGAGGTGGCCAAGTACAGTTGTGGAGGTTGTGAGCAGCTCCACTTTCAACCAGCAATGCCACTCTATTGCAGATGTCCCATCTTATGTAATGGTTTCCCAATTCTGTGGGCACTCAGTGTCCCTGCGTGGGGGCCTGAGCAGGATTCCAGGGAAGCATCCCTAGGACAACACAGGCTTCCGCCAGGACCAGGAAAGTGCGAGAGGCTGAGAAGGGGTCTCTTTTGCATGGGTCAGGCGGTTGCAGCAGCAGGAATCCTGAAGGGGCTGCAGTGAGTAGTGGGAAGTCGGGTCAATGGGGAGGAAGCAGAGAGGAGAGGTGGGTGGGAATATGAGAGAAAACGACGACTCAGGCACTTATGTCATGATGGTGACTAAAGTGACCTGCCAGAGTTTTCATGGATTGAGTCCCCATGGCTGCCCAGTGGTGAACAGTCAGCGGTGAGCCTGGAGGCACTTGATCCGGATCCAGAGGAGACCTGGAGGATGGAGCCTGGAGGATGGGGGCCTGGAGGATGGGGGCCTGGAGGACGGCAGCATAGAGGGCGGGGGCTGGAGGATGGGGGCCTGGAGGACGAGGACCTGGAGGAAAGGGGCTTGGAGGATGAGGGCCTGGAGGATGGGGGCCTGGAGGACGGGGATCTGGAGGATGGGGGCCTGGAGGATGGAGTCTGGAGGACGGGGATCTGGAGGATGGGGGCCTGGAGGATGGAGTCTGGAGGATGACGGCCTGAAGGATGGGGACCTGGAGGACGGGGTCATGGAGGATGGGGGCATGGAGGACAAGGGCCTGGAGGATGGGGGCCTGGAGGACGGCAGCATAGAGGGTGGGGCCTGGAGGACGAGGGCCTGGAGGACAGGGACTTGGAGGATGGGGGCCTGGAGGATGGGGGCCTGGAGGATGGGGTCATGGAGGATGGGGGCCTGGAGGATGGAATCTGGAGGATGACAGCCTGGAGGATGGGGGCCTGGAGGACTGTAGCAGAGAGGGTGGGGCCTGGAGGACAGGGGCCTGGAGGATGGGGGCCTGGAGGATGGGGTCATGGAGGATGGGGGCCTGGAGGATGGAATCTGGAGGATGACGGCCTGGAGGATGGGGGCCTGGAGGACTGCAGCAGAGAGGGTGGGGCCTGGAGGACGGGGGCCTGGAGGACGAGGACCTGGAGGAAAAGGGCTTGGAGGATGAGGGCCTGGAGGACGGGGATCTGGAGGATGGGGGCCTGGAGGATGGAGTCTGGAGGATGACGGCCTGGAGGATGGGGGCCTGGAGGACTGTAGCAGAGAGGGTGGGGCCTGGAGGACGGGGGCCTAGAGGATGGGGGCCTGGAGAATGAGGGCCTGGAAGACGGAGCCTGGGGAACAAGGGTCTGGAGGACGAAGCCTGGAGGATGGGGACCTGGAGTACGGGGCCTGCTCTCCAGACCCTGAGGACAGCCCTGTGGTGGACCAAGAATTTTGGGTTTCCTCTGTCTCTGGGCCCCTGACCGCTCAGCCATCAGAAAGAGACCGGCAACCCCCTGCCACTCCCCGGCGTGCAGAACTTCGGGTCCCCCTCTGTCCTTCCCACCACACCTTCCCCTCTTTCTTTCCAGGTGTCTCCCCTCTGGCTGCTGTCCTCACTGTCCAGTTCACAGACTCCTTCTCCAGCACATCCTACCCCGGGGAGGCCATGGACGGGGTCCCAGGTGCCATCTTTTAGGAGATGCAGAGCGTTCCCATGGAACAAAAATAACCCATTTCAGGGGCTGGCTGAAAATGAACTTACTAAAACCTGCCTGTCACAGGCCGCTCCGCTGACCCTGTCCGTCTCATCTCCGTGGAGAGCAGCTCCTTCTGCTGAAGATGAGACAAAGCACATGGTGCTGTGGCTGGGGAGGCTCTAACCACAACACCGGGAGCAGTCTCTTCCCTCCTCTGAGACGCTTCCCTTCCTCGGGGAGGGTCTTTTCCATGCTGCCTGCTGGCCTGTTCATTTCCCCCAGTAAACTTGGCCCTAATATTTTCTAAATTCCTGTGGTGCCGCCCACTCTAGCAGCAGAAATGCATGGCTTATCCGTTCCTGGGTGTGACCCTGGGTATGCCCGGCCCCAGACCTGCACGTGGCTGGTTTTCACGTTGGCAGCCTGGCACGACCCGACTCCCCGGCCAGGGCAGGAGGAGGCCTCACCGAGCAGGGAGTCACCCTCGCCCGGAAGCCTCGCCTGCCCAGAGCACGGCTGCCACTTGCCTCCTCTTCGCCTCCACGGTGGAAGGGCTGGGGCCACAGGGAAGAGAAGAAAGCTTATCAAAGGGCTGGGGCCGTGGTGCAGAGGAGAAAGGTTATCTGTGCTTGTTAGACAAACAGAGAAGAGATTATAAAACACACTCGGCAGTGGGCGCCATGCATTCTGCAAGCCGTCCTGCGGTGCAGCTGAGCTGGACATGGGACCACGAGACGCCCAGCTCCTGGCAGTGCTCCTCGTCCTGGGGCTGTGTGCCCTGGCGGGGGGTGAGAAACCCTGTAAGTGAAGGAGAGGGTCTCTTTACGTGCTTTCTTTATTTCTCTTAAAGAAATAAATTTACTTGAGAGGGGAAGTAGCCATAAAGGCATCTGGCCATGTGTGTTGTTCACACGGGATTCCCTGCTGCTCAGGAGGGTGGCTCCAAGAAGAGCCTCCCTCCTAGGGAAAGGCTGAGTGATGGCAGGTGTCAGTGGACCCCATGTCAGGCTAGGAGGGCATTCCCACCAAGGGTCCTTGGAGTCCCAGAGCACTCACCTGTCACCTCGATCTTAGCCTTGGGTCCATCTGTTCATCTTCCTCTAGAAGGGATTTTTTTGTTTGTTTGTTTGTTTGTTTTTTTTTTTTTGCTTTTTCAGACACGATCTGGTCTGCCACCCAGGCAAGAGTGCAGTGGTGTGATCTTGGCTCACTGCAACCTCTGCCTCCCGGGCTCAAGTGATCCTCCCACCTCAGCCTCCTGAGTAGCTGAGACCACAGGTGTGCACCACCATGCCTGGCCCTTTTTTTTTTTTTTTTTTTTTGGTATTGTTTGTAGAGATGGGGTTTTGACATGTTGCCCAGGATGGTCTTGAACTCCTGAGCTCAAGCAATCTGCCCGTCTCGGCTTCCTAAAGTGCTGGGATTATAGGTATGAGCCACCATGCCTGGCTTTGTTTTTTTTTTTAACTAATATAACAATTTCAGCAAAGCCCCATCCGTTTCTCAGGAGGAAACTGCATTGCTTAAATATGGGCAAGATAAGACTTTGTGTTTCTCTATGTGCCAGCAAGACAGTAGAGGCACCCCTAAAATCCCTGAGAGAAGGAGCAGTGTGGTCTGGGGTACCCGGGCGGGGCTGACCGAGGGTCTTTCCACAGCCCCCTGCCAGTGCTCCAGGCTGAGCCCCCAAAAAAGGAAGAACTGCGGCTTCCCTGGCATCACCAGCGACCAGTGCTTTGACAAAGGATGCTGTTTCGACTCCAGAGTCGCTGGGGTCCCCTGGTGTTTCGAACCCCTCCCGAAGCAAGGTAACCTTCCAGGGAAACCACACCCTCTTCCTGGGCTGCCATAGCTTCACAGGCAGAGATCAGAGCAGGGGCTGGAGGAGGCCCAGTTGCTAGTCTAGGGTTAGCCTGGGTGGGTTAGTCTGGAGCTAGCCCTGGTTGGTTAGTCTGGGGTTAGTCCAGGTTGGTTAGTCTGGGGCTAGACCAGGTTAGTTAGTCTGGAGCTAGCCCAGGTTGGTTAGTCTGGGGCTAGCCCAGGTTGGTTAGTCTGGGGCTAGTCCAGGTTAGTTAGTCTGGAGCTAGCCCAGGTTGCTTAGTCTGGGGCTAGCGTAGGCCGGTTAGTCTAGAGGTAGCCCAGGCTGGTTAGTCGGGGACTGGTCTGGACTGTTAGTCTAGAGCTAGCCCAGGTTTGTTAGTCTGGGGCTAGACCAGGTTGGTTAGTCTGGAGCTAGCCTGGACTGTTAGTCTCGAGGTAGCCCAGGTTGGTTAGTCTGGGACTAGCCTGGACTGTTAGTCTAGAGGTAGTCCAGGTTGGTTAATCTGGGACTAGCCTGGACTGTTAGTCTAGAGGTAGCCCAGGTTGGTTAGTCTGGAGCTAGCCTGGACTGTTAGTCTCGAGGTAGCCCAGGTTGGTTAGTCTGGGACTAGCCTGGACTGTTAGTCTAGAGGTAGTCCAGGTTGGTTAATCTGGGACTAGCCTGGACTGTTAGTCTAGAGGGTAGCCCAGGTCAGCCAACAGTGAGATGAAAATGTTCCACCTATCCCGTTTCTATACTGTTATTTCCTTCAGCAGACATGTATGTGTGGAGCCATCAGTTTTATTTTAGTTGAGAAAAAGAAAAAAAACAATAATAGGTCTCCTCTAGCTTTTGAAGTGTGACTTCTGAGGAAGCTTCCATGGGGAAATGAAGGTTATTTAATAGGATAGTAGTAACATAAGGGCTGACAGACCTCAGATGTTGGGGAAGGAAGTGAAGCCTTCTAGGGTTCTTTGGGAGTGAGTTTTATGTCAGCGCAAGGGATCAGGACCCAAGTTGTAACCACCGAGGATGCTCAAAGGAAGATTGCAAGTGTGCCGTGCACCTGTGTGCGTGGAACCGGGCACGTCCTCTGGAGAAGGGCGATTCTTCCCCCAGATTGTTGCTGGGAGGCTTGCTGGGCCGGACAGGTAAACCAGGCAGATGGTGGATTGTTCACAAGCGCCCACCGAATGGCAGTGTCTTTGGGTATCAATACCGTGTCCAAACGCTTTCCATCTTTCCAAGGTGCCCACAAACCTTTTCTCATATTGGTCAGGGGGACCACCCCATTTACAGAGGATAACACTGAGTTCTGAGAGGCAAAATGATTTCCCCAAGGTGGGGGACTCCAGAGCTTCCGACTGTGACCACCCCACATGGGCCCCACCTTCGGGGAGGACCGGCCAACCAAGCGTCGCTGGGGCGGACACTTCCACAGTCCGCGGGGGAGGCCGTCCCAGGGGCGGACACTTCCACAGTCCGCGGGGGAGGCCGTCCCAGGGGCCAACACTTCCACAGTCCCCGGGGGAGGCAGTCCCAGGGGATGCTGCCCCCGGCAGCACCTTATGATCCATGGAGGCTGTAAACCAGCGCTGCTCTCAGAGGAGGAAGGGGTGGAGCTTTCCAGGGCACAGCAGGCCTGACTGGGTCTCGGTGTCGTGCCTGTCCCGTGGCAGAGTTGGAGCAGTGCGTCATGGAGGTCTCAGCCCGAAGAGACTGTGGCTACCGGGGCATCAGCCCCGAGGAATGCGCCTCTCGGAATTGCTGCTTCTCCAACCTCATCTTTGAAGTGCCCTGGTGCTTCTACCCGAAGTCTGTGGAAGGTAACGTGGCTGTGGGACGCGCCGTCTGGTTCCTGGACACCATGATTCCTCCTCCGTCCCCAGACGTGGGGTGCGGGGAGGGCAGCTGCCTCGCTGCCTCAACGCCATCGAGGCCAGGGCCCCTGCCTCCTATGGGTTTCTGAAGGCAATTCCAGAATGTTCTTGGCAAAGACAGCGTCTTTTCAATAAGTTTATAACCTCCAGCATTGCCACTGTGTCATCTGTGATGGTTCTAGAAACAGCAGCTCATCCCTGTCGCCTCCCCAGGTGTGCAACGTTCAGGGGGGTTGCCTATTTTATTGCAATCTGATCTGTGTTTGGAGGCTACTGAGTGTCTTATGCTGTGCTGGGTACCAGAGAGGACCCAATTCAAGCAGACCTGGCCCCTCCTCCCGTGGCCTCCCCATTCTCCCCCACATGACCCCGAGTGACAAACGTCCCACACAACGTCCTGCTCCGGGCAGTCTTGGGAGGGTCCCGCCCACGGAGGGGAATGGGTCCACTTCTCCCAGCCACTTAGTGACAGTGTGTTCCTGACACAGAGTGTAATAAGATAATAAAAAGACCAAGCAGATCCAGGAAAATGGGGAAAGAGCGTGCTGGTCCTTGAAGGATGCCTTTTCTTAGGATATCAAAGTATTCCAAAGAGCAAAATATTTCATGTTCAGGATTTTCCGAGTGATTTTCTTATGTGACCTAAAGGTCATAAAAAAAGGTCTGGGGAGAATGCGCCCCACAGAGGAAACTCTAGCCTGGGGTGGGGGGATTTGGTCCCCTTAAATCCCCTCCCCGGGAAAGGGGCTCCTTCTTCAGTAGGAAGCTCCTGGGCAAAGTGACGTGGGCCCACCCCAGCTTCACAGCCTAGGTGCCCCCATTTCTGCGGTTCCCTTACCAACCGTCTTGCATTTAAATTTCTAGACTGCCATTACTAAGAGAGGCTGGTTCCAGAGGATGCATCTGGCTCACTGGGTGTTCCAAAACCAAAGAAGAAACTTCAGCTCCTTGTCAGCTTCATGTTTCATGAAATCCTGGGTTTCTTAATCATCTTTTTATCATTTTCAATGGTTTAACATACCATTTCTTTAAATAAAACCCTTACAATCTGCTAAATTTCATTCTGGTTTCATTAACGCAGAGGTGGTGATGGTGTTGTGCGTATGTACACATGTATGGGTGTGTGTACACATGTATGGGTGTGTGTATACATGTGAATGTGTACATGTGTGAGTGTATGTGCAGGGTTTTTTTTTTGAGACAGACTCTTGCTCTGTCGCCCAGGCTAGAGTGCAATGGTGCGATCTTGGCTCGCTACAATCTCCCCTTCCCAGGTTCAAGCTATCCTGCTGCCTCAGGCTCCTGAGTAGCCAGGATTACAGGTGCACACCATCACACTGGCTAATTTTTGTATTTTTAGTAGAGATGGGGTTTCACCATGTTGGCCAGGCTGGTCTCGAACTCCTGACCTCAAGTGATCCACCTGCCTCGGCCTCCCAAAGTGCTGGGATTACAGGCGTGAGCCACCACGCCTGGCAGTTTTAATGTCCCTTCAATTTTTCTAAGAGAAAAAATTCATCAAATACATTTAGGTTTCTCTAAAAGCAATAAAAAAGTATTGCACGTAAGTACATTTCAGAATTCACAATCACAATCACTTTGTACCTCTCATTCTCTGTCCTTTTTATGAAAACTCAAATGACTAGCCCTAAAACCCTCTTGGAGTGATACATGACTTCAGATTGCAATTGCAAAATCCTTTCTCTTTGACCAAATGCATCTCAGACCCCTTGCTTTTGAGATGGGTGTGCGGCAGCTGGTCGTCTCCTATTTCTAAGTCAAGCAGGGAGGGGCCTTGGACCAGGGAAGCCAAAAGATTCTCTCTCAACTCTTTGCTTCTGTGTTTTCTGGCCTCTGCCTGAGGGTAGCTTTGGTAATGTGCTAACATTTGAGGATACTCGAGGGAGGAGGTTCACAGCGTTTCATTAAGGCAATGCCGACCGTGGGGAGATCACCATGTGAAAGATGCTTATTTACCAATTATTATTATTATTATACCAATTTACAGGGTACATGTGCAGTTTTGTTACATGTGTGGTTTGCATAATAGTCAAGTCAGAGCTTTTAGGGTGTCCACCAACTGAATCATGTACGCTGTACCCATTAACTAACTTCTCATCATCCACCCCCTACCCCCGTCAGCCATCCACATGTCCATTGTCCACCATTCCTCTCTGTGTGCATGTGGACACATTTTTAGCATCCACTTACAAATGAGAACAGGTGATATTTGACTTTCTGTGTCTAGTTTGTTTCACTTAAGATAATGACCTCCAGTTCCATCCATGTTACTGCAAAAGACATGATTTAATTCTTTTTATGGCTGAATATGATTTCATTGTGTGTATATACCACTTTTAAAATCCATTTACCTGTTGATGGACACTTAGGTTGATTCCATATCCTTGCTATTGTGAATAGTGCTGCGATAAATGTACAAGAACAGGTATCTTTTTGATGGAATGATTTCATTTCCTTTGGCTAGATACCCAGTAGGGATTCCTGCATTGAATAGTGGCTCTATGTTTAGTGGAAAGATTCTTTTGCATCTCCTTTAAGGGGTCCTGGTGTCATTTAGCTCGGTGGTGGGAGTGCAGAGTGGATGACGCTAGGCCAGCCTTTCTGTTGCTTCCCCCAACGTCCCTCTCCCACCCCAAGCTGACTGGCTTAGCAAATGTGTCAACCAATAGCCCACTCCTGTCACCCCAGAAAATCCAAGGCCTTGGCCCTCCAGGGTGGGGTGGGGCCAGTGCCACTAGCTTCCTATTGGAAGATGGGAGTATTGAGATAGGATTATAGGAGAGGGGTCGGTCAGCTTGCTGGGGGTGGGAACACCAGGAGTCGTTGCCATGTGTGTGGGTTGATGGCCCAGGTGGGTCACCGTGGGGAGGTTTTTAAAAATCTCTCAGATTCTCAGGCTGTTTGTAAAATATGAGTAATGATTACTTCCCTAGCAGGATTCTGGTGAGAATTAAAAATAATGTTTGTGGCTGGGCATGCTGGCTCAGGCCTGTAATCCCAGCACTTTGGGAAGCCAAGGGAGGAGGATTGCTTGAGCCCAGGAGTTCGAGACCAGCCTGGGCAACATGGTGAGACCCATCTCTACAAAAAATACAAAAAGTAGCCGGGCACACCTTTAGTCCCAGCTACTCAGGAGGCTGAGCTGGGAGGATTGCTTGAACCCAGGGAAGTCAAGGCTGCAGTGAGCTGTGATCACAGTACTGCACTCCAGCCTGGGCCACAGAGCGAGACTCTGTCTCAAAAAAAAAAAAAAAAAAAAAAAAGGAAAAAGAAAAAGAGTCAGAATTTTTTAAAATTAAAAAAATATAAAGTAAAAATGTTACAGTAAGTTGAGGATAGTTTTATTATTAAAGAAAGAATAGTATTTTTTTTTTTATAAAGGGCACGTGTTTATAAAGTCTGTGGCATGACAGTCGTGTCCTGGGCCTTTGAGTTCACTCCCCACTCCCTCCCTGACTCGCCCGGTCCTGCAGGCTCCGTTCGTGCTAAGTGCCTACTCACCGTCCCATTCTTCATCTTTCACACCATGTTTTGACTGTATCTTTTCTTTTTCTTTTGTTTTGGAAAGGATTCTCACCCTGTTGCCCAGGCTGGAGTGCAATGGTACCATCTTGGCTCACTGCAACTTCTGCCTCTCGGGTTCAAGTGATTCTCCTGCCTCAACTTCCCAAGTAGCTGGGATTACAGACAGGCACTCACCACCACACCTGGTTAATTTTTGTACTTTTACTAGAGATGGGGTTTCACCGTGTTGGTCAGGCTGGTCTCAAACTCCTGACCTCATGATCTGCCCATCTCGGCCTCCCAAAGTGCTGGGATTACAGGCGTGAGTCACCATACCTGGCTTTGGCTGTACCTTTTCTATGTTTAGATACACAAATGCTTACCACTGCGTTACAGCAGTTCCGGTGTTCAGTTCCAGTGTTCAGTCCAGTCGCTCTCTGCACAGGTTTGCAGCCTGGGAGCCAACCGTGCAGCCTGGGTATGCAGCAGGCGCTGCCCTCCAGCTGTGCGTTAAGCACACTCTACCGTGTTCACACAACAAAACCCCTCATGACACGTTTCTCATAACATTTCCCTGTCATTCAGTGCTGCATGGCTGTATGTGTACAGGCACTTTAGTGCTGATTTATAGTGGGTATCTATACAGTCTGTTCTGGCATTCATGTAGTTAAGCTCTATGAAGTCGCTGCCAGTACTCACCTAGTGAATCTGGAACCCTTGCTCCTGAGGAAGCACAGGGTCAGGCTTCTGCGAGCTTCTGGAAGCATTTCATCAACCAGCCATACGTAGCCAGGCTCGAGTGTGTTTCCTGTGGACACCTTGCGGAGTGCACACGGTCGTTGCATTAACGCTGAATTCCAGGCTGACATCCTGTCACCCAGTGCCAGGGAGGCTGCCCTGACCCTGGTGTTTTCCCCGTATCCATGTCGCCTCACGCTCAGGACACTAGACAGTTCCTCACCACGGCACATGGGGGCATTTTAAATGGGAAATCACATAGGCCAAGAAAAGGACACTTGTTCACAGTATAGATTGAGGCAAGAAGGCCATGTGTGGCTGGGTGCAGTGGCTCACGCCGGTAATCCCAGCACTTTGGGAGGCTGAGGCGGGCAGATCACCTGAGGTCAGGAGTTCAAGACCAGCCTGGCCAACATGATGAAATCCTGTCTCTACTAAAAATACAAAAATTAGCCGGGTGTGGTGGCAGGTGCCTGTAATCCCAGCTACTCAGGAGGCTGAGGCAGGAGAATCACTTGAACTTGGGAGGTGGAGGTTGTGGTGAGCTGAGATTGCGCATTGCACTCACCTGGATGACAAGAGCGAGACTCTGTCAAAGAAAGAAAGGAAGAAAGGAAGAAAGGAAGAAAGGAAGAAAGGAAGAAAGGAAGAAAGGAAGAAAGGAAGAAAGGAAGAAAGAAGAAAGAAAGAAAGAAAGAAAGAAAGAAAGAAAGAAAGAAAGAAAGAAAGAAAGAAAGAAAGAAAGAAAGAAAGAAAGAAACCTTGTGTGACTTCAGTTGGGAATGTGCATGCCTGCAACCCAAATTTGTCACCACTTTGTACATTTCTGCAAATGACCTTGAAAGCACCCCAAGTATTGATTTAAGGGTTACAAATAAATTTTAGTGAGTAGGTAAATGTTCAAATAGAGAATATGTAATGAGAATAGACTGCATATTCATTACATGCATTTTATATTCATTATCTTTAGTTTGGAGTTGTGGTACACGCATAAATTTCTCTAGCTATTGCTTCAGGGGGCCAGCCCTGGTGTGATGTCCCCCTCAACCCACCCAGCCTTAGAAGCCCAATCTGACACCCCTGTGGGATGCTGGGCAGTTAATTGGAGTCAGGGGGCTACAATGAGGGCATGTGAATCAGATCTCAAAAATACCTATCGCACTTCTGCTCTACAGCAATTTCTCAGGGTCACTGTGCGGCCTTGGACAAGTTACTTAGACTTTTTGACCCTAGTTTTACTCACTTGCCAAGTACAGATATTCATAACATCTTCCCTTCTGGGTTTGTGGTGAGGGTTCATGAGTTGAATCAGGATATGCTTAGAACTGTTCTTGCTATGATTGTTCATACATGCACATTCCGATATCCCAGGCCCATTCATCTGGGTAGACAGTCACGGTGACTGTCCCAGTGGAGGGCACCTGGCTATCAGACCCTCAGCACTCCACCTGCTCACACAGCAGGCCAGTGCCTACCAAGCCCCCTCCATGAGCACATCGGGGCACCTCTCCCAGGGTCTCTGCCTCGCTTCCCTGTGATCCTGGCTAATGCTGTGGTCCTGACACACAGCCTCCACCCCAAGCTGGAACTCTGCTATTGCACCTCTCCCGGAAAGCCCTGGGGGTCTGCCCTCGCCAGTGAAATAGGTAGGGGTGGTGCCTCCTCTCTTGCTGCACTTGGCTGGGTGGGCCACGGCAAGGATGCCTGAGCCTTGGAGCCCCCGGGTGTGGAGCAACCAGCTGTCTCTTCCTTGCGGAAGCAGCGTGCACTCTGCAACCCACAAGGCCACCGTTTCAGGGGCATGCATGCAGGAATATACAGCGTGGGGCTTCTGGGTATGGTATGCAGTCACTCGGCACTGGCTGGGAGGGAGCAGCCCCCTCCTTCCTCCAGCTTGTGGAGGGACCAGGCCACAGGGAGGTGCAGCCTGGGCACAGTGGTGCCCTCTCAGTAACTAGCAGAGGCCCAGCGACCTCCAGGAAGGCTGGGCCAGGGCTGGTTCCCATGTGCAGGACCGCAGCTCCCTGACAGCCTCTGTCTCCTCTGATGCCCCATCTGTCCCCCTGCCATCTGTCCCTCCCCAACCTGTCCCTCCCTGCTGGCCCATTCCCCGAGTCAGCCCGTCTGTGCAACAGAGCTTCCCCCACCTCAGCCCCTACCAGGTCTGTGTAAAGAGTGGTGAGAGGTTTTCGGCACTTTTCTGGGAACTTCCTCAGCTTCCAGGGAAACCAGGGGAAAGAGGAGTCGTCCCACTCCCGCTGAAGGGCTCTGATCTCAGCTCCAGCAGCGCGGACACCATGGCAGGACGGCCACCAGCTTTCCACAGGGCCCAGTGGCTGCAGCCTCTGTGTTTGTTTTCTGTGATCCAAAGACTGCTCAGCACTTAATACTTGTGTGACTTAATGTGGCGCAACCAGAAATGCGGCTTAGAGGAAGGAAGGGCCATCTATTCAACCTTCTGAGCGCGCAGGGCTCATTAATTTAAGGTGTTTCCGCGTGAAGAATCTTACAGGTCAATGATGCCCCGCAGCGCCCTCTGCTGTCCATGCTGGGAACAGACTCGCAGGCTTCCTGCCCCCTAATGGGCAAGTGGGTTCAGCTTTGGCATCTGATAACACGCAGCTTCCTGATGTCTGGAGAGAGACCTCAGTGCCTATCACACGTTGCAAATTGCCCCGTCATTTCATCAATTCACTGTCTTCACATTAGTCATGTTGATGATGGCAATGCTCATGCCTTGAGATTTTTAAAAAATTCGTTTCTCGGAGGTATAATTCACATACAATAAAACTCACCCATTTTAAGTGAATCAGTTCGTTGAGTTTTGACAAATGTATACAATTGTGTAAACACTACCACAATCAAAATGTAGAACATTCATTCCCTCCAAGAAAATCCCCTCGTGCTCTTTGCTGTCAGTAGCCTCTCCCTAGCGCCAGAAAACCAAGAATCTGCATTCTTTCACTTTAGTTTCATTTCTTCTAGAATTTTGAGTAAGTTTAATCACACAGGGCACATAGTGCACAGTCTTTGGAGTCTGTTTTCTTTCCCTCAGCGCACAACTTTCTTTGAGATTCTTCCAGGTTGTTGCACGGAAGGGTAGTTTGTTCCTTTTTCATTGCTGAGTAGTATTCCACAGCAGGACACACTGCAATTCACTTACCCATTCACCAGGTGATGACATTTGGATTATTCCCAGCTTTTTACTATTATGGATAAAGTTACTATGAACAATTATGAACATGTATGTGAAGGGATTTGGGTAAATGCTTGGGGAAATACCTTTTTTCTTGGATGTGTAGCTATGAGCAAATTTCTGGATAGTACAGTGTTAATGTTTAACTTCATAAGAATCTGAAAAATTGTTTTCCAAAGTATTGAACCATTTTGCCTCCAATGGTTCAATACTTTGAACAATGGAGAATTCCAAATGCTTACTATATCTTTGGTTTCTTAGTCTTTCACATTTTAGCCATTTTGGTGTGTGGAATGTGTTATCCCGTTTTCATTTTAATTTACATTTTACTAATAACTAAGGATGTTGAACATCTTTTATGGGCTTTTCACACATCTTCTCAGGTAAAATATCTGTCTAAATCTTTAACATGTTTTAAGTTACATGTTTTTTTCTTCTTAGTAATGACTTGTAAAATTCTTTATATATTCTGCATACAAGCCTTTTATTAGATATATTTTGTGCAAATATTTTCTCCTAGCCTGTGACTTACCTTTTCGTTCATTTCCCTAAGAACATTTTTCAAAGAGAAAATATTTTTAATTTTGATGAAATCCAATTTTTCTTTTATGATTCAAACTTTATGTGTCCTACCTAAAAGTCTTTGCCTAATTCAAGGCCACGGACATTTTTTATTATATTCTCTTCTAGGAGTTTTATAACTTTAGTGCTTATGCTTTTGTCTATGACACATTTTCAGTTAACATTTTTGTATAAATTTGTGCATTTTCCTTTGTTTTTAAGTCTCTGAAACAATTTTTGCAGCATTGGGTCTGTTAGGTACTTGATGCTTGGCTAGAATTTCCCTGTGAGATTATCTGGACATGGAGATTCTTACGGCTTTTTTTTCTGTGAACCCCGAAAGAACCAGTCCTTCAAGGTGGATCCCGGGGAGCCAACTGGGGCTAAATTCAAAATAGAGCCTAGTGGCCATTTGCTGACCAGACGTCGCACACGTACTCTGCATTCCTGGAAACCCACACCTTTGCTTCGCTCTGGGACGTTCACAGCTGTTCCTGCTCATGCCTGTATCAAGGGCCCCCGGAGCTCATCAGGAGAATATGGCCCGCATCGACCAATCAGAACTAAACAAGGGTCAACCAATCACAGCTAAGCAAGTCTGCACCCTCATTTGCATAGCAGACCAGAGTGGGAACCCAGGAGGATCTTTCTCTTTAAAAGACAAGCCCTCAGCCGGGCGCGGTGGCTCACGCCTGTAATCCCAGCACTTTGGGAGGCCTAGGCGGGTGGATCAAGAGGTCAGGAGATTGAGCTCATCCTGGCTCACACGGTGAAACCCCAAACCCTGTCTCTATAAAAAAATTAGCTGGGCGTGGTGGTATGCTCCTGTATTCCCAGCTACTCCAGAGGCTGAGGCAGGAGAATTGCTTGAACCCGGGAGGTAGAGGTTGCAGTGAACCGAGATCGCACCACCATACTCCAGCCTGGGCGACAGAGACTCTGTCTCAAACAAACAAACACAAAAAACAAAAAAGACAACCCCTCTCTTTGTTGTCTCATATCGCACCTTTGTTTTGCCCCGAAATGGGTGTCTCCCTGGTTTGCAAAATGTTTACTGGAATGAAGTCTCTTTCTTTAAAAAAAAAAAAAAAAAAGCAAAATCATTTTTAGTGATTTTGTTGACAGCTCCTTGATAACGTTTTTCATTTCTTCTATGGCTTATTTCAGCCCTATGTCTCTATTGGACCCGTTTTGTTAAACTGGTATTTTCCTAGGAACTTACGCGTTTCATCGAGATGTTAAAAATTAGTTGCATAAAGTTATTCAGGGTAGCTCTTACCGCTTTGAAAGTCTCTTCTGTTTCAACAGTTATTTCCTTCATTGTAAATTCTTATTTTGGATATTTGCGGATTCTTTTTTCATTTTTTTTGATTGGGTTAGCCAGTGGTTTGCATATTTTGTTTAATTTTTTGAAAGAACTGGGATTGAATTTGTGACTTAATTCCACTCTTTTTCTCTTCTGTACTTCATTGATTTCTTTCCCTTTGCTTTCTTTCAGCCTTTTTTCAACAAGCTATTCTTTTCCTAGTTTTCTGGTTTGGGAATTCAATTTATGGATTAATGGCGTGTATTTAAAGCTACACACTTTCCTCTAATTACCATTTTAAATATTGCCCACAGATTCAAAAATGTGGTGTTTTTATTATCATAATTTCTAAAATATTCTATAATTTTGGTTAGTAATTTATCTTTTAGCCACAAGTATTTAATAGATGATATTTCAATTTCCATGAGCAATAATATTGTTAAGATTAGAAGATATTTCAATTTCCATGAGCAATAATGTTGTTAAGATTTTTAGTTTTGTTGCACCTGATCATAGTGATTATAACATTTTTACTTTTCTGTTTCTGAGACAGAGTGTCACTCTGTTACCCATGCTGGAGTGCAGTGGCATGATCTTGGCTCACTGCAACCTCTGCCTTCCAAGTTCAAATGACTCTGAAGCCTCAGTCTCCCAAGTAGCCAGGATTAAAGGCGTGCACCCCCACACCTGGCTAATTTTTTGGGGTAGTTTTGGTAGAGACAGGGTTTTGCCATGTTGCCCAGGCTAGTCTTGAACTCCTGGCCTCAAGTTATCCCTCCTTGGCCTCCCAAAGTGCTGGAATTACAGGCATGAGCCACAGCACCCAGCCAATACTTTTCCTTTATGGAACTTATTGCTTTTTTGCATACAAAGGTACCGTTAAATTTTGTGAATATTTCATGTGCGCTTGAGAAAAAGTTGTATCAATATTGGGAATTAAATTTTGACATACGCATATGTATATATACATACACAGTGTATATGTCTATTCATATGATCTGCCTTATTATATTCCTTAAGTTCTATTTTTTTACTGACTTTTTTCTTTATTCACTTGACTTGTCTTATCCACAGAATCATGTTCTCATGACCAGTTATTGGTTTTGCCTATTTCTGCTTGCATCTCACTGTTTCTGGCTTATAAAATAAATATACATTTCCTATCCCTTTATTGGTACAAAAGTATTTATAACTGTTATTGCTTCATTGTGAACTGTGACCTGCCAAGCGTCCGTCTTCATCGTGTTTGATGCCTGCTGGCCTGAATTCTATTTTGTCTGATGTTGAGATTGCAGCCCCTGCTCATAGCTCAAAGTCCTAGTAGTTGCATCAGTTTTGATCATCAAGTGATCAAAACTCTATGGTTTTAGCAATATATTGATTGATTTTTCATCAGAATGTTGTTGGTTAACAGCAGAAAGGAAAAGAAATACCAGCCAAGAAATGTAAGGGGCTGGGCGTGGTGGCTCACACCTGTAATCCTAGCACTTAGGGAGGCTAAAGTGGATGGATCACTTGAGGTCTGGAGTTCGAGACCAGCCTGGCCAACATGGTGAAACCCTGTCTCTACTAAAAATACAAAAATAGCCAGACATGGTAGTGCATGCCTGTAATGCCAGCTACTCGGGAGGCTGAGGCAGGAGAATGACTTGAACCTGGGAGGCAGAGGTTGCAGTGAGCTGGGATTGTGCCATTGGACTCCAGCCTAGGGGACAAGAGTGAAACTCTGTCAAAAAAGAAGGAAAGAAAGAAAGAAAAAAGAAAGCGAGAGAGACAGAAAGAGAGAGAAGAAGAAAGAAAGAGAAGAAGAAAGAAAGAAAGAAAGAAAGAAAGAAAGAAAGAAAGAAAGAAAGAAAGAAAGAAAGAAAGAAAGAAAGAAAGAAAAGAAAGAAAGAAAGAAAAAGAAAGAAAGAAAGAAAGAAAGAAAGAAAGAAAGAAAGAAAGAAAGAAAGAAAGAGAAGAAAAAAAAAGGAAGGAAGGAAGGGAGGGAAACAGAAGAGAAGAGAGGTGCTAATGAGGAAGAGGATAAGAGAATAATAAAAATGACAATAGTGTCAATTCATCTTACGTTTTTCAATAGGTAAGTTATCTGATAGATTGGTTTAAAAGTCTTAAAGAACACATCAAAGTTTCTCTAGAATTAAAAATAAGGTTAAAAAGGAAAAAAATGACCATAATCTGAATTATTGCATTTTTGATGAAATGCTTCTCTAAAATAAAATAGTTTTATATCAGTTCACCTTATCTTATGCCAGACAAGGTTTACTGCAAATAAGTTTTTGTAAAATTCCAAACAAGATGGGTAAGATGGGTTTCTTTTCCCTGCGAAATGTGTTCACAAGTCAAAAAAGGTTGGGGGCTGGGCACGGTGGCTCATGTCTGTAATCCCAGCACTTTGGGAGGCTGAGGTGGACGAATCACTTGAGGTCATGAGTTCAAGACCAGCCTGGCCAACATGGGCGAAACCCCGTCTCTACTAAAAACACAAAAATTAAGCTGGGTGTGGTGGTGCACACCTGTAATCCCAGCTACTCAGGAGGCTGAGGCAGGAGAATCACTTGAACCCTGGAGGTGGAGGTTGCAGTGAGCCAAGATCATGCCACTGCACTCCACTCTGGGCAACAGAGCGAGACTCTGCCTTAGAGAAAAAGGATGTGTGTGTGGGGGGGTTGGGAACCACAACCCCAGTGTTTGCTTCTGCATTCCTTGTCACTCACAATAACCCCATGAGCTCTGTATTAGCTCTGGATTTCTCTGAACTCACCTGCTTTATGGCTGTGTTCTTTTGTAAACTGTACCTTGGCACTGAGTGTATTGAATTATGACCAAATACCCCTCATTATGGCAAATAAACAAGCCCAGGGTCCCTGCCTCTCTTCCTACCTTTGCTTTAGCTGGAATCTATAAAAGTCTGACGATCAGCAGGCATTCAGCCTCCTCTGCTGAAGGTTTTTAATCATTCAGCCACCAGAGCCATGCAATTTGCTGGAAAACTGACTTCTGGTCTTAGAGGTCAGCACTGCACTGCAAGGCTCCAAATCTGTGAGCTTCAGGCCAGGTCAAGATAGTTTATTGTCTTCATTTACCCATCCTACTTTCACACACACCCTACTGCAATCAATGACTTCCATCCTCCTGTAGCTGGGGTAGCAGGGAGCTGAGCTGAGAGCCACTCCCACCCAAGCAGAGGAGGCTCAAGAGAAGAGCTGGAAGGGATGGCGAAGGCAAGGATCTGCTCCAGGAGTGAACAGTCACTCAGGTCATGAAACCCCAAGGGGAGACAGCCCAGGAGGCTGGTCAGTGAGTTAGATCAAGTCACACTGAACAGAATCATGAGGGACTGACTGAATATGTCTACAGAGTTTGCATCTTGAGACAGTCACAACCACAATAAAGTAGTCGTTGTGTGTTGACCTCTTATGACAGCAATGACATCTGCTAACAGCAGGGGGACAGTGCTTCACCCTTCAGGTTGCCCTGCCTACCATTGCTTGAGCCTCCCACCTACCTTGGGAGGGTGGGCAAGGAAGGCATCATTATTATCCAGCAGGAAACTATGGCTGGATGTCCAATGACACCCATGAAACTTGAATTCCACTTTTCTGTCTCTAGACCCTATGGGGCATCACCTGTCAGTCTTCCTGCACCTCAGCAGAGATGAAAGCGAAGCAGATCAGAATTGCTACCCCCAAGATATGCCAGTTTGTAATAAGAATTGTTTTGAGATGAAGACAATGAAGAAGCATCAAATGCAGAAAGAGCACTTTTCCCTCCTTAATCTGCCTCAAAGCAGGACATAAATTTTCCTTTGTGAAGGTGTTTCTTCCTTTCTCCCCTACCAGGAGACTGAAAGTTGGCACTGCAATGCGTCTGCACAAATGAACTTTATTAAAATAACCTTCATCTTCATTAGTTTCCCTCAGATATTTACCTTCCCACAATTTCCCACCTCTAGGAGTCAAAATTTCTTTCCCTTCACCTTATCACTTCTCCATAATTTATTATCTTTTGTTAAAATGGTATATAAGCCCCTAGGTCTAACCACTTCTTGGGATCTTCACTTCTTTTCTATGAAGGTCTCTATGCACATAAAAATGAAAATATCAACATCAAATCTAGTTTGTTTTCTGTTTCTCCTGTTAATCTTCCTTTTTAACAAGTTTAATTTGCAGGCCCCAGCTGAAGAACCTAAGAGGGTAGAGGAAAGTGAAGAGCCCAGGTCATGGCCACTGTGCCTTGGGTTCTTGAGCAGCTGCTATCTGGAAGCCAAGTACTCTTCTGCCCAGGGGCTGTCCAGGGCATCATCCACCATTTCTACTCTGAATCTCAGGACTATCTGGCCCTGCCCTGCTGCCCTGGAGAAAGGCATTTTCTTTTGCATCTCCATTTATTATCCTCTTTCTCACCTCTCAAGTAACACATCTCCATGGACTCTGTCAGATCACCTCTGCCTGGCAGAGCCCAATTCAGAGTCTCCTTTCCCTTTAAGATTTCTTCTGTTAGGAGGAGTGTCGTGCTAACATTGAGGCCTAAACACCACATATTTTTTCCTCCCTGTTGACTGTATGTGTATCTGTGAATTGATTTTTTAAATGACCATATTTACCTTCTCAACCCCTCTTAATACGTTGAGCTGCTAGAGGACATGCCATATTGATACGAATGCTGCATGAATTTCAGAATGCTGGGGGCTGAGTTGGAGTTTATGATGCCTCTATGACCGCAGTTTTCTTATCAACACTGATCATATCATCTTCTTCTTTTGTAACCTCCCACAGCACCTGGACTGAAGGCTGTGCACACAGTGGATGTTAAATAAATATTGACTGATATTCTTTGTTCAATAATATTTATATCTACAGGAATTCAACAAATTTTAACTCTTTGGTAAAACTCCTTAAGACATTGAAAAACAAGATATCATGTGAGTGCCACGGAAGTATGAATAATGTATTAATGAGAGTTGGTATTTAGCTTCTTGCCATTTGATATGGAAAACAGGGCTATTATGAGTCTTGAGAACATGGGTTGCCTCTATAATGAAGAGCCAAGGGGAGGCATTGGCAATTAAGGCAGGCTCTTGCCTGAAGATGTTGCCATACTTTGTGATCTCACACTTTGCTTTCAGTTCCCGAATGGAGTAAATAGTTAATAAGGTGAATACATTACAGCAGGGAAAAAGCATCCTTTGAAACATGGAGGTGAGTAGGAAGAGTCAAGTGAGAGGCATGCCTGCCACAAACGCAAGAAATGTCCACAGGGCACTTTAGCACAAACCACCCAGAGTCCTGTGGACACTACCCCTGGAAAGGTGGCCGACTGTGAGGGGCTCCTCCTCCACACGGGGAAATCATTCTTTTCTCTGCACAAACAGGGAAGCCCCAGAGTGAGGTTCCAGAGGTCATGTGTTGTTTTCATCTGGGCCATCTCATACAGTCACTTTGCAGTTCTGATAGTCCCACCATGTTTTTGTTTTGGTAGACAACATATTTCTTAAGGATGGGCCCTGCTTTCAATTTCTTCTGAATTACCTAAAAACTACTCTGTAGTCATCTAGGCTAACAACTGCAGAGAACGTGGTAGGATTAGGCACCAGCTATGGTTGCATTTTATGAGATGTACGATACTTTCAATTCTGACCATTCTATTTCTACATTCCCATGAAAAATCGAAGAGACCATTTCTTCTCCTCTAGTGGTGAGCAGCCAACAATGACCCTTCTTCTCTTTGAATAAAGTAATGGTCATTTTCCAGAAGTCAGAAAAATAATCTTTAGTTATGTTCTCTGACATACTTCGAGGGGAGGGATGAGCTGGGGCACAGCATGAGTGACACACCCATGGCACATTTGATCCAGAGATTACTTGTATTAAACATCGACTCTTTCTAGTGCTTCCCCATTGGGATGCTAATTCCCTTTCTAGTTCGAGCCCCTGCTTGCCCTGGACACAGTCAGGCACTCACCCTCAGGTGGATCTGTCGGCTCTGCTAATATAGAGAGAAAGTTGAGATTGCACTGCAGAGGTCCAAAGACCTGGGAATTAAAATTTTAAAATGTGAAAGGACTTAAGACTTTTATTTGCCATCAAGCTGGATGCTGCTGGGATTTAAAAGTGGTTGTAAGAGTTAAAGAAAGATGAAAGAAACACAAAGAGTGGCTCAACAGTCAAAGACAGGTTTATTCTCCAAAATTAAGAGGGGCTTCTGGATGCTTTCGGTCAGGAGTGCTCTCTCTTACAGACTAAGAGTATTGGTTTTAGGATGAGAGAGAGCTTATCACAAGCTTGGAATGTTTCTGTGTCAGGGACAAGTATATGGCGGGGTTGGAATGTCTCTGGCTGGAGGGGAGGTGCCTCTGGTCGGGGAGAGGTATATTTCTTATGGTTGGAAAGTTTCTGGTCGGAGATGTCATTTGTGGTTTATGGTCATGCTGACCTTAGCCTTAGCCATTAGGCAGTTTTTGATCAAGGTGAACTTTAAAATGGCAGTGCTTGTCCAAGACAGTGATGCTCCTGCCCTGTCAGTGGTCCCTTCCCCATCCCTGGCCAGATAAACCCCTGGGGTATTGGCCAGGCAACCAGGATGAAGCATGAGAACAGCCCCCAAACCAGGACTCATGTGCCAGTCCCAGCCTCAGGGCTGGCTTCTCCCAGCCTCTCTCACACCCAGCAGCTGGGACTTGCTGCCCACACCACCTGCGTTATTTGGATTTCTTTAAATAAAAATTTAAACAGTCTTATGTCAAATGCCTTTCCTTGAGTGGCATCTAATGTAGTGTCATCTATATACGTGCTACCCAAATTCATCAACTTGTCAGTTATTCTTGCCTTGATGCCTCTCACTTTAAAAATGCCTCTCATTTTAAAAAGAAATAAAATCATAAAAGTGCTCCCTTAATCCATCCTTTTTCCTCCCTCCCCAGAATTAGCCACTCTTCCTAAGTCAGTGGGCTTTATTCCCGTGCATACCCATAAACCATACATGGTATTATTTTGTTGCTTTTTAAAATAACCAGAAATGGTATCCTAGTATGCAGCCTTTTCAACTTATATCTTATTTAACTTTTGAAATGTATTTGCATTAATACAGATAGATCTACTTCATTCATTTTAACATGTGTATAATATTCCATGGGATTCAGTCCCCTATTGATAGGCAACTAGGTATATTGTTGCCAATTTCTTTCTATCAAAACAATATGGACTTCTTCAATTTACTGGATGTTGTCAAAATGCTTGCCAAAGAGGGTGTGTCAATTACCCTTTTGCCAGATTTGCATAAGAGTTCCTATTTCTCCACAATTTGTCGACATTTGGTGATCAGCGCAATCTGATGTTAAGTACAGTGATATTTTAACATCGGTTTATTTGTAATTCCCTGACTTTTTGTGAGGTTGAGCTTCTTTCCATATCCTTATTGACTGCCTAGCTTTTCTTTTCAGTGGCAATCCTATTTGTGTATTTTAAAAATCATATTATTCATCTTTTTCTCACTGGTTTGAAGGAGTTCTTTACCTATCCTGTATAGCAATCCTTTGTCAGTTATATGGGTTTCAAATATCTTTTCCTAGTTCATGACTTGACTTTTTTTTACTCCTCTGTCATGTCTTGATGAATAGATATCCTTAATTGTCATTGAGTCAAATTTATTCACTGTACCTTCATGATTTGTGCTATGTTAGAACATCCTTTAAAAAATCTATTAAAAATTATTTAAAACAAGGTTACAGGAAACAAAGTTAATATACAACAATCAATGGTGTTCATATATTAGCAACAGGCAATTGAAAATAAAATGATCTTCCCTGAATAAAGACAGTTTTGCTTCTTCCTTTGTGATCTTTAGGCCTTTTATTCCTTGCTTTATTACAATTGCTAGAAGCACCATTACAAAGTTAAATAGAAGTGATGAGAGTGGGAATTCTTGCCTTGGCCTAGATTTTAAGAGGAGAATATTCAATATTTCACCATTTAGTATAATGTCATATTTTTTGTAGATTTCCTTTATTAGCTTAAGAATGGTCTCTTTATTCCTAGTTTTCTGAGAATTTTTATCATGTATCAGTGTTAATTTTGTTAAATGCTTTTTATGCATTCATTGAAATGATTACATGTTTTAAAATTTTTTCTGTTAAACTGCATTGATTATTTGATGTTAAAGTCTACCTTGTTTTTCTAAGAAAAAAATCTATATCTTGACATATTGTTGTTGTTGTATCTTGCTGGATTAAATTTGGTAATGTTTTATAAGTATTTTTCAATCTGTGTTGATGTTGCTCTTTAATTATTCATAATATATTTGTCAAGTTTTGGTATTAGGCTTATGATGGTCTCATAAAATGAGTTGGAAAATATGCCCAGCTCATTTTTCCTAGGTTTGTATAGATTAGAGTTCTTCATTTGTGTTTTGTGTTTGTTTTTTCTTCATTTGCGTTTGGTAGAATGCAACAGTGAAACCACTCAAGCCTGCAATTTTCTTTGTAGGAAGGTTTTTGATCACAACTTCAAAATTTTTCATAGACATAAGACTATTTAGGTTTCCTATTTTTTGTCTGTGTCCATTTTGGTAAATTGTGTTTTACAGGGAATTTGTTCATTTCATATTTAAGTTACCAAATTTGTTGGTATTAAGTTACTCTAAATGTTATCTAATTATCCTTTTAATGACTGTACCATGATAGTAATAGCCTGTCTTTCATTCCTGATGTTGGTAACTTGTGTTTTCTTTATTTTTTCCCCTGACCAGTCTAGTTAGAGGTTTATCTTTTTAAAAAAAAAAAAAAAAAAAGTCTTCTCAAAGATTCAGAATTGTTAATTTTTTCTCTTGCTTTTTTGTTTTTTCTTTTTTTTGAAAGAGTCTCACTGTCACCCAGGACGGAGTGCAGTGGCATAATCTCGGCTCGCTGCAGTCTCTGCCTCCTGGGTTCAAGCGATTCTCATGCCCCAGCTTCTTGACTAGCTGGGATTGCAGGTGCGTACCCCCATGTCTGGATAATTTTTTTGTATTTTTAGTAGAGGCAGGGTTTCGTTATGTTGGCCAGGCTGGTCTCGAACTCCTGGCCTCAAGTGATCCTCCCACCTCAGCCTCCCAAAGTTCTGGGATTATAGTCATGAGCCACCACGTCTAGCCCCTATTTTTTTTTTTTTTTCTGATTTCATTCTGTCAGACATTTTGATATTGTACCATAGGTGCTTGGGGCTTTGTTCATTTCTTCAACCTTTTTTTCTTTCTATTCTTCAAACTGGATAATTTAAAGTGCGCTATCTTTTATGTTAATTGACCCTTTCCTCTGTCATCTTCATTTTACTCTAAGACTGTTCAATACATTTTACTTTCATGTACATATTTATTCATTATTAATTTACTTATTTGTTTAGTTTATATTCACTGTGGATTTATTATTCACACATATACTTCTCAGTTCTTTTTTTTCTTGAGACGGAGTCTTGCTCTGTTGCCCAGGCTGGAGTGCAGTGGTATGATCTTGGCTCACTGCAACCTCCATCTCCTGGGTTCAAGTGATTCTCCTGCCTGAGCCTTCCAAGTAGCTCAGACTACAGGTGTGCACCACCACACCTGGCTATTTTTTTATTTTTTTATTTTTTTTATTTTTTAGTAGAGATGGGGTTTCACCATGTTGGCCAGGCTGGTCTCGAACTCCTGACCTCAGGTGATCCACCCGCCTCAGCCTCCCAAAATGTTGGTATTACAGGCATGAGCCACCACACCTGAACCCCCCTCAGTTCTATACTTTCTACCTGGTTATTTTTATGCAGTTTTAAAATTTTCTTTTTCTGGGATTTTCTATTTTTACATACACTATAAGCATATATTTCTTTATTTCCTCAAGCATACTTATACTAACTGTTTTAAAATCTTTATCTGATCACTGCAATGTCTGGGTCATCTCAGGTTGATGCCTTTTTTTTCCTCTTGGGAACGCATGACACATTTGACACATTCCTGTTTGTTGTGCATTTAGTAATTTTGGATTGTAGCCAGGACACTGTATTGTTATGTTGTGGGGAGTGCAGATTCTGTTCTGTTCCTCTGAAGACAGTTATGTTTGCTTGTTTAGTTTGTTTTGTATGTTTGTTTGAACAGGAAAACGTCTCCGTTGGATTCAAACATCAAACTCTGCTTCTTGGGTGTCATTCAAACTTCAGTTTCGTCATCTTTAGCCAGAGTCTGTCCTGTATGTGGATCGTTCATGGGTCAGACAGAGACATGGGAACGGTTTTCACACAGAATTTGGAGCTTCTGCTCTATGGCTTTCTCCTTTCTGGGATTCCTCCGCTTTCCTGCAGCTGGGTTTGGGCTTTTTTCAGTACAGTGATTCTAGCCTAGAAGGACCTCAGGTTTCCATTGGTATTATTTTACCCGCAACTGTACAACAACCACTGTGACCTACCCTCAGGCAAAACCCCACACAGAAGTAAACTGGCAGCATTCCCTCTCCTTCTCCCAGGGTCAGCTCCCCTCCAGGAGCTCAGACAGCTGTACTTGGTTTGTTTTTCTCATTCTCCGGCGCCATCAGGCCCTTGCTTTGTGCTTTTTCCAGAGTTTTCATTGTTATATCAAGAAGGGCATGGTCTAGTACGAGCTGTTGACCATCTCTACTTTTAGCGACTTAAAGTTTTACTTTTCCCTTTGGGCCTTTAATTCATTTGAACACTGTGGGACTTGGACAGAGGAAGGAACAGGCGCCCCGCCCTCCCCGATGGAGGAACAGGCACCCCACCAGACGGAGAAACAGGCGCTCCCCCAGAGGGAGGAACAGGAGCCCCCCAAGAGGGAGGAACAGGCGCCCCCCCCCGAGACGGAGGAACAGGCGGCCCCCCCGAGACGGAGGAACAGGCGCTCCCCCAGACGGAGGAACAGGAGCCCCCCCAGACGGAGGAACAGAAGCCCCCCAAGAGGGAGGAACAGGTGCTCCCCGAGAAGGAGGAACAGGCGCTCCCCCAGACGGAGGAACAGTCACCCCCCCAGATGGAGGAAATGGCACTCCCCCAGAGGGGAGGAACAGGCACTCTCCCAGTTTTGGGCACGGAGACACAGACAAGCAATCCCAACACAAATGTGCCATGTTGTCATGCTCTGACATACGTGGTCATGCACAGATGGTCATGCACATACATGAATGCATGTGTGTGCATCTGGCCCTGCAATGGGTCAGGAAGCTGAGCAGCCACACAGCACAAACGGGACCGACCGCGGTACTAAGTGTCCTGGCTGGGGGGCGCTGAGCACCCAGGCAGAGCTCGTCCAGTTCCCCAGGAAGCCAGGCCAGGGCAGAGAGAAAAACTTTTTAAGGGGTTCTTAAATTGTGGTTCTAAATTTACCTTTTTCAATGTAGATAATTAAAAATAGCTTAGCATCATTAGGTGAGGATCTAAATTTGTCTTTTTGAAATACGGGTAACTGTTGTGGTACCATTTATTCAATTGTCCTGTTTCCCCATTGATATCAAATATATTATCTGCATTTTCTTATGTATGTGGATCTATTTCTGACCTTTCTGTTCTGTTCCAGTTGTCTGATTTTATCCCCGCACCCGTACTTCCCTGCTTTAAACACAGTAGTTTTGTAATCAGTCTTAATGTCGGATAGGATAGATCTCTTCTGATTCTTCTTTTCCTCTTCCTATGAACTGTTCTTTAAACTTTTACTAGGTATTTTTGGTGCTTTATCTTTTCATTTAAATCCTAAAGTCAGTTTGTGACATTTAATCACAATCTCCCTTTGAGATGTTGATAGAAAATAAGTTGAATATATAGTTTATTTTGAGAAAATTACCACCTTTAGAATCCAAGACCTTCTCATCCATGAATAGGCACGTCTCTGCTTCCTCCGCTCTTCTTTCAGGCCCTTCGGTAAAGTCCATAATTTGTCTGCACATCTAGTCTTCCCTTGTACTCCAAAGTCTCTCAGGGGAAGGAGCTACACATTTTTTTGTCTTTGTTCTCTCTCACCAGAGTCTGTCACAGTTATCTGCCCAGTAGGAGCCTTCAAGAAACAAATTTAGACCTCTGTCTTTGGGTTTTATATCTAAATACGGAAACCAGTTGTCAGAGGCATGTGGCCCAGAGCAAATCCATCTTAAATAGGAGCTGGGTAAAATGAGTCTGAAGCCTACAGGGCTGCATTCCCAGACAGTTAAGACATTCTAAGTCACAGGATGAGATAGGAGGTCAGCACAAAACACAGGTCATAAAGGCCTTGCTGACAAAACAGGTTGTGGTGAAGGAGTGGGACAAAACCTGCCCAAACCAAGAAAGACGGCCACGAGAGTGACCTGTGGTCATCCTCACTGCTATACTCCCATCAGCACCATGACAGTTTACAAATGCCATGGCAACGTCAGGAAGTTACCCTAGACGATCTAAAAAGGGGAGGTATGAATAATCCACCCCTTGTTTAGCATATCATCAAGAATAACCATAAAATATGGGCAACCAGCAACCCTCAGGGCTGCTCTGTCTATGGAGCAGCCATTCTCTTATTCCTCTACTTCCTTAATAAACTTACCTTCACTTTGCATTGTGGACTTGCTGTGAATTATTTCTTGCCCGAGGTGCAAGAACCCTCTCTTGGGGTCTGGATCGGGACCCCTTTCCTGTAACACGATGAACAAATACAGTGAGAGCTCTTGGTGTTCTGGTGTTGGAGTGGAGGTTTAGCTGAAACATCAAGAAACAGTAGATGTCATGTTTCAAAGTGAGACGATAGACCATGAAACATCAAAAACAATTTGGCTGAGAATTGTTAGAGGACTCTTCAATATTTTGCCTCTACTGATGCTACAAAAGGTTTAAGGGAAGGGAAGTTTGTAGAAAATGCTATGTGTGAGAATTTTTAAGGAGTTGCTGATATGCTGTGAGTCTCTCTCACTGTCATCTTGCCCCAAGGGCTGAGGGTGGGGTGTGCCTGTCTCTAGACTCAGGTCTTAGGAATGAGGTCTTAGTGGGACCACCAAGAGAGCTTGGTGTGTGTCCATCATGGTTGGAGGCTACAGGACACCAGTTTCTGACTCCTGGGGACTCTAATATCTAGTAAGGAACAGGACGAACCGTTAGGATCTGCCTGCATCCAGGAGTGTGTTGGGGTGAAGGATGCACAAATGTGTCCGGTGAACCACAGGGAAGCTATGGAGCTCAAGAGAACTGTGTCCATCATCCTAGATTTTGTACAAGAAAGACACTTGAGGTGAGAGCAGACGTCTTCTCAGAGAAACCAAAGACAACACCACGTTCCCGGGATGGGAATTGATGAGCTAGTGGAAAGTGCATCCCCAGCGTTAAAGGATCTGCAGGTGAGGAATCCCTGAAGAGCCCCCGGAAGTAGCACATGAGATAAGGCGTTTGTTTCAAGCACCTGATGGGTCCAGAGAATGTGGAGCCAGCCTGGAAAACACCAGTCCAGTATAGGAAGAGCTTCCGTTCCCTGTTCCCCCTACTCCCCCCTGCCCTGCCCCTGCCCCAACCACTGTTCCTTCCCCTGGAGCAGCAGGCAGGGAGAGGGAGAGGGTTCAACTTATTAATTATGGCAAATTGCAAACATATATTAAAGTAGAGATAATAGTATGATGAGCCCCCATCAACGAGTTTCAACAAGTATCAACTTACGGCCAATCTTGTTTTATCCATACTTACTATCTCTAATTATCCTTCCTGAATTATTTTGAAGGCAATCCCATACATTATATGTAATATTTCAGTCTGTACCTTGAAGAGATAGTGATACATGTAAATATTTACATCCGTATGTGTGTCATATACGTAGAGATATACACCCAAAGATCCACCCCATGCTAATAATGATCACTAATTCCTTTATTGCATCAAACGAAAACATCTAATTTTAAGTCAAGTTCAGAATTTTGATTGTCATGTGGGACTGGACATGTCAACTCCTAAATGGCAACTATGTTTTGTGACTTTGGAGACCATAAGATTATCTGACTTTTCTTTCCAAAAGAGAAGGAACCAATCCCCACAGAATAGGAGACAAAAATAAAGACACTCAGTGCTGCTGTTGGCCCCGTGAGTGCTGTGTGGCTCCTCAGCTCCCCAGCCCGTTGCAGGGCCAGGTGCACACACATGCATCCATGTACCTTCCCTGTCTGTGCACGACCACATATGTCAGGGCATGACGCTATGCCACACGTGTGTTGGGATCACTGACGGTGTCTCTGTTTCCAAAGCTGGGGGAGTGCCTGTTCCTCTCTGCCCTAGTCCCACAGTGTTCACGTCTCTCAAAATGACTGCAGCCCAGTGGGGGGCTTGTGGAATGCCCTCTTGGCAGGTGATACTGGTCCCAGCTTGCCAGGGACACTCCCTGGCCACACCTATTGTCCTGGCACCATCGTTCACAGCACCCCCACTCACTCGTCTGAAAAGTGTCCTGGCTTTGACAGCCTCTCCCAGGGCCACCTCTCTGTTCGGCTCTGCCCTGGGCATGAGCTGCCACGTGCCCTGCCCTCCACTGAGCAGAGCCCAGCCCAAGCCCCACCAGGAACTGAGAGTCCCTCAGCCCTCACCAGCCAGTGTTGTCTTAGCCTCCCCTGAGACAAGGAAATGGGAACAAAAGACTCCACTGGGGATAATTCTGGTGACAGGGGAGTTTGGGAAGGGATCCAGTACATGGCTGGGGATTGATGACAGCCAGGGACTCGTGGAGACCAGCAATTGGATGGGTGCTGGCAAGGACAAAGGCCGAGGCCTGCCGATGTGTGGGGTCAAAGGCATCCAGGTGGCCGAGTGGACCCATGGTCCTGGCTGGGGGGGCACTGAGCACCCGGGCAGAGCTCGTCCAGGGCCCCAGGGAGCCAGGCCAGGGCAGGAAGGGAGAGGTCATCGTGAGACAAGCCATTGGGATCTTTCAACGTGTCCTTACTCTCCCCTTCCCCTCACACCAGAAAGCACAAGCTCAACAGAACTGCTGCCAGGTGCCCCTTGTGTGTGAGGGTCCTGGGCCACCATAACCAACACTGCAAGCTGGGTGGTTTCAACAACAGACGTTTATTCTTGTTTATTCTCTCCCAGCTTTGGAGGCCAGAAGTCCTAGGTCAAAGTGTCACAGGGTCTCCTCCCTCTGAGGGCTCCAGGGAAGGGTCCTGCCTGCCTCTTCCAGCGTCTGGGGCTGCCGCAATCCCTGGCCTCCTTACCTTGCAGGCACATCAGTTGCCATCGCCACGTGGCCTCCCCCCGCGTCTGTGCTCACATCTTCACCCCTGTGTGTGTCTCAGTGTTTCTTCTCTTCTTATAACGACGCTAGTGAGATGGGATTTAGGGCCCACCCTACTCCATCTAGACCAGGCCAGATGGCAAGCAGATCCGTCTAGACCAAGGTGTCCAGTCTTCTGGCTTCCCTGGGTCACACCGGAAGAATTGTCTTGGGCCACACATCAAATGCACTAACGATAGTTGATGAGCCAAAAAAAAAAAAAATTGCAAAAAATCTCATAACGTTTTAAGAAAGTTTACGGATTTGTGTTGGGCCGTCTTCAAAGCCGTCCTGGGCTGCATGTGGCCGACAGACCTCGCATTGAACAAGCTTGATCTAGACCTTATCTTAGTTTAACTACAACTGCAAAAACCTTATTTCCAAATAAGGTTACATTCCGAGGTTTCAGGAGGGACATGAATTTTGGGGAGGACACCCTTCAACTCAGTGTACTTGGGAATCACTTGGTGGCAAAGGCTTGGCTCACAGGTATGAGCCAAGCCTGAAGGCCGAGAGCGGCTGTGGCTTCCCAGCCTGGTGATGGGAGGACCTGGATCCCCACGGGGTCTCCTGTACTGTCTGGGGCTGTTGAACTTGGCTGCCTGCACCAATGCATTCAGGGACTGTCTGTAAGAACTGCATGCCATCAGCCCAGGTCTGTTACAAGAGGGGCTCCCAGCTGTCAGCCCAGGACTGGCTCAGTGCAGGACTGCAGACTGGAGTGCATCACACAGAAGGTGAGGTGACACCGTGCCTCTGGTGCCTGGGCAAGAGCCTTGCACCTTCCTCCCGGGCTCTGCTTCCTGGTAGAGCAGGTCTGGCTGCTGAGGAAGGGCCCGTCTGGGTCCAGCACGTGGGACTGTGGGTGAGGAGGCGCTCCTGTCCACGGTGGTCAGCTGAGTTATTTCTGGCCATCGGTCCACACCTTTCTGGGAACCCTTCCTGTCCCTTGCACGTGGGGCTGATGCAACGGTCCCAACCCCACAGACGCTCTGGGTTTAGAGTGACTCCTTCTCAAGACGAGTGGTTGAAACATCACCAAGTGCTCCTTGAGCTGCGCAAGGGAACCCTGGAGCCCATGCCCCCTCCCAAGCCCACTGGGCCGCTCTGTGTTCTCACCTTCCTGTTCCACAGTTGGTGGTGGGATTTGCGCTGCTCCTGGTCCCCCACCCCCATTTGTCCTCAATGGACTGTGGGTCAAGACACCCTGGAAGGCAGGGTGGGCCTCCCGTGCCATCCTTTGTTCCTGTACAGAGGTCACTGCGTTTGCCTCCCCAAAGCACCGACATTCAGGTCGTGATGACTCAGGAAGGGTCTGCGAGCCTCTCTCGGGGAGGCAGGAGGAAGTTCTGTGCAGAGGGAGGGGCGGCACCCGCGGCAGCTGCAGACCGAGAGACAGCTGGGCAGCAGGGTACTCCTGGGAGGCATGCGGCCCGGGGCCACCCAGGGGTGCTGATTAGCACGACTCCTACCTGCTTCCTCCATCGGACTGTCTGCTGCGTGAGTAACTGAGTGACAATACCAGAAAACCGAGCAGTGATGCAGATCCTATAACCTGCACGTGCCACATCAACTCCTGTGGGGCGGTGAGTTAGTAGTACAAAGCAGTCTGTGTTATGGCCTTACCTGCCCCTCTGCACTTTGGGAGGCTGAGGCGGGCGAATCACTTGAGGTTAGGAGTTCGAGACCAGCCTGGCCAACATGGTGAAACCCCGGTCCTACTAAAAATACGAAACTTAGCCAGGTGTGCTGGCGTGCGCCTATAATCCCAGCACTTTGGAAGGCCAAGACCGACGGGTCACCTGAAGTCAGGAGTTTGAGACCAGCTTGGCCAACATGGTGAAACCCTGTATCTACTAAAAATACAAAATTTAGCCAAGTGTAGTGGCATGCACCTGTAATCCCAGCTACTCGGGAGGCTGAGGCAAGAGGATCTCTTGAGGCTGGGAGGTGTAGGTTGTAATGAGCTGAGGTCGCACCACTGTACTCCAGCCTGGGTGACAGGAGTGAAACCCTGCCTCAAAATAAAATAAAAAAATAAAAATAAAAAATAAAATAAAATAAAACAAAATGTGCTGACCTTCACGCCTCCCATCTGGTGAACTTGTACTCATCCCTCAAGACCTAGTCAGATTTCAGCCCACTCTGCCAGCTCTAATCATACTGCACCGCAATTCATGCTTGAAGGCTTGTTCCTCCTCGCCAGCCTGTGAGCTCTGAGGGCAGGGGCTCTGCCTGATGTTCTGGGGCTCCCGCATCTGGCAGGCCGAGTGCCTGACCTGGGACCCAGGCTCAGCTTGTGCTCCTTCCATGCATGTGACAATGACCATGTGTCCGGGAGGTGAAAGGTTGCAGCCCCGGCATGGGGGACCAGACTGTCTTCTTCTTGAGTCCATCCAGGAGCCCCTGCCCTTTCCTCAGACACCAGTGCACAAAGCCCAGGGCTGGAGGGATTTGCAGGGCTCTCAGGACGGCCCACACCACACACGGCTGAAGAGGCTGCTGCAGGGATGCGGGATGCAGCTCCCAAGAAGGAAGGGGAGAGTCCTGCTCACCCCCAGGTCTTGGGCTGTCCAGGGCAGCCACCTGTCTGGGTGGGGCCCGACGCCCAGTGCCCCATGGCCTACAGCTCTGACAATAGCTCTGCTTTATCTCTGGAACTTGAACTTCCCCAGGGGAACAGGGAGGCTGGGGAAGGTGACCGGAATGCAGGCTCTGGAAGGCAGGGTGGGCTCTCCCGTGCCATCTTCTGTTCTTGTACAGAGCCCAGGGCTCCTGGGGAGGGGCCTCCTAGAACAGAGAGAGGGGACACACACGGGCCTCTGTATCCCCCTCTCCAGAGGCCCAGCCAAAATTCCCCGTCTCTGAGAAACCTGTGCATCTCCACTTGCCAGGACCCAGCTCTGGCCCCCTCGCCATAGCCATTGCTCCTACCAGGAATTCGCTCCTCTGACGTCGTGGCTGATCCAGCACACCCGGCAGGTGGTCAGTGTGTGTCCCAGGCACCTGGCTGGGCTGTGCAGCACCACTTCATGCTGTCCTGTGGGGTGAGCACCCTGCGACAGGTAGGGAAACTGAGGTATAGATGGGAAGTGGCTTGCCCGAGGTCAGGCAGTGCAGGACTTGGGACCCAGTCTCGGCTTCACCATCTTAACTCTGACATGATCCCGTCTCCCTTTGCGGGGAAGACTTTTCGAAGACAAGAATGTGTCACCTTTGTTATTCCTTCCCGAGCCCTAAACCCTGGGTGTGGGCAGTAGGGGCTCAGTCAACATTTACAGAGTTAATCCAAAGCAAATCCCAGAACGGTTCTCGGTGCTGGCCGCAGAGAAGAATCACAGGCGGCAGAACCACCCTTTGGGGCAGGGCCCAGGCATTGATATTCTCCCCACTCCTGGCAATTTTGAGTGCAGCAGGTGGAGACCACAGCACCTGCCAGATCATGGCCCGGAGGGACAGCAGTCTGCTCCTGGGGTGTTTGCACCCTCCTGGAACTCAGCCCTGCACCACGACCTGGCCTGGCCTCTGGGTATTATGAGCAGTGGGAAGGCAGAGAGCTCTCACCAGATCCCCCAGGATTTCCCCTACAATGACCTTTATAATAACATGAAAATCCTGCTGTCCATGGATGAACCTGGGTTCACTGTCTCCCAGAAAAAGTGAGTGCCCTGAAAACAAGGCAGACAATGCTCTTTCCTTCTTCCTCCTTCACTGGCCTCAGCAGGGGCGGCACACAAGAGGTGAGGGGCCCTCAAATCCATCCACAAAGGGCTTGCGGAACACAAGGCGGGGCCCGGGAGTCACACGGCGGGACACATCCTGGTGCCCAGCACATGCGCCTTCGGGCTCCCATGGGTCACTCAGGGAAGGGTAGTTTGTGGACGCACCCTTGGCAGTGCAGAGCCGCCCTGCACACACCACCAGGGACCCCAGTTGGAGGCTAAATCTGAGCGGCCAGGCGCTCCCATTTCTCGGGGTAATAAACCAAGTCCACCCTTCAGACAGAGGCTCCTGGAAGGGTCAGTGGGGGTCATCAAAATGCCTCCCTGGAAAAGAAACACGGAGAACACAAAATCTAGGAACCCGTTTTCCTGGAATGAGATTAGTCTCTTGCCCACAACCAGCCAGTGCACTGCAGGAGGTTAGGGGGTTAGGGGGTGCTGTGGATGCCAAGGGCGGAGGCTTAGGGTCCTGGGTTAAATGGACCTGCGTTAAATACTGGCTATACCAGGGATACTGGAATAACCTCCGACAGGCACCAGAAATGTTGAGTCTTAGTTTCTTCCTCTGGAAAATGGATATAATCATCGCTGTCTCATCTGATATGTTGTTATAAAACAATTCTTCAGATGTAGTCTTTAGTTTCTAAAAGAGCACACCGGGCAAAGGTGGAGAGTCAGTTCCTGTTTGTGTTAAGAATGTGGCCGGGTGCAGTGGCTCACGCCTGTAACCCTGACACTTTGGGAGGCCAAGGAAGGCAGATCACTTCACTCCAGGAGTTTGAGACCAGCCTGGCCAACGTGGCGACAGCCGGTCTCTAAAAAAATACAAAAAATGAGCTGGACACATGCCTGTGGCCCAGCTACTTAGGAGGCTGAGGTGGGAGGATCACTTGAGCCCCGCGGGGGCGGGGGTCTCAGTGAGTTGAGATTGCACCACTGCACTCCAGCCTGGGTAACAGAGCAAGAGCCTGTCTCCCCCCGCACCCCCCTCAAAAAAAGTGCTTAGATCCAGAGAGAAAATCTCTGGAAGGATACCTAAGAAAGTTCACAATAGATGCCTCTGAATAGGAGAGGCTGTTTTGTATTATTTGATTTTAAAAATCAATTACGTGTGCCATGTTTTTATTAACATATTTTCAATCAATTCATTTCATCCACTTATTAAAATGTAGTTAATAATTTTTAGGGGAGAAAGCAAAAAAGAAAGACAAGAAATCTCTGTGTTTCAGGAGTTGTGAGAGAGCTGTAGGGTCCTGACTCACTCAGAGTGCCGTCTCCAAGGCTGATCTGGGATGGAGCAGGCTGGGGCTCTCTTGTCGTGGGACCAGGGGTGTTCTGAGGGCTCCTGGCTGGGAGGCTGAGATGGACACCGTGCGCTGGTTCTGCAGCCCCACGTGGCTCCCACACCCTGCACCAGGCCAGGCTAGGAGGGTGATTAACACACATCTGCTCCCCAGCAGAGGACCCGTAACCAGAACTGGAATCCGCCCTCACCGCTTGCTGCCAAAACAGTGGAGGCTGAACTGACCTCTCCCCTTTGAGAGAGAAGAACTGTCTGGGAGCTTGACAAAGGCATGCGGGAGAGTCCGGGAACAGCCAGAGCCAGGAGGGAGAGCCCTCCCCAAGCAAACAATCCAGAGCGGCTGTGCAAACACCGGGGCATAAATGAGGCCTCCTGGACCATGAAGTGTGTCCTGAGCTGCATCCCGGAGCCCACGGTAGTCATGGCGGCCAGAGCTCTCTGTGTGCTGGGGCTGGTCCTGGCCTTGGTATCTTCCAGCTCTGCTGAGTACGTGGGCCTGTGTGAGTACCGCTCTGACTGCCCCGGTAGCAGGGTGGGCGGGAAGGAGAGGGATCCAGGATAAGGGAGGATTCTGCATTCATGTAATAATGGCCACCTGTCACATATACACTTTTTCCTGCGCTATCCTATGAAGTGGGTGTTTATTGTCCCTATTTCACAGACAAGGAAACCGAGGCTCAGAGAAAGTTAACAACTTATCTAAGGCAGCTCTGCCCAGTCTGTTGAAATCAGGCTTTGAGCCTGAGCCCATCCCCTATGACCCCGTAGCCATCTTTGCCGGAGATTTCTAAATTACAGTATAGGTCTTTATGCATTGTTTTCACATTTACAAAGAAAAAGGAAAGATGCGGGAGAAAAACCCTGACTTCAGAATACTTTCAATACCTACCGGCACAAGGTTCATTTAGCCATTGCATAGCAACCCTGCGGCGGGGGCGTGGCTGCTCCATTAACCCAAGTTTGAAGGAATGAGGGTACGGCTTTTATCCGGGTGTCTTCTGAGCAGGGTCAAAGGCAGGGGTTCCTGAACTCACAGCCCATTAGAATCACCTGGAGAGCTTTAAAAATCCTAATGCCTGGGGCACACCAGTTACCTCAGGGCATCTGCGGGTGAGCGCCAGGCCTCAGTTGTTTTCTTTCGAGACAGCCTCGCTTTGTTACTCAGGCTGGAGTGCAGTGGCACAATCTCGGCTCACTGCAACCTCCACCTCCCAGGTTCAAGCAATTCTTATTCCTCGGCTTCAAGCAGCTGGGATTACAGGCGTGCACCACCAGGCCCAGCTAATTTTTTGTATCTTTAGTAGAGACGGAGTTTCGCTATGTTGGCCAAGCTGGTCTTAAACTCCTGGCCTCAAGTGATCCTCCTGCCTTGACCTCCCAAAGTGCTGGAATTAGAGGCATAAGCCACCATGCCCAGCCAACGTCAGTCATTTCTAAAGCTCTGCAGCTGATTCCAGTGTGAGTGAAATTTGGACGCGGTGAGGATAAGCAATTACAGACTGGGAGCAATAGAAGGGAATTTAAGAGACCACATGATTTCTATTTTCCTAAGGAAATACCCAGTTCATTAATGAAACGAGGTGAACTTCTGCTGCACACACAGACATAGAGGCTTGCCTGAAAAATGAAAATATTGGGGACTGAAGGATGTCCAGGGAGGGTGGGACATGCTCAACAATTCGGGGAAGGGAGATGCAGAAAAAAATGAAAAGCAGGCAGCATGCGTTGCAACGATCTCTATGGCATGTGTGTCTCCCATCGCGTTTTTCATTTAAAACAAAGGGGCAAGGTTTTGTTGGTCAAACAGTGAAGGGGAACTTTGTTTCCGAGTTCAGGGGACCCTGGATTCCCCAGGGGTTCCTGCCAGCTGGAAGGGACCCAGGTCCGTATGTGACTTCCTGAGAAGGTGATAAGAGCGTGCCAAGGAGAGAGACACTTAGGCAAATGGCCCGAGTCCCCAAGTTTAGCATTTAACAGACTGCTTCTCTTTAAATATTCACAGGGAAAGCCCATCTTCCTAAAGGCAAGGGTTTCAGCTGTGGTTGAACTCAGGAGGTGGGAGCGGGAGGATGCAAATTTGCACAAGGAAAGCCCGTCCTCCTAGGAGTGAGGGTTTCAGCAGTGGTTGAACTCAGGAGGGGGCAGCAGGAGGATGCAAATATTCACAGGGAAAGCCCGTCTTCATTGGAGTGAGGGTTTCAGCGGTGGTTGAACTCGAGGTGGGAGCGGGAGGATGCAAGCTTGCAAAGTGAAGCAAACATACTCACCGCAGCCCAGTAAGGGCTCTGGCAGCTGACAGGGCTTTGTTTGGGACAGCTGCAAACCAGTGTGCCGTGCCGGCCAAGGACAGGGTGGACTGCGGCTACCCCCAGGTCACCCCCGAGCAGTGCAACAACCGGGGCTGCTGCTTTGACTCCAGCATCGTTGGAGTGCCTTGGTGCTTCAAACCCCTGCAGGAACAAGGAGGTAAGGCCTGAGTGACAGCATCATGGTCTGGGCCTGGCCCCATAAGGCCGGGGGTCTCAGGGCCTCCCTGTCCTTTCTGGGCTGGAGATGGAGGCACGAGGTCCCCGGGAAGCCACACACACCTGCACCAAGGCCTCAGAGCAGAGGCTTTAAGCCCAGGGCAGCCATGGCCAGGGGCTGTCCTCTTTTGTCTCCTTTGTGTAAAACATAAAAGCAATCATTTCAAAAAGGTGTTCAAAATGATGGCGTTATGTAGAGGAAACTAATTTAATAACTATTCTTGAGAGAAGTGGAAACACATAGGTGTGGAAAGCCAGGCTGACTTTCAGGCTGTTTTTGCAAACCGGTCCCCCACCAGAGTCTTGTCATTTGTGGCATCCCCTCCACAGATGGCAGGCAGTGCCAGCCCTGGGCGTTGGGCCTCGGTGCCACACCCCACTTCCCCCACTCTGCCCCCCACAAGGGCCATCTCCTCTCCCTCTCTCTGCCATGGTGGAGGGCAGGTGCAGGGCAACCACCCTGGGGGTTCCCTCCCCAAAGGCGGAGAGCCTGTGTGCTGTACAGGTAACAGATGGCCCTGCACACGGGTTTGCTGCCCTGGCTCCACCAGGCTCGGCTGCCCCACGTCATGGGTGGGGCGATCGGCTATTAGCCATCTGCCGTGTCCAAGTGCCAGCTCAGCCCCCACGAAGGCCGCACCTGCGTGAGGTACCTTCCTGGAAGCAGCATCCAGAGGGGCCTCTCTTGCCCTTTGTCCCAGGGTGAAACACGGGAGGCTGAGTCCTGCTGGCACTGGCTGCCTGATCAATGATAGACCCCTGCCCTGCCCAGGGCCTCCCTCCACCCTCCCCAGCAAGTCCAGGGTGGGGGTGGGGGTCCAGAGAAGGCCAGGAGAGAGAGGGGTCTGTCGACTGTCCACTGCCGCTCCTGTTCCTTCGGCTCCTCATCCTGGAACTACACTCTCCTCTCTGAGTGCCAGCCACGGCCCTGCCAAGGCCCATCTCACTTGTTATCTGCCTGGCCCCTGGGTCCCACTATCTCGCTTAGCAACCCGAGGTGGGAATCTTGGCTATTCCCCCATGTGGTGGGGACTCAACACTCCCCGGTGACTCAGGGGAGGAGGCAGCACTAGGCACTGGACTCGGAACCTGCCTTGACCTTGGGAAGCTGGGCAGCATGGGTGGAGAGAGACTGCTCACACAGGCCTTTGCTCTGTTTGCAGAATGCTCGTTCTGAGGCACCTCCAGCTGCCCCCGGCCAGGGGATGCGAAGCTCCGAGCACCCTTGCCCGGCCGTGATTGCTGCCGGGCGCTGTTCATCCCAGCTTTTCTGTCCATTTGCTCCCGGCAAGCGCTTCTGCTGAAAGTTCATGTCTGGAGCCTGATGTCTTAACGAATAAAGGTCCCATGATCCGCCCCAGGACAGTTCTTGGTGCCTGAGACTTTCCTCGGTTGTGCTTTATTTCTGCTGCGTCGTGGGAGATGGTGGGAGGGTGTCAGGAGAGGGTCTGCCCAGGCCTCAAGGGCAGGAACAGACTCCCTAAGGAGACACAGTGCATGCAAGGATATTCTGAATCCCAGACTGGCACCCACGTCACAGGAAAGCCTAGGAACACGTAGTGCCGCTTCCTCGGGAAAGCAGAAAAAATACATTTCAAGTAGAAGTTTTCAAAAATCACAAATGTCTTTCTTGGTGAAGACAGCAAGCCAATAAAATGATCTTCCAAAGTGGTCCTTTATTTCACACCCACTCTTGCTGCTATTCGATACTCATACTGGTCCTAGGTTCTTGTTTCTTTGTCCAGTAAATTAAACTGGCACTATTTTGTATTTGTTTGCTAATTAAGTTGAAACATCTGTGACACATTGGGTGGCCTTTTCTCTTTTTTTAAAAAAATGGATGCAGCTATAGGAATGAATGAGCTGGTGGCAGTGGGGATTCCATCTCATGTCCTCATGAAACCTTATCCACCTCTGGACCTGAGTGTGGTTCTCTCCCCACCGCACTGACCTGGGACATGGCAGCTCTCCACTCCCACCTAGACGGTTTTGGATGCACAAAGGCCCGTGAGTGCCTCTGGCTGGGCCTCCCGTGCTGCTCCCACTGCTGGGGCTCTCTTAGGGGCCAGATCCACAATTCCACTGCAGTGCAGTCACAGTGATGGGGTTCTTGTTCTGAGTTATTTCTTCCCATTCGAAAAGAGACAACTGCTCCTTTAAAACAGCAGCCTTTGTTTTTCAGCTTGCACTTGGGGCCTGGTCCCTAGAGGTCACAATATCCCAATAAGTGAGGTAGTACTGCCCTTGTCTTACAGATATGGAAAGAGATTTTCTTGAAGTAGCTTGTCCAAAAGTCCCTACGGAGAGGGGACACTGTCAGGATATCCTGGTCTCTGATCTCTGAATCTGAAGCCCTGGGTGTCCCTTCCAATACCCCAAAGCATCAGCTGCCCTCCCTGGAGTGAAACTTCCAGGACTATCCCAGACCTCAGAACACACGCCAAGCATGGCCTCCCCACTCCGGGGCTCTGCTACTGAGAGCTGCTCTGGCCTGGACGTCCTTCTGGGCAGGGCTCTGCATCCCTCTCCCTCACAGACCATGCCCAGTCTTTGAGGGCTAGAGGGGATGGAAAGGCTGGCCCCAGGCCCCCTGGCCTCAGCCTCAGGCCACCTTGCTGCTGGCTGGATGACCAGCTCCATTTTCCTACTACCCTGCCTGGTGCCCTCTCCCCAGGGACAGGGCTCTGCTGCCTCCTTGCCCGGGACCTCACTCATGGGCACCACCCACCTGCATTTCCAAAGAATTTCTTGACTTGCCCCACCTCTCCGTTCCCGGCATTGCCTTCTGCAGTCAACACCTCCCACACGGCCGTACCCCCTCCCAGACTCCTTCCTGCTGTGCCCCTGAGAGGGAGGGTTCCCCAAAATCTGAGCCAGGTGGGACCCTTCCTTCACCCACCACAGAGCTGCTCCCTGTCTCCAGCCCGAGCCTGTGCCCTCCTCAGACAGGACAATGTTTCATGCACATTCTAGACGCTTCACCATTGACTCCTGCTGTCCTTGTGGGGGGGATCAAGGTCGCTTCCATCAAGTGAAACAGCATCAGATGGAGAGATCTGCTGGCAGGACAGAGAACCCCCATAATTCAGCTGTGCAGGGCAGGCTCCAGTGAGGAAAGGAAAGGGGCTGAGGAGGGCTGGGGTCCTGGAATGAGCTGGACTGGACCCCCGTCCTTCTCCGTCTCCGGGGTCCTGCCTCCGTCTGTCTCTGCCTCTCCCTCGCTTCGGCTTCGGTTGCTATGGGGACCTTGGAAGCTCCCTGCCTTCCTCGGGGGCCCCAGGCAGGGTCTGGGGGCTCTCAGAACCCTGGGTGGGGTTTGTGCCATGAGAAAGAGCGCACCGCCCCTGACAGCACCCACCTGGGGGCTGTGACATTCTCATAAGAGATCACAGACACCAATGAGGGAGCGAGACCCAAAGCAGCCCACCCGCCCCCCAGCCCGACGGCAGAACGGAAACCTGGTCCAAACACAAAGTGACTAAACAGCGCCCACTGCTGACGGCTGGAGTCACTGCGGCTCGCCACCAATCACAGCTGTGCCCTGCCACTTCCAGATACAAATTAAGATACCCAGCCCCAGAATTACCCTGGGCTTCCTGTTGGTGAGGAGGATCTGGGCCCCAGGACACATGATCGAAGCCGAGGGTTCCCAGTGGAGGCTGCTGCCACGGGGATGTTTCAGAATCTGTGGGCGTGTTCATGGATCATATGAATGGGGCGGGAGGAGGGGGGGTTGAGTGAACACAGGCCAGACGTGGCAGGACCCTGTGATGTCCCCAGGTGTCCTGAACAGACCACTGCCTCCACCCGATGGACGTCCTAGCGTCCTGTTGGACACTCATGGTGGCTGCAAACCTATTCATGACGATTGAAGCCCAGAGACTACTTCTGTGTTACATCTTAACACGGTTGTTTTGGTTGTTGGTTGTTGTTTCAAATGGCTTGAACATACCTGAATTTTCCAGGAGTGTATGTCATGTAAATCAAGAAAAGACTGCGTTTGTTTGGTTTGCAGCGTTAGCCGAGTCGTTCATTTCAAGCATGTCAGAGCTGGGGCTGCCTGTGTTCGTGGGTGGCCCATCCAGGGGAATTCAAGCCCTGGTCTCCTTCATCCTGTCCTCTGGTGTGGACATGGGGAGCACGATGCACTGAACAGGAGTGTACTGAACATTACTCTCCTTTTATTTCTTATATTTTCATAGGGCCTCATGCATATTTAATTTCCATCACTGGCCATCAGTTGACCACAGCTGTCCAGAGCCCTAGTGGCTCAGTGCCACCTGCTGGGCCTTCCCACCTCCTGGTCTGGGCACATCTGAAACCGACATCTGTCAGCGGCTCAGGGTGAATTCAAATAATGAATTGTGACCCATAGGACCCAGGAACCATTTTTATGTCAAATACCTTCATCACTGACTTGGAAATGGTCCATGTTTCCAGAACCTTCCAGAATGAACACTTTGATTGCCAGAAGAAGCCAGAACATGACTGGGCTCCTTTGCTGCTGGCGTGTGCTGCTGTGGAAAGGGGAGAGAAAAACTGGACTTCTCCCCACACTGCAGCCATTACACCCCATGATGGTTTTCTGTGGCATATGCACACCTTCCCCCTCCTCTTGAGGTGGTGGTGAAGGGTGTGGCTGTGGCACTTTTCCACAGTTCCTCCGGAGTCTGCTGGAAAGTTCTACATTGTTCCATAATACATTGGATATTCACTTGTATTTATCACTGTATTCCAAGGATTCCTAAATTTCCAATGGTGAGGATTTTGGCTTCAAGCGGAGACACCCATGCAAGCTTCCATAAGCAGCAGACCTACTGGGGAACCCCTTAGGGAGGAAGAACAGGCTGAGAAGTTGCAGGCCTTGATGTGGGTCTGATGCCTCTGAACTGAGTGGGGGAAGGAGGGGAGGAAGAGCCTCCAGCAGGCTGATGGGGAGTCCCCAAAGTAGAGTGCCCCTCAAGGGACCCTGTGTCTGGTGGGAATGCCCTGGTTGGGAGCAGCCCCAGGGAAGTTGGCCTGGCGTGGATGCCATGCCGGACGCGGGGCTCTCGGTGACCTGGGTCCCTGCAGCAGGTCCTCTCTGAGGGACAGCTGAGTGGTAGGCGCATCTCCAGGCGGCCAAGAAGCCTGCCTGCTCACTACGTTTTTGCTCTGAGGCCCTGCAGTACCCTGGGCTGTGACACAGCTGTGGAGGTTGGAAATTCTCCCCTCAGTCCTCCTTCGTGGGGGCTCGAGAGGCACGTCATGTATTGGAAAGAGTTAGAGACCCCCGGGGCCTCAAAGTTCCTATCAGCAAAATGGGACAATTGCAATGGCTGTATCGGAGGGTTGCCGATGGCTGCGGAAGGAAGGTGTAGGCTGAGAAAGCTCATTCCTGTGTGAGCTCAGAGCCGCACTACTCGGTTGGCCATTGTTTTCTAGTGCATTTAGAGTTCATGCTCCCTTTCTTCCTTAGGTTCTATTATTTTGTTTTCAGCAACACTGAAGTGTGTTTTATGCTAAGTGAAAGAAGCCGATCACAAAAAGCCACATGTTGTGTGATTCCGTTTATATGAAACGTGCAGAAGAGGGAAACCCACAGACACAGACAGTGTTTCATCGTTGCTGGGTAGGGGTAGGGATGGGGAGTGGCGGCTCACAGGGAAGGGGTTTCCTTTTGGGGTGATGGAAATGATCTGGAGTGGCATATGGTACTGGCTGCACAATTTTGTGCAATATTAGATACTAAAAACAACCAAATCATACTTTACTAAAACCCACTGAGATGTGTCCTTTACAAAAGTCAATTCTGTGGCAAGCGAATAATATCTTGATTAAGCGCACATCTATACATGTGCTGATACCTCTGCTGATTTGCCCATTTAGACAAGGCCTGACTTTTTGCCCTGAGAATTGAGTTTATTTCCAAGGCCATACCGAGCACCTAGGTGTGGCTGGCATGTCTGATCTTCAATGGGTCCTGCCAGGTGGCTGCCAGGCGGCCTTGTTCCCTTCCAGGTGGCTCCCAGGCTCAAGGGTTCTCTCCACCATTCCAAGATCGCACTCAGGCACAGGAATCATTCGCTGCTTCTCCCTGTGCAGCTGTCTTTGCCCCTGTTGGCCTGAGCACTGCAGCCTTTCCCTCTTGGGTTTTGTGGGGTGCAGCCGACTCCCTCTGCTCCCCCATCCCACCGACCTGTCTCCCTGGCCTCTGTCCTCCACAGGGGCAGGTGGGCAGGCCTCCTGGAGGAAGCCCCTGACACCCACATTCATTCATTCACTGCTCTGAGCCTCCCACCCTAGCCCCAGCCCTCACCAACCAGAGGAATTGTCTCAGTCCTGGGGTGTGGTGAGATCCCATTTCCCTCTGACACCTACTCTCAACTATGGCAATCTGGCTATTTACAGATGGGGACATTAGGGAAAATGAGGTCCCAGAGCTCCCAAGGTCACAGAACTTATAGATTGCCTGGCTGTGGTCCCTGCTGTGACCATCCGGCCCCCTGGTTGTGGCTTCATTAGTATCTGCAGAGGAGAGCAGCAGGAAGCACAGACCGACAGCTGCTTGCACTGGGGAAAGGGCAGAGAAGGGAAATACAATAGTGGGGCGGGCGCGAGGGGATCTGTTGGTTCTTCAGGAAGAGTGCCCTGCCACAGGTTTGCCCGCGTCTGACTTCACCATCTCTCTGTAAAATGAAGTTGTTAACAAGTGGCACCCACTGCAATGCCAGCCACAGTGGTGGTGGGGGAAGATCGGCCCCCTCATGCGGGGGTGCAGTCAATTTGGCTGGCAACAGTACTGTGGCCTCCTTGTCCAAGAGGCTGCAGCCTTGGGAGGGTTCATGGCATGCCACGCACCTGACGTCCCCAAGAGTCATCTCTTTTTGTAAAACCCGGAGGCCCCAGGACTGGAGGAAGAATGTCGGTGCTGAGTAGGACGACCTGGGCATGGTGAGAGCGGGGGGTGCTCTGTGGGATTGCAGGCCCCACCATTTTTACATTTTGGATATCCTTCTGCTTGGGTTTCCAAAAAGGCTTCTACAGCTTGAATGGTGGGTTGTAAGGATATAAATAGAAGGATGTTTTCCAAATTTTCAGATTTACGAAGGCATGGCCTTTTGCAGAAATAATCTCAGGGTCCTTTGGAGGACTCCGGCTGCATAGATTCTGCAGCGCTCTGATAACCATGGGCCAGGCACTGTGTGGATTCTGGAGTGCTCCCGGTGTGGGGTGCTGCTCGCTGCATGGATTCTAGAGCGCTCTGAGGAGGCAATGCCTTGTGCTGCATGGATTCTGGAGCACTCCGGGTGTGGGGTGCTGCTCCCTGCACAGGTTCTAGAGCACTCTGACTAAGGGGTACTGCACGCTTCATGGATTCTGGAGCCCTCCGATGAGGGAGTGCCGCGTGCTTCACGGAGTCTGGTGCGCTCTGGATGTGGGGTGATGCTCTCTGCATGGATTCTGGAGTGTTCCGATGACGGGGTGCCGCGAGGCTGCATGGATGCTGGAGCGCTCTGACAAGGGGATGCGGCACAGTCGATAAGGAGTGGGGAACAGTGCGCCTCTGGTCTGCAGTGTCTGCAGTGATTCCGAGCCAGGGAAGGAGAGCTGTATGGAGTGTGGGCAGTGCCCAGTCCTTTCCCAGCAGTGGAGGGGATGGGTCAACAAATTGTTATCGGGCAGGGTGGCTCACGCCTGTAATCCCTGCACTTTGAGAGGCTGAGGCAGGCGGATCACGAGGTCAGGAGTTCGAGACCAGCCTGGCCAATATAATGAAACCCTGTCTCTACTGAAAATACAAAAGTTAGCTGAGAATGGTGGCATGTGCCTGTGGTCCCAGCTACTCAGGACGCCGAGGCAGAAGAGTCTCTTGAACCCGGGAGGTGGAGGTTGTGGTAAGCCAAGATAACGCCACTGCACTCCAGCCTGGGCAACAGAGCGAGACTCTGTCTCAAAAACAAAACAAAACAAAAACTGTTATCTGGTTGTCAACTTGAGTGACCTCATGGGGTGGGTGGGGGCGAGGTTATTGTGCTTGGTGGATGGGTTTGGGGCATGGGATGGCATCTAGGGATGGAGAAACCAGGGCAGGAAGGAGGGGAGTGTGGGGGACCGTGAGTACAGAGGCAGCTGTTGTGTTCAGTGGATCACCATGCAGGTGGGAGGGCAGAGTCTCCATGCCAGGTCACCAGGCAGCGACTTTTCGCACTGTCCTGTTCCTACCCACACATGTACACTTTCCTCCTTGCCTTCAAGTGGGGCCCAGTAGGGCCATGTCCCAGGTGATGGTCCCCGATGACACCTGGACTCAGGCCCCAACCCTGACTCACAGGGGCCTTGACAGCATATGGACCTCAAGGCCGAGCCCTGGAGATGCTGGCACATCATCTGGATCGATGTGTCTGGGAGGAGAAGTTTCCACTGGTCATGAGGGTCAGACCTGCCACATCACTTCCTGTACCATGTAGATCCTCCTGTGCAGTCTTAATTCCTAAATGCCTCTCCCTGAGGAAGGGAGAGCCATGGAGTGGCCAGGACCCCTGGCTCCCTAGCAGGATGGCCAGGGTCTCACTTCTGCGTGCCACTGTTCTTCATCTGTAACAGTGCAAACCTCTCACAGCCACCGACCAGCTCTGTGGCTTTGGGAAGTTGTGTAATCTCCCTGAGCCTTGGTGTTTTTAACCTGAAAAATGGGGCCAGTTGTGGCTCTCCAGCACTGATGATGACGGTTTGATGAGATTGCACATGGAAAGGTAGGGTACAGTGCCACTACGTGGTGCTCCATGGAATCTGGAGCTGCAGGCATCCTTACCGTCACTCTTATTTATCTTCCTCACTGGAATCCATCATGACACTGAAGAGAGAACTGCTCCATTGAGAGCAAGGGCGGGTAGGGGGAAAATGCTAGATGCTCTACCAGAACCGACTCCCCCAGCAGGTCTGAGAGCTGGGGCTGTTGAAAGCAAAAGGAAAGAGAACCAGAAATCTGAAAATAATGATGCTTTATTTGACTGACATCACATCATCATAAATGGCATCTAATTTCAGAAAACAAAGTTTAAGTCTGCAAAAAACGCATGTACAAATCTCAGGAGATAGGTCTACAGAAATAGACACGTGGCTCTTTGGTCTGTAAGGTGGAGTCAGGAAACTGACATTCTAGGGTCTGTCCAGGTTCAATGTTCCAGTGGTGTGAAACAACCAAGGAAACAGACACCCCAAAGAGCCGATGTTATTTTTGAATATATATATATATGTATACACATGTACATATGTAAATATGTTGCCTTCATCTGTAACAGTGCAAACCTCTCACAGCGTGCAAAGCAACAGTGTTTCCTACAGTCAAGTAACTAAATCAGTGTAAAGTTATCCACACAGCATTATAAAAACATTATATAATTACATAGCAGATATACAGATATATGCAGGCGTTTGCACGCTGATTAGAGTTACTTGCATTGACTTTTGCTTTAGAAGAAAAAACAAAGGAAAATCTTTAAATAGTTCTTCATCAAATAAAAGGTAACAATTCGTAACAGATTCAACTATGAACAGGTATTGCATCAATATGTCTACAAAGGGAAAATATACATATATAAAAACAAAGGCAAAGGGGTCAGCTACACGTATTAACTTACCAAACATACATGTTCTATTGAAAAACTGATCCCCATTCACACCCTGCAGGTGGGAGGACAAGACTATAAAAATGGGAAGCCCCCAATGTGTGGGTGTGGTGGTCTATTTTATTATCAATTTGGATGATAGGAGGTTTTGCTACTGTTTTTAGTTGGCCAATGACATAATAGTGAGATATTGATGATTAAGCTTGGGAAGCTGGTAGGTCACGGAAAAGAGACTCCAAGATGCACAGTGACAGACATGTAAAAATGCAAAGGTGTAAAAATGAAATCGCTGCCATGGTTACTATTACATTTTCAGACAAACCAAATTGTGTTACCACTCAGATTAGGTGGCACTCAGGGATCGCCAGGAGTCCATGAATATGGGGCTGTCAACCCTAAACCCACGTACTTCTTAACTTCCTAGCCTTCCCTTTCAAGGCCAGATGCATTTCAACCCACAGGAGGGGGCACATTAGGGCCCCCTAAGAGGGGAGATTTTTTGGGTAACTTCCCCAGAAACGGACACGTGTGCTTCTGCCTCAGCTGCAGCACTCTCATTGGGCAAACTGTTTTCTAGAGGCTCGTAGGCAAGTGCAGTGAGCAGTGAGGAGTCAGCTTAATTCTGAGTGCCGGCACTCAGAGCTTCAGAAGCCTCCTTAAAGGGAGATTTGTCTGGGGGACTAGAGGACTGGCTCCCCACACAGGCCACCAGGGAGGGTCCTGCCTCACTGCACGGGGGCTCGTCAGCTAGGCCTCAGCATCTCTGCCCCACTCACCGGCCCTCAAGGTAATGGACCACATGAGTCAGAGGTAACAGTAGGTGGCTTACACGTTTCCAGAGATCGGATCTCGGAACCTTAAGGACCGTAAAATAAAAAGCATTTCTTACTGTGTGCAGTGTCAGGGCCATGTTTAAAGTCATGTGCAAAGTTTAGGCCAAAGGCACCCAAAGTGATCATCCAGATTCTCTCGTATGTTTGTTCAGTGCAGACACACAGAGGATGGTGGTGCTTTATTGGCAGAAAACAGCTGAATGTAATAATTTTGAGTTTTGCTACTTTTTAGGCTTGTGACTTGAGCTCATGCCTTTCCCGAGATCTCGGGGGCTAGAAGACTGTCCCCAAAACCATGAACCCCAGTGAAACAAACACATATGTGCCCGTGGCTGTGTCCTCATCCTGGACCTGAAAGGCCGGTGGCCATGGGAATGGCTTTCTGGAAAAGGGGAGGGGCTTGGGCAAGCTTAGCCCACAGCTGTAGAGGAGACCTCAGCGCGTCCAGCACGCCCTCAAAATGCAGATTCTCCTCCAGCCGGCAGCCCCTGCCTGTTTGCGATGAATCAAGGTGCTTTTGTGCTTCTGTTCCTTTCTCTTCAGCTTTACAATGGTCATTCTACATGGAAAAGGCCTCAAATGGTGCCTCTATAAACAGTAACCCTTGCCAGGCTGGAATGTGGTAGCCAGTGGCATGGACCGTTTACTCCTTTTGATGCCAGGAGACTATTTCTGAGAACAGGGAAGCCTCAGGGTCCTAACCCCAGCCTCCGCTCACATGTGTGACATTCACATAAACCCCAGGCAAAGCAGGGTGGGCCTCGGGCACACTGGGGCAGGCCACACGTGTCTGTGTGAGGGGTGATTCCAGGTTGGTCTGTTCAGAGATAACACAAAAAACTGGGCTAAGGCTAAACCCTTCTGTTTCCTCAAGTATGGAAAAAGGAAACAGGCAGGATGTAGGATAGTTATTAGGAACTTTAGGCCAGCACAGCAGAAGGATGTGTGTGTGTGCCCGTCCCCACATTTCCTTCCTTGCCCAGGACACGTGGATTTTAAGGACAGCCTGAATTGAGCTTGTAAGTGAAAATTAGACTGTGCCATGGGGATGCAGGGTCTCCTATTTCTTCCCTGCTTCTGGTCCCAGGGAGGTTCCCCAAAAAGATCAGCCCCACACGTGGACATCAGAAGCCCCTGTCTTTGCAGGGGGCGGCGATTATCTTGGAGGAATCTTCCCGATGGGACAGGCCAAGCACAGTGGCTCGGAAAGGACCGTGACTTTAATGTTACTGGGATCCAGGGCAGCTGGGCAGTCCAGAGAGGCAGGGGTTACCGAAGGGGAAGCAAAGTGTGCATTGTGAGCTTATGTGCACGCCTGGGGCAGCCTCCGATTGTGCTTGGCCGCCATGAGAGGAGTGCAGGGGCCACTGTGGGTCGATTCTGCGACCTCACCCAGCCCAGCTCTCCACTCTGCATCCCAGAGGTGGGAGGGAAGCTGGATCTGAAAGCCCAGTTCTAAGCCACCGCTGTCCCAGGAAGTCCTCACTCTGAGGGTCACTGCCTGGCCGGAGCTCGGGGAGCCATGGGCTAATGCAGCACATGACACCGAGCAACTTGTAGGCCCTGCTCACCTCAGCTTCGGGACCAAAACCTCCAGAGGGGCTGCTTTTCCCACTAGCAGCCGGCTCTACAGAGCTAAGCCTGGGAAATGGGTTTCCAGCAAAGCGGAGTAAGGAAGACGTGATGTCGCCCTGCCCGAGCTACCACCCCAGAGCCCGGGTTGAGGGAGCCCCTGCAAGGGTGGAGAGGACCAAAGGGAAGGTGTGGCCCAGAGCCCTCCTGCTAGCCCTGCCACGAGCCTCCTCCAGCCATATTTCGAGGTCATGGCCAGTATCACGAGGCAGGAGGATATGGGTGAGGATTCTGGGAGAACAGGAAACACAAAACTTCAAGACAATTCAACATAAAATATGAACATCATTGAGAACAGGCTTATCTACAGCCAGGTCTTGGACCAGAACATAAGTGACAAATCGGTGCTCTTCCCAGAGGAACAACAAGTGCATTCCAGACACAGCCTAAGAATCCATCGACTTAGAAAAATGCAAGCCAATCACTTAAAGCATTTACCGAACACAGGTAAAAAGTTTTATATAAAATATTTTATTAGAGTCTTTATTCCTGAAAAGTATCTAACTTTGTATTTATACACTCTGCGCCTGCCCCCGCCCGCCCGGTCGGGTTGTCTTGTCTAACGTTCGTCACGTTCTAATTCAGCTGGCATTTGACTAAAGCCTTAATGGGTATTGACCACACTTTTCCCATCTGCACCACAGACCTGGAAGGAGAGAGATTTTCTTTTCTTCTTGAAGTAAAGGCTGATTGAGGATTCAGAAGCTGGTATTCTATGGAGATGAGGGAAATACCGTAGAATAATACTATCAGACACACGCCTGGAGCCAAGTCTGCACACCTGCATGTATGTGTGCATGTGCGTGTGTGTGCATGTATGTGTGTGTGCATGTGTGCACATGTGCTTGCATGTAGACACACACACACCATACACACACACGCACACATACACACCAGCCCCTCTGGAGCCTGAGCTAGTCCACAGGACTGTTGCAATAGGAGGAGCAGGCAAAGGCGAAGGACAGCCCCCTCTCCATGGAGAGGTACCTGTCACGGGCGCTCCGATGCAAGGCCACTGAAGGGCGTTAGGCTTGGGTTTCCCTCTCATCTCAGCCGTCTGTTTGGTGACAGAAGGAATCACTGAACAATCAGCCACTAAGCTAGTATTGCACTTTATGCCTTACAAAGCATCTCGGTATACATTCATACGCCGTGAACAGGAGGCAGTAAACAAAACGGGGACTTTGGGGTCCAAACGGGCTGGAATCCCAACTCTGCTCCTTCCGCGTTCTGGGGCCTCGGGGACGTCACGGAGCCTCTCCCCGCCTCCGTGTTCCATGTCTGCACCATGAGCAGGGCTAAGCCAAGTGGCCACGCGGGTCCCTCCCACCGCACTGGAGGGCAAAGCCACGTTGGAATCCCCTCCATCTCACTCCCAGGGCCTGGGACAGGACCAGGCGAGAGGGGTGGGTCAGTAAGGGTTTGAGGAGTGGGCAGGGGACGGGGGATTCTGAGGGCATTCAGCCCAATGCCTGGAAACAGCCACGAGGAAAGGTGCTCGGTGCACCAGGGTCGTGCCTTCTCTTCTCACTGCAACAACCAAGCCCAGTTTCTGCCCCATGGGTGTGGTCTGTCCCTGATGTCGGGCTGGGGAAATTACTTTTTGTGGGTTTCTAAGATAAGTTTTCACCTCAAAGCTCCATGTCCTATTTTCTGGTCCTGAAGGAGCCTCCCCCAGGTGATGTAATCCAATTCTAGCATCGACTGTGTAAAACTTTGCACAGTCACTCCCCTTCCTGGAGACAGCTTCCCACTTCACCCAAGCAGGGAGTTTCAGAGAATTCAATCTCCAGTGGATATTCAGCCAGAGGAGAAGAAAGAGAGGCACAAAATGACAAAACTTTTTGGATGGGGACAAAGGCAAAAGGCCTCAGCAGTTTCACTGAAACTTCCATTTTCACCTCTATTAACCACTGGGGCAGCTGCGAATCTTTTATCCAAGGTTTAATCCTTCCTTCTAATGGAAGAAACTCAATCAGAGATGAAAGGAATATCTGGGTCATTGCATTCAGGAATTACTGAAACAAATTAGACTTGGGGAGTTGGTCTGGGTTTAACGTTCACCATGTGAAAGACAGCACGTTGCCGTGCGCCTCTGAACCACAGCTAGTTAGAAAAGTAAATCAGTGAGTTGCTTGATGTTATCTTAGGTCATTGGAATAAGGCATTTTACCAAACTACCTTAACACAAAAAGCAGCGGGGAAATATCTGGAAAGCTAAACAATGCCATTTGAGTCAATGCTGCCAAAGGTTACGAGGAAAATGCCCAACCAGGGGCCCTTGCTGAACCTGGAAGAGGGAGGCTGGCTGCGCCCAGGACAGACGCATCCTCTCCTTCTTGGCGGTAGGCTTTCCTCCAGTCTACAGGGGAGGGCTGAGCAAAGCCATCCTGGAGCATCAACGGCAGAATCCTCACCTACTCCAGTTCACCCTTCAAAAAATAAACCCACGTGATCTCACATATCCATTCCCTTCTTGTAGCCTAACAGCCCTCACGGTTCCCAAGCCCTTCCCCCTAGAAGTATCTCCATCAAACTCCTACGGGAGTCATTCCCTCAGAGGGCTTAGGTGCTCTCCGAAACCAGATTTTAAATCTAGAGGCATCTCACTGTTTCCTCCTGAAACTGATGAGGTACAGCAAGCAGTCTCAGCAAAAGAGACCAAGCTGCTTCTGGGGCAGGGCTGTGGGTCCACGCAGCACAGACACACCTGTATTAGGGCCATGAACCCCCGACACTAATCCACAATGGGAAAGGCTCACCTGGAGGGAATGGGCGTTTTCAACACCGACCTCACTCAATGTAGTTCTGAGTCATGAGCAAGGACTTTTGCCTTTTTCCAATTCTGCATTTCACCCAGCTATTCCTAGGTGGGTCTTCCCTATGTGCGATGTCTTACAAGAAGATCTATTTTGAAATTAAATGAGGACTTTTTATAAAGGCTAAGTTTGACTCTGGTTAAAAACTTAATCTGGAAGGCAATGCCGTATTTGTATAGAACAAGCACACTTAAAATTACACTTTAATATCTATCTCAATTGTGTTTTACTAAAAAAGATCTAGCAGTAAAAAAGGAATCTCTAAGAATTTGCAAACTAAATCCATGTGTAAATAAAATTCAGACCCTTTTCGTTCTTTCAAAGTGGGAAATAAGAGCTTCGGGGACATCACCAAGGAATCCCACGCCCTTTGACCCCTTTGAGCTGGCATGGCCTTGGGCATGATGTACTGTAACTATTTACAGATGAGGAAAAATGTAGCTCAGAAAGGTTCACTGATTTGCCCACAAAAACACAGCCTTTCCATCGGAAGCCCGGATTCTTGGAGAATGATATTCTAGAAGGAGGAAACAACAGCATTTTCCTAAAGATGGACTTCTTTGGCCAGAATCACCTTCTCCGCGTGTAGTCAAACTGCCTCTGAGAGCTGACAAGCACACGGGCAGCCTTGTTATGAATTCAAAGGCCACTTGACCTCCAGATAGGCACCAGTTCCTGCCCTAGTGGGATTTGACCTATGTGATTCAGTCGTAAGAAAGAAGCGGTTTCCAATATGCAAAGTTTACACAAGCCTAACACTGAGGCGGTGATGTGGCTGTGAGATCACAAAAACCAGAGATGAAATCCCCCACCACTCGAAATGCGTTGTTTGATCAAGTTTCAAATGCCTCCACACACTGAAGTCTACTGACTTTGCCCTAAGCCCTTGGATTCTGATGCCATCTTGTTGGCCTCCTCCCCTCTTGCACAGTTAGCCCATCTTTCTCTGCTGGCTGCTCCTGCAGAGACAACCCTCAAAGGTCATGCCTGAATTTCCCTAAGCCCTGCTCTTTCAGGTTCAGTGGAGGTAGCTGAGATGATATAGAAGGAAAGGGATGCTGTTTGTTTGTTTAAATCAACCTAGGCAAAATTAAGGTAGTCAGAAAGTTAGGAAGAAACAAACAATATATTTTGCTTAAAATAAGAAGCACGTGGAAAATAAAAGACTTTGAAAGAGTTGGCCAATGTCTTCTTACAATGTTTTGTATAGCTTTTAAAAATTTCTGCATGGTTCGGTGGAGAGGGTGTCCACGTCTTCCCTCCACCTGGAACCTGCATTCAATACTTCACCAGTGCTGTCTGCGTATGAGACCAGCTACGTGATTCGGTTAAACCCCTTGCCTCTCTAAACAAAGTACGTGATTTACCCCGAATCATTCTTCAGCAAGTACTAAAAAGGTACAGTTTCTTCAAATGAATGCAATTGATCAACTTTTGGCTTGCAAAAATGAGTTCTCATTGGAAAAGAGACACACCTTAGAAAGATGAAACTATGAAAAACAACAGTCAAAAAATGGAATCGCTCCGTGCTCGGCCCCTCTGCCCCGAGACATCTGACTGTGCAGCCATCAGCCGAGAGGTTGCTTGCGGTTCCCCATCCAGGACCCACGGTGCCTGGTACTAAGGAGCAACTGGACTGAGGAAGCCTCTCGTCACCAGCTGTGTTGCAGTTTTAAATTCTGCCCCAGTTGTGGTATTTAAAATTCTGTATGTAAAAAAAAAAAAAAAACCACCGACCTTCCTACATCTTCCTAGTTAAAGCTAGAAAGGGGAATGGAGAGAACCCAACCCAGCTGGGCGGAGCGGCTGCACATGAGACACCCACAAACCCAACGCGGTTCTAGGGGTTGGATCAGAAGAGTCTCTGCATCATCGGTCGGGCACAGGCTTGCCTCCTCGATTCTAGACGTGCCCTCGGCCACAGTGTCTAATCTTCCTCTTTCCTGGCATTCGGGTGTTTTACCTCTCTGCCCGGATTTTGTACCTGAGGACAAAATAGGCAATGAGGCGCAGGGAGATGAAGAAAATCCCGAGTACGATGAAGTCCAGGTACAGCTTGGCGTTTTCCACGTCCAGCTCCCGCAGGATGGCCTCCGACTTCTGGAAGTGGCACGTCTCGTCAATGTCACAGTGCAGATCTTCTCGGTCTAAGCCATAGATGGAGAGGATGACCCCTTCGAACCCATACCTAAGAGGAAAGGCCGGGCATGAGGGAGGACGCTCTCCCAGCCAACCACGCCGTTGGCTGAAGGTCGATGTTGTTCACCCTCCCTGCGATTCCCAGCCTGGCTGTCCTCCCTTCCCAAAGGGCTGCCTTCCCCAGAATACTTCCTCACCGCCCACCATCTTCTTAAGATAAACACGGGCAACAGCTCCACTGTTTTTCTTCCAGTTTTGTTTCTTCCAGGGCCCCGAGCAAAAAACCAAGTTGAATGAACAGTACATATTCATTCACTGGTGAAATGTGCTGAGAAATCTTTTGTTCACTTCCGAGGTTACGTGCTTTCTATCGGTTGGAGGGAATCATGGGCTGGCCAACTTGCAAGGACTTGAGAACATTTATATGAAACATTCCTGCCCCCTCTCTCCCTCTGCTCCAGCCCCGCCCTGTCAGGACAAAAGCACTCATTTTCAGAAGAAAGACGTCGGTTTCTGATTTCGTGGTGTTGGAGCACACACAGATTGTTGAAACTCTGTACAAGGGCTTTGTTTTCATTCTGTTTTCTTGAACAATATACCTGAGTCTGAACTGACATTCTAGAAAAGAAGAGCTTGTTCCAAACTTTGGATCTTTGTGTCACGTGGAACTTCTGCAGCTCGGAAGATGGGTGCTGCCCCTGGTGGGGCCAGTGTGCCAACACCCCGCTCTGCAGAGGGCACGAAACCCTGTAGCTAAGGACCCGAGGCACTGGGCATTCTTGTTCCAAGATATTAGGATGTTTAAAAAGTTGTTTAAAAATGACTTGTTTCCCACCAGATTTCCTTCCTTCCTTCCTTGCTTGCTTCCTTCCTTCCTTCTTTCCTTCCTTCCTTCCTTCCTTTCTTCCCTCCCTCCCTCCCTCCCTCCTTCCTTCCTCCCTCCTTTTCTTTCTTTTCTTTTCTCTCTTTCTTTTCTCTTTCTTTCTTTCTCTTTCTTTGTCTTGCTCTGTCACCTAGGTGCAATGGCACAATGCCAGCTCACTGAAATCTCTGCCTCCCAGGTTCAAGAGATTCTCCCGCCTCAGCCTCCGGAGTAGCTGGAATTACAGTTGCGTGCCACCATGCCTAGTTAATTGTTTTGGGTTTTTAGTGGAGACAGGGTTTTGCCATGTTGGCCAGGCTGGTCTCGAACTCCTGACCTCAAGCTATCTGACTGCCTCGGCCTCCACTTTGGGAGGCCGAGACGGGCGGATCACGAGGTCAAAGTGCTGGGATTACAGACATGAGCCACCACACCCAGCCCCCACCAGATTTCTTATAAAGGTTTTACAATCAGCACTTGTTAGGAGCACTGTTCACTTCGGGGAGGAAGAACGTTTCTAAAAAATGGAAGCGCTTCCACCAAAGGCAGCTCTTGGAAACATCCAGAACACTTGGGCCTGCCATGGCCCTTGGGGTGCGAAGCGCTGGTTTGTGTGGCCTCCTTGTTTAGTGTGTGTGTGTGTTGGCGAGGAGCAGGTGGAACTAGCAGGAAGATGGAAGGAATGGATCCTCAGATGTGTGATCTGTACTCGGCCAGCAGCCCAGAGTGGCTTTTGTGAGCCCCTCACGCCTTTGGAGGAAGTTCTTCCCTCGTCACCCTCGGTCCCCACGCCATGTGTGCCCTGCGCCCGCTACCTGACATAGGAGATGTAGGACATCCACTGCAGGTATGTGGGGATGGTGTCGAAGCTGACGAAGAACCCCGAGAACAGGAGCACTGGGATGGCTGTCACCGGGCCCACGAAGGTGGCCACCTGGAGTTGGGAGCACATGGGACAGATGTAGCAGAACCTGTAGCATGGCCCCCTGCAGAGGAGGCTCGCCCACCCCAGCTTCCCCCGGGGCAGGGCCAGGGCACCTTCTGGGCATGGTAATGAGGGTCCTTAATGGGGCAGAAGGTGCAGCATCCCCGAGGTGTGGGGTCACCATCTCTGAGGATCCCCCAGCTGCCCTGCTGTGACGTGGCAGCCCCAGAGCCTCCTACAGCCCAGGATGAGCTGGGACCCAGTGGATGTGCCCAGGCCAGACAGATGGGGACACACCCTCCTCAACTGGCTGCTGCCTGCTCCTCCACAGCTGTTCCTGGGGGGCTAAGGCCAGTGCCTGGCCCGTGGCAGATGTGTGGTGGGCACCCCCGCAGTCGGGGCCCAGTGGAAGGACTGCAGCCTCCATAGGCAGGATGGATGCCTGCCTGTCGGCCCCTCTGGGAGAGCAGCCCAGAGATGGAACAAACCGCCGTGACTCAGGGTTCACAGTGAGCACAGGTCCAGCCAGGGCGCTGTGAGTGTATGGGGGGTAGGAGGTTGTGTGGAGTGTGTGTGGTGTGTGCAGTGTCTGCTGTGTGGTGTGTGGTGTCTGTAGTGTGTGGTGTGGTGTGTAGTGTGTAGTGTGTGTGTGTGGTGTGGTACGTGGTATGGACTCTGTGATGTGTGTATGTAGCATTTGTGTGTAGTGCGTAGTGTGGTGTGTCTGCAGTGTGCAGTGTGATGTGTGTGTAGTGTGTGGTGTGTAGTATGTAGTATGTAGTGTGTAGTGTGGTGTGTAGTGTGTGGTGTGTGTGTGGGGTGTGGTATGTGGTATGTACTCTGTGGTGTGTGTATGTAGTATTTGTGTGTAGTGCGTAGTGTGGTGTGTCTGCAGTGTGCAGTGTGATGTGTGTGTAGTGTGTGGTGTGTAGTATGTAGTATGTAGTGTGTAGTGTGGTGTGTCTGCAGTATGTAATGTGGTGTGTGTGTATTGTGTGGTGTGTACTGTGTGTGTAGTGTGTGGTGTGGTGTGTGTAGTGTGGTGTGTCTGCAGTGTGCAGTGTGATGTGTGTGTAGTGCGTGGTGTGTAGTATGTAGTATGGAGTGTGTAGTGTGGTGTGTCTGCAGTGTGCAGTGTGATGTGTGTGTAGTGCGTGGTGTGTAGTAGGTAGTATGTAGTGTGTAGTGTGGTGTGTCTGCAGTATGTAATGTGGTGTGTTTGTATTGTGTGGTGTGTACTGTGTGTGTAGTGTGTGGTGTGGTGTGTAGCGTGTCATGTCTGTGTGCATGTGTGCCATGTGTAACCGTGCAGACAGGGGCATCCCAGTCCTGCCCTGATTAGTGACCCCTGCAGAACCTGAGCGCCCTAGGCAGGAGGCCTGGGGGTGGCTGAGCAGGTGCGCTGGGGCTGGCCTTGGGGGACATGGGTTGCTGCAGCTGGTGTGGGCCCAGCACTTTCCTGCCGTGTCATCTTTGGTCCATGGCAACCTTGTGAGCCGGGCTCCGTGGCTATCCTCATCTAGGGTGAGGGCACCCGGGCCCTGGGGGCCAGGCAGCCAGCTCGTGGTGGACTGGAGGTGACCCGGGAATACACTGCACCCAGCATGGGACCTTGGGGGCCTCGAGAGCAGTGCTTTTGTCCAGAAGGACAGGCTCAGGCCGAGTGTCCCGAAGCCACAGAGGTAGAGAACCTGCAGGTGCACATGGGTGGCAGGTCGGGGGACAGGGTGGGCGATGGGAGAAGGAAGGGGCCCATGGAGAGGCCGAGGGTCCCTGCAGAGGCAGCGATGTGTAGGTGTTGAGAGCTTGCCTCCTGAGACAGCTGTGTGACCCCCTGACAAATCACTTTGCCTTCTGGGCCTCAGGGCCCCCCTGTGTAAAATGGGGCCAGCACAGCACCTAAGCGTGGCTGTGCTTGGGGCTACAGCTCAGATTTGGGAAAGGCTGGGAAGGGCGCCCAGCACACAGTCAGCACACGTGAGGCTGCCCGCTCTGTGCACTGTGGAAGCCAGCTGATCCTGACCCCCGACAATGCGGGCCCTTCCTGTGGAAACGACCCCATCTAGGAGGGTCAGGGCAGAAGTAGGGGGAGGGGTGGCAAAGCCCCCTAGCTCAGGCCAAGATGGTGCAGGGAAGCCCAGCCCTCATGGCCTCACTCAGCGCCTCCTGGGCTGGCACCTGCAGGGACGTGGAGGCGGCTCCGATCAGCAGGCCCAGGGACTGTGCCACCAGCGAGGTCATGGTGCCCAGCGCGGCAAACAGCACGAAGCGCACGGCGTCGGATGGCTGCGATGTCATCCAGTACACGATGCTGCAGTAGGCCACTGGGAACATGATCTGGAAACAAGTGCCCATCAGCCTCGGGCTCAGCCGCTTCTCACTACCGCAGGCCAACAGCAAAGCTCCTGGGCAGCCCGCCCTTCCCTGTAGCTCCCACCAGAGCTCCCGACGTCAGGTCCTTCCCCACTCCCCACAGCTCCTGCCAGAGCCCCCACCAGAGCTCCCGATGTCGGGCCACGCCACCCTGCATCCCTGGCAGGCCCTCTTACTCAATATAAAGGGTGTACAGGAGAACTCTTGCCCCCGTTTCCTATTCCAGCCCCTGCCCTGGCTAACACACCTGAAAGGGCACGTCCGCCATGGTCTTGGCTAGGTAGTAGGCCTTCAGGCTGTACCAGTAGTTCAGGTGTTCCCGAAGAAAGACTCCCATCTCCAGGGGAACTAGGAGATAGAAAAGCAAAAAAGAAGGGTCAGCGACCATGCACAGCGAGTCTGTTTAACATCCCAACCGGCGATCTTGAGCTGAGCGGCTCGTAACCCAGCTCTGGCCTAGGGCACTGAGAGACTGAACAAGCAGAGGACGTGTTTTGCTAGCCTGGAAAGCTCGCCACCCATGTGGATAACCTGAAGAGTCATCGGGTGGAGAATCAGGGTGGGGAGCGTGTCTGTGAACACAAAGCATCATCTTAGTGATGAATGCAAGGATTCGTGCCTGGCCTTACTCTTCCTGAGTCGGCCTCTTCTGAAACTCTGCATCAGCGTGGTCCCTTCCCGTGAGCAAGGCTGCAAGCTGCTCTTGGAAATCAGGGGCGGCTTGGGGAGGAGGTACCTAGGGAGGGGCTGTTTATGCTGAAGTTCAGGAGAAGCAGCAGCTGTGTTCACTGTCGCCCAAAGTGACCAAGGGCAGCCTCCTTGTGAACAAACTGGAATTGTGTGGAGATCCATCTAAGAGAGCTTCTCTGCTCCTGAAGTGGGCTGTGCAGAGCTATCTTAACAATTGAACTAGGTAACGCTTAAGTAGTAGACTTGGGGGGCTCCTAATCAGTGAATCTTTGAGAAATCCCCCTCCCATCAGCCTTCCCCCATGCTTAAAAGTCTTCCATTCGGGATTCACTCCTTTGGCTTAAGTATTGTATTTTCTTATCTAACAGCAAATACAATACAACTTGCATCTGTCAACAAAGAAGATGATATTTTAAAAAACAAAAACATTGTGTTTAGAAAACTCATCCGTTGGTCAAGGCATGACCTCAGGCCCCCCATGCTTGGGTAGGAATTGAAAATAAGGAAGAAAGGGTCTGTGGTCTGTCACTCACATGTCAGAACAGTGGGCATGAGGGCCGCGAACATGAGGAACAGCATGGAGAAGAAGAGGAAGCCGGAGTTGCTCAAGACCTTCTTGGCTTCGTTCCCGATCCCCAAGTACAGCAGGCCGATGAGGAGGCCGATCCCAATGTGCGAGGTGATGCGCAGGTGCGTCAGGACCTGGGGGCAGACCCGCGTCTTACCCGGTGCATGTGCAAAGCTGTCCTCAGCCCAGAGAACAACCCAGCTGCGGCCTTTGGAAGCATGGGACCCCGAACTCTGTGACAGCAGTTCTTAGACTTTATCCTCTCTTCTCCTCCAGAAAAACAAGCCAAACCCTAAAGCAACTCACATACACACACACACACACACATATGCACACATGTCAGGCTTTTGTTGTGTTAAAACAGACATAATTACTATCCTTTGTTAAAGATTTTAAAATGGAGAACAAACGGTCTACCCTCAGAAGAGAGGAAAGGTAAAAACAATGGTGAGGGAAAAGTGGCCATATCAGAGGCTCCAAGAACTCTGGCGTGGGCTGCGGTGAGCCCCTCTGTCTTTCAAATTGGGTCCCAGAAGCCATGCCAGGCATTCAGCCGCTCCTAAGCAGGTGGCCAGATTGTCCACTTCTCTGGTGGAACTATGGTTCCCGCGTATTCATCACCTCCTTCCCTATAAGGAATTGTCCAGCCCCCCACCCCAATCCTCATAATTCACAGTGCTTTCCTGAAGGAGAAATGGACTTGCCTACAGCCCTGGTTTCAGGCTTGGCCATGTGACTTGTTTAGGCCAATGGCATGTGAGTGCAAGTGACAATTTGCCACTTCCAACTGGAAGTTTTAAGGGCTGTCATTTGGTTTCTCTCTTGCACTTTTCCTTTGACATGTTGCAGAAAGGCATGTCCAGACAGGAGCTGTCGCAGGATGAGAAGACTTATGGGATAGAGCCATGACACAACCCACTGTTGCCACCCCTAACACAAGCAGGACACAAATATCAGTGGAGGGAGACACGTACATTATGGGAGTGTTTGTTACTGCAGCATTACAGTAAACGCTGACTATTGCAAATGGAAGAAAAGTAATTTGAAAGTTTAGTGGTATGGTTTGGGTCTGTGTCCCCACCCAAATCTCATGTCAAATTGTAATCCCCAATGTTGGAGATGGGGCCTGATTGGATCACGGGGGTGGAATTCTTTGGTTCTGTGCTTGTGACAGTGGGTGAATTATTGTGAGATCTGGATGTTTAAAAGTGTGTAGTGCTCCATTCCCCTTCCCAGGGGAATGCCTGCCCCTCCCCTGCCTTCCACCATGATTGAAAGTTTCCTGAGGCCTCCCGGGCTATGCTTCCTATACAGCCTGCAGAACAATGAGCCAATTAAACCTCTTTTCTTTATAAATTCCCGAGGCTCAGACCTGCCTGCGTTCCTTCCTTCCTGCCTGCCTGCCTTCCTTTCTCCCTCCCTTCCTCCCTTCCTCCCTTCCTCCCTCCTTCCCTCCCTCCCTCCCTTCCTTTCAGATGAGAGTCTGGCTCTGTCACCCAGGCTGGAGTGCAGTGGCGCGTTCTTGGTTCACTGCAACCTTTGCTCCCTGGGTTCAAGCAGTTCTTCTGCTTCAGCCTCCTGAGTAGCAGGGATTACAGGCATGCGCTACCAGGCCCAGCTAATTTTTGTATTTTTAGTAGAGATGGGGTTTCCCCACGTTGGCCAGGCTGGTCTGAACTCCTGGCCCCAAGTGATCCGCCTGCCTTGACCTTCCAAAGTGCTGGGGCTACAGCGTAAGCACTTTGTACAGGCGTAAGCCAGTACACCCGGCCTCAGACATTTCTTTACAGCAATGTGAGAATGAACAAACACATTCCGTCAGGATGAGTCTATGAGAAAATGACACACGACTTCCCTAGCCCTGGGAGAAGATTGGGGCAGCCTTACCGAGTCCCTCATGATGCTGAGGAAGGTCCTCTTGAAGAGGATGCAGAACTGCGTGAGGCAGCTGGCAGAGAAGCTATGGCAGCCTTCCATGGACGAGGAGTCCTGAGGACACACGCAAGAGGGCAACGGGTGAAAGCCAGTCAGAGCCGCTGCTCCTTCTTGCTCGGAAAGAGCTCTCATGCAGCGGTGCACAGTGCCACATGCAGCCTTCCCCAGGGGGCTTCAGGATTTGCATTACCTTTCTCAACCCCTTTAATCGTTTTGTCTGCTTTACCTCTTCAGAGGGCCGGTGCCAAAGAAAAGGGTTCACCTCGGCATCACCCCCGAGGTCTCTCTTGTGGTCGGAGTCACACATGCCCTCCCGAACCGCTCTCACCAGGCGACTGTTCTGATCGCCGTACTCGCCGGATGCAACCTCCATGACTGCAGGAGACACAGACGCCGGGTCAGCCCAGGTTCCAGGAAGGACGGCCCAATCACCCAGATGCGAAAGTCGTTATTCGAGTGGGAATGTTTTAAAGTGATTCCATAGATGCTGCCTGGTGGTGCTAATGGCATGATGTCAAAGTCATTTATCAACAAGCGTGCGGCTCTCAAACCCCCCAGCAAGGCCCTTTATCACGTCAGGAGACTGGAAACGCAAACACACACTGTGCTGTCGGTGGTCTGAGAAGTAATGAGCTCCTGCATCTACCGACTGCTCATCCAGCCGGTACTTACTGAATGCCTGCTCTGGGCCAGCCTCCAAGGTGGAGCTGGGGAGGGGAGCAGAACGAAGGGCTCCTCCTTGAGGGACACCTCCTTGAGGAGCCTGTGGTTTGGCAGGGTGTGATGAGAGCCACAGCAGTTCTACAAGATGGCAGAGAAGGACATGCCCATCGCCGTACGAGTGGCTGGCACCCTGGGGACTTGGAGGTCCTAGGACTCTCCACCTGCACCTCTCAGATCCCGGTGAGTGTCTCCTGCACAGGCTCTCCCCACCTGCTCCTTCCTCCCACATCCCAATCGTCACCTCCCCGCTCTGCCTGCGGACTTGCTCCCCTAAGGTCTGCCTCCACCTCGACTTCCTCTGCAGCCTGCAACTCCTTCCACACTCCCGCGGAGACTGGCCTCCTGCCCTCTGCCTACCTCTGCTTTCTCCCAACCCCTCTGCCCTCTCCTGCCTCCGTGTCCTCCTGTGCGACTCCTCGCCTCCCACTCCAGTAACGTTCTTGCTAAGGCCCAAAGCTCCTCAACGCCCTTCCGTTTTCCGCACTTCCCTCTGGCAGAGCCAGCTACTTGCTTCCTCCCAGCTGGTACGGGGGCCACCACACCCCCTAGATCAAGCCACAGACCAGGACACATTGGCCCTACCAGAAAGTCATCCTCAAGGGTTCTAAATGAGCCCACAGCACTGCCAGGCAACGTTTCCAGACCCCTCTGGTCACCCACACCCGCTACAGTGGGCCACACTCCCCCGCATCTCCCACTCTCTGGTCAGACGACACTGAGGAAATGGAATCCCCAGAACACCTTCATCTCTCCAGGATCTCTCTGCATCCCCATGTGCTGTGTTTCCTCTCCTTCCTGCCCGCCCTTCCCTCCGGGTTCTCACCTCCATGCAGGCTTCACACCTCTCCTCCCTGCCCCACTCAGCAGCATCCGTTACTGACCCGTTCCTGATCTGTTCCTCTCCCTTGTGAGCAAGCGTGAAGCCAGAACCACAGCCCTCCCAGGTCCTGTCCCCCCTTAAACCACACCCCCTGCACCTCTCTCCCTCTCTCCTCTCCATCACAGCCTACTCCTTGTGAGGGAGAGGCGCTTCCCGTGAACAGTGTCTCATGCAACACAATTTGGGAAATAGTGTGGTAGAAAATACGAGTCCTGGGAATTGCACGAATCAAGTATTTTAAAGAAAAATGACAGATTAAGGCTGATGGCTGGAAGGCGAAGGAGGAGGGAAGTCCGCCTGGACCGTCACCATGCAACCTTATTTGAAAAAGGGTCTTTGCAGAGGTAATTAGGATCTTGAGATGAATCATCCTGGACTTAGGGCGGGCCCTGAATCCAATGACTGCTGTCCTCAGGAGAGGAGGCGATTAGGACACAGAGAGAGGAGAGAGGCAGAGATGGGCTGGCCAGATGGTTTTACCTAGAGTCTAGAGGAAAGGGCACCTTTTTTTTTATTTGTTCTTTAACAGTTTTATCACTGGATGACACTTGAGCCATTTGTGGAATAGTCAAGTGGTTTCTGAGTTGGGGGCATCTGCACTTTTTACTAAAAGTGAAACCTACAGAGGAGGAAAATCCCCTTTCTGTCCCCCAAGCTGCTCAGGGCTCCGCTTACCAAAATCTGCTGGGTTGTGGTAGGTTGGGCAGTTCAGACCCAAATCCCTCAAATATGGCACAAGATTGCAGACTTTTCCCCGGTACACACATTGTCCTTGACTCAGGACGTAAAGCTGGAAAAAAGGAAGGAGAGAAAGGGATCAAGCCCTGCCTTCCACAGAAAGCAACCGGAGCTCTCCATCAGTCAATCAGCCACTCAATCAGTCAGCCCAACGCTCAGCCACTTCCTCTCCTGAGAGCTTTGCATCACCCCCAAGGGTCCTATTAACATGTGAAGGGAAAGCCGTGAAAAGCCAGGGAAGAATATCGACGGCCAGGGATGATCTGATTATATTGCTTGCTTTTTATTTTTCATGCTAACCCCCTGCTCAGAAAAAATTTTGGAGCTATACACATTTTATCCCTTTGTGACTATTTTTGCTCAGACTAATATCAAAACTTAAGTTGTTTTTTTGTTGATGTTGTTTTATTTTGTTTTGTTTTGATACAGGGTCTTGCTCTGTTGCCCAGGCTGGAGTGCAGTGGCACGATCTTGGCTCAGTGCAACCTCCACCTCCTGGGCTCGGGTGATCCTCCCACATCAGCCTCCCGAGTAGCTGGGACTGTAGGAATATGCCACCACACCTGGATAATTTTTGTACTTTTTTTTTCTTTTGTAGAGACAGGGTTTTACCATGTTGCTCAGGCTGTTCTTCAACTCCTGAGCTCAAGTGATCCGCCTACCTCAGCCTCCCAAAGTGCGGGGACTACAGGGAAGAGCCACCATGCCTGGCCAAAACCTGAGATTTATAAACCCAATGATACTGTGCAAATGCTGTAACCCGTTATTAATTCTGGAAAACAAGTGTCCCCCCCACCCTTTTTTTTTTTTTTTTTTTTTTTTTTTTTTTGAGACGGAGTCTCGCTCTGTCTCCCAGGCTGGAGTGCGGTGGCTGGATCTCAGCTCACTGCAAGCTCCGCCTCCCAGGTTTACACCATCTCCTGCCTCAGCCTCCTGAGTAGCTGGGACTACAGGCGCCCGCCACCTTGCCCGGCTAGTTTTTTTGTATTTTTTAGTAGAGACGGGGTTTCACCGTGTTAGCCAGGATGATCTCGATCTCCCCCCCCCGCTTTTTAACAGGGGAGGTGATGAAGTTCTACAATGCCGGTGACACGGTGACACCCAGGATCCCATGACCGACCACCAGGACCGAGAGAGGACCCTGCTCAGCAACTTCCACTCCCCACGCCCTTCGCTGCATGTGGTTCCACAAGTCTCACAAAACCTGGCACTTAAACGCTCTCAAAAATGAAGACGCCCCACGAGCTAACAGAAGGCCGAGGGTACCCAGGGTTTGCTGTCATTCGGGCTGACCTGAGTGCAGCGGTGATCTGGTGGGGAGGGCCCGGGGCCCGCGTACCTGGTCGAACAGCTCAAAGAGTTTGGCGCTGGGCTGGTGGATGGTGCAGATGATGGAGCGCCCCCCTTGAGCGAGCCCTTTCATCAGCGAGACCACCTGGAAGCAGGAGGCGCTGTCCAGGCCGCTGCAAGGCAAGGGGCATCGTGAGATGTCCATGGGCGGCAGGAACAAGCACTGCTCCAGGTCCCAGGGGCCCAGGGAGCTCCTGTCCCAGAGGACTTGGCATCAGGGGCCTGTAGCTGCTGCTGCCCTGTCCCAGGCCGGGGCAGCTCTTGCTGTTTGTTTTTTGCTGCTTAGTGTCGGGGCACCCAGTGGGGCTTTGCATGTCATATTTTATTCCTGGCAAGAATGGAGGGACCCCAGCGAGCCTTCCTGCCAGAGTTTAGGACTGGGGGGGTCCCCACTCATCTGGGTGGGGGTGGGGACTTCACAACTGTCCAGGCAGAAGAGAGGTGGGGGTCCCCACTCATCTAGACGGTGGGGGGACTTCACAACTGTCCAAGCAGGACAGAGGTTTGGGGGGTCCCCACTCATCTGGGCAGGGGGGGACTTCACAACTGTCCAGGCAGGACAGAGGTGGGGGGGCCCACTCATCTGGGGATCAGGAGAATTTCACAACTGTCCAGGCACGACAGAGGTGGGGGGGGTCCCCAATCATCTGGGCAGAGGGGACTTCACAACTGTCCAGGCACGACAGAGGTGGGGGGATCCCCAATCATCTGGGCAGAGGGGACTTCACAACTGTCCAGGAAGGCAGCTGTGCCTCAGGTGGTCTAGTGCTCCACAGTCACCACCCCCCCACTCCCCACCTCCCATCTATGGGGCTGGCGATGGGGGTGTCACCCCATAGAAGGCAGCCTTGGTGCAGCCCAGGTGGGCTTTACTCCGGCAGGTAATTCACTGTATAGAAGGGTCCTTGGGGGGACCTCTCTTCTCTCTTCTCTTTTCCTGGCTGCTCACATCTACTCCTGCTCCCATCCCCTCAACTCTGAAGTGACAGGCCCAGGGGACAGTGTGTGCTGGGCAGTCCCCGAGCCCGCCCGTCTCGGAGCATTCAGGGCATTCAGCTTGCAAGATGCTATTCAGGGGTTCACTGTGGTCTGTTTTCCTGAAGTATCTGACAGACACCGTGGGCTGCTGCTGTGCAGGCCCAAGAGAAGAAACAGGTGAGCCTCCCCTCCCGACCCCCAGAAGGTCACTGTCACGTTGCTGTCAAATCTAGCCGGACTTTGGAGAGGTGAGTGAGTGGCAGAAATGAGACAATGGAAAGTCTGGCTTAAGTCATTTCAGGAGCAGCCTCATTCCTGGCCGCCCATCCTCCCCGGGACAACTGAACAGGACACATGCAGGAGTCAGGCGAGCTCAGCCTATGGCCGGGGGCACCAGAGCCAGAACTCCAGAGCAGCAATTCCACAGCGGAGCCCCAAACGTAAAGGGCATCACCCAGGACAGGGGTCAGAGCGCCCGTGGGTATAGAGAGCTGGCGAGCAACCGAGGCAGGATTCTGTCCTGCAGGCATCTCTGAGCCTCTGATGTGCTAAACTGCAGGGCATTTCCAGAACACTCCTGAGGACAGACCGTTTCCCAGGGCGTCCCATGACCTTGGCCTTCACAGTGGCTGAGCCATGAGGAACTTGGTGTCATGGAAAAGACATGCATCGTGAAAGGATGTTCCCCGCTGCCCCGATGACGGGGGACCCCCCCGACCTCTGTCCTGCCTGGACAGTTGTGAAGTTCCTCCCAAAGCCATACCCCCAGGGTCAACACATGCCGTGCAGGCCCGAGCACAGGGGGGTCTCTGAGGGAGGGAGGGAGGGAGGGGGCGTAAGTCAGCTCTTCTACCCGGTGTTCCCAGATGGAAGGAGGAACCGCTGGGTGAGCTCACCCCCTCTGAGGCTACATCAGGATGTCAGGGTCACCTGGAAGAACTGCTGAATAGAGGGGATTGTTCCTGCCCCTGGACATCAGCCCAGATGCTCCTGACTTACCTGGTGGGCTCATCGAAGAACATGACTGGAGGGTTGTTCACCAGCTCCAGCGCAATGGCCAAGCGCTTGCGCTGACCACCTGACAGGCTCCCGGTCCGCGTGTTGGCACAAGACAGCAAGCCCAGCGCTGTCAGTATTTCCTTGACCTGGGGCAACAGAACCAGAGACATTGGGAGCTGCCCGCCAAAGCTCACCACCTCCACGGCCCACGCGGGAAGACCTGACGGCCGCCCTCAGCCTGCTGGACACACGGTGCCCGGTCCACATGGAGGCCGCGGAAGTCGAGCCCACCCCAGGCTGCCCAGTGCCAAGTGGGGCAGGTGCCATTTCCACATCAGCAGTCCTGATGAGGGACAGAGACTGCCCAGAGGCTCTGCACTGCCCAGAGGCTGTGCAACAGTGCTGGGGTCAGACACAAGAGCCTGCGTCCTCATCAGTCATATGGCCTCTGGCACTCTGGCAGGTGCCCAGGGCACGTTCCTCACTGCTAAGCCTAGCCCAGTGCCCCATACGGAGGAGGTGTCCAGTCAGTGGCTGATGAATGGACACATGAGAGGACGCACAATTTCTGGTGGTTTCTGCCCAGAACGAAGGGGAGGGTTGCTGTGACGGTTACTTGAAAGAGTGAATGCAGAGTGCGGGGGTCAGCATGGAGTCCGTTGGGGGGCCAACGTGGAGTGCGCGGGGGGGGGGCAGCGTGGAGTCCACAGTGGGGCAGGGTGGAGTCCACGGGGGGCAGCGTGAAGTCCGCAGGGGCTGTTCCCAGCTCTCCCGTCATCGCTGAGGTAGGCGTTAAGGGCAGGAACACAGTCACACATGCCAGGGCTCTCGGGAAGGGGGACAGAGTCACTTTTGTTCTTGTAAATAGGTTTGACTTGAAAACAAGGTCTCTGAGGTGCCGGGAAGGCAACAACACAGATCTGCAATGCCCCTCAAAGCAGTTATGACCTACGGTAGCCACACCACGGCGTGGGCTCCGGGAAGCAGGCTGCACGCCAAGACATAAGCAGGGCACTGTGCACGGAGCCCTCCCTGTCTGCTCCAGATTATTGATCCTGTATCGACCCAGGGAACACAAAGGTCAGCAGATTTCTGTGCCGGTTTGGTGTTGCTTTCAGCCCCGGCATCGTCTCAGAAGCAGGCCCTGGGTCAGCCACTGCCATCCCTGCCTCTCTACCCTGGGGACAGCCTGCCTGCAGCTCCCTCCAGCATTCACCCAGCCATTGTCCGCACCCCGCCAGGGCAGCCCTATGGTGGCCAGCCCCTGGCGGCCATAGCAAGCGGACCCTACTCCGGCAGCTCCTCTAGGGAGATGAAGTCATCCGAAGGGAGGAAGAACTCACAAGGAAGAAAATTTCCACTCTGAGCTTTTGAATTATTTATGCACGGTCAGTACAAAGTGCAGCTTTGGTGACAGAAAGAACCAGGGCACGGCTGCTGGACAGGCCGGGGCAGGTGGCAGTACAGGGTCAGCTGACCTGGGCTCCAGTCCTGTCCTGAACGTCCTTGCTGATGCCCTCACCCCAGCCCTGGTGCCTACCCTGGATGCCTGGCTCTGAGGGCCGCCAACCCAGAAACGGCTTCTGGGAGGCTGTCTGGAAAAGGCTGGTGTGTGGGGGGCATGCAAGGTGGGCAGGGCCCTCTTCCCGGCCGGCATCGACGGCTGGTCTTCCCGGATGAGGTCTCCAGGTCTTCTGGAACCATTGGGCGACGCTGCCGGCTGACTGAATGGCTCTGGTGCTTCCAGGCTCACTGTGGGGGCCCCACACATGCGGCACGTCTTCTCTCTCTCCACCCTCACGGAGGGGATGCTGGAAGCGGCGGCTGCCATGGGTGCCTTTCCCTCCGCACCCCTGCCCATGAGCTGGGCCCGCCCCACTTTCTCCAGTGTCCTCTCAGGAGTGATGCCACCCAGATGGGCTCTGTTTTAAAGACTAGTCAGAAAGAACTAACAATGATCTCAGTCATTTATACGTTTTTCCGTAACAAACCGACAAAAAAATTGCAAGGCTGCTTGTAGCTCCAGCCCTGCTGGGGTTTCCCAGTGGGCGCTCCAGGGAGGGTCTCGGCAGCCCAGGCTGCTCCTGGAGACCTCACTCCTGAGGAAGTGGCCTTGCTGGAGGGCTCTGGGGGATTGAGGCTGCTTTGCTGAGGATCAAGGAAGGCCGTGAACAACACAGCAAAATTCCACGACCTTCTAGAACATTCCCTTCCATTTTGTTTCCATGAGACACAGAGAACGTCGACCTAGGTGCACACTGGGGGTTGGAGGGAAGTGAGTGAAGCATGAAGTTGCTGCCGTGTTCTGAAGCAATCCTGATGGTGGGCCCGTCAGGGAGGTGTGTACCTGCACCATGGTGGGCCCGTCAGGGAGGCACCTGAACCATGGCTGAGGAACAGCTGGGTCTGCTGGTGAGAAGCATGTGCAGGATGCAGTGTGGCCTCCAGGTCCTGTGGGGAGGGCTCTCTGTGTTGTTCTATCCAGCCGAAGAGGAATCTGAGAACGGCACCAGGGGCTCACTCCTCAGGGATGATTCAGCCATGTGAGTTGATATTTTTGCCCTTATAAACCCAGTTGAAAATAGCTGGAGGCTCTTGTCCGGGCCGTGTCTTAGGCAGGGCCCAGGCACCACGAGGACACACGCCTATGGGTGCCATCTGCCTTTGGGCCTCGTGTAGCTACTCCTGGGAGGCGCCTCCATTCTCCACCGAGATGCCAGCTTGTTCTGGGTCTTCCGGCTCTGGCAGTCCAAGGGCCTGGCTTGCTGTGTCCTTGGCATGGAGCCTGCTGAGCAGCACTCACTGTGCACCCAGCCCTCGGGGAGGGCGACTTTTGCCAGCTATGCCAGAAGAGGCTGGTGGCTGTCACCTTATGCTGCAGGGAAGCAATCCCACAGCTCCTCCCATATGGATCACATGGGCTCCATCGAGCTCATTGACCTTAAAGAATCCATTCAATTCAGGTTGCACTGCCCCAAAAGGCAGGTGGGGCCTGGTTTCCTGTCCCTACGTTATAGGCGAAGATCGGCTCGGGGCACGGCAGGCAGCGGCCCAAGGCCATCCGGTGGGTTCCAGGAGGCCAGGGTGGAGGGCTCCCCTGTGTGCTCAGCTCTGCTTCACCCCAGGGCCTCTCCGTGTTAGCAAGTCTCCCCACCCTCTGCCTCCTGCGTCTGCTCCCCCTGCCTCCGGTGATCCCAGAGACCCTCTCCACCGTCTGCTCTGGCCTTGGGCCTTTGGTTTGGGTCAGCGAGACAGAATTCCCTCTCTCCAGCACCTCCCCCTCCAGAGCTCTTGGCTCCTCCTCCACACTGAGCATCAGTGACCACTTTCGCCGTCACTCCTTGGAGCCCCCACAGCCGCCCCTCAGCTTGCAGGCCAGCGTCTGGAAGGGCCTTCGGGACCGTGATGGAGGGCTATCCGAGGCAAAGAGATTGGATTGTGCTTCCGACACCCTGTGAAAGCAGGGAGGCCGGGGGGTGGGAAGGAGGGCCCCGAGAGGTGGTCCCAGGGGCACTGCTGTCCTCCAGGCTTCGGGAGGAGCAGCTTCCTGAGTCTCCGGATGGAAAAGCCTCTGCTTCGTGGGGCGCTGCACACTCTTGCCGGCCTCTCCTCTTGTCCTGCAGCTGATGGCAAGGAGGGCCCAGGACTGGGGGGTGGCAAAGCTGACCTCAGACAGGGAGAGTGGAGGTGGCCCTGGCTCAAGCCCAGGGCCCTGTTCTGTTGATTTGGGTTCATCTCCCATGGGAGACCGCCAAGACTCAACTGTGACACCTGCTTTTCTCCGTGTTCTTCTGTGTGCCTGGAACTAAGGCTTTCATTTGTTAACGTTCACTGCCGTCTCAGTCAGCATGAGCTGCTGTAACGAAATCTCCCACACCGGGCAGCTTCCACAACAGAAATTCCTGTCTCAATTCTGGAGGCCAAAGTCTGAGATTGAGGGCAGCAGGGCTGGTTCCTGAGGCCCCTCTCCTGGGCTGGCAGATGCCACCTCCTCCCTGTGTCCTCATGGGGTCATCCCTTGGTGTGTGTCTGGGTTCTCTTCTCCTCTTCTTACAAGGACACAGTCAGACTGGACTGAGGCCCACCCATATGACCCCATTTTAACTTCATTACCTCTGTAAAGACCCGATCTTCAAATACAGCCAATTCTGGGTTTCTGGGGTGTAGGCTTTAATGTATCATCTTTTTGGGGGGATTCAGGCCATAACACTCATCTTCCATAACTTGGTATAAGTAACACTCAGGCGTGGGAGGTGGTGTGTGTGTGGGGGGGTGTGTCTATGTTACACTGTTTAGAAAACACTGTCCAGAGAGGGCTCTCGCTTTTCAGCCTAGAAAATAAACTCACAAGGCTGGGTCTTCTGCCCCCATGAAGGGCCAGGAACACCTGTAATTTCCACATTTTCTCTCTTTTGGGCTCTGTTCATCCATTTTCTTCTCAATAGCAGAATAAAAGAATTCCACACAAAATGTTTTCTGTAGCAACAAAGAATTGTTTTCCTTCTCTCAGACACTGGGCTCTTTCTACCTGCACCGGGCATCTCACCCCCAAGCCCTGATGACATGGGCTGAATCCTGAGTTTCGAAGGGCACAGTTGCTGGGGGAGGAGGAGCATTAAGGTTATCCAGCTCTTTTTTCCATACCAAAGTGGTTTACATTTACTTAATATTAGCTATTACAGATGACAGGAGACAGGGAAAGGCTGGAAATAGAATTGCTGTGACTGTTTCTCAGCATGTTTGATTCTATCCCATCAATCACTGCATTTTATACCAGAACACAAAGGGCCATGTCGAGCCATTGGCACTAACCCAGCAAACCCCACTCTCAGCTGCCGGACTGTGGTCCTTTAAGGGTGTTAGGAGAGAAAGATAATCTTATAGAAGGGGGGTTTCCCCAAATTCCATCTCACGCTGAAAATCCCACCAGCACTCGCCACAGTGGAGAGCAGGACAGTGGCTTTCCTGTGGAGGGTGTGTGAGTCTAGGCTGCTCCTTCCTCCGTGTAGCTTTCTACTGCTCCCCCTGGCTCTGCCCACCTGCACCTATCCCTGCTCCCTGGGTTTAGGAAGCCAAAAAAAAAAAAAAAAAAATGGCTAAAGGGATTAGAAAGCCTTCACCATCCTGGAAACATATTTATTTTCTTTTTTAAGAGGCTGGTTAATAACACGTAAGAACTAAATTTCTTCTTGCAAGTGTAGGTGGGTGGAGAGTGGTTATTTTTAAACGAATGACTAACCATCTTCATTGTTACTGTCTTATAAAAAAATCTAATATCGATCATATTAAACACTAAAAGGGGCAGCACTCTTAGTCTAACCCTGAAGCTGGCATCTTCTGGCCCCATGAGTGCCAAGGTTGTTGTCCCTCACGTTACATTCTGACTCCTGCATCTGAGAATCAAAGCCATGAACGTGTGCACCAGATGTGCCTCTTTTGGCCTCTGGCTGCCACAGGCCATAGCATTCCCTGAAATGTCACCTGTCCCACATATGGAAGGCAAGGCAAAAACAAATCAACAAAGAAAAGCCAGTGCCAAAATGCCCCGGCAGGCACACTGTCCACATGCACTTCTTGCACTTTCTGGACCACTTGTGGGCCCCGAACAACCCACTTACCATCTCCCTTCTGCCTTCATCCTTCTCCTGAAGCTTCAGATGTGCCGACACCTGCAGGGGACACGGACAACAGTGTAAAAGCAGAACAGATGGCCACCGGCAGTGTGAGCCTCATGCCCACACTGCAGGCCACGGTACAGCTAGCCAAGATGCAGCTAGCCACAGTGCCACTAGCCACGGTGCAGCTACCCACAGTGCAGCTAGCCACAGTGCAGCTAGTCACAATGCCGCTAGCCACAGTGCAGCTAGTCACAATGCCGCTAGCCACAGTGCAGCTAGACACGGTGCTGCTAGCCACAGTGCCACTAGCCACGGTGCAACTAGCCACAGTGCAGCTAGCTGATCACCATGGAAAACCCAGGAGTTCTTGGCTTCCAATGCCCCCTGCTTTAATAATGGTAGGATCGCAGGAGAGCAGTCCATGTGCTATGCTTCCTGCTGTCTCAGTTGAATTCTCTGCTGTACCCAGGAGAGAAGTCAGATGTGGGCCATTCAGAGGTAAGACAGCCCCAGGCATCAGGGGCTTGGCGACCAGCCTGGGCAGAACCAGTGCTGCGAATTAGGAATTCCACAAACCGCCTGTTAAACTGCTGAGGCTTGAACTTATCCACAGGGAGAGTCTTTACAACACAGGAATTTACGAGGGCGACACACCAGGATGCCGCGTTTTGTTGTGTTTTTTGAGATCCCGTTTGCTAACACAGCACTGGGCTCCTGGCCCCGCTTGGGAAAACCTAGAGTAGATCGTCATTGTGCAGGACTGGCCTTGCTTCCACCCTCCTGCCTCCTGTGGTCATGGGCAAACATGCAGCCTCCGTTTCCTCACAGGCACAATAGTGAGGTGAAGCTCTGTCCACCCCATTAGCTAGCAAAGTTGCTGTGAGGATCAGAGGAGAGGGTGAGATGCAGCGTGGTGGAGGGGGCGGCGGGTGGCAAAGAGGTCTCAGGCCCCAGAGTTGGACCAGGTCAGGCCCACGGTCCTGGGCAGGGCCAGCTGCCTGCCATGTGCCACTGTCTGCCATTTCTCAGTCTGCCTGGTGGTGAGGGTGAAAAGCATAAAAATGCACAACTGTGTCTGATGTGGGATTGGGACTCCGCAACAGGTGGCCAACGTCTCCTCCGTGTGAGACAGGACCTTGAGTGGTAACACGTACCATAGCCTCAAAGTATTTCTCCAGGGCCTCATGAAATTCTCAGAATCAAAATCAAATTGAATTTGATTCTGAAAATAGATCATTTCACAGCAGGTTCAGTGGCGAAGTTGGGAGAAGACAGCGGGAGTCCCTAGTCGCATGTGCGGAGAATACAGCCATTGAGCTGGGGTCCCAGCGAAGAGTCTCGAGCACATGGCCATGGGGTTCACTCAAGAACTCACTGAGAAGCCAAACTCGGGCTACGCAAGATGCAGGAGCTGCTCAGGAATCAATAGAGTGTGCATGGAGCTTGCACTTAAGGCATACATGGAACAGTGAACATTAGGGTCAAGAAAAACTTCAAGGTTGCTTTGCAGCTGTTTGCCAACTCCTCAGAGATCCTCTGTGCCCCACCTGAACGTCCATTTGGAGGCCAGATCAACAGTCAGGGCTCCACGGGGCATACACCACCCAGGGAGGCTGGGCCCAGGGGAATGGCGTCCGCTTACCCACAGAACACACAAGACCAGGGAACGTGATTGGGAACAGTCCCACAGGTTCTCCTCTTCCTGTTTCCCCACAAAGAAGCTTAGGGAGCAGATCATGTGTCTGCAAATGTAACCTGCTTCTCTTTGCTGAGTTAAGAACCCCTTGGTATTGCCCTTCACATGACACGCTGGGCCGCTGCCACCCTCAGACACCATGGGGAGAAAGCTTTGCCCAACCCACGTCAGGGTCTCTCCAGGTGGAAAACGAAGGCGAACCCCCATCTACTGACCAAAGTACAGAGCAGACCAAGCTGAGGATGTCCCCCTAGGGTAGCAGGAGAGACATGAAGGCTGAGGACTCTTTTTTTGCAGCGAACAAGGAGGAAGCAGAAATGTAAACAGTCCCCCACACAAAGCCAGCCACGACTGGCAACTGGAGCTGCACGCTGATTTTCAATCTCCTCTTAATGGGACGATTCTTATGGCTGCCTCTGCTCACAATTAGGTCCATGCAGTATCAGTACAATGAGTTAGGCCTTAAAAAAAAAAAAAATGGTCCCCGCCGGGAGCGGTGGCTCATACCTGTAATCCCAGCACTATGGGAGGCCGAGGTGGGCAGATCACGAGGTCAGGAGTTTAAGACCAGCCTGGCCAACGTAGTGAAACCCCATCTCTACTAAAAATACAAAAATTAGCCGGGCATCGTGGTGGACGCCTGTAGTCCCAGCTACGTGGGAGGCTGAGGCAGGAGAATCACTTGAACCTGGGAGGTGGAGATTGCAGTGAGCCGAGATCGTGCTACTGCATTCCAGCCTGGGTGACAGAGTGAGACTCTGTCTCAAAAAAAAAGGGCCCTGGAAGCCCAGAGGCATGGCACTTGGCTGGGTCATGGTCTGTCCAAGGAGCACAACCAGCTATTCCAGAAACCCAGGCAGAGGATATCCACTGGACACTTCTGTGGCCCCAAGAGGGAAAAGTATTTTTAAACTTCCCCAGATAATGGACTTATCCACAGAAGACATAAGTGAAGACACTATGGGGAGGCTTACTAGGAGTGAAAAGAAACAGTGACCAAGTTGAACTGCTTAGGCACCAACTGTATGCCAGAATTCTACTCCACCTTCCCTGTATTTTTCCTTTCAATATTTACACCAACCCCTTACGGTCTTGCAGATGAGGACACTGAGGCTGTGAGGGTAAAGCAGGTGTACGGCAAGGAAGCCGAGTTGGCAATTAAAGGTGCGCCTTTGGAGGCAGACAGCTCTGGCCACGTGTGGCCATCAGCAGCCGTGTGACCCTGGGCTCCTGGCTTGACTGGGGGAAGCTCCATTTCCCATCCACTTTCTTGGGATGACCTATCTGGTGTGTGTAGAGCTATGCGCTCGGGGCCTGGGACCCAGGAGATGCTTGGCCATTGCTGGTTTCATTTTCCCACCTGGGAGGCAGGTGAGTCAGAGGAATAGACCCTTGGGGTCCTGAGCAAGGCATCAGGTGAGTGGGTGCTTGGGCCAAAGACACAGAACTCAAGGATGGCTGACAGGAAGGAGAATCCCAAGCTCTGGACTGCAGGGGAAATAGGATGGTGGCTGCCCTGGATAGGATCACCCAAGCCAGCCGGGTTAATAACCTTCTGAGAAACTTGACCCCAACCCTGCCAAACAAGGTCCAATGAACTCACAGTCTTGAGGGGTTTTGGGACGACGCTACCTGTCCCAGTAGCAAGTCTGGTGTTAGAACTCCACTAGAGGGAGGGTGCTGATCCCATGCAGGCTGTGTGGCAGAGCCCTTGGGTCCCTCGCAGCTGGGCACTTGGCCAGTGCTGTGTCTAATGTGGGGACTGGGGGCAGGTGGCAGGGGCGGAGCGGGGCGGGGCGGAGCGGGGCGGGCGGGGCGGGGCGGGGCGGGGCGGGGTGGAGCTCACCATCATGGCTTCCTGCACAGTGAGGTGTGGCAGCAGCATGTCATCCTGCATGATGTAGCAGGACACCTTCCGGAAGCAGCGCAGGTCCCGGGGCAGGCCATTGATGAGGACGGCCCCCTTCATGCCCGTCTCCCTGCAGAGCCAAGGACAGGAGAAGCCGTCAGCCGGGCTCCTGCTCCTCCTCCACCTCCCGGGGCAGGAGAGGGCAGCCAGAGAGCGGGGTTGCCTCCCAGCATCTTCCCAGCTGAACCACTGGCCACAGGGACCCCGAGCGGCAGAAAGGGACCGGACCTCGCTAGCACTGCAGCAATCAGGAGGAAGAAATTCCACAGAGAAAGCGCCCAGTGGGAAGAGAAAGCTGCACACAGGCCTCTGTGGGATGGCATGTTTATACTAGGGTTAACGGCAGCACTTTCTTGACCTACCAAACAAAGATACGCAGGGATGGTCCTATACACAGCCGTGAGGTCGGGATGTACAGGCCCCGGATTTGTGGGGGTTTGTACCATTGGCTTCTGAACAATTCTGTGTGTAGCTCAGGCTGCACCCAACTGACCAAAGGCCAGACCTCTGCAGACTTCAGGCCTGGGAAGGAGCACCAGCAGAGAGGGGCCTGGACTGGTTCAGCCGAGTGCATGGCCCTTCTTCACCAGGGAGAATTCTCTCTGCTGAGCAAGCTGAGCACCTCCCGGATGCTCCTGTGAGGCGGGCAGTGCCTCACCAGGCACACTCATTCACTAGCTGGTTCATCGGCTCACTGCAGACCTACTGTGCGCCTCTGCCACCTGCCGTCGTGGGAGCATCAGTGCAGCCTGGGAGCTGGTGCATGCCACAGGCAGGCTATACACTATGCTTCTGAGGATCCAGTCGTTCCAGCCCTACCTCCTAGATGTTATGGAGAATAAAACAGACGCAAATCTATGGAGACTAATGAAAGCGTGTCTAGCTTCCAACTTTACTCAGTTTGTTACTATGACTGTGGGTCTGCAGCTGGGTCCCCTCTCTCCTCCGGGCACAGGCTGGGGTCAACTTGCTTCCCCTGGATCCCCAGGTCTGAAGGCCCTGTCCTGAGTGTTCTCCACAGGTCCGGGATGCCAAGCACCCACACAGGCTGCAAAGAGCTGTGAGTGTATTGAGGAACTGAGAAACCGCCACGCCTGCAGGAATACTCACTCCCCTCTAGCCCTGCGTCACTCTGAGAATTCAGCTTTAATCTTTAGATGTGACTGTCACAGGCAGGAATTTGCCATAAGTGAGATTTTTTCGAATCCCAATTTCCGGCATTAAGGTGTAATTCAGAAGCTCTAAGGAAAAGGGTGATATTTGCCATTTTTCCAGTAAATGAAATTGTTACTATTATTACTATTTGCCAAAGTTAGTAAATAAAACCAATCAGACATGAAAACAACTGACTTTAATAGAGCATTTTCTAAACACTTCTAAAGATTCTAATCTAAGTTTTCTAATCATTCCCAAATGGATGACATTGGACACAATGGTCGCCGACCTTCTTTGTTGTTGTTGTTGTTGTTTGTGTGTTTTTGAGATGGAGTCTCGCTCTTGTCACCCAGGCTGGAGGGCAGTGGCACGATCTCGGCTCACTGCAACCTCTGCCTCCTGGGTTCAAGTGATTCTCCTGCCTCAGCCTCCTAAATAGCTGGCACCTGCCACCACGCCCAGCTACTTTTTCTGTATTTTTAGTAGAGATGGGATTTCATCATGTTGGCCAGGCTGGTCTTGAACTCCTGACCTCAGGTGATCCACCCACTTCGGCCTCCCAGAGTGCTGCCATTACAGGTGCGAGCCACCACACCCAGCTCAAACTTCTAAACAACTAAGACCACCACAAGCCTCAGCCAAACAGTTCTCATCCTCTTCCGAAAATGCCTTGTCTCTCTTCAACTTGCGTTCACTCCTGTTCTCTCTAAGTTCTCTGACCACCCTGACCTTGACCTTCCTACCTCTTCCTGTCCCTTTGGCTGGGCTGAGCTCATCCAGGGTGCTGCTGTGGCCACTGTGCCCAGGGACCCCTCTCTGAGTGTGGGTCTCCACCCATCACGTGGCCCTTGGCGAGTGCAACCTCTCAAGGTCACTCTCTCCCCTGGACCCAGTTTCCTTCACAGATTCCAGAGCTTTCTGATCCTAAATCCACCTTGTGCTCCGCTGGAGCCTGTGTGTACAGAGCGTTCAGAGGTCACTGCCATAGACCACAGCCTGCTCCAGGTGACGGAGCTGACGGAAGGAGCTCCACTATCCCCATTGCTGGCCTGACACCCGGGCAGGGCTGCTCACCTGTATCCAGCCAGGATGTTCATTAGCGTGGACTTCCCGGCCCCGGAAGGGCCCATAATGGCCACCAGCTCACCACTATTGAACTTCCCGGAAATTCCTTTCAGAAGGGTCTTGTATCCTGCAAAAAGCAGATCATATTCATATTCGTTTCATTTTGTTTTATCTCTAATGCAGTAAATATGCAGATGTTCAAGTACACACGACTGAGGCCGAAGGCAACCTTTGACATGCACGGTAGAAAAGGCTGCATTCCAGGGAAGAACATGAACTTCATGTCTTTTGAATTCCCTGGTCTATGTCTTCAGTTGCATTTCACGGGTTATAATAATGATGATAACCAGCACGTGTGTAATGCTTTAGCGCTTACAAAGCACTTTCCCACTCATCGTCTAGTCTGTAAGGAATCCACCATTCCTGTCTCAGAGTGAGGAAGCGATGTCCAGTGGGCCCAGGTGACTTGCCCAGGCCCTCGGCCAGTGTGAGCGGAAGCCAGCTCTGGGCTGCAGCGCTACCGGCTTGCTCCTCCCCCGATATGCTATGCACGTGTCTGCACTAATTAATAATTCACTGACTGCATCTACAAGTTATTTATGCTTTATATATTTATATAAGTATAAATTATGTATGTATGATTTATTTAGAAATAATCAACATATGATTAAATAATCAATATATTATTAATCCCTTAATTAATAATTAAGAAAGTTTGTCATTTTGCAGCCACACCAAACTGCTTTGGAATTTCTGCCAAGTCTCCATCTCAGAGCTTTATAAAAGGAGAAAAGCTACACATCCCAAGCAGAGCCACGTTAATTTTTTTCAGCTAGACTGTTTAAAAGTGCTGTAAATAATAAAACAAAAGCAACTGGAGGCACAGATAATGACTCCCAATCCAGGGGCACGTCTCAGTGTAGTACCAGATCAGAATCCACCGTTAAATGATCAAGAATCATGTGAATGCAACTTCAGCTCCCACGCATTTCAGGGCACCTAATGAGACGTGGGGTCCTTGACCCAATCCCATGTTTTCGACTTTCTCCCGGTCCCCAGCTGGGCACACAAGCCTGTATGTTTCCATGAGTCTGGCCCAGGGGAGTTTGCTTCCTGCTGTCTTCCTGTCTTTCGTAGATAGGACACCGGAAAATGCCAACCTGTCACCAGGTGCCGCCTTAATTTGGATGTGGAGTCCCTGAGGCCTTGTTTAGGGGAGTCGGAGAGCTGCGGAAGCCAGTCAGGAAGCTCGGGACTGCCACTCATTACAGAGAGGGCGGTTGTCGCCCCAGGGAGGGCCAGAGAGTCATCCCAGCGGGGGTAGGGGCACAGGAAGAAAGGGCGGGGGCTGGAGAGCAGCTCAGAACTGCAGGTGAACCAGCTTGTACAACAGGACCGTGAATAACAATGCTTACAAACACACAGCACTTGAGGCCTAAACAGATGAGCAGGGCTGGAGGAGGACCAGGAACCCAAAGAACAGCCCTTATGCTGAGCTACGGGTACCCCTCAGTGGACAGGCAGACGGAAGAGCTGGGGACCACAGAGATCCTTCCTCCATAGGAGCAAGCTCCCTGCACCACGGAGTACCCAGGCCCCTGGGGACTCACATGATATCACCGAGAAAGCACTATATGCTGGGTACCTGCTAATTACTGCCTCTTGTCTATTCAGGGTGGAAGTGAGGCTGCTCCCCAGCAAACCTCCCTTAGGCTGTGTCCTCTCAAAGTTACGAGCTGCCTGAAGACGCCCGGTCACTGAGCTCACCAGCAGCCATCGTCTGACCATGGCCATGCCTCAGGTTCTCAGAAGCCTCTCTCCCTCCGTCCAGGACAGGCAGGGCCCACGTCTCCTGCTGGGCACAGCCTCTGAGCTCTCACCTGTGACAGTGCCTGGGGCTGACCCGCAGGGCTGGAGTACTGGATGGTCACCCCGGCTGGAGGAAGCACACACAGGCTGCGATGACCCCCAGGACCCCAGGAACAGGACAGGGTGTGGAGGCGGGAGCATTCGACCCTCGCATGGGAAAAGCAGGACAGGTGGTCTCAGGCTGGTCTTGCTATTGAGAACCACCAGACTGGAATTGCAAGAATATACACCAAACAGAGAGTGCACACAACTGGGGCTGCAGGCGTCCTCTCCACCTGGTCCTCATGGGGTCCAGCAGTGGACCCAAGGCCCAATTCGGGGCTGTACTTCTCTAATATTAGAAACCTGTTTTTCTTTCTTTCTTTTTTTTTTAAAAGTCATGCATTTGGGATTGAAGAATCTTAAAAGTGGCTCTGGAAGCAAAGTCCAGTAAACATTAGTCTGCCCTGCTGTGGGACAGCCCGGGCGCAACAGCGACCCTGTGCAGGTCTAAAAGTGAGTCCCAAGCTGAGGGGCCCAAGAAACACCAGTTAGAGGCTTCCTGTCGTAGTTGGGTTTCCTGAGTATCCAGCACACACATACCCCTCTCTATTTATGTAAGGAAATCATCCTCCCCGCAGAGCCCTGCATTTGGTTCCTCTTATAGAAATATAAAGCAAAGATGGGACCATCCTGCCCCGCCTGCCCTACTTACCCACCCTGAGCTCTGCTCAGCCCACTTCTTGGCATAATGGACATGCGCCTGCCTCCCTGTCCCTGTGGGCTCTGGTTCACGGGGCGTGCGGTCTTCCACTGTTTTTCTGGCTGGGATAAACGCCCAGGATGACAAGTGTGGAGACTGCCAGAGCCAGGCCCACTGAAGGCCCATCAGCCCCGTGCAGGATGCCCAGGTTCAGTATTTGAAACAGCCAGATGCTAGCCCAGACCAGAGTTTAGACACAACCCAGACCAGACCAGAGCCGCAGACCAGAACAGCCAGACCAGAACTTAGAACCCAGACCAGACTCAGACAGAACTCAAATCAGACCCAGAGAGAATCCAGAGAGAACCCAGACCAGACCCAGACAGAACCCAGACCAGACCAGATAGAACCCAGACCAGATAGAACCTAGACCAGACCCAGACAGAACCCAGACCAGACCCAGACAGAACCCAGACCAGACCCAGACAGAACCCAGACAGAACCCAGACCAGACCCAGACAGAACCCAGACCAGACCCAGAGAGAACCCAGACCAGACCCAGACAGAACCCAGACCAGACCCAGATAGAACCCAGACCAGACCCAGACAGAACCCAGACAGAACCCAGACCAGACCCAGACAGAACCCAGACCAGACCCAGACAGAACCCAGACCAGACCCAGATAGAACCCAGACCAGACCCAGATAGAACCCAGACCAGACCAGATAGAACCCAGACCAGGTCTAGAGAGAACCCAGATTAGACCTAGACAGAACCCAGACAGAACCTAGGCCAGACTAGAGCCTCAGACCAGAAACTAAATGGAACTCAGATAAAAACCGCAGACCAGAACCCATGAGAGCGCTAGGCAGGGCAGGGCTGGCCTCTGTGAGCCTGGGTGGGAGGAGGGCTCCGCTCCCCATTTATTCCACTTTAATCAGTACCTGTTTCCTCCGCTTCCCTAGACTAACCCTAAAGTCTTTATCAATTGCTGGATTGTCTCTGAGCATTGCACGCTAAGAAGAAGTGATGCAGCTTAATCTCTTTTTTAAGGGAGATAAATTCATAGTTAATTAAGGCAAAAACAAGCCATAAGTTCAACCAGACTTCTCTGGGAAATGGAAAGAAATGGGAGGCGAGGGCCATCGAGAACCAGAGGAGAGAATGGGGTCTGAGCAGGGCCCCAGGCACCAGACACCTGCTCAGGAATTAATTCCCTAAGTGACACTGGCAGTCTACGTTTCTTCTTGGGACCCTAACATCAACGTCTTTGAAAACAGGGAACTGGACAAGATGGTTTCTAGTGTCTTAACTATCCTAGAAAGGAAGCAAATGCTCTATGAGCCTGTGAAAATCCTTGCTCCATAACACAAAATGTGGGAGCTTAGCAAGGGGCACAATTAGCAGTGCCCGGGGCTGTGGTCATCGCCCGAGGACAGAGATGGGAGGATGACAGAAGAGTGCTCCAGATAACGTGGTGACGGACTGTCCTTGGAGCCGCAGACCTACATGATCAGAGAGGAGCAAATCCCTTGGGATATTCCGAAGACAACCCACAGAGTCTATCTCTGCCGCTTTTACGGTTTGTTCGCTAAGATGATGCATACTTGGGAGAGACGGGGACAGAGCACGCTGGTCCTTCGGAGCTACTCACTATAAAAGGAGCAGTGGAAGCCCCGTGATCCCAGACCCTCCTAATCAGACTCACCATGGCTGAATTTCATATTGCAATTATTTTATTTTATTTTATTTTATTTACTATGTATTTATTTTAGTTTTTAGTTTTTTTGAGACAGAGTCTCACTCTGTCACCCAGGCTGGACTGTAGTGGTGCGATCTGAGCTCACTGCAAACTCCACCTCCTGGGTTCAAGCGATTCTCCTGCCTCAGCCTCCCAAGTAGCTGGGACTACAGAGTCTCACTCTGTGGAGTGTAGTGGTGCGATCTCAGCTCACTGCAAACTCCACCTCCTGGGTTCAAGCGATTCTCCTGCCTCAGCCTCCCAAGTAGCTGGGACCACAGGTGTCCGCCACCACGCCAGGCTAATTTTTTTTGTATTTTTAGTAGAGACAAGGTTTCACTGTGTTAGCCAGGATGGTCTCGATCTCCTGACCTTATGATCCGCCCACCTCGGCCTCCCAAAGTGCTAGGATTACAGACGTGAGCCACCGCACCCAAACTCATATTGCAATTCACAAGTCCACTGTCAAAGCAAAACCAAGAGCAAGCCCACTTACCCAGGCTGAAGAGAGAAGAACCCTGTCTAGGAAGGGGAGGCCTGCAGATGAATCTCTCAAGCCACGAGGGGCAAGCTATGGCAGCACGCTAAGGGGCTGCCTTGCTAAGGGGGTGGCCAGGGCTGGCAGGACACCACTGACTGAAGAGGTGGAGAAAAATGTCTCCAGGCCATCCCAGCCTGTGGTCCTGAGCCAGCTCACAGTCCGGTGTAGTGGACCAGAGGTGCACATCTGGAAAGCCTGAGAAGGCAACAGTGGTCAGGCCGCCCTGCGGTGTGTTAGAGCTGACCTCTTTCCAGGGCTCATCCTCTCACAGCCCTGGAAGTTGGAAGTCCTCACTGGAAGTGTCCTCAGGGCCGTGCTCCCACTGAAGGTGCTAGGGGAGGACCTCCCCTGCCTCTGCCAGCTGCTGGTGCTCCAGGTGTTCCTTGACGTGTGGCTGCCTCCCTTTGATCTCTCCTCTGTCTGCACGTGGGCCTCTCCCCTGTGTGTCTGTTACTCTGTGTCCAAATTCCCATCTTCTTATCCGGACAGCTGTCATATGGGATCAGGGATCCACCCTACTTCAGCATGACCTCATCTTAACTAATGCCATCTGCAGTGACTCTGTTTCAAGTAACGCCACATTCTTAGGGAGCAGAGGTTAGAACTTCAACATATCTATTGGGGGGACACAGCTCAACCCACAGCAGAGCACAATGCTAGAGAGAAAGCGCCACCCGGGGCTGTGGCACTGGATGCAGCCTCCAGGAGGAAACAGACCTGTGGGTGCCGGAATGAGGGCCGCGAGGGCCTGAGCACTCTGGACTCTGTTATCAGGGGTGCAACCCTGCCCAAGCACAGCTGCAGCTCCTAAGAACCCCTATGCGCACTTGGAAAGATGGTATGAAGCTGTCCCGTGTGGGGATGGGGGACCAGCACGAGCGAGCGTCAGCAAGCTGGCTCTGGTCCCAAGGAGCTCAGCCAAAGGGCCCAAGAGGTGGGCCCCCAAAGTCCCTCACACAGTGACTCCAGAAGACGGTGGCTCCATGGAGCTTGCTCAGACCTGACTGTACTCAAGGAGAGGGGTGTGAGCCCAGGCTGGCCGGGGAGCATGGCACCCTCCCACCTACTGTCTGCCACCTCAGGCAGAAACCATGAGAGCTAGTGGCCTCAAGGCCAGAGATGGAGTCCTGGTGTTGTCAAGGCTTCCCGAGACCCAACCCTCCCTGTGCACGTGCCCCCAGTCAAGACCCTGAGAGAGCTCCCCAGAGCACACCAACCAGCACCCCAAAGAGCGCTCCTCTATCCCACCTCTCCGGGTCTTCCCCCTTCCCCCATATGGCCTTCTGTCTCCCACCTCCTTCCCTCTCTCCTCTGTCTCCCTCTCTCTCCTCTCTGTCTCTCCCTCTCTCTCTCTTTCTCCCCACCTTCTCTCTCTCACCCTTCACCTTTCCTTTGCCAGCATCCTCTGAGAAGTAGAAACCTCACCTTCCCATCTCTAAACATTCAGCCCTAGCCCAGTGCAGATACTCAAGTGTCGCTGAATGGATGGATGAATGGATGAATGGATGAACAGTTGGATGGATGGATGGATGGATGAATGGATGAACAGTTGGATGGATGGATGGATGGATGGATGGATGGATGGATGGATGGATGGATGGATGGTTGGATGGTTGGATGGATGGATGGATGGATGGATGGATGGATGGATGGATGGGCAGATGAGTAGATGGATGGATGGATGGATGGATGAATGGATGGATAGATGGACAGACAGATGGATGAATAGATGAATGAATGGATAGCTGGATTGATAGATGGAAGGATGGAAGGATGGATGGATGGATAGATGGACAGACAGATGGATGAATAGATGAATGAATGGATAGCTGGATTGATAGATGGAAGGATGGAAGGATGGATGGATGGATGGATGGATGGATGGATGGATGGATGGATGAATGAATGGATAGATGGACAGACAGATGGATGAATAGATGAATGAATGGATAGATTGACAGATGGATGGATGGATGGATGGATGGACAGATGGATGGATAGATGAACAGATGTTTAAAAACCATGCAGATGAAGCATTTAGTAATGTTTAAAATTAAGTGGATACTAAAGAGTTTCCTGAGTTATCCCCTCCCTCAGAATGAGCCACTTTTAGCACATTAGAGATTCAGAGACAGCCTGTGCACACGTCCTGAATTCCAGTGATCATGAATATAAAGAGACAATGTTGGAATGAAGCTGCTCCTCCTAAAGGCCAGCTGGCCAACCCCAAACCAGGCACCCCAGATGAGCCGGGCATCCCACAGCCGCCATATGACGCACGTCGTCTTCTGCTTCTGGCTCTGTCACTGCCCTTGAGGCCCTGAGAATGTCAGTTCTGTGAGGATGTGAGCAAGACTAGCTTCTTGATTATCATGCCCCATGAGCCTAGAATGGAGCCTGCACAGTGGTTACTGGAAGGAAATGTTCATGGAGCTCACAAGACAGGAAGGGCTCTTGGCACAAGTGAACCTCGAGCAACATCCTGTCTCAGGCAACGCTGTGGCCTTGTTGTCTCTTCCTACACCTCCCTTCTGAGAGGACAGACCCCTTTGGGACCAGAGCCATCAGGCAATGTCCAGAGGCCACTGCAGGCCCAGCTGCCTGGCCCCTCCCCAGAGTGTAATGGCAGGATCAACCTACTTCAGGCATTTTTATGGGGTCACTGGCTCCCTCTGTCTTGTGTTACATAAGCACAAACCCCTCCCCAGTGGACAGGACAGAAATCATCAGGAAGCCCATAGACAATGGCCATGGAAACATGACTGCTGTGTTCACTTCTGAGTAATTATGTTTTGCTATAAACGTTGCTGAGGTGTAGAAAACACAGAGAAGTGTGCAGACCGTAAACACATAGCTTCATGTGCTTTTCCAGATCGAACACAACGGGGTCCCAGCCCCCAGATCAGAACCGGGACATGGCGGAGGGCTCCTAGGAGCTCCCTCACACCCCCTTCCTTTTGTTTCAGGGATAACTGCTTTTAAATCTAAAGTAAACCCCCAAAGGTGTTGATTTTTAAACAAAGAAATACAACTTTTCCAAAAGTAAACCCCCAAAGGTGTTGATTTTTAAACAAAGAAATACAACTTTTCCAAAACAAACAATAAAAAGGACTGTTTCCTCCCTTGGAAATGAAGGCAACATTCCTTTGCCCATGGAAAAATCAAGACACCTTTCTGAGATGGAGATTGCCCCCCAGTAATGCCATGAGCCCTGTTAGCTGCTGTGGCCGGCTTGACAGCCCGCCCCTGGGACAAGGTGATTCCGGCCTAGAAGGAATTTCAGGAAGGCACTGAATGTTTACATTTCCCACATTAGCTAACAGTGCTTCACAAAGATACCGATACCTGTCAACTGTGAAAACCTAGGAAGAGTCACGGGACACAGCAGCATCGCTGGGGGCTGGGAGACTTTTCCTCTGCAGAAATGTGCCCTTGAAGGAGGCACACGCAGGGCCAGCCCAGTCCCCGGGCAGAGGCCATGAGTCACAGAATGGGCCTTGCCAGGCCAAAGTTCACTGGGGTGGGCACGGTGCCAGCCTTGCTCCTGTCACTCTGCTTAGGCCTCACAGCAGCGAGTGCTGCATCCTTCTCCATCTTTTACAGGTGACATACAAGGGCTTGGAGAGGGTTAATGACCTGCCCAAGGCCATGCGGTAGGTCAGCAGAGGATCCAAGATTCCAACCCCTTCTGCCAAACCCGGAGGCGGCTCTTGCGCCTGGGGCCACGAGTGCCTTTGCCAGGCCCCGCAGAGCGGTTCCCGGCCCTTCCCCTCCTCTCTCCCTCCTCCTCCGAGTGGGCACGTTCCCATTGAATCAATAGGGTCAGCTCAATCCAGAATTGTGCATTTAGTCTGATATCGCAAGAAATATTGAACAGAGGATGAGAAGGAATTTCAGGCCTTTCCCCTCATAAAGAAGAAACCCCGTGGGTCACCTGAGGCTAAGAACACCGCTCAGGTGTGGGCAGGGTAGCTCGCAGCGCTGATGCAGTGAGACGCTCTGAAAGCTACGGCCATAAGAACTCCTATGCCCATTCAAAGAGATCTTCACTTGTGCAACTGACCTTTATCTTTCAATTTATGTTTCATTCCACAAAACATCCTCCGAAAAAAGGAAAATTCTTGCCAGGGCGTGGGAAAGTCTCCTGTCCTTCAGGGAGGACTCGAGCCCTGTTTACACGAAGGACTCCTTGCAGCCCCTGCTAGGAAGCATGCTTCCCCAAGCCAAATGCATGCTCCCCAGACCTTCGTGTGAGAAACACCTCTCCTGCCACCTGCCCAGCAACCAAGGGATCTGACCCCCTTGGGAACCATTAGGTCCCCAGTCCTGGTTACCTGCAGAAAATAATAAGCAAGTGACTGGCTCACTCAGGTTTCACTGAACGAGCTGCGGTTTGGAAAGGGGCCTGCTGCTTCTCGAGAGACCCTGGGGGAGATCGGTCATTGGGTTTTGTTTCCCAGCAGCACCGACAAAGGCGTGTTGTCCACCTGCCCTGGGCTGGGCTGGGAACAGGTGAAGTGGGCGCCCGCAGAGAATCAGGGCCTTGTTTTGTGGTTGTCCAAATGTCAAATGTCACTCTGATAGCTCAGCGTTCTGACCTCTCCGCGAGTTAAGTACGCCATAAACATAACTGTGGATAAACAGCAGGGACAAGAGGCCATCCTGTGTTTACGGAGCTCTGCAGCCGAGGTCGCAGCGTGTTTCGCCATCCTTGTCTTGTTCACTCACCCGCCAGCTTCCCGAGGGGACCGGGCCAGGGAGGACATTCTTCTTCCAAGCCAGGGTGAGGCAATGCGTCTCCTCACAAGCGGGCGGTCCCTGATATACAGAGGGACACTCGGGGTTTCAGTGGAGAGAGGGGGCGGGGAGCTGCCCAAGCTTCCCCCAGGCGCCCGTGGATTCTGTGCCCCTTCAGCCAGGCCAGGGAGTCTGCAATAGAGTTTCCTATCCTGCCCGTCTGTTTTCTCAGGAGTCATCCTCTCTCATGGGAGAAGACGCCATGCAGACAGTACTGTTCCCACCGGCCGCTCCTATCGCCCCACGTCCAGGAGGTCAGCTTTCCAACTGCAAACATCAAAACGCTGTCACCCTGGCCTGAGCACAGCAGGGGATCTGAAATCCCCTCACAAATGGCTCTGTTTAGTAAACATGCAGCCAGTGGGACTCCAGAGCTGCCTGGGTGGCAGGGCAGGGGGCAAGAGCACTCCTGTACTAGAAGAAGAAAGATGGCAGCAAACAGGAGAGAGGGAGGCGCACAGCTGTGGGGCTGTGGGGAAAAGTGGGTAGCTCATGGGGGAACAGAGGTGGGGTTTGCTTTCTGGGTCCTTGTTCAGTTTCTGGGATGCCTCTATTTTCTTTCCTTCCTGCTAAAGGATATTTTCCTCTCCTTGGCTCCTGGGCAGCAGCTGGGTGGGGCTGAGTGCAAAGACTGAGAGGGGAAGTGAGAAGTCCATCCTGCTCCACTGTGACCTCTAATGCCACCAGCTGGTGTGTGTTTGGTGGAGGGGGTCACTGGGGAGTTCGGGCCCTCTGACAGGGCTCCTCTCCTCCTTAAATAACATGGTTTCAGATACTCTGGTGAGCTCTTTTGAAAATCTTTTCAACTGCAAAAGAACCCAAACAAAATCCTGCAGAGGGAATGCTGGGAAGGAAGACTCAGCCACATTCAGGCTCCCCGTTTCCACAGGTGATGAGCCCCCGGCAGGAACAGCAGCGTCACAGTCTCAGCATCTCAGGACCCCTCCAGAGGGGCCCTGGCCCCAGCCTGGCCACCATTCAGCCCCGTGGTGGAAGCTGGGTCCTAGAAACACCCAGCGCCCAATGCCACCTGCTGGGTTGAAGTGAGCATCTACTCTGAATGCCTTTAGGGCCCTGTGGCCAGTTTCACTCGAGAAGCAACACAACGCATCCTCACCTTCCTCCGTGGGATCGCCAGGAAAACCCCAACCATAGGCCCTTCCTACCCCATGAGCCGCTGACAAGACTTTGCCACTGATAGAGACCACCCCCAGGTGATGGGGCCCTCCCTGGACTTGGGCTGACCACATGTAGGATGCTGCACTGCCCTGAAGAAGCCAGCAGGAAAGGGTAAGACCAGGCCAACACCACAGTCCAACCCACCACTGCTGAGCTTCAGGGCCGCTCAAGCCTGGGAGGAATATATGGGGGGTCTTCTTTCTCCTGCTGGGCCCCTTTGCCATAGGCCTCTCTCTCCCCTGCTGTCTTCCTTTCTTCCATCCAAAGGGAGGAGGCAATGGGCTAATGAGAAAACACCCCAACTCTGCCTCTTCCTAAACTATGAACTGCGGCAAGTGGCAAATCCGTGAGCTGCTTGCCCTCAGGTAAACACCCATCACCGAGTAACTGCATGGATTAAATGCACGTGCAAATGCCCACTGGGTTGCAAACACACGGCTCTAGCAATCCTGCCAGTTTTTATCAAATGAGTGGCACTTAGGAAATAAGGTAATGGCCAGCTCCTCAGAAGCAATGCCACTCGATTTGCCTCCGTAGTCTGAGGGCCCACGGGACGACTCCAGACAGGGAGCCTCAGTCAATGCACCTTGAGTGGACGGTTGGATGGGGGCATGATGACAAGGATTGAGCCCTCTAGGCCAGACATTGGACCCTTTTTCCCTAAAGAGCCGAATCGCAGATATTTTAGGTTTTGCAGGACACACCATCTGTCATAACCACTGAGCTCTCCAGTTTAGCAGACGCTAAAGCAGCCATGTGCATGTGCATGGCGGTGGCTACTGCAACGAAACTTCACTTACAAACTCAAGCAGAGCACAGATCTCGTCTCCAGGCTGTGTTTTGCTGACTCTGCCCCAGAACTCTGGAGCTGAGCCCAGCACCAGCGACATCTGGGAACGTGATGTCGTCTCTCTCACACCAAGTCATGTCTCCCAGGTAGGGGCATGTGCAAGGTGGAAGAAAACCCAGCTAAGGCTGGGGATGCACCCTGTGCTCTTGGGGGAAGACAGGGTATGAGAACAGGACAACTGAGGTGGGTCTGAGAGAAAGGCAAACTTGGATCACCACCAGGAACAAGGGAAAGGACTGATTATGCCCTCAAGGAGCTCTGAATCCTACGGTTCTCCAGAATTCTGGAGTGAACGATTCAAACTCCCCTCACATGAGAAGGTTGATTTGTCAGCTGATAAAGAAAGCTCTGGAGCAGCTCTCTCCCGGGTGCTCCTAGACACCCACTGTGCCCTCCTAATTAGGGAACAAAGCTGCTGCTGGGGTTACCACCCAGAGCTGCAGCCCTCAGAGCCACCTGCAGGGGGCAGCCCTCATCCCGAGTCTTAGAGCAGCTGCCAGCAGGCGCCCTGTTCCCCTGAGAGGCAGAAGAAGGCTGACCTTGGCTGTTCTCTAGTAGAATGCTCTAGAGGAGACTAATGGAGGGATGGATGGAGAGGGTGATGGAGTGGACGGATGGAGGGATGGATGGACGGATAGATGGAGGGATGGATGGAGAGGGTGATGGAGTGGACGGATGGAGGGATGGATGGACGGATAGATGGAGGGATGGATGGAGAGGCTGATGGAGTGGACGGATGGAGGGATGGATGGACGGATAGATGGAGGGATGGATGGAGAGGGTGATGGAGTGGACGGATGGAGGGATGGATGGACGGATAGATGGAGGGATGGATGGAGAGGCTGATGGAGTGGACGGATGGAGGGATGGATGGACGGATAGATGGAGGGATGGATGGAGAGGGTGATGGAGTGGACGGATGGAGGGATGGATGGACGGATAGATGGAGGGATGGATGGAGAGGCTGATGGAGTGGACGGATGGAGGGATGGATGGACGGATAGATGGAGGGATGGATGGAGAGGGTGATGGAATGGATGGATGGAGGGATGCAAGGAGGGATGGATGGAGTGGATGGAGATATGGGTGTTTCCAAACTTCAACCGGGTACACTAGGAACATGTTCAAGGCAACCACCAACTGCAAATCCCAGAGTGAGTTTCAGGAGTGCAGCACTGGGGACTCGGGGTGTGGTGAACTCTGAATGGAGAGAGGGATGCATTGAGGGATGGAGGGAGGGATGGAGGAAGATATGGAGGGAGGGATGGGGGGATATGGAAGGAGGGATGGAGGGAGGGGTGGAGGAAGGATAGAGGAAGATATGAAGGGAGGGATGGAGAGAGAAATAGATGGAGAGATAAAGGGAGGGATGGGGGATGGGTGGCGGGAAGAATTAATGGAGGAACAGATAGAGTGATGGTTGGAGAGGCTGATGGAGTAGATGGGGAAATGGGAGGAAGGATGGATGGAGTAAGTGGAGGGATGAGTGGAGGGATGGATGGAGAGGCTGATGGAGTGGATGGGGAAATAGGTGGAAGGATGGAGGGAGTGGATGAAGGGGTGAGTGGAGGGATGAGTGGAGGGGAGGATTAATGGAGGGATGGATGGAGGGAAGGATCTTCACGAAGCCTCGCTCTGTTCCTGAAGAACATCTTTTCTAGCACAGGCCTTACGGTGCAGGGAGATCTCCTGGGACTGTGCATGCAGTTCAGTGTCCAGTGTAAGCACATCTTCAAGTATGACATTCTTCTTTGCCACACATTTCAATACATACTGATTTCTGGAATATTTCATCCACTGTGGAAGGCGGTAAGCATCATGCAAATGTGTCCAAAGTAAGGAGGCTGGCTGGAGTCTGGAGCTCTCAGCATGGTCCTTCCCCAGGGTCACTGCCGTGCCCTACACAGCTGTCTCAGCAATATGCTTTAGGACAAGAACGCTTCAGGTGGAGGGGTGATGGCCCCCAGCATGTCCACTCCCACTGCCAAATGAGCTCCAAGTACATCCTGCTAACGCTGTTTGTATTCACCAGTCCTGTATCTTTATTATAGGACCAGGCAATGGGAAGAAAAACTCAGGCCAGATGCTGCAGAGGCTGCAGGTGCCATGGATATTCTACATAGACTCCAGCCCAGCTGGGTTCCCAAAAAGTTGTCTGCACATTGATTGACTGGAATCTCCTGGGGAGCTCTGAGAAACACTTCTGATGGAACGAGCCTGGGGCATGACCCAGGTGATTCCAATGGGCCCTGAAGTTTCCAAATGGGCTCTAGAGTTCTGCCTCTAATTAGCTGTGTGACCTTGGGCAAGTTCCTTGAGTTTTTAAAATGTGTTTTCTTCATCTGGTAATGGGCACGAATGAGTACTTAACCTTAAGGGCGTCTGTGAAGACCAAACAAGAGAATGTGTGTGAAATGTCTCATATTGAGCTCGGCCTATAGCAAGTGTTTAATAAACACTGGCTGCTGGAGTTGCAATTAGAGACAAAATATCACAACAAAAGGCATGCTGGAAAATGCAAGCAATGTGAGAATGATGGCAAGAGAGGTCTCTCTTCATTTCAAGGAGTGACAGCTGCGCGGACACAGCCACGTGAATTAAGAATCCTGACTGGGTCCTGGAGCCTGAGGAGGGCACGCACTCCCACCAAGGAGAGTGGACCTAAGGCTTAACATTGCAGACCCGGATCCTTAAGCTCGTGATCATTTCTGAAGAGCCAGAGCCTGTTCCTGTAATGCTCCCAGATCCCTCTGAATGCAAAGAAGCTGTCAGTCTCTGGGAGGAGCAGAAAGGGCTGCCTGGTGGGAACCCTGTCCCCAGCACGCTGAGAGCTGACCTGTGCCTGTAAAAACTGTGAAAACTGCTTTCTCTTCATGGGTCGGTGTCCCAGAGAATGCAGATGGGATATTTGTTGTGACATTATTTCTCATCACCCAGGCACACAGGTGACCTGGAGCCACAGCCATCTGTAGCCAGTACACCCAGTCAGGGTGTGGATACTCCGGGTACTCTGGATACTCTGGCAGGAAGGTGTGAGTAGGGACCAGGTGCAGACACCACAGTCTGGCCAAGAGAATGGTGGTACAGACCAGCCTCTCCTGACCATGCCCCGGAGCCCCATCAGAGAGGGCCCACCCTCTGTAGACTCGGCAGCCGCTGGAAGACCACTTCCTGGCGGGAGGGCAGGCAGGTAAGTGTTCTGCCTGTTACACTGCTAGCATCTTTCTTGTATGGGAAACCACTTTATGGGGCCTTTCAGGGTTAAGCCCTGTGCCTGTGTAATTAATCTGCCTAAATGATGGCAGCAGCCCTAAGAGGGAGGTTTATCACACGCAGGTTTCACAAGACGGGGAGGCTTGGGAAGGCTACAGGGCTCACCCAGAGACCCCTCGAAAGAAAGTGTGCACACCTGGATCCAAGTCAAGGCACCAGACTCCCAGTGGCTCCCCCCAATGGCTGCTACTGCTCTAGGGGCCCCCTGGCTCCAGCTGGATCACCCTGGGGACACAGAGATGGGCTAGAAAACAAAGTGGACATTTGTCTAATAACAAAAGTTCCCAAAGACTACACTATCAACCATAGCCCCATTCTCTGCAGAACTCACCAGTTAAGAAGGAGAAGGGCTCGGGGCGCTGTTCCCCGGGAGCCCGAGAGGCTTCAGCAGGAGAACTGGAGAGATGTTCATTGAAAGTAGGGCCACGTCCCCTCTAAACAGGTGGGGCGCTTGAGCATGGATTAAAGGGAAAGTCAACACACATAAAACCAGAAGAAACAATGAGTGTGGTCTCTGAGAGCTGCTCTGTGATTTCTGTAAAAACATCCCAGCCCCAAGTGGGGAAGAGAAGAGCTCACAGCTGAAATTCTCACTGGCATTTCCTCCTGCCTATTACAACTGAAGGGGCCCTCAGACAGTGCATCTGCCCCGTACACACAGTGTGCGCACACACACCATGATACACACCCACGCCATGCACACACCATGTGCACATAGGCACATGTGCATGCACACACACACACACATGGACACGTGTGCACTCACACTATGCACTCACACATACACATCCACCCATACACACACATGTACATCACGTGCACACACACCATGCATGCACAATCATATGCTGACACGGACACACCATGTACACACATCCTGTGTGCACGCACACACCCCCTGCACACCACACCCCACAGGCTGACTAGTTCATCAGATCACTAGCAACAGGGCCCTGCCCCTGCGCAGGTACTGAAATATAACTGGAAATCATTTACATCTGCCTGTCAGGCATGAAGCATTTTCCATCCCTGCGGTATTTTTATACTTCTAAAAGCAGAATTGGTCTTTTTCCAGGCTTCTAAACCTGGCTGGAACTATTAAGAATAAAATTCTTCCCATTATTTAAATTATGTCAATAGCATCAATAAGGTTGCCAAATGATCTCCAAGTCTCACATTAACCTCAATCTGAAAACTACAAAGGAGGACCCAGCTTCCCCACCCAAAGCCGTGATTTTTCTCTGGATGCCAACATTGATGGGATGAGCCCAGCTGCGCTGCACTCCCTCCCCTCCCCCTCACTCCCCATTCATCTCAGCCCTGAGCTGAAAGGGGCTCCTTCTCAAACGGACTGTCTTGTTCTCCCAGACCCCTCTTCCTCCCTCCCCAAGAGCAAGCCGAAGGCAGAAAGGACAGAAATCCACATTCTATGACATCCAGTGACATCTTTTTATCCTACTTGTTTCTTCCCCCTAACGCCCAAGGGCCTTCTCATCGACTGCCTCCATTTTCGTGATCATGTGGCAAAGCCATGCACTGATCAATCCTCTTCTTGCTTTTTGCACCTTCTGAAACAGCAAGGGGGCTTTTGTGCCAACCACAAGAACAGGAAGAAGGTCTGGGAAGTTGGGCTTAATAACATCAAAATGGATCTGAAAACACACATGAGGGATTCTAAGTCACAGGGAGCAAGAACTGCTCATAAAATGAAGACAGTATCATTTGCCCACTAGTGTGCCAAGAACAGGCCACCCCTCCCTACCACCCCTCAGTGAGTGTGGGGCAGGAAGCCCACTCTGGCGCCAGGAGAACAGCTGATTTAATTTGTCAGACTATGAAAATCTGCCGCTGGATTTCGAACAGATGCTGTGCTCTGAAGTTGACTGGATGATAGGCAAAGCTGCAAGCATCTATGTGGTTTCTCCAAGCATGACTTTAATGGCCTTAACATGGTCACCTGACCACAGCCAAGGATTGTTTTCTTGTGTCATCCTGGTTCTGGGGTCTCCCTCACATTCAGCATTCCTCATCCATCCTTCTGTCCATTTCTCCATCCCTCCACTGCCCCCAGTCCCTTTCCTTCACCAGCCTCCTCATCTCATGGGTTTCATCCCTGCCCCTAATTCTAAGCAACAGCAGCTGTCTCCTTCCTGTCTGCTCGGATCGGGTATTTTGAACTGTGCTATGCACAGGTCAGCATCCCACAGTGATGGGAGTAATCACATCAATAAATATCGCGCAAAGGGAGTAGTGACACCAATAAATATCACCAAAATGATGTTCAGTCTCCCTTAGGCACCCCAAGGAGGCACACACGACCTCCTCACTTCCCTATAATCCCAACAGTAACAGCTGGCAGGTCCATTGATCTCATCCCCAATCCTACAGAGGGTCCCCTGACGCTCCTTCAAAGCCAAGTTACCCTGCAGACAAGGGGTGCAGTGGCACGGTGACATCAGGGGTCCCTCAGGAACCTGGCAGGCAGAAAGGACAGAAATCCATATTCACCTGCCGTTTCCCTTTAGGGTTCCCTAGGAACCAGAGTGTCACGGGGGTCACAACAGGCCTTCCAAGACCCTCTCTCTCTAGGAGGGGCTGCTTGCCTGGGGGTCCAATGGCATCGTGACTGCCTCTGCCAGATGGATCTGGCCAATAAAGTCGTTTCTCCATACCAAGATCCAAAGCGGCTCTTGACAGAGGCTTCAGGAGAGAGGCAGAACCCACATGATGGAATGCACATTCTTCTGTGCCTTGCTGAACTGTACCAAGCAGGGTCCTAGCTTCCCCTCAAACCACATGATGGCTGGGATGATCCCCCCACCGACACCGGTGCTGGCTCATCTCTGGTCTTGTTCTCTGAGCTGCTCTGGGCATCCGCCTTAGCTGCGGCTGTTACCGACCAGGTCTTTATGTTTCTGCCCTTTACCCCAGCTCTGCCAACTTCCTGCATCTCCGGCTGAAAGGATCCTCTCTAGATGCAGGCCCAGGCAGGTGCCATCCCTGGGAACAGCCTTTGTCCCACCAGCTGCTCCAAGGCTGGCAATCTGGATCTTAGACACCTCGCCCACTGCATCCCGAAGCTCTGACCACGTCCGTCCCTGCGCACTAACGTGGCATCCGGGCGTGCCGGGGCTGGGAAGGTGAGTCTCCTGCCAGGTGCTCTGCGGAACACACAGGCGGCAGCTGCCGTCACGAAACTTCTTTCCACTGCTATCCTCAAGCAGCAGCTTCCCCAGCACCAGAACCTCACTCACCCCAACAGCACCTGGACTGATGACGTCAGGGAGGAGGGCTTCCCTCTCCTGGCTTTCCTAAACCTGCTGTCAACGGGGGTTAAAATCCAAGTGGGGAACCCTCAAAACGCCAAACCCCAGAGGTGGTTGCTCGGGAAGTAGGAGGGAAGGCCGGGCAACGGGAGGGTGACCCCTGACCTGCAGTCACCGGGCCAGGAAGGTGCCGCTTGTCCTTCCAAACACCTTTTCTGTGATTGAAGGTTTATTTGGGACACATCTCCAAACTGAATGACATCAGAGTCACCCCCACTAAAGAAAAATCATAGTCCAAAGCCAACCAGAAGCCAGAGACCCTCCAAAGCTGCCACGGCTGAGTCTCCAACAGGACAACGAAGGAAGAGTCCCTGACCAGCCCCAGCTGCCCAGCGGCCCTGGCTTTGTGTTTCTCGGTGCTCTCAGGCATCCCAGCCCCACACGCCGGCTCGCACGCGGCCCAGCCATACATAGACAGGAAGGAGCTGGGTTCTGCTTAACGACAGCCATTACTGCTGCTCTAATATATCAAATTACTCTCCTCCCAAACCCAAATTCAAACTCTGAAAGAAAAAGGAAAAACAAGCAGAGATCCAGCACAGGCACAATGGTAGGTGCAGGGAGATCTGGAAAGCTTCCAGAAGCAGGAGTTAGCTGACAACCGCGAGGTCTTATCGCTATCCCTGAACATTTACATTACTGAGATTTCTGGAGAGGATGGCGGCCAACAGCGCCTTCTCGTCCAGGCGATGGCACAGAGCTGGAGATGCTCTCATCAAACACTTGACCCCTTGCAACGCCACATCCAAGAAGCATTGTGGGGAGGACTTCAGAGGCAGCGGTTCCATTTCCACTACTGGGGTTTCCAGCAACCCAGTGGCATGGCCAAGGTGGCCACCAAGCAGAAGGATGACTCTGAACCCAGCTTCCTGAGCTTCCCTGGTCCTTTCCGATTCAACGGACACTGAGAGAATGCCACATGCAAGCCTTGGGCCTCGGCTCTGCACTTGTCTTGTAAAGCAAAGCAAGGACTCTGCACCCACGCATGACTTGGGAGGCCCTCCCATGCCCAAGGCCAGTGCTGGCGTGGCCTGCTTGGGAACAGTAGGGGCTCCAGTGGATTGTGACAGTCTGCCAGCTCTCTCTAGGTGGGCCCCCACTGTCTCCCTCCAGGACTGACTGTGCCTAGGCCTGGGCTTCAAGGCCGTCTTTCCACAACTGGGCCCTTTCAGACCCGTCTCCCATTCCCCCCGCCTCGCCTCCACTTCCCCACACCAGGCTGGTCTGGTCAGGGTCTCCCAAACATGCACTGGCCACTGCCATTGGTCCCATTGAGAAGGACTACCCTATTCTCATCCCAACCTTGTCCTGCCCGCTCATCAAGCCAGTTTTGTGGCCCCAAGAAGCAAGTAAACTTCACAGGGTGGCTGGCCACAGCTCAAATCCTACCTCAAGTCCTTAGTCATCTTTGGACTTAAGGCAACTTAGCATATCTCGCTGAGCCTCTGTTATCTCATTTGTAAACTGGGGTAACAATACATACCTCCTTCCACCCGGCATTGCTGGGGAGGCAAAATGAGATTAGGACTGTGAAGCATTTGCCACCTGGTTGGGCCTCCATGAACACAGGCCCTCCCTTTCCTGTCCAAACCTAAAGCAAACCTCCTTCCTCCAAGCACCAGGGCCACTCACATCTATTTGTTCAATTTGCAGACTCATCATTTTACCATCAGGAGAGTCAAAGCAGTAGGGCCTGGAGGCAAACTAGTCAGGTCCGAATCCTGCTTCCCTCTGGGTAGGTCACCGACGTGGGCCTCTGTTACCCAGAGGAGACAGTGACAGCCCGAGCTCCTCACAGGGCTACGGTCAGGCAAGTTCATGTCTGCTGGGCGCTGAGCTGCCCCTGTGTTCGTTTCTGTCGTTGCCCTTGTGTTGTGATCCCTTGTGTCGTTCCTGCCAGCAATGCCACTTAGTGCTGCTGTTGCTTCCCTTCATGTGTCTGGTGCATCTCTCCCAAGCTGATCCCTCCGGGGTCTGGGGACCACCTTACTATACCCTGCACACACCCCTTGTTAGGCTCCTGACCCAGCCTCCATCCCAGCAGCACAGCATGCCAGGGAGGAAAGGGGTAAGTGCAAGAGAGACAAAGCACGTTTGTGTTATGTTCCGATCAGTGAAAATGAGACTCAGGAATAGCCCACATGGAGGGTACCGCCTCCCAGGTTCACGTCATTCTCCTGCCTCAGCCTCCCGAGTAGCTGGGAATATAGGTGCCCACCACCACGCCCGGCTAATTTTTTTTTGTACTTTTAGTAGAGACAGGGTTTCACCCCGTTAGCCAGGATGGTCTCAATCTCCTGACCTCGTGATCTGCCCGCTTCGGCCTCCCAAAGTGCTGGGATTACAGGTGTGAGCCACCGCGCCTGGCCTTTTTTTTTCTTTTTTTTTTTTTTGAGATGGAGTCTCGCTCTGTCGCCCAGGCTAGAGTGCAGTGGCACCATCTCGGCTCACTGCAACCTCCACCTCCCAGGTTCAAGTGATTCTCCTGCCTCAGCCTCCCAAGTAGCTGGAACTACAGGTGCACACCACCATGCCTGGCTAATTTTTGTATTTTCACTAGAGACGGGGTTTCATCATGCTGGCCAGGCTGGTCTCAAACTCCTGACCTGGTGATCTGCCTGCCTCAGCCTCCCAAAGTGCCAGGATTACAGGCGTGAGCCACCGTGCCTGGCCCTCCCTCTCACTTCTTTACAGCTCCATACCGTCTTTTTACTGTTTAGATTTCAAACTGCCTTACATTTACAAAATGATGATGCTGATGATGACAATAGCTGATGCTTATATTGATCCACTATGCCTCAGGCACGATTCTAAGCTTTCACATACATTAACTCACTTAATTCTCAATACATAACTCAGTTAATTCTCACCAGAACCCTGCAAGGTCCATATTTCAATACACCCAGATGAGAAAATTGAGGCACCAGAAACCTAAAATAACCTTCCCCAAGAACCATAGCTAGTAAGCAAAATTGAAACTGACCAGAAACAACCTAAACTGAGTGGTCTGGCTCCAGAGTCCACACACAACATGACACTTACTCTCTGTGCAGATCACTTGCTTGTGAGATGCGAGGAAGAAAAACAAATGAATAAATCAATGAAAAATAAATGTGCCCACAAGCCAGCCAAGCGGTAATCTCAGCAAATCTCAGCAACGCTCCCCAGGCCTGGTGCCCCTCCCTCATCCCAGTCCCCGGCCTTCACCAGATGTCCCCACTCTCTTGAATGGTATTATATCCTTGTTTTTCTCTATCTTGCACCACATTCATATTTATCCTTTAACAATTTTGGTGACTTCTGAATGCTTTGAAGTTTTTAGAAATGGCATCACATGGCATGTGTTCTAGGAATTGCTTTTTCTCCCTCCACATTATCTTGTCCATTAGATCTGTTCTTGTTGATGCCTGTAATTGTGCTTCATTCATTTTCTGGGCTCTGTAATATTCCACTGTGGGACCCATCACAGTTTGTTTCTTTACTTTTCTTTTTTCCATTTTTTTATTTTTGAGACCGGCCTCGCTCTGTCACCCAGGCCAGAGTGCAGTGGTACAATCATGGCTCACTGCAACCTCAATCTCTGTGGCTCAAAAAATCCTCCCTCAGCCTCCCAAGTAGCTGGGACTACAGATTGCACCACCACGCCCAGGTGGTTCTTAAAAATTTTTTTAATGTTTTTTATTTTGTAGAGGCAGAGGGTTTCGCCATGTTGCCCAGGCTGCTCTCGAACTCCTGGGCTCAAACAATTCACCCGCTTCAGCCTCCTAAAGTTCTGGGATTACAGGCGTGAGCCACCGCACCTGCCCGGCTTACTCACTCTTCTTTCAATGAACATTTGGGCCGTATCCAGTCTTGTTATAAACAGTGCTGCTGAGAGCGCTGTATTCAGGTCGAAGTGAAAGTGCTGGGCCACGGAGGGTGCCCATCTTCAACTCAGCTTCATGAAGCCAAACGACATCTGTGGCAGCTGCCCCTGCACCCCCACAGGTGGTGTCTCACAGTCTTCCTTGCTCCAGGGTTATCTAGGTTAGGTAGAACTGCACTTCTCTTCACTTCTCTCCACCACCGCTGTCTGGACAGAGCCCCAGGAATCCTGCAACAGACACCTCTCCACTCTCACGCCCATCCTCTATTGCAGCCCCTCAGCAACTACTGTCTTTCAAGATTTTACAGAGGAACTGGCTGGGGGATAAATTAGATGATGATGGAGATCATGACAATCTTACTGCAGCTTAAACAGGTTTTACAAATAAGCAGAAAGAAACCTAATCTTCTTTATCCTCCTCTCTATGCTTCCTACCACTTTTCTTTTTCAAAATGTTGCTCTCTCATGCCCATCTTTGCTTCCTTTTCTTTTGTATAATATTAGTGGCCTCAGGTTGCCACAAGAAAATACCACAAAATGTGCTGTCTCACCATTCTGGGGGCAGAAGTTCGAAATCGAAGTGTCTGCAGGGCCACACACCCTCTGGAGGCTCCAGGAGAGGGTCCTTCCTTGCGTCTCCCAGCTCTTGCTGGCCCCAGGCATCCATGGACTGTGGCTGTGTCACTCCAACAGCTGCCTCCATCTTCATGGGGCTGTCTCCCCCACATGTCTCTGTCTCCTCTCTCCTGCATCCCTGTGACTTTTCCTCCTCTTCTTCTCTTGTAAGAACATGTCCTTGGATTTTGAATCCATCCTAATCCAGGGTGGCCCCATCTGGAGATCCTTAACTTGATCACCTCTATCTGATAAGATCCTTTTCCTGAATAAGGTCACACTTACAGGTTCTGAGAGTTGGGACATGTATGTACCATTTTGGAGGGTCACCATCAACCCACTACATCGTAGTCACCATTCTAGTCCAAGATCTGCACCCAAATGCTTCCCAGAAAGTCTATGTCCAACACGGCCCATCACCATACTCTCCCGTTACCTAAATTCTAAACACCACACCCACTCAGTTCTCCACCAACTGCATTTGTGCTCCCGGGTTCTGCCCCTCCTTGTGGCCTTTCCCAAAGCCGGTGATTTCTCCAGAGATTCTCAACTCTCCTCCAATTCCTATAACCCTTCTCTGGGCATTATTCACTGTCTTAGAGAACCCCTGCCGGATAGTGAGGGCTCCTTGTGTCCCTGTCAATTATAAACTCATTGAGGGACATGTTCTCTTTACCTTTTCCTCCCGAAGATGGAGCAAAAATACTTTGCTTATAACAGATAATAAAAGTTTGCTGAATGAAGAAAAGATGCTTTTTCCCCATAATGAAAATAGAAAAAAGAATTTCAAATATCTTTATCCTGAAAATTCCTCAGAGAAAGATACAAACTCACCAAGAAACAGAAAGAGGATCAGCTAGAAACTGTTTCTCGGAAGTCTATAATAGTTCGTATATCTTACTTTAGACAGTCACGTCTAACTTGAAGTAAAACAAAGTTTCTTTAGAAGAGTTTTAAAATCGCGGTCAAATTCTAGTCTTGTGGCTTCATTTTAATTGTGGGATTTTTTTTTTTTCCTTTTAAAAACTTATCCCAGTCTGGTTACCTGAGACTTTTTAATTGATGATGGAATCAAACCTTCTTGCTCAGAACAAAATAAAAACAGGCATATAATATTCAAATTTAGATGTGGCAGTACCAGAATTTAATCTCAAAAACTGGTTTATTTTAAACTAAAAAATCTCAGCCTGGGCCTTAGGTTTCTAATCTATAAAATGTGGAATGTGGACTATATGAATCTTTAAGGTCTTTTCCTGACTTAAAAAGTGCTCTTATTAAAATATAATCACACATGTATGCCTTTATGTATAGAAGCATAAATATATATATTCATATATATACACATACACCATTCTATCCTGAAATTATATTTGTTACTTTCTGAAAGGTAAAATGATGAAGAAACTTAAAAGCTCATGAAATGATATTCCATCCCTTTACGTCAGTGAGGAAAAACTGGAACTGAGAATCTCTTTCTCTTAGCCATCAGAGCAAAGCAGCATTATTTATTATTTTTGCACATGAACTGAGATTATTTTATGAAAATATTTAATAACAGGTAAATTATTAGAACAGCATTATTGTTTTGCCAGTATCTTAAAGAGTGACAAATATCTCCATCATCTTTCCTTTTCAAAGCTATCCTATATCCAATAACAACTATCATTCCTCCTGAGAAATGGCTTTATGTCTACAGCCTCTGTAAAAACTAGTGCATTTATTCTTCTAAATGTTTTGATGGCACATTCAGGCACTGCCCCGTTCTGCAAATCCAAAAGCTGGCATCTGTAGCTTAAATGAGTTCCCCAGATGTCAGTGTGGATGGGTGGAGAAGAGACCTCCCTCCCCGCACTCATCAGCTGGCTCTTGCCACCTGCCCGGAGTCACCACTCCCTCCCTCTCCGTGTCCCCTGCCTGCCCCCACCTCTCTAGGATGCTCCCGGGGCTGCTGTTCTTGATCGAATTCCAGGCCATTCCGAGGGAGAAAGGAAGCCGGCCATGTGGTCTTGTGCCGCTGAGTCAGCACTTTCTGCTGCCTGGTGCCCCACCCCTCCTCGTCGGAGTTGCACCAAGATGCTTAGCTGTGCAGATGATTTTCAGAAAGGGTGGCTCTCAGGAATAGATGGGGAAATACTGCCCCAATTCTCCTGGTCTCATCTCGGCCGTGAGCTGGGCTCTCTTCTCTGTTTCTGATGCCACTAATGTTTGCAGAGCCAGCCTTCTGGGCCATTCCCTGCCTCCCTTACACCACATGGGAACCCAGCTCAGTCCTGTCTCTCCTGTGCCCTCTGTCCTTCTTCTTCCTGTCCCCGTGGTTGGCCAGAGAGGCCATCATGTCTGCGCTGGATTGCAGGATGTGTGGCCGCACCCATCTTCCAAGAACGACGACAGCACCCACCCTCCAAGAACGCTTCACTGGGGTTAAGATGTTGTTTGGGGTTAAGCTGGGCTTAAGATGCTGCTTTTTTAAACTTCATAATCCTTGTATCTGGACTGAACGCCTAAACCAGTTGGAGAAGAATGTAATTTTCTGGTTCCTGAATAATTTTTGTAACTACAAAACCCACAACCCAACAGGTTCCTTATAGATTAGACCTATATGCGAGCCAGTGGAGAGGCTCGTCCTTCCAAGTAAATCCTGTTTTCTTTGGCTCTTCCATCTGTGGCTTTTCAGAAGTCCTCGGATTCAGAAGTTCACGTCACCCTATTCACTCCCTGGTACAAAGCGTGGGGTGTCTAGAGTCACTGGAGAAGCCCCCTGAGGCAGCTCAGGGAACACAAGTTCTGGCAAACACCACTCTTCACTCCAGACACTCAGCTCCCACTGCAGGCCCGAGCCCGTGGAACGTGTGGGGGCAGAGCTGGGACATGACTAGGGAAGGAGGTCCTCTTCCTGGGGGTCACTATCAGCAGGTGGTGGATTCCCACATCGAGTTATCACTTGTGGTTTCAACTCACCCCCTCCAGGGATGGCTCCAGCCACATCAACAGCCCTCTCTGAAGCTCAGGTTCCATCAGCAAGCTGGGGATTTCATCTGCCTACAGTCGTTCCCTTTGTGGGTATGCCTCTCCCACAGGGAAGGTCACTGTCAGCTCTAAGAGTTTCCCAAGCTTTTTGTGGCTAGGAAATGGATGTCATGAAACAGTCCTGTCCTTGAGTGTCAGTGACAAGGTTTCGCACCTCCCAGCTCATTCTCAGACCACCACCGTCATGTCCCTGTTCCAGGTATAATTTTTAAAATTCACGAATTGTGATCCTTGCAACTAAAATCTGCCATCATTTTAGATGAGGAAAAGCTCAATTTCTTCACCAAAAAAAGAGTGGGGATTGCAGAGTAAGACAAAACTCTAAATTAGACTGTAGGAAATGCAGTGCAGAAGAGAAGCAGCTTTTGAGGTCTTATAGCTTTATCAATTTATATTGGCAAGGCAATGGCTGTGTTAACTGCGTTTCTAATCTGGTCCTGAGAGCTGGCACAGAGGACGGTGGAAATGGACGACGTTCTTCTGTTAGGATCGAGTGTTACTAAATACTGAGAGACGGGCTCAGGCAGGCTCTTGTGAGAACCTTGCACTGGGAGTGGACAAGAGAAGTTTGGGGTCTGGATGCCCCTTCTGAATCCCTGTGAGCCCCCATGTCCACTCCTAGGATGCCCTCTCCACCCCCAACTAACCTCACGTTCCAGTCTCTGCAAATAATTCTGTCACTTACAGTGATGTTTTACCAAGAGGGAAGCAATTTAAAAGAATTTTTTTTTGTAAGCCAAAGATAAAGAGGGTTTACAGAAGAGGAAAGAAAATTGCTAGGTTAGATAGAACTGCACTTCTCTTTGCTTCTCTCCATCACCGCTGTCTGGACAGGGCCCCAGGAATCCTGCAACAGACACCTCTCCACTCTCACGCCCATCCTCTATTGCGGCCCCTCAGCAACTACTGTCTTTGCAGAATTTACAGAGGAACTGGCTGGGGGATAAATCAGATGATGATGGAGATCATGACAATCGTACTGCAGCTTAAACAGGTTTTACAAATAAGCAGAAAGAAACCTAATCTTCTTTATCCCACCCAGGTGATATTGCAAACCAACACACACACACACACACACACACACACACACACGCGCGCGCGGTATTAAAATTCGGTTCTGTGAAACAGATAAAGATAAAAATAAAATCTGCACCTCTTAAATAATAATATAAATTGCTGAATCCAGGCACTTCTGCCCTGTTCCCTGGTGTGCAACAGTCCACCGTCCCCGAGGAGGTACCCTGGAGGACATGAGCTTTTACTCCCATCCCTGCAGAGGAAAGGGGCCGACGGGCTCCCCAAATTCATAGTGTGACTCGTGAGACTCCACCTGGCCCTGCTGTCTGCATCTCTGTCTGACCACCCAGGTTCACAGGGAAAGCTGACTTTGAAGGCCTGGGAGTGGTGAGATGCTGAGGCCGCCTGACTGTGGGAGAGCAGGCCCCTCACTCCTGCCTGCAGTGCAAATGTGGATGATGCCACCTCTTGCTCCAGCTTTCCCAGGGCTCAGGGTGGCTGCCACGTGGCCATCAACTCCTCTTTACTCTAATTCAGCAGTTCTCAAAGTGGGATCCCTGGACCAGCAACAGCAGCATCACCCCGTACTTATTAGACACGGAACCCTGCCTGCCCCAAACCTGCTCACTCAGACCCCCGGGGGTGTGGCCCAGCCACTGGCATTTTCACAAGCCCTCAGGGCCACGGTGGAGCTCGCTTGATTGCCTCATTGCACTTCAGCCTCTGAAGGCACAAAAACTAAAAATCACAACAAAGAACTCTGGGTCACTGCGCCGGTTCATGGTCTGCTCTAAAGGCCTGGGATGTGGAAAGCGTGAAATAACACAAGAGCCAGAGCAGAATGAATGTCCCCTAACAGCCAGCGTTCTCCAGCAGCCAAGTCACCCGGCCACCTCTCATCATGCTCCTTCCGCCCTCCTCAGCGTCACCGCTTGGTTCCAGATACCACACACCTATAATACAGCTCCCTCCTCCTCCTCTCTCATTGTACAGTTTGAGTTTTTGTTTGTTTTGTTTTGTTTTTAGGGACAGGGTCTCTGCTGTCACCCAGACTGGAGTATGCAGCAGTGCTATCATAGATCACTGTAGCCTTGAACTCCTAGGCTCAAGCAATCCTCCCTGCTCAGCCTCCTCAGTGCCTGGAACTATAGGTGCACACTGCTATGCTCTGCTAATCTTATTTTCTGTAGAGACAGCATCTCGCTATGTTGCTGAGGCTGGTCTTGGACTCCTGGGCTCAAGCAGTCCTCCTGCCTTGGCCTCCCAAAGCACTGGGATTATAGGCCCAAGCCACTGTGCCAGGCCCATTGCACAGTCTTTTTAAAAAGCCAATATTTCCTAAAGGAAACTCAGAAAATCAAAATACAGTAGTAAGAATTGCACGTGCTTTGTAACTTTGCTTAAAATAAAATGTACTGGAGTCTACTTTGTGGCTGGCCCCACGTGCTTTAGAAAGGGATTTCATTATTTTGTGCTTTCAGTGGCAAGCATGTCTGTAAAACAAGTAACCAAAAACATCACAGGGAGTTTTTTTTTTTTTTTTTTTTTTTTTTTTTTTTTTTTGAGACAGGGTCTTGCCCTGTTGTCCAGGCTGGAGTGCAGTCACGTGATAATGACGCACTGCAGCCTCAACCTCCTGGCCTCAAGTGATCCTCCCACGTCAGCCTCCCAAGTAACTGGGGCCACAGGCATGCACCATGCCTGGCTATTTTTTTTTTTTTAAATAGAGATAGGGTCTCTGATGCCCAGGCTGGTCTCAACCTCCTGTCCTCAAGAAATCCTCCTGCCTCAGCCCCACAAAGTGCTGGGATTACAGGTGTGAGCTACTGCACCCAGCAGGGCATTTTTAATACAAGAGAATCTCTTAGGAAACAGTATGAAATTATAAACACCCTATGGATTGTTTTTTTTTTTTTTTTTTTTTTTTTTTTTTTTTAGACAGGGTCTCACTCTGTTGCCCAGGCTGTGAGTGCAGGGGTGCGATCTCAGCTCACTGCAACCTCTGCCTCTCGGGTTCAAGTGATTCTCGTGCCTCGGCCTCCTGAGTAGCTGGGATTACAGGCGTGCACCATCACGCCCAGCTAATTTTTGTATTTTTAGTAGAGATGGGGTTTCACCATGTTGGCCAGGCTAGTCTCGAACTCCCAACCTCAAGTAATTCACCCGCTTCAGCCTCCCAAACTGCTGGGATGACTGCCCTGTGGATTTTTAAACTCCCCACAGAAATACACTCTGATGCATTTCCCCCTTTCCGTTTACGGTGAGCTCACAGATGTCACCAGGAAAAAAGCATCTCCGCTGTGCACTTGGTTTTTATGATAAATGGATGCTGAAAGCTGGCGGCCCAGCCAGGGTCATCTCCATCAGAATCCCATGAGGCAGTCACGTCTGGACGTGGCCAGTGCTCTCACTACGTGTCTGTGACAGTCAGAAGGATAAGACTCCCGGAGACCAACATGCTATTCACCAGGACTGCTGACCATCAGGCTAGAGTGTCCATTCCAGATCCCAAGCCTCCTGAAGTCCTTCAGAGGGTCTGCCCACGCCCTGAATCCCCTCCTAAGTCCCCACCTGAGTGCCCTCGGTCCCCTGGGTGGTGCGGGAACGCACATCTGGTGAGTGTGACCAAGCGTGGCCTGTGCTGGTCATGCCATTTACTCTCCCAGAAGACAGACAATAGAGCTTAATCTGGTCCAGGCCATGAGAACTGGCTGGTAGTCTCCACCGTTAGACAACCTCCCAAGCTCATCAGACTTTTCAACAGCGCGGCTTCATTCTCATTAAAATTAACTTTTTGGGCCGGGCGCGGTGGCTCAAGCCTGTAATCCCAGCACTTTGGGAGGCCGAGACGGGCGGATCACGAGGTCAGGAGTTCGAGACCATCCTGGCTAACACGGTGAAACCCCGTCTCTACTAAAAAATACAAAAAACTAGCCGGGCGAGGTGGCGGGCGCCTGTAGTCCCGGCTACTCGGGAGGCTGAGGCAGGAGAATGGCGTAAAAACCCGGGAGGCAGAGCTTGCAGTGAGCTGAGATCCGGCCACTGCACTCCAGCCTGGGCGACACAGCGAGACTCCGTCTCAAAAAAAAAAAAAAAATTAACTTTTTGGCTGGGCGTGGTGGCTCATGCCTGTAATCCCAGCTTTTGAGGAGGCCAAAGTGGGTGGATAACCTGAGGTCAGGAGTTTGAGACCGGCCTGGCCAACATGATAAAACCCCGTCTCTACTAAAAACACAAAAATTAGCCGGGCGTGATGGGTGCCTCTATTCCCAGCTATGTGGGAGGCTGAGGCAGGAGAATCACTTGAATCCATGAGGTGGAGGTTGCAGTGACTGAGACCGCGCCACTGCACTCCAGACTGGGTGACAAAGCGAGACTCCGTCTCAAAGAAAACACAAATGACTTTTTAAGCCATAAGTGTGAAGGCAGTAAACATTTTAATGTTTCAAGTTCATGGAAAAGGACTATGGCCTTAGGCAGTCACTGGCTGTTTCATATGATCTCAAAGAGCAAACAGGAGAAGCCAGGTGTCAGTTGGGCTAGGCTTGGTCCTGGGGTCCACCTGTTGGCAGCAGGAACTTGAACTCATCGTCCACCTGTCTCCAGGCCACGGTTTCCTCGCTGATAACACGGAAGCAGCACCTCGTGTGGCTGTTGGAGACCCAGCATGGCAGGCACCATGGCCTGGCATAACACTGGAGGCCTGGAGGCCACAGGCGCCCTCATCCTGCCACCTGCCCTCCTCTCCTGCCTGTCCCAAGATGAGCACACACAGCGTTCTCCAGGGCCCTGCAGAAGGCACCATGGGCTCCCACAACCATGGCCCAGGGGATGAAATGACATCATGATCCTTTTCTGGGGCTCCAATTTGAGTGGTGAGATACTGGAAGCCTGGCAATCACCAGACACCCAAAAATGACCAAAGGGGAACCTTCTGGAGCTTCGGCCCCTTGCCCAGCTCGCTGATTCTGAAGAGGCCACATGACAAAGGCTCATCACCCAAGTGGTGTGAGCTTCTGTGACACAGAGTAGATGAGCAGTAGCCATTGTATGAGTCAGAGGCCAGGCCCCGGAAGGTCTTCTGCCCCAACCGGAAGCTGGCTCTAGGAGCATGGGTCACCCAAAGACACACAAAGGCAAGATGTAGCCCAGCCAGGGGACCAGTGTGGGGCTCTGGAAGCAGCTACCTGGGTCACCTCTTAGCTCTGCTACTTGTAGCCCTGTGACCCCGGACAAGGCCCCTCCACCTGCCCTCACCCCTCCCCTCTTAAAGGGCAGCAGTGAGGCTTGTGGGAGCATGTAGGTGTGAGGCCCAAGCACACTGCCCGGCGCCTAGGAAATGCTAAGTCAACAGTGGCCACCAGTCAACAGTGGCCACCAACTAAATCCTTGCTCTTTCCCTTTCATTTCTAAAGCCTAAGGTATCAAGCCACACTTAACATTTAGAATGAGAACTAAAAGGCTTTGATCCATCTTAGTGATTCTAAGATATTATGATTTTATTACATCACATATAAGAAGGGTAGCCATGGTTTGTTAAGTGCCACATGCTGGTCACAGTGCTTCATAGGTATCAAGCTATTTGATCTAATAAGATGGATATTTTTATTATTAATATTTCCTTTTTACAGGAGGGATAAGTCACCAGTTGCCCTGCTAGTGGGTGGTGGAGCCAGTTCTGAACCCAGACTCTCTTACCGTGGAGCCCACATTCCCAAGCTCTGTCCTATACTGCCTCCTCCTTTACCGAGGGCATTTTGCTAAAAAGTGCTACACCTGGAATCATTTTATTGAAATAAATAGGGGGAGAAAGAAAATTTTAACTAAGCTCCACATATAGTTCAATTCATCTTAACCTCCTTGTTACATATTAATTTAGTATTACCGCAAAGGAGAGTAAGTGCATTTTCTATAAAGCTACAACATTAATGGATTTACATTAAATATTTGCAAATCCAAGAACAATGTTCACACCCTGCCAATGGGTGTGAGACAGTGGCTCCCACCAATCCCAGCGCTGCTGCCACCTCTCCCTGCCATGAGCTGAAAACCAGAGCAGTGGGCACGACATCCTCAATTTTCAGTCATGACCATCTAGCCACAAGACTAAAACACACAGGAGCTGATAACATCTCACATCCTCCTAAGATAACCTGCATCAACCTTGCCAATGAGCCAAATTCTGAAGTGTAACGTTGCTTGCCAAGCTTTGTTTCAATGGTGGAAATTTCCATCCAGTAACTCACAAATGTAGAAACTGAAATATAAATAGTTCAAAGATGCAAAGCTTGTCATCCAGCGATCTGAAAGTACTTGAGAGAGCTCTCAGAAATAAGAAGACTGTTACCTGTCTTGTACACGCAAGTACACAAGTCTCAAGATAGAGGGATTTAACATCTCTGAACTTAGTCATAATATGAGCCATGAGTAAGAAACCAGGAGAAGTCTCAGAAAAGGAACCATACAAAAATTCTCTAGGAGGACAACTCCAGGGAGCATGTAGCCCATCTTGGGAAAAAGCAGAGAGCTCAGGGTGTTGAGACTTGAAATCCCCATTTTGTGTAAGAGACGGCACTTTCCGTGCTGCCCGGGCAAAGGCCCTCACTGCTCCTGGCCACAGCATCTTCCTCCCTCAAAGGGTATGGGGAGAAAACCTGACTGCAGGGTTGCTGCAAAGACAGAGTAAGTTACTGCCACAGACTAATAAATACCAAGCTAATACTATTATTATTAGAAGGAGAAGTATTTGGCTTCATGAAACCAAGAACACAAAAAAACAGTTTTTAGCAAAATTTGACCTGTAACATTAAAATACCTTGAGCACTATTGTGTGCCAGCCCTGGCTGTAGTGATGACCTCTGCTAGTCCTCGCTTCGATCCTCTGAGTTTGGCACTCGGAACAGCCCTGTTCTGTAGATGAAAAAACTGAGGCCCAGGGTCACATGGTTAAGAAGAGGCGGACCTGGTATTCAAGAGCAGGCTGCTTGACCCAGAATCCAGGCTCTTACCATTCCCCAACCGCCCCTCCGCCCATCCACGGTGCTGTAAGTGAGGCCAAAGAAACAGCCCTCAGAAACCAACTGCATGAAGCTTAGTCAGAGGTGGCTCATGGGTTTGACATAGTAAGGGAAGATCAAAACAGCCCAGCATCTCAAGGCTCTTGTTTTTCCTCTCTACTTCTCTCTACCAAGCTGTCTTTAAGGGTAAAAGTATATGCTCTTCTACTGTGATTTAGCTTTTTGTGATTCCATTCATTCATTTGCACGCCAGCTCTCAGCCAGGTGCTGGCTGGGCAGCTGAGATGCAGGGGTAACTTTGGAAGCTCAGAAGAGAAGCACAAAATCCCATGGTGAGCGCCATAGAGCCATGATCATAGGGGCAGAGGAGCACGATCATAACCAGGAAAGACTCTCCTGGCCACGGGGGTAAGGGTGAATGAAGGAAGGCTTCCCCTAGCCTGGGGAGATGAGGTGGGTTCTTGGTAGAGGGTGTGTCCCAAAGAAAGCACAAATGCTAGAATGACAGGCAGTTCAGCCTGGCTAGCCCATGGGGAGTGGCTGCAGAGACACAAAGCTGGGAGAGAAAAAGGGCTCCAAGGGAGCCCTGCTGGCCAGGCTGTTCTTTGAAATTCATATTCTAGAGACTTAGCCAACTCAGAGATTGAGGGATAGTTCTCAAGAAGCACAGAACGCCCCTGGGAAGAGAGAAGGTGACAAATTGGCGCTGCCCATTTTCCTCTCTAAACCAGAAAATTCAGAGAAAGGCTGCTGGGTTTGGGCCAGGGCACGTAGCACATTTATGACAACTGAAGGGGAGGAGGCCTAGAGGCACAAGGCTGGATGGTCTCCTGCTCACACCATTCAGGACACAGCCATTTTCTGGACAAACTCATTTGCAGATCTTCAGAAACAGGAAACCTGCAGCTTCTGCTGTAACTCCTAAAGTGAGCGCTGATAAATATGAAACTTAGTGAAAGGGCTCTTCCCTTTTTCAACAGACTTTTGTGTAGAGTCCATTCTCATGTTAGTGACACACATCCTTACTGTAACACCATAGTTATTGTAGATGTACCCTTCCTTCTTGTTGCAAAGATTTTCATCCACCATCATCTCTGGTTTCCTGTGTCCACCCATTGGCTTAGTGGGTTTTGGCTTGGAAACTGTCATTTCTATATGGGCTTACAGAAATGCGAGCTCCACAGCCACAAAATCCAATAAGCAAGCAGGCAACGAAAACCCAAGACTGCAAGGAAAAGCAAGCCCTTGGGTCTCTTTGCATTTGGTCAGGAGCCCATAAAGGTTGAGCAAAGCATCTGAAAGACGATGTTTAACATTTCACAAAACACCTAAATTATGCCCGAGGGAACTAGTCCCGCTGGGTGTCTAGAGAACGCCCTGGTCTCCAGAGACAGCAAAGCAAAGCGTGGCACCTCCGAATCCACCCAGGTGGCCCCAGGCCTTCCAGTTACCCAAACAGAGTACAGCTGGTGGAAATGATGTCTGTTATCACACTTACGGGTTCACACACAAAAAACTGTAATAGATGCCCTGGAAAACACGCCGTAAAGTTCAGCTGTGATCTGTCCTTGCCTCTAACCTGCCCAGGGTGGAAGTGACTCGTCAGGCAGCCGGGAAGCGTGACCTTGCAGCATGATCTCCAGATTCCAGCCGGCTTAGCGGAGCCAACGCTGCAGATTCCCAAGGGCAATTCCAAGGTTCCAAACCCCATCCTGGCCATTTTTCAGTGCTGACCCCAGAGAAGCCTCAGACATGCTTGGACCCACCCCAGGAGGCCCTGGCTCCCTTACAGCTCCACCCTACACTGTCAGCTGAAACCAAAACCAGCACGTTTTATAAGGAATCAAAAATCACCTGTCTCCTAGGAAAATTGTGCCACCTGAAGACCTGTAAATCAAAAATAAAATTCAAAGGCAACCATCCCCTGCAACCACGGGGACAGACTCCCTCCTTGGCCATGGCACTCTAAAATTTCACCTGAAAGACTGCTTCAGGACATGACAGGAAGTGGGGGTCCGTCCGACATGCCTTATCATACCCTATAACATTAACAACACACACCTTAAGTCTGATATGAAGCATTTACGGTCTGTTCTCTCTCAAGCCTGCTGCCTGAAGGCCTCATCCGCATGATACAACCTAGGTCCCCACAGCCCCGTATGGTAATCCAGACATCCCTTTCTATCGATAATAACCAATTAGAAAAAATTTTAAATTTACCTATAACCTGGAAGGCCCCCTTTGGGCTGTCCCACCTTTCTGGACGGAACCAATGTACATCTTAAAGTACTGATCACTGCCTCACCTCTCCCTAAAAGCATGAAACCAAGCTGTTCCCGACCCCTCTGGGCACGTGTTCTCAGGATCTCCTGAGGCTGTGTCACGGGTCATGATCATTCAGGATAAATCTCTTTAAATGTTTTAGTTTGACTCTTTTCGTGGACAGACCTCTCTGATTTAAACAAGAGTCTGGAAGATTCCCGCAGTTCCCCGACGCTGCTGAAGCCACAGAGGCGCAGACCCCACACACCGGCGGGCCGTTCCACTGCGGACGCCACACCAGCATTTGCGCGTCATTTCCATTCCCGGGGTCTCCCAGTCACTGCTCAAGCCTGAAGGGACCGCAGGCCGCCCCGGGTGGCAACACCTCACCCTCAGGTCCACACTGGCAACTCTTCGTACTACCAGGGCTCTCGGGCTTCCTGGCCCGGTGTTCCTGAACCCAGGCAGGGGAACACGAGGACGTGCGGGGCGCTGGGATTTGCACTGCCCGGGTGATTCCCTAGGCATGGGGCCGCCCCTGTCCCAGGGAGGCTGCGACCCCTGCTCAGGGCTGCAGCTGCCTCCTCCTGCTTGGCAACAGCCCCCGGCGCCGGCAGCCAATCGCGCGGAGAGCTGCCGCTCAGCCGCAGAGGTTACTAGCGAGCGTTGACCGGGAGTAACCCCGGCGCGGGCGGCGGCGGCGGCGGACGGGCGGACACTGCGCACGCGCGGCGGCGGGCACCCTCCCCGCCCGCACCTGCGCGAACGAGGGGGCTCCGGCAGCGCTGTTTTCTCCCGGGCGTTGAGCTCCGGCAAGGGCGCGAACGTCGCCCTGCGTCCACAGGCCTGCAGAGTCAGCATCTGCACCAGCCAGAGAAAGGACGGGCTTTTACTCAGTCTGGAGAGCCTGCGTTAGAGCTGCCACTCAGTGGGCAGAACATCACCATGGGCCAGGATGAATCCCGCCCTGGGAGGGAACGTCTGGGTGGAGGCCAGGTGGCCTGATAACCCCAGGGCCAGGGTGGGCAGAGGTGTCCAGTGCAGCCCCCAGCCAGGTGCGGGGAGCTCGGGACAGAGGCCAAATATGCCCCCATACCTCTATCTATGAAAGAATTCCCGAAACACGTCCCCCAGGAGGCCTTTTGTAGCCCCTCATTGTCAGCAGGCTTTGGGGTTTATGTCCTGGGTAAGGAAAACTCAACACAGCTCATTTTATTACCTGGGTCTGAGCGATTGCGAGAGATGAGTTCTCAGTGGCGCTTACAGAGGCAGGGAGTTGGGACCCCAGGTGTTAAGTCCAGTGCTGGACCTGCCGCCTACCTGCCAGCGGTCCTGGGCAGGCCCTTGTCCCCGTACCACCCTCCTTCCCTTCTGGAGAAGATGCTCATACTGATGTGTGTCCCATGCCGCTCCCCTAAGGCTTAATGAGGCAAATCGCCAAATAAAGCAAACACGATTTGCTCAGTAAACACCAGTTATCTAAAAAGAAATTAAAAATAAAAACAAACAAAAACTTTCTCCCAAAACTGTGGGAGGAGAGAAATAACAACTGAGAAATCCCATAAAACTCCTGCCAAAAGGTTCACTTTCAAGATAGGCAGTTGAGATATCAGAGAGGGGGACTTTTTTGGTTGGAAGGCACCAAGTTGCCTTATAACAGTAAAAGAAACAGAAAGAACGTGACTCAGGTTCTGCCCTTCCAGCAAGTTCCATCCCTATCAGTTTATAGACAGCAAGAACCTTCCAGCAGGGACACCTACCCGCTGCCCTGCCCCCTGCGGATGCTGCTGTGATGCCCACCTCCCGAAGCAGGACTCTGATCTCATTTCCTGCAAGGGCCATGTACTTCTTATTTCCTCCTCTTGAGGTAGCCCTGGATTGTAATGTATTTGGTTATTGTTCTGTACTTGGCTGGGCTTTTCCCCTTCATTTGTGAGCTCACTTCAAGACCAAGATTAACTTGGTCTGCAGAGTTTCAGAAAACAGAACCTGGATCCACAAATGAACATTGCCCAGATACAGATTTCAGCTCAACAGACAGAAGCATTTTCTAAGAATGAGAGTTGTGCAAACATAGCCCGGCTGCCTGGGAGGTGTCAGTTCCTGGTTGCTGGAAGTGCTCAGACAGAAGCTGGCTGTCCCTTGTCAGGAATGGTGCGAGAAGACTCCCTTCACAGGGCAGGAGGGCGGGCTACGGCAGCACAACTCCTTTTGGCTCCAAGATTCGGACTCTAAATATAGGTCTCAGCTGGATGTAATCACAGCCCTGAAGTCACCCTGGTGTGTCTTACTTTTGACACCAAGTGCCATTTACCCCACAGAGCACGGAGGTGACAAAACAGCACACAGCTGACAAAGTGGGAAGTAAAACTCTTGGCTGCAGGTCAGACTGGATCCCTGCAGGCCCACTCGCCACCGCTCATGACGGAAAACCCATCTTGTTGCCTTTTCTCACAACGTGAGCAAAAACAGTCGGCACTGGGGACATTTTATTTGAGAGTAAGCCTTCCCATGCAGGTGTCAGAACTTCATCCACATGAGTTTGATGGAGAATGCACCTCCATGACAAATCCCTAGTTTTACCGTTTAGTCCTTCAAGATATATTTAATCTGACCTACATGGTTTTCTTTGTTCATCGCTAATCTGTTGATTCTAGAACTGAACTCAGAAAGAGCAGGTGTATGGTTCTAAACATTTCTTTCCTGCCAATTTATAAACAAAAGAAACGGTGTCGTGTTCAGCAAAATGTCACCTTTGGTTATTTCTTGAACTGGTGGATTAGGTTCTGGTTTATAGGGAGGGCCTCCATTTGAGAATGTGAACTTTTCAAGATACAAGCCTATTCAAGGCAGTAGAGGAAGGCAGGGGGGCACCCACCATGCAGGTGAAAATGATTGTGGTAAGAACATCCTTCAACAGTTAAACAGTGACACCAACCCCCACGGAGCAGAGCACAGTCCTACAGAGTCGCACTGAAGGGGCCAGATGGTTCAAGAATACGAGCACTCTCTGGGAAAATGACAAAGTATTAACATGTCCAAATAAAGAACCTGCCAATCCAAAGGTGGCAAAGAGAAAAGGAGACCCCAAGGCCAATGTTGGCAGAGCCATCCGAGCCTTGTCCAGGGAGGCTGCCACAGCTAACAATGCCACACTAAGGAGTCACACACCCAGATCCCGGCTCCCAGCTGGTGAAGGTTTGGTTTCCCATGCAACATGCTCATAGGGAGAGAATGTGTGGGCTGGAGGAGAGCATCTAGGCCCCTTGGATGTGAAACCTGTTCAAGAAAGTAGCAAACCCCTTTGGTCTTGCACATAGTGGCTAAACATTCATCTCATATGAATCTGCTGTGAGAGCTGGTCCATTCTCAACATTTTTTCAAAGCCTCTTTGGGACCCTGTAAGGCAGAGGGGTCAGAACTCTGCCGGAAGACCTCATCACCAAAGGAATGCTACCCCTCAGGGCCTGAGTGGCAGCCCGCCTACCCACCCCGGGCACCACTAAGAACCTAGGAACTGGCCGCAGCAGGGAAAAGAAGGGTTTTTCCAGTCCTCTGAATTCCCCAAGGCAGACTCAGGCATTCGGCTCCTCTTTGTCAATGCCCCAGCCTCAAGCAAGCCATCCCTGCAAGTGGCCTGGGGCCACCACACTGCACCAGGAATCAGCTGTAGCCTCCAATAAAGGTGAAGGACTGAAAGAAATGTCCTGTGGACCCACAAGAAAGCCCACCTTAGCATAACAGCCTCGAAGAAGCACCAAAGTAACTCACTCATGCTAGGGAACTATCAATCCCCCTTCAGCCTGAGCACCTGCCCCTCTGAAACCCCCTAGCGACAGGATCTCCACACTCTGCCTTTCACTGGGCTGCCTCCCCTCCCTGTTCTAGCAGGTTGGATCAAGTCACCAGCACTTGGTCAGAATCCAGTCTTCCCTTAATGGAATTCCTGAAAGGATTTATTAATGGTGCCTTCCATGCACTTTAGATGGTCCGTCATTACAGGCCTTGTGAAATGGCTATGGAAATTATGAGAAAGCAACCCTGAATTTGAGAAAGGTGTCCAAATGCTCAGGAGCAAACCAATACAGATAATCTGACTTGGCGCTGCCCGGAATATTTAACCCCTTCTGGTTTTTGGCAAGGATGAGGCTGGAGGGTTGGGTTTCAAAGCATGAGGTGACATGGCGTTCCATCAGAGCATCACCATGTGGAGGCCACGGCCTGACTGCAGATAGGAAAGAAAATGCTCTAAAGCCCCAGGTATGGCTACGTTTGTTCTCAACCTGAACTTCGCCTCCAGGTAATCTTAGGAGGTGAATTTGATTTCTGAGAATCGCTTCACCTGTTGGAGAGAAAGCACGCCATGCACATCAACCTCCCTTTCCTGGTGAGGAGAGGGAAGCTGGAGCCTCTCCAGAGGGACAGGAAATCCCTGTAAAGGGCCAATGGCCACTGACATCCAAACAGGCCAATTAAAAGGAAAATACATCAGTTTACAGCCAAGACAAGCCCAAACCATTTCATAACATGGGGCTGGGCACAGCTGTGCCTTGGTTGTCCAGTCTTGTGCCCACGTCAGGGCTAAGCACTCGCTATGCTCCTTTTTGGCCTGAAATCACACAGACCTCGTTCTGAGTTCCTTCCTCCCCAGTCCTATGATGTTGGTTACATCTCTGAGCCTCATGTCACAGCTTTCCACAGGGAGAATACGCAGATCCTTCCTGAATCGGCCCCGTGAGCCAAGTGGATTGAAGAACGGCTCTCATTCAGTCAACTATGCCTGGAAACCGCCGGGATCTCCTGGGAGATGGGCAGTGTATGAGTACCCAAGCATTCCATTTGTTCGTTGTGGCCAGTCACACCCTAATAAAATGAGACCCTTGTGTGAATGGGCTCTGAAAGCAGCTTACAATAAGATCTGTTCATCCCCATCATCTTTACCTAAGAAGAATTTTATTCTGTGAATTTGCTCTTAACCACATTCCTAAATATTCTCAGCATAGTGTCTACTCTGTAGGAAGCAAAGGCCGCTAAGGGTGAGGAGGAACAGCTAAACCAGATCACTCTGATCTGTCCCCAACACAGTTTGTGTGACAACACCAAAGATGGTATTGTTCCGAGCCATTTGTCCCATTGGCACAAGCTACGTGAGCGAATTCCTTGAGGGAGAGTAATTACTGTATCCGAAGCCGGGGAAATTATCCTTGGGGTGTACTCCTCTCTCCTGAGAATAGTTCCTCTCACAATTACGTTCTTTGCTAGGAATCTATTATATGATCTAGTTTTCCCTCCAAAGACATCATTAATCATATGGTGAAAATGTAACTACAATTGAAAATACAAGATGTTTTGTTAAAATGCCATATTCAATGCTTAGTAATCGTCAAGCTCAAAAATTTTAAAGAATCAGTGC